>NC_141696.1:488167922-488767922 GCF_964263255.1 Lissotriton vulgaris
TCGAGCAAAAACGGCTGATTTTCGACCAAAGAGATAACACCCCCCCATTACGTCATGCTTCAGAAATGTGGAAAATGGTCCGTTTTCAAATGTTTTATTTTTGAACGTCAGTTCACATTTGTAGGTGGATCATCAGTGTTAGAGCTAAAATTAGCATGTTTAAAGTGATTTTCATGCTTCCAGAGGCCCTAAACACAAGATTTATGGAATGGTTAAAAATGCATGAAAATGGCCAATTTACTCACTCCGATGTCATGTGCTTATCTAGGTTCCTGATCGATACTGTGACCTTATGCCCCTATTCGGCTATAAATCCATTTATTCCCTATATTGGCATAACCGTTCAAGTGCGATTTTCTGTAAAGTCATCTCTGGCCTCACACGAGCAGAGCCACAGAGCCACATTCCAGCATGACTCTCTGCTACTTCCTTTGCGACCAATTAGTGCAATGACAGAGCAGCAGTCACTATCTGATATTCCTAGATAACACTCCGAGTTCTTCAACAAGATAAAAACTTAGCAAACCTGGAAATCCCCGCTTGCTATGTTTTGATTAGTAATGGAACTCTAATGAGCAACTGATAACTATCACTTCCTAGTGACATCTTTAATTGACGTCTTATGTCCAGCAAACTTGCGTCAAACCCGGCACCTGTCAGGTATAAATATTACCAACGTTGCCTTAAGCAATGAGCGAACATGTTGCTGATGCCAGCTGCCTGCATGACCCCGTGTTGGTAAAAACTAGCACTCTGTCGCTGCAGCCTGCTATCCTGTGGTGGTGAAGCTACTGATTACCATTATTGCCGCTACAGCGCGACCTATGGTGCAGTACGCTTGAGGAGCCGTGCAGCCGTCCTCTGCGAAGACATCCAGCCCAGCTGCCCGCAGACGCTGTCACCCCTCCTTCCTCGACGCGCTGAGAGAAGCCGCTGCCTTTCTCGTGCAGAGAAATCCAGTCCCGGCGCTTCCGGTTTACCCTCGCGGGTGACTGGGATATCGAGAGAGACCCCTGAAGGAGATACCAATCCTCCATCATTCTATTCAGAGGTATGGTGTTGACTAAACCCTTAGACGAGAATTCTTGAAACAAACCTTGGCAAAACCAACTTAACTTAAGCTACTTACTTACTCCCCCTTCTCACGTGTTAGGCTTAGGTCAGGCACACTGGGGTAGGCTTAGTTAGAAGCACCAGTTGAGTATGTTAGCCACATGTATATATGACTGTATATATGTTTTATTACTTTTAAACCATTGTATGGCTAAGAAACCATATCAATGCTTTTACAGTTCTATTTCGCTATTCTTATCTTACTGTACGTACTTTTTATAATAACAGTTATTGCAATTGTGGCAATACATTTCTCTTGTATGAGAAGAAAGACTGTTCAATAAATGTTAACCCTTTATTGATACACGCCCGTCTCTCTATTCTCTACATACTGTGAAAGTAAACTGCACTAGACTGACTGAGTGAAATCTATGTCTATTGTTTCACACGACCCTAGAGATCGACTCTTGATCTGAGGAGCAAAGTTGTCATGTTGCACGGTTGTTGGAAAGCTGAATCCCTTCTTGTCTGTGCCAAGGAAGCTGATCACTTCCTATGCAGAGAAGAAAGTTTCCAGTGACCTCTGAGCTAGTTGGTAACACAACCCAATTAAGTTTAGCATAGTCAGTGGAGGCCTGGAATATAAGCAGTTCCACGTCGATACTACTGTTTATGTTATTCCAATGCGCAGGGCCTAGTGGGAAACTAGGAACTACACTACATGGCGCCCTAACGTTTGGTAAGGCGATAAACTAACGTAAGACTTGTAGAGTAACTCAGTCGTGCATATTTCACACCCCTTTCACCCGTAAATACTCCAATAGACGTCTGGAGTGGGTGAAAGGTTAAAATCCGCCCGACCTTAGTAGGAAGAGATTCCTATGTAAAGCTCTGGTTTATTCAACGTTGAAGGATACAGTGTTCCAAAATATTGTGCATCTAATCTTTGTCTCCTTGGAGACCTACTCTGCAAAAACTGCATTTATACAATGTCAGTAGAAAACAACGGCACCACTGGGGCCGCAGCAGATGCGACTCAGCAAGGTCCCGAACACACAGACCCGGATGCTGTTATCATCCAGGTCCACTTAAGAAGATCTATAACGTTAAAACTTATAGAAAACGGACTGACACCTCAAGGTGGTACAGTAATTTTCGTGATAGAGGCTCACGAGTATCGGCAGACAGAGGTATTCTATTCATGGATAAACTTTCCAGCGGTAAACGCTATAACACAAGAGTTTCACTATTACAAAATAGAGGAACCTCCGGGAGAGTACGCTCCTTTCGAGGAGATTGAAATCCCACTTAAATTTCAAGAGCACCTGCTCTGGTTTAATGGCGCCCTAAAACACAATGATCACATTACCAGGCTCGGTCCACTAGGTAGACCAGGAGCCACGTGGCCGGTTCTAGCCAGCTACACACCACATCCTGACATTATAAAAATGTCTAGAGAAGAGCTGTTAGTACAGCTAAACACATTAATAAAAATACATAGGCAATTAGTCCAATATGTAATACGGACTGCAACAGTCCAGCCAGCTGTTAATTCACACCAGCTGACCCCTCATCAGGGGAACACAAATAAAATTACACCACAGAACATACAGTCATGTCTTGGTAAAACACCCGTAAAACGGGAACAAATTCCTTTCTGGTTAGCCCAGAAAATCACTCAAATAGAGGCAGTATTTCCTGATACTACCCCTATTGAGAAACACAGAATCTTGACCATCTGCCTTCCTATGGGAATCGCACCACACGTGGAGGACTGCGACACTTGGGGTACAGTCTTTGCTTCCATTTACACAAAAACACACGGTGTTCCGTCTATGGCGGTAATACCAGACGTGCTAAAACAGATTCAAAATGAATTCGGTCCAGAACCAGCTTTAAATCTAGGTATGAAATTACTGAAAGACTTCAAGCAGGTCACGGCTATATTATTAGCCAATGTAAAGGGAGAAGCAGCATCTGTGGCGATTCGCCAGAAGTTGAGGGAAACAGATATAAAAGATCCTGTTGAGCTTGCCAAAATCATAGAAAAATGCTATGAAGAATTAGGTAGAGACAGCTTGGGTGGGAAACCAGTTAAGCCCCAACTGCTCGAAAATCCAGAAAAATTATTTATTAAAAATAATTTAAACACTCCTAAAAAGAGCTGGGATGGAAATAAACAATCCACTCCCAAGGAAAAAGTTTTCCAGTCCAGAGGAAGGTCTCCTCGACGGAGGGAGAGAACTCCGACTCGAGAACGCCAGTCTCCCCAACGGGAGCCCTCTGAGAAAAGATATAACCTTAGAAATAGGGATAATATAAAAAAACCTGATAGATATCAAAGTATTGATACACGTCCCTCTCGATCTCTTCCACAGAATTCGGAAAGAAGAGGACGGTCAGACCCAGGAGAGCACACCAAGTCCAAAGACAAGGAACCTGCTCAAAATAAGAAATCTCAATTTCAGAAAAAGAAGGTAGCCAGTATTAGAGTAATCAACCATGCCGAGAATACTGAGGACACAGTTGAAAAACGGGGAGTGGGCATTGACAATGTTGGACAGTGCAGCAGAGATCAGTATAGCGCGCAAGATCTTGATGAGTCATCTGGAGACAGTGGACACGAATGAATACATTCAGGTTGAAACTGCCGACGCCAGACTTAGCGAGCCCCATAAAATATACGAAATAACATTGCGTATGGAGGGTGATAAGACTAGGAAAATTAAGGGTCTATTTTGGGATAAGCTCTCAAAAGGCTATGATATTCTGTTAGCTGAAAAAGATTGGCCCCCGGAGTTTGTCAGGGAGTGCCCTCGTGGCGAAGAAGTGATTATGCCTGCCTTCTCGAATCACATTCCGATTCACAAAAAATATACATATGCAAGGAAATGGGCAGTAGCCCAGGCACCTGCATTGTATAAAAATCATGTAGGATGGGATGAGGATTCACCTCCTCACAAAATCCAACTAAAAAGTGAACCAACTGCCCAACGGCAGTATCCCATAAAGCAAGAAGCTAAAAAACAGGTCAGGGAGATCTTAGATCAACTTGAGTACCAGGGGGTGATTGAAACATGCACCTCTCAAATGAACAATCCTTTGTTTCCTGTCTCCAAGCCAGACAATTCATATCGTCTAGTTTTGGACTACAGACACCTTAATACATGTTGCAAAACTTTTACAGTACAAAACTCGCATAGTGCAGCCCTAATGAATAACATAGTTAGGAAAAAATACAAAACGACATTAGACATTTCTAATGGTTTCTTTTGTCAAAACATTGCACCAGAAAGCAGATACTTGACCGCTTTCTCCGCATTTGGGTCACAGAAAAAATTCTGTCGACTCCCACAGGGGTTCAAGAACAGCCCAGGACTATTCTCAGCTAGGGTAACAGAGTTACTACAAATCTATGATGATGAAGCATTATCTTACGTAGATGATATTTATCTCACAGACGACGACTTGGATACTCACTTGAAAAGAGTGAACACCATTATACTTGGGTTCGCAGCAGAGGGTTACAAATTCAACTTTAAAAAGTCCCGAATTGCCCATCTGACAGTACTGTTTTTAGGGTACGAATTATCAAGTGAAGGGAAAAGCCTAGCGGACAACTTCTTAGAGAAGTGCGCTGTACTCCAAGCTCCAAAAACGCTGAAGAATTTACAATCAATACTAGGTTTTCTGAATTTCGGAAGAACTTACATACTAAATTACGCAGAGAGGGTTAAACCTCTCTACGAACTAATAAAACCTGATTTAAAACAAATCAATTGGACTCAAAAACACACAGAAATTTTGAGATCACTGCAAACAGACATGTTAGCAAAAACAAAATTAGATACACGTGACAACACGATCGATCTTGTAATCCGAGTCATCCCAGGAAGATGCGGATTCACGTACCTGACCTCTAATGAGGGAGAAAAGGTACCAATTTCAATTAAATCTCACTTGTACACACAAGCAGAAAAAACATTCAGTCGCACAGAAAGAACTGTGAACGCAGTGCAAATCGCATTAGCAAATGAACGAGAACTAGCACACGGCAAACGGATTAATATCCTTACAGCGGAATCCGCCTTCGAGGCGCTATTCAGCCCAGTAAACCTGCCTACAGTGTCACTGGATCCAAAATGGATACAGTGCATAGATTCTCTAGGAGCGGAAGACGTGAAATACTATTTCGCCCCGCAATACGAAGAACTGAATGATTTAGAATATGAAGAAGAATATCCTCTGCCAATCGAAATCCTGCCTCTCCCACAATATGCCTGTATAATCTATACAGATAGCTTTGTACAGCATTTTAATGTAGAGAGTAAATCCTACAATGCAGCTTGTGCGATCATTAAAGGTCGTTGGCTGTGCGGTAAATTCAGACCGAAAGTAACAAAAACTGAATCTGTAAGAAACTGTTCGGTTCAGAGAACTGAAATCAGATCTTTAAAGATGGCGCTCGAAAATGCAGAACGCGAATTCCCCACACTTATCGTGTGCGATTCTCATTTTTGCGTCAACTCTTACAACAATAAGCTGCAGAGTTGGATTGAAAACGACTACAAAGATGACACAGGTGCCACAATAAAGCATAAATTGCTCTGGAACGAGGTAGCTCTTTTAAGTAAAGAACTACAAAAGACTCACGTGATTCACGCACAGAGTCTTCAGCGTGATGGCGTTCACGTTGCAGGGAATTCATTGGCTAATACAGCCAAAGCGGAAGCAACTAACCCGGCTTCCGTAGCCACAGAAAAGCGTACAGATAAGTATATAGACGGGGAAACCATGCTGGCAGTAAGAACGACCGTAAAAGGCGACTGTGCAGCACTACCCGTAAACTATCCACTCAATTATGCATACATAATCGATGCAAACTCCGTTCCTTTTGCTCGAATCCCTGGAGTGGGGGATAGAGTAATTCCAAACAGGAGCAGGAGGGGCTTCCTCCTACTGGAAGCACACATGGGGTTGGGTCTGAGACACCAAACAATCAAAGCCTCTCTGAAAGAATTGCAATCAGAGTACTGGTGGCCAGGAATGAGTATAGATATTCAATGTTTTGCTCAAAATTGTGAAAACTGCAACAGAGATCGCAGAAATGAACAGGCCAGGGTAGTTTCAGGATCCCTTCTAGACAGCATAAGGCGGTCTATCTGCGCAATCAAAGAAGAGAAGCGCGTCCCAGTGTACACCATTAAGACGAAAAGCACTTAAAAAAATGAGGTCCCCAGCGCTCGGCTGACGCTAGAACGGTTATAAAAGATTAGCGAGTCCATATCGGCACATACGCAATTACCACGTTCCATTCTGACCAGAGTCCTGCTTTCAGCTCTCGAGCCTATAAGGAGGCCATGGCCAGCATGGGAATTGGGTTGCGGTATTCTTGTCCGTCGCACAAGTGTGGTAGAAAGAAAAAACCGGGATATAAAGCAATCTATAACAGCGAAGGTATTAGGTTCAGGCGCTGGGTGGGTCAAACATTTAATAAGTGTCCAGACTAGTCTTAACAACATGCCAAGAAATTCTCTAAAAGGTTTCAGCCCATACGAACTATTGTTCGGAATTAGAATGAACGTTCAGGACCTCGATAGTCAGATGTCAGTGGTACAAGAAGAAACAAAGCAGTTTGAAGTAAAAGACCGTTTGGCTGTTTTACAGGAACTGAATGAAACAAGAAAATCATTAAGCAACATAAAATTAAAGCAACAGCCAAATACCACTGACGAGGCACCACCCGCAACAGCCCCAGCAAGGACTGTCTGGATCCCAAAGATTGGGGATCTAGTCAGAGAAAAGATCGCGGTTAAGAAGGAATTTGGGCCTTCTTACAGAAAAGCAGTACCTGTCTTAGCAGTCACCGGAACAAGATCAGTTGTGCTACCGCCCCTTGCTGGTAAAAAGGAGAACAGAGTCGTGTCCATCGACCTGGTAAAACCACAAGCATGTGGCCTATAATCAACAGTAGGCCCAGTGGACTCCCAAGAAACAACAGAATACCCAAACTTGCAACAATCCAAGAGGTTCAAACTGAAAGACTAATCACATTCGATCAGCCTGCAGTGCACAATGAAGGACTATGCAATAATGCCATGGAACTCGTGCCTCTTGAAACACAGATTGAAACAGTTCGTCAAGAAACAACACCAGTCTACAATGATGTGGCATCAGAAAGTGCTACCGAGAGACAGATTGAAAGAACAATCCCATCAATTGACAGAACTGCCTCTGGTTATTTCATCAACTTCGACAACTTCTCTGAAGATTTTAACGACCCCGAAGTGATGCCAGAAACAAAAAAGTCTTTTAAAGAAAAAGCAACGGAACTCTTTCATCAACTGAAGGAAATCTACCTAATTTCCCCTTGGCTAGAGTTCTGGTTCGGTCTAGGTGTATTTTTCCTCCTGCTTTGGCTCATCATGGTACTATGTTTGGGAAAATTCATTGAAGGAAAATATATTACAATGGACACAGCAAGTCAGAACATCAACCTAGTCCTGAAACCACACAGATCATCCCACGTGAAGAAAAGAGAACTGTCAACAGTAAATGTCACAGCAATTCCAATACCTGGTGGGGTAGTATGGGAGAAAACAGACTATGAGATCTATGGTCCGGTTGAAATCCTGAAGTATCCTCATCAACTAAAGGTTTCCTTAAGTGACTTTATGACACCAAGTACATTCTCTGATGATTGGGACTTTAACAGTATTAATGACATGATGTCTGATTTAGTAATGTCAGCTAGATTCACAGATCATGATTATTTACAAGGTTCATCTAGTTATGAGCAGTTATTCTGTTACACCCACTATGGGGGTCATTACTTGCATAAATCTGCACAGCCTAGAAATGTTTTTATGTATAATCAATGGGAACATTGTTCTACACCACCTAAAAGCAGTTCTAAAGCATTTTTTGAGAAATTCAAATATTTTTCAGGGTTTAACACCAGTGATGCAGAAACGTTTTATTATAAACTGTTAGATAAAACAGGAATGAAAACAATGCTGACAAATTCTAAATTGATATATTCAGAAGCATTTTATGACAAAATGATGACATTTGGTTTTGATTATTGGAAAAATAATATTGAAACAAAATCAATTTGGGGTACAAAAGATTGGCAGGTGCAAGGCATAGAAGCACTATTTAGAACCTGCATGATACCAGAACAAATGTTATTTCTAAATGACACTGTACACCAAACATCTTGTCTTGGCCTAGCTAAGAACAAAGAACTTAAAACACCGTCTATACCAAAGCCATTACCTGAAAATGCAACAGCTGATATTGAGTTAGACGTGTCACAAATTTTAAATTTCAACAGAACACATCCTGATTGGAAAAAGTGGTTAATCTGGCCTACAGACACAAATAGCTGTCAAGATAGATTCCTGAATAAAACACAGGGTTTAAAAATGACCAGATTAGACTCGAGATATTCCCAGAGACAACATCCAGGGATTATAATAACATACAGTGTAGGGAAACTCTGCCTAGAATGGCTAACTACATCCACACTGGCTGAAATTAAGCAACACTTGTCTTTATTAAAAGATGGTGCTGATTTGCGCGATTTCATTCTTGGACCACGCAAACAGCGTCAAAAGCGTTTCATAGCGACCAGCATCTATGCTGCTTACAACGAGGCTTGGAAAGTAAAGCAAATTGAAACTGCTGAAAAGATACGAGAAATTGATCGTATTAATTTGGAAAAATCACTTTCTGTGGTAGACAATGGGTTAATGACTCTGTCTTCCAGAATATATTCTTTGGACAATATTGTATCCTCTGCCTTTGATGTGATAGACAGAGATTTGCTAATGTTACAACATGGCCAGTCTCAATTACGCTCTATTATAGAATTAGGCTGGACGCTGCAAAATCTTCGTTCAGGCTATGTGCCTTGGCGTCTGATAAACACAACGTCATTATTTTCCATTTTTAACCTTACTGATAAACAGATCAGTTTGGCACAGAAAGGAGCAGACTATACAATCTTGAGCATCGAGAAACTCGAGAGATTACCATTGACAATGTCAGAGAGCCCTGTCATTGAATGGATAATACACGGAATTATCACAATTCCGATAACAACTTTCCGATTTCATAAATGCCTTGAATACATACCTGCTGGCCAGTATGAACAATTGGGTAAGGGATATGTAAAATCCGAATGGAAATTACCATACACTCATTCTTGCTATAGTGACAGCGACAAAAATGTATTTCTTAGTGGTGAGAACTGTAAACACTCACTAAGCGGTATACTTTTGTGTCAGGGTATTAATTTACACGGAGCATGTGATGGCAATTCAAACAACCTTTCATGCCACCAGCTAGTCACACCTGCAACTCAGATAGAGCCCTTCTTTATGCAACTCGCAAACGGGAGTTACATTCTAAGAACGGATCACAGGTGCTGTGGCCTCGCGCCCGGAAAAAGTTATCTAGTACAAGTAACGTCCATGGTCAAATGTTGCATGCAAGCATTGTTCCCGAGCGGGCCTCCAGACTTAGTGACTCCCCTCTGGCCTCGTCTGAATCTCTATTCTATACGAATTGATACATTAAGCAAAATGAAATCTGTGCTTTTACAGACAACAGTGCCTATAACGTCATCTAAAGAGACGTATGATCTTCTAGTCGCAAGGACGGCTACTGAGGTCCATGACCTTTTATCAACAAATTGCCCCGTGCATTTCGTACAAATGCTCGACCAACTCCTTAACATGTCTAGTGCTACAAGCATCCCAGGCATATTTAAGACAGTCTTTACGGGACTGCTAACACCCTTCCAGGCAATTTTGGGAATCTTTCCTAATTTTGTGCACTCCATCTTTGGTGGTATCCCACTATTTTTTGGACTCATCGCAGGGATTCTATTTTTGACCCTTCTGCTACGTTATGGCAAGCCTCGGCTCAGACATAGCTCCCATGGGAATGGAAGAAACAATCCTAGCAATGCGCTACAGGGACAGGATAACTAACGTCCTCGGATTGGCCAGGCTGAGAGATCTAAACATGACCTGGTTCCTTTCATTCAGACCAATATGGCAAAATTGCATTTTACCTGTGCTACGGTGTATGCTTTGCGGCGATGAATGCGTGTTGGACATCTGTCTTTCACTTCCATCAGCAGTACCAATGGAGGTCGATACTTTGCTAAGTCCAATAACGGCTCACGCATTGTGTTGTCCCCAGCGGCTACCAATCCTGATGACGGCATTCGTGGAGACTCCTGTACTACAGCCAAGTGGTAACAGTGGAGCGAGTGACAAAAGCAACATCATCCAGGTACAACGTTCTGTGAGCAGGGCTGGTCCTGTCTTCGATGACAGCAATCATTCTCACACCTGCCAAGTTTCAGCGCTATCTAATTTGGTTGAACTATCACCTGATTTTGTAGACCAATTCTTTGCGAGCCTGTCTGATACGATGTTCTCACCCACAGAGAAACAATAACTTTTGAGAAGCTTTCCGACACACAGCGTTCCCATGAACTCTGAATTCGGCCTTCAGTTTTGATCAACATAAAACTGCCAGGAGCTTTGGTAAACTGATTTTTTCTTTGAATTGGACAATTTTTTAAAAAAATATTGACCCTCTCCTTTTGGCACGAACGATTCTTTGCTTAACGTAAAACTATTCTTAGAGAACAGAAGCTTCACACTTCTATTTCTAAAAACACATCTAGAGACATAACAACATAACACCAGCCTCTAGCACACATATTATTACAATGCATTTTTATGTGATGATTTATCTCGCATTTCTTCTGTCAGAGATACTTCATGTGTAATTCTTTATGCATAATCGTTCATTGATTTCATATACAATAATTTCTGAATGAATTACTATGCTTTTAAAACTACGTACAGTACCTAAATTCCATGTATTACAAGTACGCCTATTTCGAATGCATTTATGTATTTTGGGGTGGGCTATGTTACACCATGTTACACATGCATCTAATTGCTTAGTTTTAGTAATTTTGATGGACATGAATTCGTGGAGTGGGTGTCATGTGCTTATCTAGGTTCCTGATCGATACTGTGACCTTATGCCCCTATTCGGCTATAAATCCATTTATTCCCTATATTGGCATAACCGTTCAAGTGCGATTTTCTGTAAAGTCATCTCTGGCCTCACACGAGCAGAGCCACAGAGCCACATTCCAGCATGACTCTCTGCTACTTCCTTTGCGACCAATTAGTGCAATGACAGAGCAGCAGTCACTATCTGATATTCCTAGATAACACTCCGAGTTCTTCAACAAGATAAAAACTTAGCAAACCTGGAAATCCCCGCTTGCTATGTTTTGATTAGTAATGGAACTCTAATGAGCAACTGATAACGATCACTTCCTAGTGACATCTTTAATTGACGTCTTATGTCCAGCAAACTTGCGTCAAACCCGGCACCTGTCAGGTATAAATATTACCAACGTTGCCTTAAGCAATGAGCGAACATGTTGCTGATGCCAGCTGCCTGCATGACCCCGTGTTGGTAAAAACTAGCACTCTGTCGCTGCAGCCTGCTATCCTGTGGTGGTGAAGCTACTGATTACCATTATCGCCGCTACAGCGCGACCTATGGTGCAGTACGCTTGAGGAGCCGTGCAGCCGTCCTCTGCGAAGACATCCAGCCCAGCTGCCCGCAGACGCTGTCACCCCTCCTTCCTCGACACGCTGAGAGAAGCCGCTGCCTTTCTCGTGCAGAGAAATCCAGTCCCGGCGCTTCCGGTTTACCCTCGCGGGTGACTGGGATATCGAGAGAGACCCCTGAAGGAGATACCAATCCTCCATCATTCTATTCAGAGGTATGGTGTTGACTAAACCCTTAGACGAGAATTCTTGAAACAAACCTTGGCAAAACCAACTTAACTTAAGCTACTTACTTACTCCCCCTTCTCACGTGTTAGGCTTAGGTCAGGCACACTGGGGTAGGCTTAGTTAGAAGCACCAGTTGAGTATGTTAGCCACATGTATATATGACTGTATATATGTTTTATTACTTTTAAACCATTGTATGGCTAAGAAACCATATCAATGCTTTTACAGTTCTATTTCGCTATTCTTATCTTACTGTACGTACTTTTTATAATAACAGTTATTGCAATTGTGGCAATACATTTCTCTTGTATGAGAAGAAAGACTGTTCAATAAATGTTAACCCTTTATTGATACACGCCCGTCTCTCTATTCTCTACATACTGTGAAAGTAAACTGCACTAGACTGACTGAGTGAAATCTATGTCTATTGTTTCACACGACCCTAGAGATCGACTCTTGATCTGAGGAGCAAAGTTGTCATGTTGCACGGTTGTTGGAAAGCTGAATCCCTTCTTGTCTGTGCCAAGGAAGCTGATCACTTCCTATGCAGAGAAGAAAGTTTCCAGTGACCTCTGAGCTAGTTGGTAACACAACCCAATTAAGTTTAGCATAGTCAGTGGAGGCCTGGAATATAAGCAGTTCCACGTCGATACTACTGTTTATGTTATTCCAATGCGCAGGGCCTAGTGGGAAACTAGGAACTACACTACACCGAGTTCTCAAAAAGGGTATCTTCACCCCGGGAAGTTAATTAAATACCATTTGGAGGCATTTAATGTTCGAGCAAAAACGGCTGATTTTCGACAAAAGAGATAACACCCCCCCATTATGTCATGCTTCAGAAATGTGGAAAATGGTCCGTTTTCAAATGTTTTATTTTTGAACGTCAGTTCACATTTGTAGGTGGATCATCAGTGTTAGAGCTAAAATTAGCATGTTTAAAGTGATTTTCATGCTTCCAGGGGCCCTAAACTCAAGATTTATGGAATGGTTAAAAGTGCATGAAAATTGCCAATTTACTCACTCTGAGTTCTCAAAAAGGGTTTCTTCACCCCGGGAAGTTAATTAAATACCATTTGGAGGCATTTAATGTTCGAGCAAAAACGGCTGATTTTCGACAAAAGAGATAACACCCCCCCATTACGTCATGCTTCAGAAATGTGGAAAATGGTCCGTTTTCAAATGTTTTATTTTTGAACGTCAGTTCACATTTGTAGGTGGATCATCAGTTTTAGAGCTAACATTAGCATGTTTAAAGTGATTTTCATGCTTCCAGGGGCTCGGGAAGTGAATTAAATACTATTTGGAGGCATTTAATGTTCAAGCAAAAACGGCTGATTTTCGACAAAAGAGATAACACCCCCCCATTACGTCATGCTTCAGAAATGTGGAAAATGGTCCGTTTTCAAATGTTTTATTTTTGAACGTCAGTTCACATTTGTAGGTGGATCATCAGTGTTAGAGCTAAAATTAGCATGTTTAAAGTGATTTTCATGCTTCCAGGGGCCCTAAACACAGATTTATGGAATGGTTAAAAGTGCATGAAAATGGCCAATTTACTCACTCCGAGTTCTCAAAAAGGGTTTCTTCACCCCGGGAAGTTAATTAAATACCATTTGGAGGCATTTAATGTTCGAGCAAAAACGGCTGATTTTCGACAAAAGAGATAACACCCCCCCATTACGTCATGCTTCAGAAATGTGGAAAATGGTCCGTTTTCAAATGTTTTATTTTTGAACGCCAGTTCACATTTGTAGGTAGATCATCAGTGTTAGAGCTAAAATTAGCATGTTTAAAGTGATTTTCATGCTTCCAGGGGCCCTAAACACAAGATTTATGGAATGGTTAAAAGTGCATGAAAATGGCCAATTTACTCACTCTGACTTCTCAAAAAGGGTTTCTTCACCCCGGGAAGTTAATTAAATACCATTTGGAGGCATTTAATGTTCGAGCAAAAACGGCTGATTTTCGACAAAAGAGATAACACCCCCCCATTACGTCATGCTTCAGAAATGTGGAAAATGGTCCGTTTTCAAATGTTTTATTTTTGAACGCCAGTTCACATTTGTAGGTGGATCATCAGTGTTAGAGCTAAAATTAGCATGTTTAAAGTGATTTTCATGCTTCCAGGGGCCCTAAACACAAGATTTATGGAATGGTTAAAAGTGCATGAAAATGGCCAATTTACTCACTCTGAGTTCTCAAAAAGGGTTTCTTCACCCCGGGAAGTTAATTAAATACCATTTGGAGGCATTTAATGTTCGAACAAAAACGGCTGATTTTCGACAAAAGAGATAACACCCCCCCATTACGTCATGCTTCAGAAATGTGGAAAGTGGTCCGTTTTCAAATGTTTTATTTTTGAACGTCAGTTCAGATTTGTAGGTGGATCATCAGTGTTAGAGCTAAAATTAGCATGTTTAAAGTGATTTTCATGCTTCCAGGGGCCCTAAACACAAGATTTATGGAATGGTTAAAAGTGCATGAAAATGGCCAATTTACTCACTCTGAGTTCTGAAAAAGGGTTTCTTCACCCCGGGAAGTGAATTAAATACTATTTGGAGGCATTTAATGTTCAAGCAAAAACGGCTGATTTTCGACAAAAGAGATAACACCCCCCCATTATGTCATGCTTCAGAAATGTGGAAAATGGTCCGTTTTCAAATGTTTTATTTTTGAACGTCAGTTCACATTTGTAGGTGGATCATCCGTGTTAGAGCTAAAATTAGCATGTTTAAAGTGATTTTCATGCTTCCAGGGGCTTGGGAAGTGAATTAAATACTATTTGGAGGCATTTAATGTTCAAGCAAAAACGGCTGATTTTCGACAAAAGAGATAACACCCCCCCATTACGTCATGCTTCAGAAATGTGGAAAATGGTCCGTTTTCAAATGTTTTATTTTTGAACGTCAGTTCACATTTGTAGGTGGACAATTAGCATGTTTAAAGTGATTTTCATGCTTCCAGGGGCCCTAAACACAAGATTTATGGAATGGTTAAAAGTGCATGAAAATGGCCAATTTACTCACTCTGAGTTCTCAAAAAGGGTTTCTTCACCCCGGGAAGTTAATTAAATACCATTTGGAGGCATTTAATGTTCGAGCAAAAACGGCTGATTTTCGACAAAAGAGATAACACCCCCCCATTACGTCATGCTTCAGAAATGTGGAAAATGGTCCGTTTTCAAATGTTTTATTTTTGAACGTCAGTTCACATTTGTAGGTGGATCATCAGTTTTAGAGCTAACATTAGCATGTTTAAAGTGATTTTCATGCTTCCAGGGGCTCGGGAAGTGAATTAAATACTATTTGGAGGCATTTAATGTTCAAGCAAAAACGGCTGATTTTCGACAAAAGAGATAACACCCCCCCATTACGTCATGCTTCAGAAATGTGGAAAATTGTCCGTTTTCAAATGTTTTATTTTTGAACGTCAGTTCACATTTGTAGGTGGATCATCAGTGTTAGAACTAAAATTAGCAAGTTTAAAGTGATTTTTATGCTTCCAGGGGCCCTAAACATTAGATTTATGGAATGGTTAAAAGTGCATGAAAATGGCCAATTTACTCACTCTGAGTTCTCAAAAAGGGTTTCTTCACCCCGGGAAGTTAATTAAATACCATTTGGAGGCATTTAATGTTCAAGCAAAAACAGCTGATTTTCGACAAAAGAGATAACACCCCCCCCATTACTTCATGCTTCAGAAATGTGGAAAATGGTCCGTTTTCAACTGTTTTATTTTTGAACGTCAGTTCACATTTGTAGGTGGATCATCAGTGTTAGAGCTAAAATTAGCATGTTTAAATTGATTTTCATGCTTCCAGGGGCTCGGGAAGTGAATTAAATACTATTTGGAGGCATTTAATGTTCAAGCAAAAACGGCTGATTTTCGACAAAAGAGATAACACCCCCCATTACGTCATGCTTCAGAAATGTGGAAAATGGTCCGTTTTCAAATGTTTTATTTTTGAACGTCAGTTCACATTTGTAGGTGGATCATCAGTGTTAGAGCTAACATTAGCATGTTTAAAGTGATTTTCATGCATCCAGGGGCCCTAAACACAAGATTTATGGAATGGTTAAAAGTGCATGAAAATGGCCAATTTACTCACTCTGAGTTCTCAAAAAGGGTTTCTTCACCCGGGAAGTTAATTAAATACCATTTGGAGGCATTTAATGTTCGAACAAAAACGGCTGATTTTCGACAAAAGAGATAACACCCCCCCATTACGTCATGCTTCAGAAATGTGGAAAATGGTCCGTTTTCAAATGTTTTATTTTTGAACGTCAGTTCACATTTGTAGGTGGATCATCAGTGTTAGAGCTAAAATTAGCATGTTTAAAGTGATTTTCATGCTTCCAGGGGCCCTAAACACAAGATTTATGGAATGGTTAAAAGTGCATGAAAATGGCCAATTTACTCACTCTGAGTTCTCAAAAAGCGTTTCTTCACCCCGGGAAGTGAATTAAATACTATTTGGAGGCATTTAATGTTCAAGCAAAAACGGCTGATTTTCGACAAAAGAGATAACACCCCCCCATTACGTCATGCTTCAGAAATGTGGAAAATGGTCCGTTTTCAAATGTTTTATTTTTGAACATCAGTTCACATTTGTAGGTGGATCATCAGTTTTAGAGCTAACATTAGCATGTTTAAAGTGATTTTCATGCTTCCAGGGGCTCGGGAAGTGAATTAAATACTATTTGGAGGCATTTAATGTTCAAGCAAAAACGGCTGATTTTCGACAAAAGAGATAACACCCCCCCATTACGTCATGCTTCAGAAATGTGGAAAATGGTCCGTTTTCAAATGTTTTATTTTTGAACGTCAGTTCACATTTGTAGGTGGATCATCAGTGTAAGAGCTAAAATTAGCATGTTTAAAGTGATTTTCATGCTTCCAGGGGCCCTAAACACAAGATTTATGGAATGGTTAAAAGTGCATGAAAATGGCCAATTTACTCACTCCGAGTTCTCAAAAAGGGTTTTCACCCCGGGAAGTTAATTAAATACCATTTGGAGGCATTTAATGTTCAAGCAAAAACGGCTGATTTTCGACAAAAGAGATAACACCCCCCCATTACGTCATGCTTCAGAAATGTGGAAAATGGTCCGTTTTCAAATGTTTTATTTTTGAACGTCAGTTCACATTTGTAGGTGGATCATCAGTGTTAGAGCTAAAATTAGCATGTTTAAAGTGATTTTCATGCTTCCAGGGGCTCGGGAAGTGAATTAAATACTATTTGGAGGCATTTAATGTTCAAGCAAAAACGGCTGATTTTCGACAAAAGAGATAACACCCCCCCATTACGTCATGCTTCAGAAATGTGGAAAATGGTCCGTTTTCAAATGTTTTATTTTTGAACGTTAGTTCACATTTGTGGGTGGATCATCAGTGTTAGAGCTAAAATTAGCAAGTTTAAAGTGATTTTTATGCTTCCAGGGGCCCTAAACATTAGATTTATGGAATGGTTAAAAGTGCATGAAAATGGCCAATTTACTCACTCTGAGTTCCCAAAAAGGGTTTCTTCACCCCGGGAAGTTAATTAAATACCATTTGGAGGCATTTAATGTTCAAGCAAAAACGGCTGATTTTCGACAAAAGAGATAACACCCCCCCCCATTACGTCATGCTTCAGAAATGTGGAAAATGGTCCGTTTTCAACTGTTTTATTTTTGAACGTCAGTTCACATTTGTAGGTGGATCATCAGTGTTAGAGCTAAAATTAGCATGTTTAAATTGATTTTCATGCTTCCAGGGGCTCGGGAAGTGAATTAAATACTATTTGGAGGCATTTAATGTTCAAGCAAAAACGGCTGATTTTCGACAAAAGAGATAACACCCCCCATTACGTCATGCTTCAGAAATGTGGAAAATGGTCCGTTTTCAAATGTTTTATTTTTGAATGTCAGTTCACATTTGTAGGTGGATCATCAGTGTTAGAGCTAACATTAGCATGTTTAAAGTGATTTTCATGCTTCCAGGGGCCCTAAACACAAGATTTATGGAATGGTTAAAAGTGCATGAAAATGGCCAATTTACTCACTCTGAGTTCTCAAAAAGGGTTTCTTCACCCCGGGAAGTTAATTAAATACCATTTGGAGGCATTTAATGTTCGAACAAAAACGGCTGATTTTCGACAAAAGAGATAACACCCCCCCATTACGTCATGCTTCAGAAATGAGGAAAATGGTCCGTTTTCAAATGTTTTATTTTTGAACGTCAGTTCACATTTGTAGGTGGATCATCAGTGTTAGAGCTAAAATTAGCATGTTTAAAGTGATTTTCATGCTTCCAGGGGCCCTAAACACAAGATTTATGGAATGGTTAAAAGTGCATGAAAATGGCCAATTTACTCACTCTGAGTTCTCAAAAAGCGTTTCTTCACCCCGGGAAGTGAATTAAATACTATTTGGAGGCATTTAATGTTCAAGCAAAAACGGCTGATTTTCGACAAAAGAGATAACACCCCCCCATTACGTCATGCTTCAGAAATGTGGAAAATGGTCCGTTTTCAAATGTTTTATTTTTGAACGTCAGTTCACATTTGTAGGTGGATCATCAGTTTTAGAGCTAACATTAGCATGTTTAAAGTGATTTTCATGCTTCCAGGGGCTCAGGAAGTGAATTAAATACTATTTGGAGGCATTTAATGTTCAAGCAAAAACGGCTGATTTTCGACAAAAGAGATAACACCCCCCCATTACGTCATGCTTCAGAAATGTGGAAAATGGTCCGTTTTCAAATGTTTTATTTTTGAACGTCAGTTCACATTTGTAGGTGGATCATCCGTGTTAGAGCTAAAATTAGCATGTTTAAAGTGATTTTCATGCTTCCAGGGGCCCTAAACACAAGATTTATGGAATGGTTAAAAGTGCATGAAAATGGCCAATTTACTCACTCCGAGTTCTCAAAAAGGGTTTTCACCCCGGGAAGTTAATTAAATACCATTTGGAGGCATTTAATGTTCGAGCAAAAACGGCTGATTTTCGACAAAAGAGATAACACCCCCCCCATTACGTCATGCTTCAGAAATGTGGAAAATGGTCCGTTTTCAAATGTTTTATTTTTGAACGTCAGTTCACATTTGTAGGTGGATCATCAGTGTTAGAGCTAAAATTAGCATGTTTAAAGTGATTTTCATGCTTCCAGGGGCCCTAAACACAAGATTTATGGAATGGTTAAAAGTGCATGAAAATTGCCAATTTACTCACTCTGAGTTCTCAAAAAGGGTTTCTTCACCCCGGGAAGTTAATTAAATACCATTTGGAGGCATTTAATGTTCGAGCAAAAACGGCTGATTTTCGACAAAAGAGATAACACCCCCCCATTACGTCATGCTTCAGAAATGTGGAAAATGGTCCGTTTTCAAATGTTTTATTTTTGAACGTCAGTTCACATTTGTAGGTGGATCATCAGTTTTAGAGCTAACATTAGCATGTTTAAAGTGATTTTCATGCTTCCAGGGGCTCGGGAAGTGAATTAAATACTATTTGGAGGCATTTAATGTTCAAGCAAAAACGGCTGATTTTCGACAAAAGAGATAACACCCCCCCATTACGTCATGCTTCAGAAATGTGGAAAATGGTCCGTTTTCAAATGTTTTATTTTTGAACGTCAGTTCACATTTGTAGGTGGATCATCAGTGTTAGAGCTAAAATTAGCATGTTTAAAGTGATTTTCATGCTTCCAGGGGCCCTAAACACAGATTTATGGAATGGTTAAAAGTGCCTGAAAATGGCCAATTTACTCACTCCGAGTTCTCAAAAAGGGTTTCTTCACCCCGGGAAGTTAATTAAATACCATTTGGAGGCATTTAATGTTCGAGCAAAAACGGCTGATTTTCGACAAAAGAGATAACACCCCCCCATTACGTCATGCTTCAGAAATGTGGAAAATGGTCCGTTTTCAAATGTTTTATTTTTGAACGTCAGTTCACATTTGTAGGTGGATCATCAGTGTTAGAGCTAAAATTAGCATGTTTAAAGTGATTTTCATGCTTCCAGGGGCCCTAAACACAAGATTTATGGAATGGTTAAAAGTGCATGAAAATGGCCAATTTACTCACTCCGAGTTCTCAAAAAGGGTTTCTTCACCCCGGGAAGTTAATTAAATACCATTTGGAGGCATTTAATGTTCGAGCAAAAACGGCTGATTTTCGACAAAAGAGATAACACCCCCCCATTACGTCATGCTTCAGAAATGTGGAAAATGGTCCGTTTTCAAATGTTTTATTTTTGAACGCCAGTTCACATTTGTAGGTAGATCATCAGTGTTAGAGCTAAAATTAGCATGTTTAAAGTGATTTTCATGCTTCCAGGGGCCCTAAACACAAGATTTATGGAATGGTTAAAAGTGCATGAAAATGGCCAATTTACTCACTCCGAGTTCTCAAAAAGGGTTTCTTCACCCCGGGAAGTTAATTAAATACCATTTGGAGGCATTTAATGTTCGAGCAAAAACGGCTGATTTTCGACAAAAGAGATAACACCCCCCCATTACGTCATGCTTCAGAAATGTGGAAAATGGTCCGTTTTCAAATGTTTTATTTTTGAACGCCAGTTCACATTTGTAGGTAGATCATCAGTGTTAGAGCTAAAATTAGCATGTTTAAAGTGATTTTCATGCTTCCAGGGGCCCTAAACACAAGATTTATGGAATGGTTAAAAGTGCATGAAAATGGCCAATTTACTCACTCTGACTTCTCTAAAAGGGTTTCTTCACCCCGGGAAGTTAATTAAATACCATTTGGAGGCATTTAATGTTCGAGCAAAAACGGCTGATTTTCGACAAAAGAGATAACACCCCCCCATTACGTCATGCTTCAGAAATGTGGAAAATGGTCCGTTTTCAAATGTTTTATTTTTGAACGCCAGTTCACATTTGTAGGTGGATCATCAGTGTTAGAGCTAAAATTAGCATGTTTAAAGTGATTTTCATGCTTCCAGGGGCCCTAAACACAAGATTTATGGAATGGTTAAAAGTGCATGAAAATGGCCAATTTACTCACTCTGAGTTCTCAAAAAGGGTTTCTTCACCCCGGGAAGTTAATTAAATACCATTTGGAGGCATTTAATGTTCGAACAAAAACGGCTGATTTTCGACAAAAGAGATAACACCCCCCCATTACGTCATGCTTCAGAAATGTGGAAAGTGGTCCGTTTTCAAATGTTTTATTTTTGAACGTCAGTTCAGATTTGTAGGTGGATCATCAGTGTTAGAGCTAAAATTAGCATGTTTAAAGTGATTTTCATGCTTCCAGGGGCCCTAAACACAAGATTTATGGAATGGTTAAAAGTGCATGAAAATGGCCGATTTACTCACTCTGAGTTCTGAAAAAGGGTTTCTTCACCCCGGGAAGTGAATTAAATACTATTTGGAGGCATTTAATGTTCAAGCAAAAACGGCTGATTTTCGACAAAAGAGATAACACCCCCCCATTATGTCATGCTTCAGAAATGTGGAAAATGGTCCGTTTTCAAATGTTTTATTTTTGAACGTCAGTTCACATTTGTAGGTGGATCATCCGTGTTAGAGCTAAAATTAGCATGTTTAAAGTGATTTTCATGCTTCCAGGGGCTTGGGAAGTGAATTAAATACTATTTGGAGGCATTTAATGTTCAAGCAAAAACGGCTGAATTTCGAAAAAAGAGATAACACCCCCCCATTACGTCATGCTTCAGAAATGTGGAAAATGGTCCGTTTTCAAATGTTTTATTTTTGAACGTCAGTTCACATTTGTAGGTGGCTCATCAGTGTTAGAGCTACAATTAGCATGTTTAAAGTGATTTTCATGCTTCCAGGGGCCCTAAACACAAGATTTATGGAATGGTTAAAAGTGCATGAAAATGGCCAATTTACTCACTCTGAGTTCTCAAAAAGGGTTTCTTCACCCCGGGAAGTTAATTAAATACCATTTGGAGGCATTTAATGTTCGAGCAAAAACGGCTGATTTTCGACAAAAGAGATAACACCCCCCCATTACGTCATGCTTCAGAAATGTGGAAAATGGTCCGTTTTCAAATGTTTTATTTTTGAACGTCAGTTCACATTTGTAGGTGGATCATCAGTTTTAGAGCTAACATTAGCATGTTTAAAGTGATTTTCATGCTTCCAGGGGCTCGGGAAGTGAATTAAATACTATTTGGAGGCATTTAATGTTCAAGCAAAAACGGCTGATTTTCGAAAAAAGAGATAACACCCCCCATTACGTCATGCTTCAGAAATGTGGAAAATTGTCCGTTTTCAAATGTTTTATTTTTGAACGTCAGTTCACATTTGTAGGTGGATCAACACAAGATTTATGGAATGGTTAAAAGTGCATGAAAATGGCAAATTTACTCACTCCGAGTTCTCAAAAAGGGTTTCTTCACCCCGGGAAGTTAATTAAATACCATTTGGAGGCATTTAATTTTCGAGCAAAAACGGCTGATTTTCGACCAAAGAGATAACACCCCCCCATTACGTCATGCTTCAGAAATGTGGAAAATGGTCCGTTTTCAAATGTTTTATTTTTGAACGTCAGTTCACATTTGTAGGTGGATCATCAGTGTTAGAGCTAAAATTAGCATGTTTAAAGTGATTTTCATGCTTCCAGAGGCCCTAAACACAAGATTTATGGAATGGTTAAAAGTGCATGAAAATCGCCAATTTACTCACTCCGAGTTCTCAAAAAGGGTTTCTTCACCCCGGGAAGTTAATTAAATACCATTTGGAGGCATTTAATGTTCGAGCAAAAACGGCTGATTTTCGACAAAAGAGATAACACCCCCCCATTACGTCATGCTTCAGAAATGTGGAAAATGGTCCGTTTTCAAATGTTTTATTTTTGAACGTCAGTTCACATTTGTAGGTGGATCATCAGTGTTAGAGCTAAAATTAGCATGTTTAAAGTGATTTTCATGCTTCCAGGGGCCCTAAACACAAGATTTATGGAATGGTTAAAAGTGCATGAAAATGGCCAATTTACTCACTCTGAGTTCTCAAAAAGGGTTTCTTCACCCCGGGAAGTGAATTAAATACTATTTGGAGGCATTTAATGTTCAAGCAAAAACGGCTGATTTTCGACAAAAGAGATAACACCCCCCCATTACGTCATGCTTCAGAAATGTGGAAAATGGTCCGTTTTCAAATGTTTTATTTTTGAACGTCAGTTCACATTTGTAGGTGGATCATCAGTGTTAGAGCTAAAATTAGCATGTTTAAAGTGATTTTCATGCTTCCAGGGGCTCGGGAAGTGAATTAAATACTATTTGGAGGCATTTAATGTTCAAGCAAAAACGGCTGATTTTCGACAAAAGAGATAACACCCCCCCATTACGTCATGCTTCAGAAATGTGGAAAATGGTCCGTTTTCAAATGTTTTATTTTTAAACGTCAGTTCACATTTGTAGGTGGATCATCAGTGTTAGAGCTAAAATTAGCATGTTTAAAGTGATTTTCATGCTTCCAGGGGCCCTAAACACAAGATTTATGGAATGGTTAACAGTGCATGAAAATGGCCAATTTACTCACTCTGAGTTCTCAAAAAGGGTTTCTTCACCCTGGGAAGTTAATTAAATACCATTTGGAGGCATTTAATGTTCGAGCAAAAACGGCTGATTTTCAACAAAAGCGATAACACCCCCCCATTACGTCATGCTTCAGAAATGTGGAAAATGGTCCGTTTTCAAATATTTTATTTTTGAACGTCAGTTCACATTTGTAGGTGGATCATCAGTGTTAGAACTAAAATTAGCAAGTTTAAAGTGATTTTTATGCTTCCACGGGCCCTAAACATTAGATTTATGGAATGGTTAAAAGTGCATGAAAATGGCCAATTTACTCACTCTGAGTTCTCAAAAAGGGTTTCTTCACCCCGGGAAGTTAATTAAATACCATTTGGAGGCATTTAATGTTCAAGCAAAAACAGCTGATTTTCGACAAAAGAGATAACACCCCCCCCCATTACGTCATGCTTCAGAAATGTGGAAAATGGTCCGTTTTCAACTGTTTTATTTTTGAACGTCAGTTCACATTTGTAGGTGGATCATCAGTGTTAGAGCTAAAATTAGCATGTTTAAATTGATTTTCATGCTTCCAGGGGCTCGGGAAGTGAATTAAATACTATTTGGAGGCATTTAATGTTCAAGCAAAAACGGCTGATTTTCGACAAAAGAGATAACACCCCCCATTACGTCATGCTTCAGAAATGTGGAAAATGGTCCGTTTTCAAATGTTTTATTTTTGAATGTCAGTTCACATTTGTAGGTGGATCATCAGTGTTAGAGCTAACATTAGCATGTTTAAAGTGATTTTCATGCTTCCAGGGGCCCTAAACACAAGATTTATGGAATGGTTAAAAGTGCATGAAAATGGCCAATTTACTCACTCTGAGTTCTCAAAAAGGGTTTCTTCACCCCGGGAAGTTAATTAAATACCATTTGGAGGCATTTAATGTTCGAACAAAAACGGCTGATTTTCGACAAAAGAGATAACACCCCCCCATTACGTCATGCTTCAGAAATGAGGAAAATGGTCCGTTTTCAAATGTTTTATTTTTGAACGTCAGTTCACATTTGTAGGTGGATCATCAGTGTTAGAGCTAAAATTAGCATGTTTAAAGTGATTTTCATGCTTCCAGGGGCCCTAAACACAAGATTTATGGAATGGTTAAAAGTGCATGAAAATGGCCAATTTACTCACTCTGAGTTCTCAAAAAGCGTTTCTTCACCCCGGGAAGTGAATTAAATACTATTTGGAGGCATTTAATGTTCAAGCAAAAACGGCTGATTTTCGACAAAAGAGATAACACCCCCCCATTACGTCATGTTTCAGAAATGTGGAAAATGGTCCGTTTTCAAATGTTTTATTTTTGAACGTCAGTTCACATTTGTAGGTGGATCATCAGTTTTAGAGCTAACATTAGCATGTTTAAAGTGATTTTCATGCTTCCAGGGGCTCAGGAAGTGAATTAAATACTATTTGGAGGCATTTAATGTTCAAGCAAAAACGGCTGATTTTCGACAAAAGAGATAACACCCCCCCATTACGTCATGCTTCAGAAATGTGGAAAATGGTCCGTTTTCAAATGTTTTATTTTTGAACGTCAGTTCACATTTGTAGGTGGATCATCCGTGTTAGAGCTAAAATTAGCATGTTTAAAGTGATTTTCATGCTTCCAGGGGCCCTAAACACAAGATTTATGGAATGGTTAAAAGTGCATGAAAATGGCCAATTTACTCACTCCGAGTTCTCAAAAAGGGTTTTCACCCCGGGAAGTTAATTAAATACCATTTGGAGGCATTTAATGTTCGAGCAAAAACGGCTGATTTTCGACAAAAGAGATAACACCCCCCCCATTACGTCATGCTTCAGAAATGTGGAAAATGGTCCGTTTTCAAATGTTTTATTTTTGAACGTCAGTTCACATTTGTAGGTGGATCATCAGTGTTAGAGCTAAAATTAGCATGTTTAAAGTGATTTTCATGCTTCCAGGGGCCCTAAACACAAGATTTATGGAATGGTTAAAAGTGCATGAAAATTGCCAATTTACTCACTCTGAGTTCTCAAAAAGGGTTTCTTCACCCCGGGAAGTTAATTAAATACCATTTGGAGGCATTTAATGTTCGAGCAAAAACGGCTGATTTTTGACAAAAGAGATAACACCCCCCCATTACGTCATGCTTCAGAAATGTGGAAAATGGTCCGTTTTCAAATGTTTTATTTTTGAACGTCAGTTCACATTTGTAGGTGGATCATCAGTTTTAGAGCTAACATTAGCATGTTTAAAGTGATTTTCATGCTTCCAGGGGCTCGGGAAGTGAATTAAATACTATTTGGAGGCATTTAATGTTCAAGCAAAAACGGCTGATTTTCGACAAAAGAGATAACACCCCCCCATTACGTCATGCTTCAGAAATGTGGAAAATGGTCCGTTTTCAAATGTTTTATTTTTGAACGTCAGTTCACATTTGTAGGTGGATCATCAGTGTTAGAGCTAAAATTAGCATGTTTAAAGTGATTTTCATGCTTCCAGGGGCCCTAAACACAGATTTATGGAATGGTTAAAAGTGCCTGAAAATGGCCAATTTACTCACTCCGAGTTCTCAAAAAGGGTTTCTTCACCCCGGGAAGTTAATTAAATACCATTTGGAGGCATTTAATGTTCGAGCAAAAACGGCTGATTTTCGACAAAAGAGATAACACCCCCCCATTACGTCATGCTTCAGAAATGTGGAAAATGGTCCGTTTTCAAATGTTTTATTTTTGAACGTCAGTTCAGATTTGTAGGTGGATCATCAGTGTTAGAGCTAAAATTAGCATGTTTAAAGTGATTTTCATGCTTCCAGGGGCCCTAAACACAAGATTTATGGAATGGTTAAAAGTGCATGAAAATGGCCAATTTACTCACTCTGAGTTCTGAAAAAGGGTTTCTTCACCCCGGGAAGTGAATTAAATACTATTTGGAGGCATTTAATGTTCAAGCAAAAACGGCTGATTTTCGACAAAAGAGATAACACCCCCCCATTATGTCATGCTTCAGAAATGTGGAAAATGGTCCGTTTTCAAATGTTTTATTTTTGAACATCAGTTCACATTTGTAGGTGGATCATCCGTGTTAGAGCTAAAATTAGCATGTTTAAAGTGATTTTCATGCTTCCAGGGGCTTGGGAAGTGAATTAAATACTATTTGGAGGCATTTAATGTTCAAGCAAAAACGGCTGATTTTCGAAAAAAGAGATAACACCCCCCCATTACGTCATGCTTCAGAAATGTGGAAAATGGTCCGTTTTCAAATGTTTTATTTTTGAACGTCAGTTCACATTTGTAGGTGGCTCATCAGTGTTAGAGCTACAATTAGCATGTTTAAAGTGATTTTCATGCTTCCAGGGGCCCTAAACACAAGATTTATGGAATGGTTAAATGTGCATGAAAATGGCCAATTTACTCACTCTGAGTTCTCAAAAAGGGTTTCTTCACCCCGGGAAGTTAATTAAATACCATTTGGAGGCATTTAATGTTCGAGCAAAAACGGCTGATTTTCGACAAAAGAGATAACACCCCCCCCATTACGTCATGCTTCAGAAATGTGGAAAATGGTCCGTTTTCAAATGTTTTATTTTTGAACGTCAGTTCACATTTGTAGGTGGATCATCAGTTTTAGAGCTAACATTAGCATGTTTAAAGTGATTTTCATGCTTCCAGGGGCTCGGGAAGTGAATTAAATACTATTTGGAGGCATTTAATGTTCAAGCAAAAACGGCTGATTTTCGACAAAAGAGATAACACCCCCCCATTACGTCATGCTTCAGAAATGTGGAAAATTGTCCGTTTTCAAATGTTTTATTTTTGAACGTCAGTTCACATTTGTAGGTGGATCAACACAAGATTTATGGAATGGTTAAAAGTGCATGAAAATGGCAAATTTACTCACTCCGAGTTCTCAAAAAGGGTTTCTTCACCCCGGGAAGTTAATTAAATACCATTTGGAGGCATTTAATTTTCGAGCAAAAACGGCTGATTTTCGACCAAAGAGATAACACCCCCCCATTACGTCATGCTTCAGAAATGTGGAAAATGGTCCGTTTTCAAATGTTTTATTTTTGAACGTCAGTTCACATTTGTAGGTGGATCATCAGTGTTAGAGCTAAAATTAGCATGTTTAAAGTGATTTTCATGCTTCCAGAGGCCCTAAACACAAGATTTATGGAATGGTTAAAAGTGCATGAAAATCGCCAATTTACTCACTCCGAGTTCTCAAAAAGGGTTTCTTCACCCCGGGAAGTTAATTAAATACCATTTGGAGGCATTTAATGTTCGAGCAAAAACGGCTGATTTTCGACAAAAGAGATAACACCCCCCCATTACGTCATGCTTCAGAAATGTGGAAAATGGTCCGTTTTCAAATGTTTTATTTTTGAACGTCAGTTCACATTTGTAGGTGGATCATCAGTGTTAGAGCTAAAATTAGCATGTTTAAAGTGATTTTCATGCTTCCAGGGGCCCTAAACACAAGATTTATGGAATGGTTAAAAGTGCATGAAAATGGCCAATTTACTCACTCTGAGTTCTCAAAAAGGGTTTCTTCACCCCGGGAAGTGAATTAAATACTATTTGGAGGCATTTAATGTTCAAGCAAAAACGGCTGATTTTCGACAAAAGAGATAACACCCCCCCATTACGTCATGCTTCAGAAATGTGGAAAATGGTCCGTTTTCAAATGTTTTATTTTTAAACGTCAGTTCACATTTGTAGGTGGATCATCAGTGTTAGAGCTAAAATTAGCATGTTTAAAGTGATTTTCATGCTTCCAGGGGCCCTAAACACAAGATTTATGGAATGGTTAACAGTGCATGAAAATGGCCAATTTACTCACTCTGAGTTCTCAAAAAGGGTTTCTTCACCCTGGGAAGTTAATTAAATACCATTTGGAGGCATTTAATGTTCGAGCAAAAACGGCTGATTTTCAACAAAAGCGATAACACCCCCCCATTACGTCATGCTTCAGAAATGTGGAAAATGGTCCGTTTTCAAATATTTTATTTTTGAACGTCAGTTCACATTTGTAGGTGGATCATCAGTGTTAGAACTAAAATTAGCAAGTTTAAAGTGATTTTTATGCTTCCAGGGGCCCTAAACATTAGATTTATGGAATGGTTAAAAGTGCATGAAAATGGCCAATTTACTCACTCTGAGTTCTCAAAAAGGGTTTCTTCACCCCGGGAAGTTAATTAAATACCATTTGGAGGCATTTAATGTTCAAGCAAAAACAGCTGATTTTCGACAAAAGAGATAACACCCCCCCCCATTACGTCATGCTTCAGAAATGTGGAAAATGGTCCGTTTTCAACTGTTTTATTTTTGAACGTCAGTTCACATTTGTAGGTGGATCATCAGTGTTAGAGCTAAAATTAGCATGTTTAAATTGATTTTCATGCTTCCAGGGGCTCGGGAAGTGAATTAAATACTATTTGGAGGCATTTAATGTTCAAGCAAAAACGGCTGATTTTCGACAAAAGAGATAACACCCCCCATTACGTCATGCTTCAGAAATGTGGAAAATGGTCCGTTTTCAAATGTTTTATTTTTGAACGTTAGTTCACATTTGTGGGTGGATCATCAGTGTTAGAGCTAAAATTAGCAAGTTTAAAGTGATTTTTATGCTTCCAGGGGCCCTAAACATTAGATTTATGGAATGGTTAAAAGTGCATGAAAATGGCCAATTTACTCACTCTGAGTTCCCAAAAAGGGTTTCTTCACCCCGGGAAGTTAATTAAATACCATTTGGAGGCATTTAATGTTCAAGCAAAAACGGCTGATTTTCGACAAAAGAGATAACACCCCCCCCATTACGTCATGCTTCAGAAATGTGGAAAATGGTCCGTTTTCAACTGTTTTATTTTTGAACGTCAGTTCACATTTGTAGGTGGATCATCAGTGTTAGAGCTAAAATTAGCATGTTTAAATTGATTTTCATGCTTCCAGGGGCTCGGGAAGTGAATTAAATACTATTTGGAGGCATTTAATGTTCAAGCAAAAACGGCTGATTTTCGACAAAAGAGATAACACCCCCCATTACGTCATGCTTCAGAAATGTGGAAAATGGTCCGTTTTCAAATGTTTTATTTTTGAATGTCAGTTCACATTTGTAGGTGGATCATCAGTGTTAGAGCTAACATTAGCATGTTTAAAGTGATTTTCATGCTTCCAGGGGCCCTAAACACAAGATTTATGGAATGGTTAAAAGTGCATGAAAATGGCCAATTTACTCACTCTGAGTTCTCAAAAAGGGTTTCTTCACCCCGGGAAGTTAATTAAATACCATTTGGAGGCATTTAATGTTCGAACAAAAACGGCTGATTTTCGACAAAAGAGATAACACCCCCCCATTACGTCATGCTTCAGAAATGAGGAAAATGGTCCGTTTTCAAATGTTTTATTTTTGAACGTCAGTTCACATTTGTAGGTGGATCATCAGTGTTAGAGCTAAAATTAGCATGTTTAAAGTGATTTTCATGCTTCCAGGGGCCCTAAACACAAGATTTATGGAATGGTTAAAAGTGCATGAAAATGGCCAATTTACTCACTCTGAGTTCTCAAAAAGCGTTTCTTCACCCCGGGAAGTGAATTAAATACTATTTGGAGGCATTTAATGTTCAAGCAAAAACGGCTGATTTTCGACAAAAGAGATAACACCCCCCCATTACGTCATGCTTCAGAAATGTGGAAAATGGTCCGTTTTCAAATGTTTTATTTTTGAACGTCAGTTCACATTTGTAGGTGGATCATCAGTTTTAGAGCTAACATTAGCATGTTTAAAGTGATTTTCATGCTTCCAGGGGCTCAGGAAGTGAATTAAATACTATTTGGAGGCATTTAATGTTCAAGCAAAAACGGCTGATTTTCGACAAAAGAGATAACACCCCCCCATTACGTCATGCTTCAGAAATGTGGAAAATGGTCCGTTTTCAAATGTTTTATTTTTGAACGTCAGTTCACATTTGTAGGTGGATCATCCGTGTTAGAGCTAAAATTAGCATGTTTAAAGTGATTTTCATGCTTCCAGGGGCCCTAAACACAAGATTTATGGAATGGTTAAAAGTGCATGAAAATGGCCAATTTACTCACTCCGAGTTCTCAAAAAGGGTTTTCACCCCGGGAAGTTAATTAAATACCATTTGGAGGCATTTAATGTTCGAGCAAAAACGGCTGATTTTCGACAAAAGAGATAACACCCCCCCATTACGTCATGCTTCAGAAATGTGGAAAATGGTCCGTTTTCAAATGTTTTATTTTTGAACGTCAGTTCACATTTGTAGGTGGATCATCAGTGTTAGAGCTAAAATTAGCATGTTTAAAGTGATTTTCATGCTTCCAGGGGCCCTAAACACAAGATTTATGGAATGGTTAAAAGTGCATGAAAATTGCCAATTTACTCACTCTGAGTTCTCAAAAAGGGTTTCTTCACCCCGGGAAGTTAATTAAATACCATTTGGAGGCATTTAATGTTCGAGCAAAAACGGCTGATTTTCGACAAAAGAGATAACACCCCCCCATTACGTCATGCTTCAGAAATGTGGAAAATGGTCCGTTTTCAAATGTTTTATTTTTGAACGTCAGTTCACATTTGTAGGTGGATCATCAGTTTTAGAGCTAACATTAGCATGTTTAAAGTGATTTTCATGCTTCCAGGGGCTCGGGAAGTGAATTAAATACTATTTGGAGGCATTTAATGTTCAAGCAAAAACGGCTGATTTTCGACAAAAGAGATAACACCCCCCCATTACGTCATGCTTCAGAAATGTGGAAAATGGTCCGTTTTCAAATGTTTTATTTTTGAACGTCAGTTCACATTTGTAGGTGGATCATCAGTGTTAGAGCTAAAATTAGCATGTTTAAAGTGATTTTCATGCTTCCAGGGGCCCTAAACACAGATTTATGGAATGGTTAAAAGTGCCTGAAAATGGCCAATTTACTCACTCCGAGTTCTCAAAAAGGGTTTCTTCACCCCGGGAAGTTAATTAAATACCATTTGGAGGCATTTAATGTTCGAGCAAAAACGGCTGATTTTCGACAAAAGAGATAACACCCCCCCATTACGTCATGCTTCAGAAATGTGGAAAATGGTCCGTTTTCAAATGTTTTATTTTTGAACGTCAGTTCACATTTGTAGGTGGATCATCAGTGTTAGAGCTAAAATTAGCATGTTTAAAGTGATTTTCATGCTTCCAGGGGCCCTAAACACAAGATTTATGGAATGGTTAAAAGTGCATGAAAATGGCCAATTTACTCACTCCGAGTTCTCAAAAAGGGTTTCTTCACCCCGGGAAGTTAATTAAATACCATTTGGAGGCATTTAATGTTCGAGCAAAAACGGCTGATTTTCGACAAAAGAGATAACACCCCCCCATTACGTCATGCTTCAGAAATGTGGAAAATGGTCCGTTTTCAAATGTTTTATTTTTGAACGCCAGTTCACATTTGTAGGTAGATCATCAGTGTTAGAGCTAAAATTAGCATGTTTAAAGTGATTTTCATGCTTCCAGGGGCCCTAAACACAAGATTTATGGAATGGTTAAAAGTGCATGAAAATGGCCAATTTACTCACTCTGACTTCTCTAAAAGGGTTTCTTCACCCCGGGAAGTTAATTAAATACCATTTGGAGGCATTTAATGTTCGAGCAAAAACGGCTGATTTTCGACAAAAGAGATAACACCCCCCCATTACGTCATGCTTCAGAAATGTGGAAAATGGTCCGTTTTCAAATGTTTTATTTTTGAACGCCAGTTCACATTTGTAGGTGGATCATCAGTGTTAGAGCTAAAATTAGCATGTTTAAAGTGATTTTCATGCTTCCAGGGGCCCTAAACACAAGATTTATGGAATGGTTAAAAGTGCATGAAAATGGCCAATTTACTCACTCTGAGTTCTCAAAAAGGGTTTCTTCACCCCGGGAAGTTAATTAAATACCATTTGGAGGCATTTAATGTTCGAACAAAAACGGCTGATTTTCGACAAAAGAGATAACACCCCCCCATTACGTCATGCTTCAGAAATGTGGAAAGTGGTCCGTTTTCAAATGTTTTATTTTTGAACGTCAGTTCAGATTTGTAGGTGGATCATCAGTGTTAGAGCTAAAATTAGCATGTTTAAAGTGATTTTCATGCTTCCAGGGGCCCTAAACACAAGATTTATGGAATGGTTAAAAGTGCATGAAAATGGCCAATTTACTCACTCTGAGTTCTGAAAAAGGGTTTCTTCACCCCGGGAAGTGAATTAAATACTATTTGGAGGCATTTAATGTTCAAGCAAAAACGGCTGATTTTCGACAAAAGAGATAACACCCCCCCATTATGTCATGCTTCAGAAATGTGGAAAATGGTCCGTTTTCAAATGTTTTATTTTTGAACGTCAGTTCACATTTGTAGGTGGATCATCCGTGTTAGAGCTAAAATTAGCATGTTTAAAGTGATTTTCATGCTTCCAGGGGCTTGGGAAGTGAATTAAATACTATTTGGAGGCATTTAATGTTCAAGCAAAAACGGCTGATTTTCGAAAAAAGAGATAACACCCCCCCATTACGTCATGCTTCAGAAATGTGGAAAATGGTCCGTTTTCAAATGTTTTATTTTTGAACGTCAGTTCACATTTGTAGGTGGCTCATCAGTGTTAGAGCTACAATTAGCATGTTTAAAGTGATTTTCATGCTTCCAGGGGCCCTAAACACAAGATTTATGGAATGGTTAAAAGTGCATGAAAATGGCCAATTTACTCACTCTGAGTTCTCAAAAAGGGTTTCTTCACCCCGGGAAGTTAATTAAATACCATTTGGAGGCATTTAATGTTCGAGCAAAAACGGCTGATTTTCGACAAAAGAGATAACACCCCCCCATTACGTCATGCTTCAGAAATGTGGAAAATGGTCCGTTTTCAAATGTTTTATTTTTGAACGTCAGTTCACATTTGTAGGTGGATCATCAGTTTTAGAGCTAACATTAGCATGTTTAAAGTGATTTTCATGCTTCCAGGGGCTCGGGAAGTGAATTAAATACTATTTGGAGGCATTTAATGTTCAAGCAAAAACGGCTGATTTTCGACAAAAGAGATAACACCCCCCCATTACGTCATGCTTCAGAAATGTGGAAAATTGTCCGTTTTCAAATGTTTTATTTTTGAACGTCAGTTCACATTTGTAGGTGGATCAACACAAGATTTATGGAATGGTTAAAAGTGCATGAAAATGGCAAATTTACTCACTCCGAGTTCTCAAAAAGGGTTTCTTCACCCCGGGAAGTTAATTAAATACCATTTGGAGGCATTTAATTTTCGAGCAAAAACGGCTGATTTTCGACCAAAGAGATAACACCCCCCCATTACGTCATGCTTCAGAAATGTGGAAAATGGTCCGTTTTCAAATGTTTTATTTTTGAACGTCAGTTCACATTTGTAGGTGGATCATCAGTGTTAGAGCTAAAATTAGCATGTTTAAAGTGATTTTCATGCTTCCAGAGGCCCTAAACACAAGATTTATGGAATGGTTAAAAGTGCATGAAAATCGCCAATTTACTCACTCCGAGTTCTCAAAAAGGGTTTCTTCACCCCGGGAAGTTAATTAAATACCATTTGGAGGCATTTAATGTTCGAGCAAAAACGGCTGATTTTCGACAAAAGAAATAACACCCCCCCATTACGTCATGCTTCAGAAATGTGGAAAATGGTCCGTTTTCAAATGTTTTATTTTTGAACGTCAGTTCACATTTGTAGGTGGATCATCAATGTTAGAGCTAAAATTAGCATGTTTAAAGTGATTTTCATGCTTCCAGGGGCCCTAAACACAAGATTTATGGAATGGTTAAAAGTGCATGAAAATGGCCAATTTACTCACTCTGAGTTCTCAAAAAGGGTTTCTTCACCCCGGGAAGTGAATTAAATACTATTTGGAGGCATTTAATGTTCAAGCAAAAACGGCTGATTTTCGACAAAAGAGATAACACCCCCCCATTACGTCATGCTTCAGAAATGTGGAAAATGGTCCGTTTTCAAATGTTTTATTTTTGAACGTCAGTTCACATTTGTAGGTGGATCATCAGTGTTAGAGCTAAAATTAGCATGTTTAAAGTGATTTTCATGCTTCCAGGGGCTCGGGAAGTGAATTAAATACTATTTGGAGGCATTTAATGTTCAAGCAAAAACGGCTGATTTTCGACAAAAGAGATAACACCCCCCCATTACGTCATGCTTCAGAAATGTGGAAAATGGTCCGTTTTCAAATGTTTTATTTTTAAACGTCAGTTCACATTTGTAGGTGGATCATCAGTGTTAGAGCTAAAATTAGCATGTTTAAAGTGATTTTCATGCTTCCAGGGGCCCTAAACACAAGATTTATGGAATGGTTAACAGTGCATGAAAATGGCCAATTTACTCACTCTGAGTTCTCAAAAAGGGTTTCTTCACCCTGGGAAGTTAATTAAATACCATTTGGAGGCATTTAATGTTCGAGCAAAAACGGCTGATTTTCAACAAAAGCGATAACACCCCCCCATTACGTCATGCTTCAGAAATGTGGAAAATGGTCCGTTTTCAAATATTTTATTTTTGAACGTCAGTTCACATTTGTAGGTGGATCATCAGTGTTAGAACTAAAATTAGCAAGTTTAAAGTGATTTTTATGCTTCCAGGGGCCCTAAACATTAGATTTATGGAATGGTTAAAAGTGCATGAAAATGGCCAATTTACTCACTCTGAGTTCTCAAAAAGGGTTTCTTCACCCCGGGAAGTTAATTAAATACCATTTGGAGGCATTTAATGTTCAAGCAAAAACAGCTGATTTTCGACAAAAGAGATAACACCCCCCCCCCATTACGTCATGCTTCAGAAATGTGGAAAATGGTCCGTTTTCAACTGTTTTATTTTTGAACGTCAGTTCACATTTGTAGGTGGATCATCAGTGTTAGAGCTAAAATTAGCATGTTTAAATTGATTTTCATGCTTCCAGGGGCTCGGGAAGTGAATTAAATACTATTTGGAGGCATTTAATGTTCAAGCAAAAACGGCTGATTTTCGACAAAAGAGATAACACCCCCCATTACGTCATGCTTCAGAAATGTGGAAAATGGTCCGTTTTCAAATGTTTTATTTTTGAACGTCAGTTCACATTTGTAGGTGGATTATCAGTGTTAGAGCTAACATTAGCATGTTTAAAGTGATTTTCATGCATCCAGGGGCCCTAAACACAAGATTTATGGAATGGTTAAAAGTGCATGAAAATGGCCAATTTACTCACTCTGAGTTCTCAAAAAGGGTTTCTTCACCCCGGGAAGTTAATTAAATACCATTTGGAGGCATTTAATGTTCGAACAAAAACGGCTGATTTTCGACAAAAGAGATAACACCCCCCCATTACGTCATGCTTCAGAAATGTGGAAAATGGTCCGTTTTCAAATGTTTTATTTTTGAACGTCAGTTCACATTTGTAGGTGGATCATCAGTGTTAGAGCTAAAATTAGCATGTTTAAAGTGATTTTCATGCTTCCAGGGGCCCTAAACACAAGATTTATGGAATGGTTAAAAGTGCATGAAAATGGCCAATTTACTCACTCTGAGTTCTCAAAAAGCGTTTCTTCACCCCGGGAAGTGAATTAAATACTATTTGGAGGCATTTAATGTTCAAGCAAAAACGGCTGATTTTCGACAAAAGAGATAACACCCCCCCATTACGTCATGCTTCAGAAATGTGGAAAATGGTCCGTTTTCAAATGTTTTATTTTTGAACGTCAGTTCACATTTGTAGGTGGATCATCAGTTTTAGAGCTAACATTAGCATGTTTAAAGTGATTTTCATGCTTCCAGGGGCTCGGGAAGTGAATTAAATACTATTTGGAGGCATTTAATGTTCAAGCAAAAACGGCTGATTTTCGACAAAAGAGATAACACCCCCCCATTACGTCATGCTTCAGAAATGTGGAAAATGGTCCGTTTTCAAATGTTTTATTTTTGAACGTCAGTTCACATTTGTAGGTGGATCATCAGTGTTAGAGCTAAAATTAGCATGTTTAAAGTGATTTTCATGCTTCCAGGGGCCCTAAACACAAGATTTATGGAATGGTTAAAAGTGCATGAAAATGGCCAATTTACTCACTCCGAGTTCTCAAAAAGGGTTTTCACCCCGGGAAGTTAATTAAATACCATTTGGAGGCATTTAATGTTCAAGCAAAAACGGCTGATTTTCGACAAAAGAGATAACACCCCCCCATTACGTCATGCTTCAGAAATGTGGAAAATGGTCCGTTTTCAAATGTTTTATTTTTGAACGTCAGTTCACATTTGTAGGTGGATCATCAGTGTTAGAGCTAAAATGAGCATGTTTAAAGTGATTTTCATGCTTCCAGGGGCTCGGGAAGTGAATTAAATACTATTTGGAGGCATTTAATGTTCAAGCAAAAACGGCTGATTTTCGACAAAAGAGATAACACCCCCCCATTACGTCATGCTTCAGAAATGTGGAAAATGGTCCGTTTTCAAATGTTTTATTTTTGAACGTCAGTTCACATTTGTAGGTGGATCATCAGTGTTAGAGCTAAAATTAGCATGTTTAAAGTGATTTTCATGCTTCCAGGGGCCCTAAACACAAGATTTATGGAATGGTTAACAGTGCATGAAAATGGCCAATTTACTCACTCTGAGTTCTCAAAAAGGGTTTCTTCACCCCGGGAAGTTAATTAAATACCATTTGGAGGCATTTAATGTTCGAGCAAAAACGGCTGATTTTCAACAAAAGCGATAACACCCCCCCATTACGTCATGCTTCAGAAATGTGGAAAATGGTCCGTTTTCAAATGTTTTATTTTTGAACGTTAGTTCACATTTGTAGGTGGATCATCAGTGTTAGAGCTAAAATTAGCAAGTTTAAAGTGATTTTTATGCTTCCAGGGGCCCTAAACATTAGATTTATGGAATGGTTAAAAGTGCATGAAAATGGCCAATTTACTCACTCTGAGTTCCCAAAAAGGGTTTCTTCACCCCGGGAAGTTAATTAAATACCATTTGGAGGCATTTAATGTTCAAGCAAAAACGGCTGATTTTCGACAAAAGAGATAACACCCCCCCCCCATTACGTCATGCTTCAGAAATGTGGAAAATGGTCCGTTTTCAACTGTTTTATTTTTTAACGTCAGTTCACATTTGTAGGTGGATCATCAGTGTTAGAGCTAAAATTAGCATGTTTAAATTGATTTTCATGCTTCCAGGGGCTCGGGAAGTGAATTAAATACTATTTGGAGGCATTTAATGTTCAAGCAAAAACGGCTGATTTTCGACAAAAGAGATAACACCCCCCATTACGTCATGCTTCAGAAATGTGGAAAATGGTCCGTTTTCAAATGTTTTATTTTTGAATGTCAGTTCACATTTGTAGGTGGATCATCAGTGTTAGAGCTAACATTAGCATGTTTAAATTGATTTTCATGCTTCCAGGGGCCCTAAACACAAGATTTATGGAATGGTTAAAAGTGCATGAAAATGGCCAATTTACTCACTCTGAGTTCTCAAAAAGGGTTTCTTCACCCCGGGAAGTTAATTAAATACCATTTGGAGGCATTTAATGTTCGAACAAAAACGGCTGATTTTCGACAAAAGAGATAACACCCCCCCATTACGTCATGCTTCAGAAATGAGGAAAATGGTCCGTTTTCAAATGTTTTATTTTTGAACGTCAGTTCACATTTGTAGGTGGATCATCAGTGTTAGAGCTAAAATTAGCATGTTTAAAGTGATTTTCATGCTTCCAGGGGCCCTAAACACAAGATTTATGGAATGGTTAAAAGTGCATGAAAATGGCCATTTTACTCACTCTGAGTTCTCAAAAAGCGTTTCTTCACCCCGGGAAGTGAATTAAATACTATTTGGAGGCATTTAATGTTCAAGCAAAAACGGCTGATTTTCGACAAAAGAGATAACACCCCCCCATTACGTCATGCTTCAGAAATGTGGAAAATGGTCCGTTTTCAAATGTTTTATTTTTGAACGTCAGTTCACATTTGTAGGTGGATCATCAGTTTTAGAGCTAACATTAGCATGTTTAAAGTGATTTTCATGCTTCCAGGGGCTCGGGAAGTGAATTAAATACTATTTGGAGGCATTTAATGTTCAAGCAAAAACGGCTGATTTTCGACAAAAGAGATAACACCCCCCCATTACGTCATGCTTCAGAAATGTGGAAAATGGTCCGTTTTCAAACGTTTTATTTTTGAACGTCAGTTCACATTTGTAGGTGGATCATCCGTGTTAGAGCTAAAATTAGCATGTTTAAAGTGATTTTCATGCTTCCAGGGGCCCTAAACACAAGATTTATGGAATGGTTAAAAGTGCATGAAAATGGCCAATTTACTCACTCCGAGTTCTCAAAAAGGGTTTTCACCCCGGGAAGTTAATTAAATACCATTTGGAGGCATTTAATGTTCGAGCAAAAACGGCTGATTTTCGACAAAAGAGATAACACCCCCCCATTACGTCATGCTTCAGAAATGTGGAAAATGGTCCGTTTTCAAATGTTTTATTTTTGAACGTCAGTTCACATTTGTAGGTGGATCATCAGTGTTAGAGCTAAAATTAGCATGTTTAAAGTGATTTTCATGCTTCCAGAGGCCCTAAACACAAGATTTATGGAATGGTTAAAAGTGCATGAAAATGGCCAATTTACTCACTCCGAGTTCTCAACAAGGGTTTCTTCACCCCGGGAAGTTAATTAAATACCATTTGGAGGCATTCAATGTTCGAGCAAAAACGGCTGATTTTCGACAAAAGAGATAACACCCCCCCATTACGTCATTCTTCAGAAATGGGGAAAATGGTCCGTTTTCAAATGTTTTATTTTTGAACATCAGTTCACATTTGTAGGTGGATCATCAGTGTTAGAGCTAAAATTAGCATGTTTAAAGTGATTTTCATGCTTCCAGGGGCCCTAAACACAAGATTTATGGAATGGTTAAAAGTGCATGAAAATGGCCAATTTACTCACTCTGAGTTCTGAAAAGGGGTTTCTTCACCCCGGGAAGTGAATTAAATACTATTTGGAGGCATTTAATGTTCAAGCAAAAACGGCTGATTTTCGACAAAAAAAATAACACCCCCCCATTACGTCATGCTTCAGAAATGTGGAAAATGGTCCGTTTTCAAACGTTTTATTTTTGAACGTCAGTTCACATTTGTAGGTGGATCATCCGTGTTAGAGCTAAAATTAGCATGTTTAAAGTGATTTTCATGCTTCCAGGGGCTCGGGAAGTGAATTAAATACTATTTGGAGGCATTTAATGTTCAAGCAAAAACGGCTGATTTTCGAAAAAAGAGATAACACCCCCCCATTACGTCATGCTTCAGAAATGTGGAAAATGGTCCGTTTTCAAATGTTTTATTTTTGAACGTCAGTTCACATTTGTAGGTGGATCATCAGTGTTAGAGCTAAAATTAGCATGTTTAAAGTGATTTTCATGCTTCCAGAGGCCCTAAACACAAGATTTATGGAATGGTTAAAAGTGCATGAAAATGGCCAATTTACTCACTCTGAGTTCTCAAAAAGGGTTTCTTCACCCCGGGAAGTTAATTAAATACCATTTGGAGGCATTTAATGTTCGAGCAAAAACGGCTGATTTTCGACAAAAGAGATAACACCCCCCCCATTACGTCATGCTTCAGAAATGTGGAAAATGGTCCGTTTTCAAATGTTTTATTTTTGAACGTCAGTTCACATTTGTAGGTGGATCATCAGTGTTAGAGCTAAAATTAGCATGTTTAAAGTGATTTTCATGCTTCCAGAGGCCCTAAACACAAGATTTATGGAATGGTTAAAAGTGCATGAAAATGGCCAATTTACTCACTCCGAGTTCTCAACAAGGGTTTCTTCACCCCGGGAAGTTAATTAAATACCATTTGGAGGCATTTAATGTTCGAGCAAAAACGGCTGATTTTCAACAAAAGAGATAACACCCCCCCATTACGTCATTCTTCAGAAATGGGGAAAATGGTCCGTTTTCAAATGTTTTATTTTTGAACATCAGTTCCCATTTGTAGGTGGATCATCAGTGTTAGAGCTAAAATTAGCATGTTTAAAGTGATTTTCATGCTTCCAGAGGCCCTAAACACAAGATTTATGGAATGGTTAAAAGTGCATGAAAATGGCCAATTTACTCACTCTGAGTTCTGAAAAAGGGTTTCTTCACCCCGGGGAGTGAATTAAATACTATTTGGAGGCATTTATTGTTCAAGCAAAAACGGCTGATTTTCGACAAAAGAGATAACACCCCCCCATTATGTCATGCTTCAGAAATGTGGAAAATGGTCCGTTTTCAAATGTTTTATTTTTGAACGTCAGTTCACATTTGTAGGTGGATCATCAGTGTTAGAGCTAAAATTAGCATGTTTAAAGTGATTTTCATGCTTCCAGGGGCTCGGGAAGTGAATTAAATACTATTTGGAGGCATTTAATGTTCAAGCAAAAACGGCTGATTTTCGACAAAAGAGATAACACCCCCCCATTACGTCATGCTTCAGAAATGTGGAAAATGGTCCGTTTTCAAATGTTTTATTTTTGAACGTCAGTTCACATTTGTAGGTGGATCATCAGTGTTAGAGCTACAATTAGCATGTTTAAAGTGATTTTCATGCTTCCAGGGGCCCTAAACACAAGATTTATGGAATGGTTAAAAGTGCATGAAAATGGCCAATTTACTCACTCTGAGTTCTCAAAAAGGGTTTCTTCACCCCGGGAAGTTAATTGCATACCATTTGGAGGCATTTAATGTTCGAGCAAAAACGGCTGATTTTCGACAAAAGAGATAACACCCCCCCATTACGTCATGCTTCAGAAATGTGGAAAATGGTCCGTTTTCAAATGTTTTAGTTTTTGAACGTCAGTTCACATTTGTAGGTGGATCATCACTTCTAGAGCTAACATTAGCATGTTTAAAGTGATTTTCATGCTTCCAGGGGCTCGGGAAGTGAATTAAATACTATTTGGAGGCATTTAATGTTCAAGCAAAAACGGCTGATTTTCGACAAAAGAGATAACACCCCCCCATTACGTCATGCTTCAGAAATGTGGAAAATGGTCCGTTTTCAAATGTTTTATTTTTGAACGTCAGTTCACATTTGTAGGTGGATCATCAGTGTTAGAGCTAAAATTAGCATGTTTAAAGTGATTTTCATGCTTCCAGGGGCCCTAAACACAAGATTTATGGAATGGTTAAAAGTGCATGAAAATGGCCAATTTACTCACTCCGAGTTCTCAAAAAGGGTTTCTTCACCCCGGGAAGTTAATTAAATACCATTTGGAGGCATTTAATGTTCGAGCAAAAACGGCTGATTTTCGACAAAAGAGATAACACCCCCCCATTACGTCATGCTTCAGAAATGTGGAAAATGGTCCGTTTTCAAATGTTTTATTTTTGAACGTCAGTTCACATTTGTAGGTGGATCATCAGTGTTAGAGCTAAAATTAGCATGTTTGAAGTGATTTTCATGCTTCCAGAGGCCCTAAACACAAGATTTATGGAATGGTTAAAAGTGCATGAAAATGGCCAATTTACTCACTCCAAGTTCTCAAAAAGGGTTTCTTCACACCGGGAAGTTAATTAAATACCATTTGGAGGCATTTAATGTTCGAGCAAAAACGGCTGATTTTCGACAAAAGAGATAACACCCCCCCATTACGTCATGCTTCAGAAATGTGGAAAATGGTCCGTTTTCAAATGTTTTATTTTTGAACGTCAGTTCACATTTGTAGGTGGATCATCAGTGTTAGAGCTAAAATTAGCATGTTTAAAGTGATTTTCATGCTTCCAGGGGCCCTAAACACAAGACTTATGGAATGGTTAAAAGTGCATGAAAATGGCCAATTTACTCACTCTGAGTTCTCAAAAAGGGTTTCTTCACCCAGGGAAGTTAATTAAATACCATTTGGAGGCATTTAATGTTCGAGCAAAAACGGCTGATTTTCGACAAAAGAGATAACACCCCCCCATTACGTCATTCTTCAGAAATGTGGAAAATGGTCCGTTTTCAAATGTTTTATTTTTGAACATCAGTTCACATTTGTAGGTGGATCATCAGTGTTAGAGCTAACATTAGCATGTTTAAAGTGATTTTCATGCTTCCAGGGGCCCTAAACACAAGATTTATGGAATGGTTAAAAGTGCATGAAAATGGCCAATTTACTCACTCTGAGTTCTCAAAAAGGGTTTCTTCACCCCGGGAAGTTAACTAAATACCATTTGGAGGCATTTAATGTTCGAGCAAAAACTGCTGATTTTCGACAAAAGAGATAACACCCCCCCATTACGTCATGCTTCAGAAATGTGGAAAATGGTCCGTTTTCAAATGTTTTATTTTTGAACGTCAGTTCACATTTGTAGGTGGATCATCAGTTTTAGAGCTAACATTAGCATGTTTAAAGTGATTTTCATGCTTCCAGGGGCTCGGGAAGTGAATTAAATACTATTTGGAGGCATTTAATGTTCAAGCAAAAACGGCTGATTTTCGACAAAAGAGATAACACCCCCCCATTACGTCATGCTTCAGAAATGTGGAAAATTGTCCGTTTTCAAATGTTTTATTTTTGAACGTCAGTTCACATTTGTAGGTGGATCAACACAAGATTTATGGAATGGTTAAAAGTGCATGAAAATGGCCAATTTACTCACTCTAAGTTCTCAAAAAGGGTTTCTTCACCCCGGGAAGTTAATTAAATACCATTTGGAGGCATTTAATGTTCGAGCAAAAACGGCTGATTTTCGACCAAAGAGATAACACCCCCCCATTTCGTCATGCTTCAGAAATGTGGAAAATGGTCCGTTTTCAAATGTTTTATTTTTGAACGTCAGTTCACATTTGTAGGTGGATCATCAGTGTTAGAGCTAAAATTAGCATGTTTAAAGTGATTTTCATGCTTCCAGAGGCCCTAAACACAAGATTTATGGAATGGTTAAAAGTGCATGAAAATGGCCAATTTACTCACTCTGAGTTCTCAAAAAGGGTTTCTTCACCCCGGGAAGTTAACTAAATACCATTTGGAGGCATTTAATGTTCGAGCAAAAACTGCTGATTTTCGACAAAAGAGATAACACCCCCCCATTACGTCATGCTTCAGAAATGTGGAAAATGGTCCGTTTTCAAATGTTTTATTTTTGAACGTCAGTTCACATTTGTAGGTGGATCATCAGTTTTAGAGCTAACATTAGCATGTTTAAAGTGATTTTCATGCTTCCAGGGGCTCGGGAAGTGAATTAAATACTATTTGGAGGCATTTAATGTTCAAGCAAAAACGGCTGATTTTCGACAAAAGAGATAACACCCCCCCATTACGTCATGCTTCAGAAATGTGGAAAATTGTCCGTTTTCAAATGTTTTATTTTTGAACGTCAGTTCACATTTGTAGGTGGATCAACACAAGATTTATGGAATGGTTAAAAGTGCATGAAAATGGCCAATTTACTCACTCTAAGTTCTCAAAAAGGGTTTCTTCACCCCGGGAAGTTAATTAAATACCATTTGGAGGCATTTAATGTTCGAGCAAAAACGGCTGATTTTCGACCAAAGAGATAACACCCCCCCATTTCGTCATGCTTCAGAAATGTGGAAAATGGTCCGTTTTCAAATGTTTTATTTTTGAACGTCAGTTCACATTTGTAGGTGGATCATCAGTGTTAGAGCTAAAATTAGCATGTTTAAAGTGATTTTCATGCTTCCAGAGGCCCTAAACACAAGATTTATGGAATGGTTAAAAGTGCATGAAAATGGCCAATTTACTCACTCCGAGTTCTCAAAAAGGGTTTCTTCACCTCGGGAAGTTAATTAAATACCATTTGGAGGCATTTAATGTTCGAGCAAAAACGGCTGATTTTCGACAAAAGAGATAACACCCCCCCATTACGCCATGCTTCAGAAATGTGGAAAATGGTCCGTTTTCAAATGTTTTATTTTTGAACGTCAGTTCACATTTGTAGGTGGATCATCAGTGTTAGAGCTAAAATTAGCATGTTTAAAGTGATTTTCATGCTTCCAGAGGCCCTAAACACAAGATTTATGGAATGGTTAAAAGTGCATGAAAATGGCCAATTTACTCACTCCGAGTTCTCAAAAAGGGTTTCTTCACCCCGGGAAGTTAATTAAATACCATTTGGAGGCATTTAATGTTCGAGCAAAAACGGCTGATTTTCGACAAAAGAGATAACACCCCCCCATTACGTCATGCTTCAGAAATGTGGAAAATGGTCCGTTTTCAAATGTTTTATTTTTGAACGTCAGTTCACATTTGTAGGTGGATCATCAGTGTTAGAGCTAAAATTAGCATGTTTAAAGTGATTTTCATGCTTCCAGGGGCCCTAAACACAAGATTTATGGAATGGTTAAAAGTGCATGAAAATGGCCAATTTACTCACTCTGAGTTCACAAAAAGGGTTTCTTCACCCCAGGAAGTTAATTAAATACCATTTGGAGGCATTTAATGTTCGAGCAAAAACGGCTGATTTTCGACAAAAGAGATAACACCCCCCCATTACGTCATGCTTCAGAAATGTGGAAAATGGTCCGTTTTCAAATGTTTTATTTTTGAACGTCAGTTCACATTTGTAGGTGGATCATCAGTGTTAGAGCTAAAATTAGCATGTTTAAAGTGATTTTCATGCTTCCAGAGGCCCTAAACACAAGATTTATGGAATGGTTAAAAGTGCATGAAAATGGCCAATTTACTCACTCCGAGTTCTCAAAAAGGGTTTCTTCACCCCGGGAAGGTAATTAAATACCATTTGGAGGCATTTAATGTTCAAGCAAAAACGGCTGATTTTTGACAAAAGAGATAACACCCCCCCATTACGTCATGCTTCAGAAATGTGGAAAATGGTCCGTTTTCAAATGTTTTATTTTTGAACGTCAGTTCACATTTGTAGGTGGATCATCAGTGTTAGAGCTAAAATTAGCATGTTTGAAGTGATTTTCATGCTTCCAGGGGCTCGGGAAGTGAATTAAATACTATTTGGAGGCATTTAATGTTCAAGCAAAAACGGCTGATTTTCGACAAAAGAGATAACACCCCCCCATTACGTCATGCTTCAGAAATGTGGAAAATGGTCCGTTTTCAAATGTTTTATTTTTGAACGTCAGTTCACATTTGTAGGTGGATCATCAGTGTTAGAGCTAAAATTAGCATGTTTAAAGTGATTTTCATGCTTCTAGGGGCCCTAAACACAAGATTTATGGAATGGTTAAAAGTGCATGAAAATGGCCAATTTACTCACTCTAAGTTCTCAAAAAGGGTTTCTTCACCCCGGGAAGTTAATTAAATACCATTTGGAGGCATTTAATGTTCGAGCAAAAACGGCTGATTTTCGACAAAAGCGATAACACCCCCCCATTACGTCATGCTTCAAAAATGTGGAAAATGGTCCGTTTTCAAATGTTTTATTTTTGAACGTCAGTTCACATTTGTAGGTGGATCATCAGTGTTAGAGCTAAAATTAGCATGTTTAAAGTGATTTTCATGCTTCCAGGGGCCCTAAACACAAGATTTATGGAATGGTTAAAAGTGCATGAAAATGGCCAATTTACTCACTCTGAGTTCTCAAAAAGGGTTTCTTCACCCCGGGAAGTTAATTAAATACCATTTGGAGGCATTTAATGTTCGAGCAAAAATAGCTGATTTTCTACAAAAGAGATAACACCCCCCCCATTACGTCATGCTTCAGAAATGTGGAAAATGGTCCGTTTTCAAATGTTTTATTTTTGAACGTCAGTTCACATTTGTAGGTGGATCATCAGTGTTAGAGCTAAAATTAGCATGTTTAAAGTGATTTTCATGCTTCCAGGGGCCCTAAACACAAGATTTATGGAATGGTTAAAAGTGCATGAAAATGGCCAATTTACTCACTCTGAGTTCTCAAAAAGGGTTTCTTCACCCCGGGAAGTTAATTAAATACCATTTGGAGGCATTTAATGTTCAAGCAAAAACGGCTGATTTTTGACAAAAGAGATAACACCCCCCCATTACGTCATGCTTCAGAAATGTGGAAAATGGTCGGTTTTCAAATGTTTTATTTTTGAACGTCAGTTCACATTTGTAGGTGGATCATCAGTGTTAGAGCTAAAATTAGCATGTTTAAAGTGATTTTCATGCTTCCAGGGGCTCGGGATGTGAATTAAATACTATTTGGAGGCATTTAATGTTCAAGCAAAAACAGCTGATTTTCGACAAAAGAGATAACACCCCCCCATTACGTCATGCTTCAGAAATGTGGAAAATGGTCCGTTTTCAAATGTTTTATTTTTGAACGTCAGTTCACAGTTGTAGGTGGATCATCAGTGTTAGAGCTAAAATTAGCATGTTTAAAGTGATTTTCATGCTTCCAGGGGCCCTAAACACAAGATTTATGGAAAGGTTAAAAGTGCATGAAAATGGCCAATTTACTCACTCTGAGTTCTCAAAAAGGGTTTCTTCACCCCGGGAAGTTAATTAAATACCATTTGGAGGCATTTAATGTTCGAGCAAAACCGGCTCATTTTCGACAAAAGAGATAACACCCCCCATTACGTCATGCTTCAGAAATGTGGAAAATGGTCCGTTTTCAAATGTTTTATTTTTGAACGTCAGTTCACATTTGTAGGTGGATCATCAGTGTTAGAGCTAAAATTAGCATGTTTAAAGTGATTTTCATGCTTCCAGAGGCCCTAAACACAAGATTTATGGAATGGTTAAAAGTGCATGAAAATGGCCAATTTACTCACTCCGAGTTCTCAAAAAGGGTTTCTTCACCCCGGGAAGGTAATTAAATACCATTTGGAGGCATTTAATGTACGAGCAAAAACGGCTGATTTTCGACAAAAGAGATAACACCCCCCATTACGTCATGCTTCAGAAATGTGGAAAATGGTCCGTTTGTCAAATGTTTTATTTTTGAACAGCAGTTCACATTTGTAGGTGGATCATCAGTGTTAGAGCTAAAATTAGCATGTTTGAAGTGATTTTCATGCTTCCAGGGGCTCGGGAAGTGAATTAAATACTATTTGGAGGCATTTAATGTTCAAGCAAAAACGGCTGATTTTCGACAAAAGAGATAACACCCCCCCATTACGTCATGCTTCAGAAATGTGGAAAATGGTCCGTTTTCAAATGTTTTATTTTTGAACGTCAGTTCACATTTGTAGGTGGATCATCAGTGTTAGAGCTAAAATTAGCATGTTTAAAGTGATTTTCATGCTTCTAGGGGCCCTAAACACAAGATTTATGGAATGGTTAAAAGTGCATGAAAATGGCCAATTTACTCACTCCGAGTTCTCAAAAAGGGTTTCTTCACCCCGGGAAGGTAATTAAATACCATTTGGAGGCATTTAATGTACGAGCAAAAACGGCTGATTTTCGACAAAAGAGATAACACCCCCCATTACGTCATGCTTCAGAAATGTGGAAAATGGTCCGTTTGTCAAATGTTTTATTTTTGAACAGCAGTTCACATTTGTAGGTGGATCATCAGTGTTAGAGCTAAAATTAGCATGTTTGAAGTGATTTTCATGCTTCCAGGGGCTCGGGAAGTGAATTAAATACTATTTGGAGGCATTTAATGTTCAAGCAAAAACGGCTGATTTTCGACAAAAGAGATAACACCCCCCCATTACGTCATGCTTCAGAAATGTGGAAAATGGTCCGTTTTCAAATGTTTTATTTTTGAACGTCAGTTCACATTTGTAGGTGGATCATCAGTGTTAGAGCTAAAATTAGCATGTTTAAAGTGATTTTCATGCTTCTAGGGGCCCTAAACACAAGATTTATGGAATGGTTAAAAGTGCATGAAAATGGCCAATTTACTCACTCTAAGTTTTCAAAAAGGGTTTCTTCACCCCGGGAAGTTAATTAAATACCATTTGGAGGCATTTAATGTTCGAGCAAAAACGGCTGATTTTCGACAAAAGCGATAACACCCCCCCATTACGTCATGCTTCAAAAATGTGGAAAATGGTCCGTTTTCAAATGTTTTATTTTTGAACGTCAGTTCACATTTGTAGGTGGATCATCAGTGTTAGAGCTAAAATTAGCATGTTTAAAGTGATTTTCATGCTTCCAGAGGCCCTAAACACAAGATTTATGGAATGGTTAAAAGTGCATGAAAATGGCCAATTTACTCACTCCGAGTTCTCAAAAAGGGTTTCTTCACCCCGGGAAGTTAATTAAATACCATTTGGAGGCATTTAATGTTCGAGCAAAAATAGCTGATTTTCTACAAAAGAGATAACACCCCCCCATTACGTCATGCTTCAGAAATGTGGAAAATGGTCCGTTTTCAAATGTTTTATTTTTGAACGTCAGTTCACATTTGTAGGTGGATCATCAGTGTTAGAGCTAAAATTAGCATGTTTAAAGTGATTTTCATGCTTCCAGGGGCCCTAAACACAAGATTTATGGAATGGTTAAAAGTGCATGAAAATGGCCAATTTACTCACTCTGAGTTCTCAAAAAGGGTTTCTTCACCCCGGGAAGTTAATTAAATACCATTTGGAGGCATTTAATGTTCAAGCAAAAACGGCTGATTTTTGACAAAAGAGATAACACCCCCCCATTACGTCATGCTTCAGAAATGTGGAAAATGGTCGGTTTTCAAATGTTTTATTTTTGAACGTCAGTTCACATTTGTAGGTGGATCATCAGTGTTAGAGCTAAAATTAGCATGTTTAAAGTGATTTTCATGCTTCCAGGGGCTCGGGATGTGAATTAAATACTATTTGGAGGCATTTAATGTTCAAGCAAAAACAGCTGATTTTCGACAAAAGAGATAACACCCCCCCATTACGTCATGCTTCAGAAATGTGGAAAATGGTCCGTTTTCAAATGTTTTATTTTTGAACGTCAGTTCACAGTTGTAGGTGGATCATCAGTGTTAGAGCTAAAATTAGCATGTTTAAAGTGATTTTCATGCTTCCAGGGGCCCTAAACACAAGATTTATGGAAAGGTTAAAAGTGCATGAAAATGGCCAATTTACTCACTCTGAGTTCTCAAAAAGGGTTTCTTCACCCCGGGAAGTTAATTAAATACCATTTGGAGGCATTTAATGTTCGAGCAAAACCGGCTCATTTTCGACAAAAGAGATAACACCCCCCATTACGTCATGCTTCAGAAATGTGGAAAATGGTCCGTTTTCAAATGTTTTATTTTTGAACGTCAGTTCACATTTGTAGGTGGATCATCAGTGTTAGAGCTAAAATTAGCATGTTTAAAGTGATTTTCATGCTTCCAGAGGCCCTAAACACAAGATTTATGGAATGGTTAAAAGTGCATGAAAATGGCCAATTTACTCACTCCGAGTTCTCAAAAAGGGTTTCTTCACCCCGGGAAGGTAATTAAATACCATTTGGAGGCATTTAATGTACGAGCAAAAACGGCTGATTTTCGACAAAAGAGATAACACCCCCCCATTACGTCATGCTTCAGAAATGTGGAAAATGGTCCGTTTGTCAAATGTTTTATTTTTGAACAGCAGTTCACATTTGTAGGTGGATCATCAGTGTTAGAGCTAAAATTAGCATGTTTGAAGTGATTTTCATGCTTCCAGGGGCTCGGGAAGTGAATTAAATACTATTTGGAGGCATTTAATGTTCAAGCAAAAACGGCTGATTTTCGACAAAAGAGATAACACCCCCCCATTACGTCATGCTTCAGAAATGTGGAAAATGGTCCGTTTTCAAATGTTTTATTTTTGAACGTCAGTTCACATTTGTAGGTGGATCATCAGTGTTAGAGCTAAAATTAGCATGTTTAAAGTGATTTTCATGCTTCTAGGGGCCCTAAACACAAGATTTATGGAATGGTTAAAAGTGCATGAAAATGGCCAATTTACTCACTCTAAGTTCTCAAAAAGGGTTTCTTCACCCCGGGAAGTTAATTAAATACCATTTGGAGGCATTTAATGTTCGAGCAAAAACGGCTGATTTTCGACAAAAGCGATAACACCCCCCCATTACGTCATGCTTCAAAAATGTGGAAAATGGTCCGTTTTCAAATGTTTTATTTTTGAACGTCAGTTCACATTTGTAGGTGGATCATCAGTGTTAGAGCTAAAATTAGCATGTTTAAAGTGATTTTCATGCTTCCAGGGGCCCTAAACACAAGATTTATGGAATGGTTAAAAGTGCATGAAAATGGCCAATTTACTCACTCTGAGTTCTCAAAAAGGGTTTCTTCACCCCGGGAAGTTAATTAAATACCATTTGGAGGCATTTAATGTTCGAGCAAAAACAGCTGATTTTCGACAAAAGAGATAACACCCCCCCATTACGTCATGCTTCAGAAATGTGGAAAATGGTCCGTTTTCAAATGTTTTATTTTTGAATGTCAGTTCACATTTGTAGGTGGATCATCAGTGTTAGACCTAAAATTAGCATGTTTAAAGTGATTTTCATGCTTCCAGGGGCCCTAAACACAAGATTTATGGAATGGTTAAAAGTGCATGAAAATGGCCAATTTACTCACTCTGAGTTCTCAAAAAGGGTTTCTTCACCCCGGGAAGTTAATTAAATACCATTTGGAGGCATTTAATGTTCAAGCAAAAACGGCTGATTTTTGACAAAAGAGATAACACCCCCCCATTACGTCATGCTTCAGAAATGTGGAAAATGGTCCGTGTTCAAATGTTTTATTTTTGAACGTCAGTTCACATTTGTAGGTGGATCATCAGTGTTAGAGCCAAAATTAGCATGTTTAAAGTGATTTTCATGCTTCCAGGGGCTCGGGAAGTGAATTAAATACTATTTGGAGGCATTTAATGTTCAAGCAAAAACAGCTGATTTTCGACAAAAGAGATAACACCCCCCCATTACGTCATGCTTCAGAAATGTGGAAAATGGTCCGTTTTCAAATGTTTTATTTTTGAACGTCAGTTCACATTTGTAGGTGGATCATCAGTGTTAGAGCTAAAATTAGCATGTTTAAAGTGATTTTCATGCTTCCAGAGGCCCTAAACACAAGATTTATGGAATGGTTAAAAGTGCATGAAAATGGCCAATTTACTCACTCCGAGTTCTCAAAAAGGGTTTCTTCACCCCGGGAAGTTAATTAAATACCATTTGGAGGCATTTAATGTTCGAGCAAAAATAGCTGATTTTCTACAAAAGAGATAACACCCCCCCCATTACGTCATGCTTCAGAAATGTGGAAAATGGTCCGTTTTCAAATGTTTTATTTTTGAACGTCAGTTCACATTTGTAGGTGGATCATCAGTGTTAGAGCTAAAATTAGCATGTTTAAAGTGATTTTCATGCTTCCAGGGGCCCTAAACACAAGATTTATGGAATGGTTAAAAGTGCATGAAAATGGCCAATTTACTCACTCTGAGTTCTCAAAAAGGGTTTCTTCACCCCGGGAAGTTAATTAAATACCATTTGGAGGCATTTAATGTTCAAGCAAAAACGGCTGATTTTTGACAAAAGAGATAACACCCCCCCATTACGTCATGCTTCAGAAATGTGGAAAATGGTCGGTTTTCAAATGTTTTATTTTTGAACGTCAGTTCACATTTGTAGGTGGATCATCAGTGTTAGAGCTAAAATTAGCATGTTTAAAGTGATTTTCATGCTTCCAGGGGCTCGGGATGTGAATTAAATACTATTTGGAGGCATTTAATGTTCAAGCAAAAACAGCTGATTTTCGACAAAAGAGATAACACCCCCCCATTACGTCATGCTTCAGAAATGTGGAAAATGGTCCGTTTTCAAATGTTTTATTTTTGAACGTCAGTTCACAGTTGTAGGTGGATCATCAGTGTTAGAGCTAAAATTAGCATGTTTAAAGTGATTTTCATGCTTCCAGGGGCCCTAAACACAAGATTTATGGAAAGGTTAAAAGTGCATGAAAATGGCCAATTTACTCACTCTGAGTTCTCAAAAAGGGTTTCTTCACCCCGGGAAGTTAATTAAATACCATTTGGAGGCATTTAATGTTCGAGCAAAACCGGCTCATTTTCGACAAAAGAGATAACACCCCCCATTACGTCATGCTTCAGAAATGTGGAAAATGGTCCGTTTTCAAATGTTTTATTTTTGAACGTCAGTTCACATTTGTAGGTGGATCATCAGTGTTAGAGCTAAAATTAGCATGTTTAAAGTGATTTTCATGCTTCCAGAGGCCCTAAACACAAGATTTATGGAATGGTTAAAAGTGCATGAAAATGGCCAATTTACTCACTCCGAGTTCTCAAAAAGGGTTTCTTCACCCCGGGAAGGTAATTAAATACCATTTGGAGGCATTTAATGTACGAGCAAAAACGGCTGATTTTCGACAAAAGAGATAACACCCCCCCATTACGTCATGCTTCAGAAATGTGGAAAATGGTCCGTTTGTCAAATGTTTTATTTTTGAACAGCAGTTCACATTTGTAGGTGGATCATCAGTGTTAGAGCTAAAATTAGCATGTTTGAAGTGATTTTCATGCTTCCAGGGGCTCGGGAAGTGAATTAAATACTATTTGGAGGCATTTAATGTTCAAGCAAAAACGGCTGATTTTCGACAAAAGAGATAACACCCCCCCATTACGTCATGCTTCAGAAATGTGGAAAATGGTCCGTTTTCAAATGTTTTATTTTTGAACGTCAGTTCACATTTGTAGGTGGATCATCAGTGTTAGAGCTAAAATTAGCATGTTTAAAGTGATTTTCATGCTTCTAGGGGCCCTAAACACAAGATTTATGGAATGGTTAAAAGTGCATGAAAATGGCCAATTTACTCACTCTAAGTTCTCAAAAAGGGTTTCTTCACCCCGGGAAGTTAATTAAATACCATTTGGAGGCATTTAATGTTCGAGCAAAAACGGCTGATTTTCGACAAAAGCGATAACACCCCCCCATTACGTCATGCTTCAAAAATGTGGAAAATGGTCCGTTTTCAAATGTTTTATTTTTGAACGTCAGTTCACATTTGTAGGTGGATCATCAGTGTTAGAGCTAAAATTAGCATGTTTAAAGTGATTTTCATGCTTCCAGGGGCCCTAAACACAAGATTTATGGAATGGTTAAAAGTGCATGAAAATGGCCAATTTACTCACTCTGAGTTCTCAAAAAGGGTTTCTTCACCCCGGGAAGTTAATTAAATACCATTTGGAGGCATTTAATGTTCGAGCAAAAATAGCTGATTTTCTACAAAAGAGATAACACCCCCCCCCATTACGTCATGCTTCAGAAATGTGGAAAATGGTCCGTTTTCAAATGTTTTATTTTTGAACGTCAGTTCACATTTGTAGGTGGATCATCAGTGTTAGAGCTAAAATTAGCATGTTTAAAGTGATTTTCATGCTTCCAGGGGCCCTAAACACAAGATTTATGGAATGGTTAAAAGTGCATGAAAATGGCCAATTTACTCACTCTGAGTTCTCAAAAAGGGTTTCTTCACCCCGGGAAGTTAATTAAATACCATTTGGAGGCATTTAATGTTCAAGCAAAAACGGCTGATTTTTGACAAAAGAGATAACACCCCCCCATTACGTCATGCTTCAGAAATGTGGAAAATGGTCGGTTTTCAAATGTTTTATTTTTGAACGTCAGTTCACATTTGTAGGTGGATCATCAGTGTTAGAGCTAAAATTAGCATGTTTAAAGTGATTTTCATGCTTCCAGGGGCTCGGGATGTGAATTAAATACTATTTGGAGGCATTTAATGTTCAAGCAAAAACAGCTGATTTTCGACAAAAGAGATAACACCCCCCCATTACGTCATGCTTCAGAAATGTGGAAAATGGTCCGTTTTCAAATGTTTTATTTTTGAACGTCAGTTCACAGTTGTAGGTGGATCATCAGTGTTAGAGCTAAAATTAGCATGTTTAAAGTGATTTTCATGCTTCCAGGGGCCCTAAACACAAGATTTATGGAAAGGTTAAAAGTGCATGAAAATGGCCAATTTACTCACTCTGAGTTCTCAAAAAGGGTTTCTTCACCCCGGGAAGTTAATTAAATACCATTTGGAGGCATTTAATGTTCGAGCAAAACCGGCTCATTTTCGACAAAAGAGATAACACCCCCCATTACGTCATGCTTCAGAAATGTGGAAAATGGTCCGTTTTCAAATGTTTTATTTTTGAACGTCAGTTCACATTTGTAGGTGGATCATCAGTGTTAGAGCTAAAATTAGCATGTTTAAAGTGATTTTCATGCTTCCAGAGGCCCTAAACACAAGATTTATGGAATGGTTAAAAGTGCATGAAAATGGCCAATTTACTCACTCCGAGTTCTCAAAAAGGGTTTCTTCACCCCGGGAAGGTAATTAAATACCATTTGGAGGCATTTAATGTACGAGCAAAAACGGCTGATTTTCGACAAAAGAGATAACACCCCCCATTACGTCATGCTTCAGAAATGTGGAAAATGGTCCGTTTGTCAAATGTTTTATTTTTGAACAGCAGTTCACATTTGTAGGTGGATCATCAGTGTTAGAGCTAAAATTAGCATGTTTGAAGTGATTTTCATGCTTCCAGGGGCTCGGGAAGTGAATTAAATACTATTTGGAGGCATTTAATGTTCAAGCAAAAACGGCTGATTTTCGACAAAAGAGATAACACCCCCCCATTACGTCATGCTTCAGAAATGTGGAAAATGGTCCGTTTTCAAATGTTTTATTTTTGAACGTCAGTTCACATTTGTAGGTGGATCATCAGTGTTAGAGCTAAAATTAGCATGTTTAAAGTGATTTTCATGCTTCTAGGGGCCCTAAACACAAGATTTATGGAATGGTTAAAAGTGCATGAAAATGGCCAATTTACTCACTCTAAGTTTTCAAAAAGGGTTTCTTCACCCCGGGAAGTTAATTAAATACCATTTGGAGGCATTTAATGTTCGAGCAAAAACGGCTGATTTTCGACAAAAGCGATAACACCCCCCCATTACGTCATGCTTCAAAAATGTGGAAAATGGTCCGTTTTCAAATGTTTTATTTTTGAACGTCAGTTCACATTTGTAGGTGGATCATCAGTGTTAGAGCTAAAATTAGCATGTTTAAAGTGATTTTCATGCTTCCAGAGGCCCTAAACACAAGATTTATGGAATGGTTAAAAGTGCATGAAAATGGCCAATTTACTCACTCCGAGTTCTCAAAAAGGGTTTCTTCACCCCGGGAAGTTAATTAAATACCATTTGGAGGCATTTAATGTTCGAGCAAAAATAGCTGATTTTCTACAAAAGAGATAACACCCCCCCCATTACGTCATGCTTCAGAAATGTGGAAAATGGTCCGTTTTCAAATGTTTTATTTTTGAACGTCAGTTCACATTTGTAGGTGGATCATCAGTGTTAGAGCTAAAATTAGCATGTTTAAAGTGATTTTCATGCTTCCAGGGGCCCTAAACACAAGATTTATGGAATGGTTAAAAGTGCATGAAAATGGCCAATTTACTCACTCTGAGTTCTCAAAAAGGGTTTCTTCACCCCGGGAAGTTAATTAAATACCATTTGGAGGCATTTAATGTTCAAGCAAAAACGGCTGATTTTTGACAAAAGAGATAACACCCCCCCATTACGTCATGCTTCAGAAATGTGGAAAATGGTCGGTTTTCAAATGTTTTATTTTTGAACGTCAGTTCACATTTGTAGGTGGATCATCAGTGTTAGAGCTAAAATTAGCATGTTTAAAGTGATTTTCATGCTTCCAGGGGCTCGGGATGTGAATTAAATACTATTTGGAGGCATTTAATGTTCAAGCAAAAACAGCTGATTTTCGACAAAAGAGATAACACCCCCCCATTACGTCATGCTTCAGAAATGTGGAAAATGGTCCGTTTTCAAATGTTTTATTTTTGAACGTCAGTTCACAGTTGTAGGTGGATCATCAGTGTTAGAGCTAAAATTAGCATGTTTAAAGTGATTTTCATGCTTCCAGGGGCCCTAAACACAAGATTTATGGAAAGGTTAAAAGTGCATGAAAATGGCCAATTTACTCACTCTGAGTTCTCAAAAAGGGTTTCTTCACCCCGGGAAGTTAATTAAATACCATTTGGAGGCATTTAATGTTCGAGCAAAACCGGCTCATTTTCGACAAAAGAGATAACACCCCCCATTACGTCATGCTTCAGAAATGTGGAAAATGGTCCGTTTTCAAATGTTTTATTTTTGAACGTCAGTTCACATTTGTAGGTGGATCATCAGTGTTAGAGCTAAAATTAGCATGTTTAAAGTGATTTTCATGCTTCCAGAGGCCCTAAACACAAGATTTATGGAATGGTTAAAAGTGCATGAAAATGGCCAATTTACTCACTCCGAGTTCTCAAAAAGGGTTTCTTCACCCCGGGAAGGTAATTAAATACCATTTGGAGGCATTTAATGTACGAGCAAAAACGGCTGATTTTCGACAAAAGAGATAACACCCCCCCATTACGTCATGCTTCAGAAATGTGGAAAATGGTCCGTTTGTCAAATGTTTTATTTTTGAACAGCAGTTCACATTTGTAGGTGGATCATCAGTGTTAGAGCTAAAATTAGCATGTTTGAAGTGATTTTCATGCTTCCAGGGGCTCGGGAAGTGAATTAAATACTATTTGGAGGCATTTAATGTTCAAGCAAAAACGGCTGATTTTCGACAAAAGAGATAACACCCCCCCATTACGTCATGCTTCAGAAATGTGGAAAATGGTCCGTTTTCAAATGTTTTATTTTTGAACGTCAGTTCACATTTGTAGGTGGATCATCAGTGTTAGAGCTAAAATTAGCATGTTTAAAGTGATTTTCATGCTTCTAGGGGCCCTAAACACAAGATTTATGGAATGGTTAAAAGTGCATGAAAATGGCCAATTTACTCACTCTAAGTTCTCAAAAAGGGTTTCTTCACCCCGGGAAGTTAATTAAATACCATTTGGAGGCATTTAATGTTCGAGCAAAAACGGCTGATTTTCGACAAAAGCGATAACACCCCCCCATTACGTCATGCTTCAAAAATGTGGAAAATGGTCCGTTTTCAAATGTTTTATTTTTGAACGTCAGTTCACATTTGTAGGTGGATCATCAGTGTTAGAGCTAAAATTAGCATGTTTAAAGTGATTTTCATGCTTCCAGGGGCCCTAAACACAAGATTTATGGAATGGTTAAAAGTGCATGAAAATGGCCAATTTACTCACTCTGAGTTCTCAAAAAGGGTTTCTTCACCCCGGGAAGTTAATTAAATACCATTTGGAGGCATTTAATGTTCGAGCAAAAATAGCTGATTTTCTACAAAAGAGATAACACCCCCCCCATTACGTCATGCTTCAGAAATGTGGAAAATGGTCCGTTTTCAAATGTTTTATTTTTGAACGTCAGTTCACATTTGTAGGTGGATCATCAGTGTTAGAGCTAAAATTAGCATGTTTAAAGTGATTTTCATGCTTCCAGGGGCCCTAAACACAAGATTTATGGAATGGTTAAAAGTGCATGAAAATGGCCAATTTACTCACTCTGAGTTCTCAAAAAGGGTTTCTTCACCCCGGGAAGTTAATTAAATACCATTTGGAGGCATTTAATGTTCAAGCAAAAACGGCTGATTTTTGACAAAAGAGATAACACCCCCCCATTACGTCATGCTTCAGAAATGTGGAAAATGGTCGGTTTTCAAATGTTTTATTTTTGAACGTCAGTTCACATTTGTAGGTGGATCATCAGTGTTAGAGCTAAAATTAGCATGTTTAAAGTGATTTTCATGCTTCCAGGGGCTCGGGATGTGAATTAAATACTATTTGGAGGCATTTAATGTTCAAGCAAAAACAGCTGATTTTCGACAAAAGAGATAACACCCCCCCATTACGTCATGCTTCAGAAATGTGGAAAATGGTCCGTTTTCAAATGTTTTTTTTTTGAACGTCAGTTCACAGTTGTAGGTGGATCATCAGTGTTAGAGCTAAAATTAGCATGTTTAAAGTGATTTTCATGCTTCCAGGGGCCCTAAACACAAGATTTATGGAAAGGTTAAAAGTGCATGAAAATGGCCAATTTACTCACTCTGAGTTCTCAAAAAGGGTTTCTTCACCCCGGGAAGTTAATTAAATACCATTTGGAGGCATTTAATGTTCGAGCAAAACCGGCTCATTTTCGACAAAAGAGATAACACCCCCCATTACGTCATGCTTCAGAAATGTGGAAAATGGTCCGTTTTCAAATGTTTTATTTTTGAACGTCAGTTCACATTTGTAGGTGGATCATCAGTGTTAGAGCTAAAATTAGCATGTTTAAAGTGATTTTCATGCTTCCAGAGGCCCTAAACACAAGATTTATGGAATGGTTAAAAGTGCATGAAAATGGCCAATTTACTCACTCCGAGTTCTCAAAAAGGGTTTCTTCACCCCGGGAAGGTAATTAAATACCATTTGGAGGCATTTAATGTACGAGCAAAAACGGCTGATTTTCGACAAAAGAGATAACACCCCCCATTACGTCATGCTTCAGAAATGTGGAAAATGGTCCGTTTGTCAAATGTTTTATTTTTGAACAGCAGTTCACATTTGTAGGTGGATCATCAGTGTTAGAGCTAAAATTAGCATGTTTGAAGTGATTTTCATGCTTCCAGGGGCTCGGGAAGTGAATTAAATACTATTTGGAGGCATTTAATGTTCAAGCAAAAACGGCTGATTTTCGACAAAAGAGATAACACCCCCCATTACGTCATGCTTCAGAAATGTGGAAAATGGTCCGTTTTCAAATGTTTTATTTTTGAACGTCAGTTCACATTTGTAGGTGGATCATCAGTGTTAGAGCTAAAATTAGCATGTTTAAAGTGATTTTCATGCTTCTAGGGGCCCTAAACACAAGATTTATGGAATGGTTAAAAGTGCATGAAAATGGCCAATTTACTCACTCTAAGTTTTCAAAAAGGGTTTCTTCACCCCGGGAAGTTAATTAAATACCATTTGGAGGCATTTAATGTTCGAGCAAAAACGGCTGATTTTCGACAAAAGCGATAACACCCCCCCCATTACGTCATGCTTCAAAAATGTGGAAAATGGTCCGTTTTCAAATGTTTTATTTTTGAACGTCAGTTCACATTTGTAGGTGGATCATCAGTGTTAGAGCTAAAATTAGCATGTTTAAAGTGATTTTCATGCTTCCAGGGGCCCTAAACACAAGATTTATGGAATGGTTAAAAGTGCATGAAAATGGCCAATTTACTCACTCTGAGTTCTCAAAAAGGGTTTCTTCACCCCGGGAAGTTAATTAAATACCATTTGAAGGCATTTAATGTTCAAGCAAAAACGGCTGACTTTTTGACAAAAGAGATAACACCCCCCCATTACGTCATGCTTCAGAAATGTGGAAAATGGTCCGTTTTCAAATGTTTTATTTTTGAACGTCAGTTCACATTTGTAGGTGGATCATCAGTGTTAGAGCTAAAATTAGCATGTTTAAAGTGATTTTCATGCTTCCAGGGGCTCGGGAAGTGAATTAAATACTATTTGGAGGCATTTAATGTTCAAGCAAAATCAGCTGATTTTCGACAAAAGAGATAACACCCCCCCATTACGTCATGCTTCAGAAATGTGGAAAATGGTCTGTTTTCAAATGTTTTATTTTTGAACGTCAGTTCACATTTGTAGGTGGATCATCAGTGTTAGAGCTAAAATTAGCATGTTTAAAGTGATTTTCATGCTTCCAGAGGCCCTAAACACAAGATTTATGGAATGGTTAAAAGTGCATGAAAATGGTCAATTTACTCACTCCCAGTTCTCAAAAAGGGTTTCTTCACCCCGGGAAGTTAATTAAATACCATTTGGAGGCATTTAATGTTCGAGCAAAAACAGCTGATTTTCGACAAAAGAGATAACACCCCCCCATTACGTCATGCTTCAGAAATGTGGAAAATGGTCCGTTTTCAAATGTTTTATTTTTGAACGTCAGTTCACATTTGTAGGTGGATCATCAGTGTTAGAGCTAAAATTAGCATGTTTAAAGTGATTTTCATGCTTCCAGGGGCCCTAAACACAAGATTTATGGAATGGTTAAAAGTGCATGAAAATGGTCAATTTACTCACTCCCAGTTCTCAAAAAGGGTTTCTTCACCCCGGGAAGTTAATTAAATACCATTTGGAGGCATTTAATGTTCGAGCAAAAACAGCTGATTTTCGACAAAAGAGATAACACCCCCCCATTACGTCATGCTTCAGAAATGTGGAAAATGGTCCGTTTTCAAATGTTTTATTTTTGAACGTCAGTTCACATTTGTAGGTGGATCATCAGTGTTAGAGCTAAAATTAGCATGTTTAAAGTGATTTTCATGCTTCCAGGGGCCCTAAACACAAGATTTATGGAATGGTTAAAAGTGCATGAAAATGGCCAATTTACTCACTCTGAGTTCTCAAAAAGGGTTTCTTCACCCCGGGAAGTTAATTAAATACCATTTGGAGGCATTTAATGTTCAAGCAAAAACAGCTGATTTTTGACAAAAGAGATAACACCCCCCCATTACGTCATGCTTCAGAAATGTGGAAAATGGTCCGTTTTCAAATGTTTTATTTTTGAACGTCAGTTCACATTTGTAGGTGGATCATCAGTGTTAGAGCTAAAATTAGCATGTTTAAAGTGATTTTCATGCTTCCAGGGGCTCGGGAAGTGAATTAAATACTATTTGGAGGCATTTAATGTTCAAGCAAAAACAGCTGATTTTCGACAAAAGAGATAACACCCCCCCATTACGTCATGCTTCAGAAATGTGGAAAATGGTCCATTTTCAAATGTTTTATTTTTGAACGTCAGTTCACATTTGTAGGTGGATCATCAGTGTTAGAGCTAAAATTCGCATGTTTAAAGTGATTTTCATGCTTTCAGGGGCTCGGGAAGTGAATTAAATACTATTTGGAGGCATTTATTGTTCAAGCAAAAACGGCTGATTTTCGACAAAAGAGATAACACCCCCCCATTACGTCATGCTTCAGAAATGTGGAAAATGGTCCGTTTTCAAATGTTTTATTTTTGAACGTCAGTTCACATTTGTAGGTGGATCATCAGTGTTAGAGCTAAAATTAGCATGTTTAAAGTAATTTTCATGCTTCCAGGGGCCCTAAACACAAGATTTATGGAATTGGTTAAAAGTGCATGAAAATGGCCAATTTACTCACTCTGAGTTCTCAAAAAGGGTTTCTTCACCCCGGGAAGTTAATTAAATACCATTTGGAGGCATTTAATGTTCAAGCGAAAACGGCTGATTTTTGACAAAAGAGATAACACCCCCCCATTACGTCATGCTTCAGAAATGTGGAAAATGGTCCGTTTTCAAATGTTTTATTTTTGAACGTCAGTTCACATTTGTAGGTGGATCATCAGTGTTAGAGCTAAAATTAGCATGTTTAAAGTGATTTTCATGCTTCCAGGGGCTCGGGAAGTGAATTAAATACTATTTGGAGGCATTTAATGTTCAAGCAAAAACAGCTGATTTTCGACAAAAGAGATAACACCCCCCATTACGTCATGCTTCAGAAATGTGGAAAATGGTCCGTTTTCAAATGTTTTATTTTTGAACGTCAGTTCACATTTGTAGGTGGATCATCAGTGTTAGAGCTAAAATTAGCATGTTTAAAGTGATTTTCATGCTTCCAGAGGCCCTAAACACAAGATTTATGGAATGGTTAAAAGTGCATGAAAATGGCCAATTTACTCACTCCGAGTTCTCAAAAAGGGTTTCTTCACCCCGGGAAGTTAATTAAATACCATTTGGAGGCATTTAATGTTCAAGCAAAAATAGCTGATTTTCTACAAAAGAGATAACACCCCCCCCATTACGTCATGCTTCAGAAATGTGGAAAATGGTCCGTTTTCAAATGTTTTATTTTTGAACGTCAGTTCACATTTGTAGGTGGATCATCAGTGTTAGAGCTAAAATTAGCATGTTTAAAGTGATTTTCATGCTTCTAGGGGCCCTAAACACAAGATTTATGGAATGGTTAAAAGTGCATGAAAATGGCCAATTTACTCACTCTAAGTTCTCAAAAAGGGTTTCTTCACCCCGGGAAGTTAATTAAATACCATTTGGAGGCATTTAATGTTCGAGCAAAAACGGCTGATTTTCGACAAAAGCGATAACACCCCCCCATTACGTCATGCTTCAAAAATGTGGAAAATGGTCCGTTTTCAAATGTTTTATTTTTGAACGTCAGTTCACATTTGTAGGTGGATCATCAGTGTTAGAGCTAAAATTAGCATGTTTAAAGTGATTTTCATGCTTCCAGGGGCCCTAAACACAAGATTTATGGAATGGTTAAAAGTGCATGAAAATGGCCAATTTACTCACTCTGAGTTCTCAAAAAGGGTTTCTTCACCCCTGGAAGTTAATTAAATACCATTTGAAGGCATTTAATGTTCAAGCAAAAACGGCTGACTTTTTGACAAAAGAGATAACACCCCCCCATTACGTCATGCTTCAGAAATGTGGAAAATGGTCCGTTTTCAAATGTTTTATTTTTGAACGTCAGTTCACATTTGTAGGTGGATCATCAGTGTTAGAGCTAAAATTAGCATGTTTAAAGTGATTTTCATGCTTCCAGGGGCTCGGGAAGTGAATTAAATACTATTTGGAGGCATTTAATGTTCAAGCAAAATCAGCTGATTTTCGACAAAAGAGATAACACCCCCCCATTACGTCATGCTTCAGAAATGTGGAAAATGGTCTGTTTTCAAATGTTTTATTTTTGAACGTCAGTTCACATTTGTAGGTGGATCATCAGTGTTAGAGCTAAAATTAGCATGTTTAAAGTGATTTTCATGCTTCCAGGGGCCCTAAACACAAGATTTATGGAATGGTTAAAAGTGCATGAAAATGGCCAATTTACTCACTCTGAGTTCTCAAAAAGGGTTTCTTCACCCCGGGAAGTTAATTAAATACCATTTGGAGGCATTTAATGTTCGAGCAAAAACGGCTGATTTTCGACAAAAGAGATAACACCCCCCCCATTACGTCATGCTTCAGAAATGTGGAAAATGGTCCGTTTTCAAATGTTTTATTTTTGAACGTCAGTTCACATTTGTAGGTGGATCATCAGTGTTAGAGCTAAAATTAGCATGTTTAAAGTGATTTTCATGCTTCCAGGTGCTCGGGAAGTGAATTAAATACTATTTGGAGGCATTTAATGTTCGAGCAAAAACGGCTGATTTTCGACAAAAGAGATAACACCCCCCCATTACTTCATGCTTCAGAAATGTGGAAAATGGTCCGTTTTCAAATGTTTTATTTTTGAACGTCAGTTCACATTTGTAGGTGGATCGTCAGTGTTAGAGCTAAAATTAGCATGTTTAAAGTGATTTTCATGCTTCCAGAGGCCCTAAACACAAGATTTATGGAATGGTTAAAAGTGCATGAAAATGGCCAATTTACTCACTCCCAGTTCTCAAAAAGGGTTTCTTCACCCCGGGAAGTTAATTAAATACCATTTGGAGGCATTTAATGTTCGAGCAAAAACAGCTGATTTTCGACAAAAGAGATAACACCCCCCCATTACGTCATGCTTCAGAAATGTGGAAAATGGTCCGTTTTCAAATGTTTTATTTTTGAACGTCAGTTCACATTTGTAGGTGGATCATCAGTGTTAGAGCTAAAATTAGCATGTTTAAAGTGATTTTCATGCTTCCAGGGGCCCTAAACACAAGATTTATGGAATGGTTAAAAGTGCATGAAAATGGCCAATTTACTCACTCTGAGTTCTCAAAAAGGGTTTCTTCACCCCGGGAAGTTAATTAAATACCATTTGGAGGCATTTAATGTTCAAGCAAAAACAGCTGATTTTTGACAAAAGAGATAACACCCCCCCATTACGTCATGCTTCAGAAATGTGGAAAATGGTCCGTTTTCAAATGTTTTATTTTTGAACGTCAGTTCACATTTGTAGGTGGATCATCAGTGTTAGAGCTAAAATTAGCATGTTTAAAGTGATTTTCATGCTTCCAGGGGCTCGGGAAGTGAATTAAATACTATTTGGAGGCATTTAATGTTCAAGCAAAAACAGCTGATTTTCGACAAAAGAGATAACACCCCCCCATTACGTCATGCTTCAGAAATGTGGAAAATGGTCCATTTTCAAATGTTTTATTTTTGAACGTCAGTTCACATTTGTAGGTGGATCATCAGTGTTAGAGCTAAAATTCGCATGTTTAAAGTGATTTTCATGCTTTCAGGGGCTCGGGAAGTGAATTAAATACTATTTGGAGGCATTTATTGTTCAAGCAAAAACGGCTGATTTTCGACAAAAGAGATAACACCCCCCCATTACGTCATGCTTCAGAAATGTGGAAAATGGTCCGTTTTCAAATGTTTTATTTTTGAACGTCAGTTCACATTTGTAGGTGGATCATCAGTGTTAGAGCTAAAATTAGCATGTTTAAAGTAATTTTCATGCTTCCAGGGGCCCTAAACACAAGATTTATGGAATTGGTTAAAAGTGCATGAAAATGGCCAATTTACTCACTCTGAGTTCTCAAAAAGGGTTTCTTCACCCCGGGAAGTTAATTAAATACCATTTGGAGGCATTTAATGTTCAAGCGAAAACGGCTGATTTTTGACAAAAGAGATAACACCCCCCCATTACGTCATGCTTCAGAAATGTGGAAAATGGTCCGTTTTCAAATGTTTTATTTTTGAACGTCAGTTCACATTTGTAGGTGGATCATCAGTGTTAGAGCTAAAATTAGCATGTTTAAAGTGATTTTCATGCTTCCAGGGGCTCGGGAAGTGAATTAAATACTATTTGGAGGCATTTAATGTTCAAGCAAAAACAGCTGATTTTCGACAAAAGAGATAACACCCCCCATTACGTCATGCTTCAGAAATGTGGAAAATGGTCCGTTTTCAAATGTTTTATTTTTGAACGTCAGTTCACATTTGTAGGTGGATCATCAGTGTTAGAGCTAAAATTAGCATGTTTAAAGTGATTTTCATGCTTCCAGAGGCCCTAAACACAAGATTTATGGAATGGTTAAAAGTGCATGAAAATGGCCAATTTACTCACTCCGAGTTCTCAAAAAGGGTTTCTTCACCCCGGGAAGTTAATTAAATACCATTTGGAGGCATTTAATGTTCAAGCAAAAATAGCTGATTTTCTACAAAAGAGATAACCCCCCCCCCATTACGTCATGCTTCAGAAATGTGGAAAATGGTCCGTTTTCAAATGTTTTATTTTTGAACGTCAGTTCACATTTGTAGGTGGATCATCAGTGTTAGAGCTAAAATTAGCATGTTTAAAGTGATTTTCATGCTTCTAGGGGCCCTAAACACAAGATTTATGGAATGGTTAAAAGTGCATGAAAATGGCCAATTTACTCACTCTAAGTTCTCAAAAAGGGTTTCTTCACCCCGGGAAGTTAATTAAATACCATTTGGAGGCATTTAATGTTCGAGCAAAAACGGCTGATTTTCGACAAAAGCGATAACACCCCCCCATTACGTCATGCTTCAAAAATGTGGAAAATGGTCCGTTTTCAAATGTTTTATTTTTGAACGTCAGTTCACATTTGTAGGTGGATCATCAGTGTTAGAGCTAAAATTAGCATGTTTAAAGTGATTTTCATGCTTCCAGGGGCCCTAAACACAAGATTTATGGAATGGTTAAAAGTGCATGAAAATGGCCAATTTACTCACTCTGAGTTCTCAAAAAGGGTTTCTTCACCCCGGGAAGTTAATTAAATACCATTTGAAGGCATTTAATGTTCAAGCAAAAACGGCTGACTTTTTGACAAAAGAGATAACACCCCCCCATTACGTCATGCTTCAGAAATGTGGAAAATGGTCCGTTTTCAAATGTTTTATTTTTGAACGTCAGTTCACATTTGTAGGTGGATCATCAGTGTTAGAGCTAAAATTAGCATGTTTAAAGTGATTTTCATGCTTCCAGGGGCTCGGGAAGTGAATTAAATACTATTTGGAGGCATTTAATGTTCAAGCAAAATCAGCTGATTTTCGACAAAAGAGATAACACCCCCCCATTACGTCATGCTTCAGAAATGTGGAAAATGGTCTGTTTTCAAATGTTTTATTTTTGAACGTCAGTTCACATTTGTAGGTGGATCATCAGTGTTAGAGCTAAAATTAGCATGTTTAAAGTGATTTTCATGCTTCCAGGGGCCCTAAACACAAGATTTATGGAATGGTTAAAAGTGCATGAAAATGGCCAATTTACTCACTCTGAGTTCTCAAAAAGGGTTTCTTCACCCCGGGAAGTTAATTAAATACCATTTGGAGGCATTTAATGTTCGAGCAAAAACGGCTGATTTTCGACAAAAGAGATAACACCCCCCCATTACGTCATGCTTCAGAAATGTGGAAAATGGTCCGTTTTCAAATGTTTTATTTTTGAACGTCAGTTCACATTTGTAGGTGGATCATCAGTGTTAGAGCTAAAATTAGCATGTTTAAAGTGATTTTCATGCTTCCAGAGGCCCTAAACACAAGATTTATGGAATGGTTAAAAGTGCATGAAAATGGCCAATTTACTCACTCCCAGTTCTCAAAAAGGGTTTCTTCACCCCGGGAAGTTAATTAAATACCATTTGGAGGCATTTAATGTTCGAGCAAAAACAGCTGATTTTCGACAAAAGAGATAACACCCCCCCATTACGTCATGCTTCAGAAATGTGGAAAATGGTCCGTTTTCAAATGTTTTATTTTTGAACGTCAGTTCACATTTGTAGGTGGATCATCAGTGTTAGAGCTAAAATTAGCATGTTTAAAGTGATTTTCATGCTTCCAGGGGCCCTAAACACAAGATTTATGGAATGGTTAAAAGTGCATGAAAATGGCCAATTTACTCACTCTGAGTTCTCAAAAAGGGTTTCTTCACCCCGGGAAGTTAATTAAATACCATTTGGAGGCATTTAATGTTCAAGCAAAAACGGCTGATTTTTGACAAAAGAGATAACACCCCCCCATTACGTCATGCTTCAGAAATGTGGAAAATGGTCCGTTTTCAAATGTTTTATTTTTGAACGTCAGTTCACATTTGTAGGTGGATCATCAGTGTTAGAGCTAAAATTAGCATGTTTAAAGTGATTTTCATGCTTCCAGGGGCTCGGGAAGTGAATTAAATACTATTTGGAGGCATTTAATGTTCAAGCAAAAACAGCTGATTTTCGACAAAAGAGATAACACCCCCCCATTACGTCATGCTTCAGAAATGTGGAAAATGGTCCGTTTTCAAATGTTTTATTTTTGAACGTCAGTTCACATTTGTAGGTGGATCATCAGTGTTAGAGCTAAAATTTGCATGTTTAAAGTGATTTTCATGCTTTCAGGGGCTCGGGAAGTGAATTAAATACTATTTGGAGGCATTTAATGTTCAAGCAAAAACGGCTGATTTTCGACAAAAGAGATAACACCCCCCCATTACGTCATGCTTCAGAAATGTGGAAAATGGTCCGTTTTCAAATGTTTTATTTTTGAACGTCAGTTCACATTTGTAGGTGGATCATCAGTGTTAGAGCTAAAATTAGCATGTTTAAAGTAATTTTCATGCTTCCAGGGGCCCTAAACACAAGATTTATGGAATTGGTTAAAAGTGCATGAAAATGGCCAATTCACTCACTCTGAGTTCTCAAAAAGGGTTTCTTCACCCCGGGAAGTTAATTAAATACCATTTGGAGGCATTTAATGTTCAAGCGAAAACGGCTGATTTTTGACAAAAGAGATAACACCCCCCCATTACGTCATGCTTCAGAAATGTGGAAAATGGTCCGTTTTCAAATGTTTTATTTTTGAACGTCAGTTCACATTTGGAGGTGGATCATCAGTGTTAGAGCTAAAATTAGCATGTTTAAAGTGATTTTCATGCTTCCAGGGGCTCGGGAAGTGAATTAAATACTATTTGGAGGCATTTAATGTTCAAGCAAAAACAGCTGATTTTCGACAAAAGAGATAACACCCCCCCATTACGTCATGCTTCAGAAATGTGGAAAATGGTCCGTTTTCAAATGTTTTATTTTTGAACGTCAGTTCACATTTGTAGGTGGATCATCAGTGTTAGAGCTAAAATTTGCATGTTTAAAGTGATTTTCATGCTTTCAGGGGCTCGGGAAGTGAATTAAATACTATTTGGAGGCATTTAATGTTCAAGCAAAAACGGCTGATTTTCGACAAAAGAGATAACACCCCCCCATTACGTCATGCTTCAGAAATGTGGAAAATGGTCCGTTTTCAAATGTTTTATTTTTGAACGTCAGTTCACATTTGTAGGTGGATCATCAGTGTTAGAGCTAAAATTAGCATGTTTAAAGTAATTTTCATGCTTCCAGGGGCCCTAAACACAAGATTTATGGAATTGGTTAAAAGTGCATGAAAATGGCCAATTCACTCACTCTGAGTTCTCAAAAAGGGTTTCTTCACCCCGGGAAGTTAATTAAATACCATTTGGAGGCATTTAATGTTCAAGCGAAAACGGCTGATTTTTGACAAAAGAGATAACACCCCCCCATTACGTCATGCTTCAGAAATGTGGAAAATGGTCCGTTTTCAAATGTTTTATTTTTGAACGTCAGTTCACATTTGGAGGTGGATCATCAGTGTTAGAGCTAAAATTAGCATGTTTAAAGTGATTTTCATGCTTCCAGGGGCTCGGGAAGTGAATTAAATACTATTTGGAGGCATTTAATGTTCAAGCAAAAACAGCTGATTTTCGACAAAAGAGATAACACCCCCCCATTACGTCATGCTTCAGAAATGTGGAAAATGGTCCGTTTTCAAATGTTTTATTTTTGAACGTCAGTTCACATTTGTAGGTGGATCATCAGTGTTAGAGCTAAAATTAGCATGTTTAAAGTGATTTTCATGCTTCCAGAGGCCCTAAACACAAGATTTATGGAATGGTTAAAAGTGCATGAAAATGGCCAATTTACTCACTCCGAGTTCTCAAAAAGGGTTTCTTCACCCCGGGAAGTTAATTAAATACCATTTGGAGGCATTTAATGTTCGAGCAAAAATAGCTGATTTTCTACAAAAGAGATAACACCCCCCCCATTACGTCATGCTTCAGAAATGTGGAAAATGGTCCGTTTTCAAATGTTTTATTTTTGAACGTCAGTTCACATTTGTAGGTGGATCATCAGTGTTAGAGCTAAAATTAGCATGTTTAAAGTGATTTTCATGCTTCCAGGGGCCCTAAACACAAGATTTATGGAATGGTTAAAAGTGCATGAAAATGGCCAATTTACTCACTCTGAGTTCTCAAAAAGGGTTTCTTCACCCCGGGAAGTTAATTAAATACCATTTGGAGGCATTTAATGTTCAAGCAAAAACGGCTGATTTTTGACAAAAGAGATAACACCCCCCCATTACGTCATGCTTCAGAAATGTGGAAAATGGTCCGTTTTCAAATGTTTTATTTTTGAACGTCAGTTCACATTTGTAGGTGGATCATCAGTGTTAGAGCTAAAATTAGCATGTTTAAAGTGATTTTCATGCTTCCAGGGGCTCGGGAAGTGAATTAAATACTATTTGGAGGCATTTAATGTTCAAGCAAAAACAGCTGATTTTCGACAAAAGAGATAACACCCCCCCATTACGTCATGCTTCAGAAATGTGGAAAATGGTCCGTTTTCAAATGTTTTATTTTTGAACGTCAGTTCACAGTTGTAGGTGGATCATCAGTGTTAGAGCTAAAATTAGCATGTTTAAAGTGATTTTCATGCTTCCAGGGGCCCTAAACACAAGATTTATGGAAAGGTTAAAAGTGCATGAAAATGGCCAATTTACTCACTCTGAGTTCTCAAAAAGGGTTTCTTCACCCCGGGAAGTTAATTAAATACCATTTGGAGGCATTTAATGTTCGAGCAAAACCGGCTCATTTTCGACAAAAGAGATAACACCCCCCATTACGTCATGCTTCAGAAATGTGGAAAATGGTCCGTTTTCAAATGTTTTATTTTTGAACGTCAGTTCACATTTGTAGGTGGATCATCAGTGTTAGAGCTAAAATTAGCATGTTTAAAGTGATTTTCATGCTTCCAGAGGCCCTAAACACAAGATTTATGGAATGGTTAAAAGTGCATGAAAATGGCCAATTTACTCACTCTGAGTTCTCAAAAAGGGTTTCTTCACCCCGGGAAGTTAATTAAATACCATTTGGAGGCCTTTAATGTTCGAGCAAAAACGGCTGATTTTCGACAAAAGAGATAACACCCCCCCATTATTTCATGCTTCAGAAATGTGGAAAATGGTCCGTTTTCAAATGTTTTATTTTTGAACGTCAGTTCACATTTGTAGGTGGATCATCAGTGTTAGAGCTAAAATTAGCATGTTTAAAGTGATTTTCATGCTTCCAGGGGCTCGGGAAGTGAATTAAATACTATTTGGAGGCATTTAATGTTCAAGCAAAAACAGCTGATTTTCGACAAAAGAGATAACACCCCCCATTACGTCATGCTTCAGAAATGTGGAAAATGGTCCGTTTCAAATGTTTTATTTTTGAACGTCAGTTCACATTTGTAGGTGGATCATCAGTGTTAGAGCTAAAATTAGCAGGTTTAAAGTGATTTTCATGCTTCCAGAGGCCCTAAACACAAGATTTATGGAATGGTTAAAAGTGCATGAAAATGGCCAATTTACTCACTCCGAGTTCTCAAAAAGGGTTTCTTCACCCCGGGAAGTTAATTAAATACCATTTGGAGGCATTTAATGTTCGAGCAAAAACAGCTGATTTTCTACAAAAGAGATAACACCCCCCCATTACGTCATGCTTCAGAAATGTGGAAAATGGTCCGTTTTCAAATGTTTTATGTTTGAACGTCAGTTCACATTTGTAGGTGGATCATCAGTGTTAGAGCTAAAATTAGCATGTTTAAAGTGATTTTCTTGCTTCCAGAGGCCCTAAACACAAGATTTATGGAATGGTTAAAAGTGCATGAAAATGGCCAATTTACTCACTCCGAGTTCTCAAAAAGGGTTTCTTCACCCCGGGAAGGTAATTAAATACCATTTGGAGGCATTTAATGTTCGAGCAAAAACGGCTGATTTTCGACAAAAGAGATAACACCCCCCCATTACGTCATGCTTCAGAAATGTGGAAAATGGTCCATTTTCAAATGTTTTATTTTTGAACGTCAGTTCACATTTGTAGGTGGATCATCAGTGTTAGAGCTAAAATTAGCATGTTTAAAGTGATTTTCATGCTTCCAGGGGCCCTAAACACAAGATTTATGGAATGGTTATTAGTGCATGAAAATGGCCAATTTACTCACTCTGAGTTCTCAAAAAGGGTTTCTTCACCCCGGGAAGTTAATTAAATACCATTTGGAGGCATTTAATGTTCAAGCAAAAACGGCTGATTTTCGACAAAAGAGATAACACCCCCCCATTACGTCATGCTTCAGAAATGTGGAAAATGGTCCGTTTTCAAATGTTTTATTTTTGAACGTCAGTTCACATTTGTAGGTGGATCATCAGTGTTAGAGCTAAAATTAGCATGTTTAAAGTGATTTTCATGCTTCTAGGGGCCCTAAACACAAGATTTATGGAATGGTTAAAAGTGCATGAAAATGGCCAATTTACTCACTCTAAGTTCTCAAAAAGGGTTTCTTCACCCCGGGAAGTTAATTAAATACCATTTGGAGGCATTTAATGTTCGAGCAAAAACGGCTGATTTTCGACAAAAGCGGTAACACCCCCCCATTACGTCATGCTTCAAAAATGTGGAAAATGGTCCGTTTTCAAATGTTTTATTTTTGAACGTCAGTTCACATTTGTAGGTGGATCATCAGTGTTAGAGCTAAAATTAGCATGTTTAAAGTGATTTTCATGCTTCCAGGGGCCCTAAACACAAGATTTATGGAATGGTTAAAAGTGCATGAAAATGGCCAATTTACTCACTCTGAGTTCTCAAAAAGGGTTTCTTCACCCCGGGAAGTTAATTAAATACCATTTGAAGGCATTTAATGTTCAAGCAAAAACGGCTGATTTTTGACAAAAGAGATAACACCCCCCCATTACGTCATGCTTCAGAAATGTGGAAAATGGTCCGTTTTCAAATGTTTTATTTTTGAACGTCAGTTCACATTTGTAGGTGGATCATCAGTGTTAGAGCTAAAATTAGCATGTTTAAAGTGATTTTCATGCTTCCAGGGGCTCGGGAAGTGAATTAAATACTATTTGGAGGCATTTAATGTTCAAGCAAAATCAGCTGATTTTCGACAAAAGAGATAACACCCCCCCATTACGTCATGCTTCAGAAATGTGGAAAATGGTCCGTTTTCAAATGCTTTATTTTTGAACGTCAGTTCACATTTGTAGGTGGATCATCAGTGTTAGAGCTAAAATTAGCATGTTTAAAGTGATTTTCATGCTTCCAGGGGCCCTAAACACAAGATTTATGGAATGGTTAAAAGTGCATGAAAATGGCCAATTTACTCACTCTGAGTTCTCAAAAAGGGTTTCTTCACCCCGGGAAGTTAATTAAATACCATTTGGAGGCATTTAATGTTCGAGCAAAAACGGCTGATTTTCGACAAAAGAGATAACACCCCCCCATTACGTCATGCTTCAGAAATGTGGAAAATGGTCCGTTTTCAAATGTTTTATTTTTGAACGTCAGTTCACATTTGTAGGTGGATCATCAGTGTTAGAGCTAAAATTAGCATGTTTAAAGTGATTTTCATGCTTCCAGGTGCTCGGGAAGTGAATTAAATACTATTTGGAGGCATTTAATGTTCGAGCAAAAACGGCTGATTTTCGACAAAAGAGATAACACCCCCCCATTACGTCATGCTTCAGAAATGTGGAAAATGGTCCGTTTTCAAATGTTTTATTTTTGAACGTCAGTTCACATTTGTAGGTGGATCGTCAGTGTTAGAGCTAAAATTAGCATGTTTAAAGTGATTTTCATACTTCCAGATTCCCTAAACACAAGATTTATGGAATGGTTAAAAGTGCATGAAAATGGCCAATTTACTCACTCCCAGTTCTCAAAAAGGGTTTCTTCACCCCGGGAAGTTAATTAAATACCATTTGGAGGCATTTAATGTTCGAGCAAAAACAGCTGATTTTCGACAAAAGAGATAACACCCCCCCATTACGTCATGCTTCAGAAATGTGGAAAATGGTCCGTTTTCAAATGTTTTATTTTTGAACGTCAGTTCACATTTGTAGGTGGATCATCAGTGTTAGAGCTAAAATTAGCATGTTTAAAGTGATTTTCATGCTTCCAGGGGCCCTAAACACAAGATTTATGGAATGGTTAAAAGTGCATGAAAATGGCCAATTTACTCACTCTGAGTTCTCAAAAAGGGTTTCTTCACCCCGGGAAGTTAATTAAATACCATTTGGAGGCATTTAATGTTCAAGCAAAAACGGCTGATTTTTGACAAAAGAGATAACACCCCCCCATTACGTCATGCTTCAGAAATGTGGAAAATGGTCCGTTTTCAAATGTTTTATTTTTGAACGTCAGTTCACATTTGTAGGTGGATCATCAGTGTTAGAGCTAAAATTAGCATGTTTAAAGTGATTTTCATGCTTCCAGGTGCTCGGGAAGTGAATTAAATACTATTTGGAGGCATTTAATGTTCAAGCAAAAACAGCTGATTTTCGACAAAAGAGATAACACCCCCCCATTACGTCATGCTTCAGAAATGTGGAAAATGGTCCGTTTTCAAATGTTTTATTTTTGAACGTCAGTTCACATTTGTAGGTGGATCATCAGTGTTAGAGCTAAAATTTGCATGTTTAAAGTGATTTTCATGCTTTCAGGGGCTCGGGAAGTGAATTAAATACTATTTGGAGGCATTTAATGTTCAAGCAAAAACGGCTGATTTTCGACAAAAGAGATAACACCCCCCCATTACGTTATGCTTCAGAAATGTGGAAAATGGTCCGTTTTCAAATGTTTTATTTTTGAACGTCAGTTCACATTTGTAGGTGGATCATCAGTGTTAGAGCTAAAATTAGCATGTTTAAAGTGATTTTCATGCTTCCAGGGGCCCTAAACGCAAGATTTATGGAATTGGTTAAAAGTGCATGAAAATGGCCAATTTACGCACTCTGAGTTCTCAAAAAGGGTTTCTTCACCCCGGGAAGTTAATTAAATACCATTTGGAGGCATTTAATGTTCGAGCAAAAACGGCTGATTTTCGACAAAAGAGATAACACCCCCCCATTACGTCATGCTTCAGAAATGTGGAAAATGGTCCGTTTTCAAATGTTTTATTTTTGAACGTCAGTTCACATTTGTAGGTGGATCATCAGTGTTAGAGCTAAAATTAGCATGTTTAAAGTGATTTTCATGCTTCCAGGGGCTCGGGAAGTGAATTAAATACTATTTGGAGGCATTTAATGTTCAAGCAAAAACGGCTGATTTTCGACAAAAGAGATAACACCCCCCCCCATTACGTCATGCTTCAGAAATGTGGAAAATGGTCCGTTTTCAAATGTTTTATTTTTGAACGTCAGTTCACATTTGTCGGTGGATCATCAGTGTTAGAGCTAAAATTAGCATGTTTAAAGTGATTTTCATGCTTCCAGGGGGCCTAAACACAAGATTTATGGAATTGGTTAAAAGTGCATGAACATGGCCAATTTACTCACTCTTAGTTCTCAAAAAGGGTTTCTTCACCCCGGGAAGTTAATTAAATACCATTTGGAGGCATTTAATGTTCAAGCAAAAACGGCTGATTTTTGACAAAAGAGATAACACCCCCCCCATTACGTCATGCTTCAGAAATGTGGAAAATGGTCCGTTTTCAAATGTTTTATTTTTGAACGTCAGTTCACATTTGTAGGTGGATCATCAGTGTTAGAGCTAAAATTAGCATGTTTAAAGTGATTTTCATGCTTCCAGGGGCTCGGGAAGTGAATTAAATACTATTTGGAGGCATTTAATGTTCAAGCAAAAACAGCTGATTTTCGACAAAAGAGATAACACCCCCCATTACGTCATGCTTCAGAAATGTGGAAAATGGTCCGTTTCAAATGTTTTATTTTTGAACGTCAGTTCACATTTGTAGGTGGATCATCAGTGTTAGAGCTAAAATTAGCAGGTTTAAAGTGATTTTCATGCTTCCAGAGGCCCTAAACACAAGATTTATGGAATGGTTAAAAGTGCATGAAAATGGCCAATTTACTCACTCCGAGTTCTCAAAAAGGGTTTCTTCACCCCGGGAAGTTAATTAAATACCATTTGGAGGCATTTAATGTTCGAGCAAAAACAGCTGATTTTCTACAAAAGAGATAACACCCCCCCATTACGTCATGCTTCAGAAATGTGGAAAATGGTCCGTTTTCAAATGTTTTATGTTTGAACGTCAGTTCACATTTGTAGGTGGATCATCAGTGTTAGAGCTAAAATTAGCATGTTTAAAGTGATTTTCTTGCTTCCAGAGGCCCTAAACACAAGATTTATGGAATGGTTAAAAGTGCATGAAAATGGCCAATTTACTCACTCCGAGTTCTCAAAAAGGGTTTCTTCACCCCGGGAAGGTAATTAAATACCATTTGGAGGCATTTAATGTTCGAGCAAAAACGGCTGATTTTCGACAAAAGAGATAACACCCCCCCATTACGTCATGCTTCAGAAATGTGGAAAATGGTCCATTTTCAAATGTTTTATTTTTGAACGTCAGTTCACATTTGTAGGTGGATCATCAGTGTTAGAGCTAAAATTAGCATGTTTAAAGTGATTTTCATGCTTCCAGGGGCCCTAAACACAAGATTTATGGAATGGTTATTAGTGCATGAAAATGGCCAATTTACTCACTCTGAGTTCTCAAAAAGGGTTTCTTCACCCCGGGAAGTTAATTAAATACCATTTGGAGGCATTTAATGTTCAAGCAAAAACGGCTGATTTTCGACAAAAGAGATAACACCCCCCCATTACGTCATGCTTCAGAAATGTGGAAAATGGTCCGTTTTCAAATGTTTTATTTTTGAACGTCAGTTCACATTTGTAGGTGGATCATCAGTGTTAGAGCTAAAATTAGCATGTTTAAAGTGATTTTCATGCTTCTAGGGGCCCTAAACACAAGATTTATGGAATGGTTAAAAGTGCATGAAAATGGCCAATTTACTCACTCTAAGTTCTCAAAAAGGGTTTCTTCACCCCGGGAAGTTAATTAAATACCATTTGGAGGCATTTAATGTTCGAGCAAAAACGGCTGATTTTCGACAAAAGCGGTAACACCCCCCCATTACGTCATGCTTCAAAAATGTGGAAAATGGTCCGTTTTCAAATGTTTTATTTTTGAACGTCAGTTCACATTTGTAGGTGGATCATCAGTGTTAGAGCTAAAATTAGCATGTTTAAAGTGATTTTCATGCTTCCAGGGGCCCTAAACACAAGATTTATGGAATGGTTAAAAGTGCATGAAAATGGCCAATTTACTCACTCTGAGTTCTCAAAAAGGGTTTCTTCACCCCGGGAAGTTAATTAAATACCATTTGAAGGCATTTAATGTTCAAGCAAAAACGGCTGATTTTTGACAAAAGAGATAACACCCCCCCATTACGTCATGCTTCAGAAATGTGGAAAATGGTCCGTTTTCAAATGTTTTATTTTTGAACGTCAGTTCACATTTGTAGGTGGATCATCAGTGTTAGAGCTAAAATTAGCATGTTTAAAGTGATTTTCATGCTTCCAGGGGCTCGGGAAGTGAATTAAATACTATTTGGAGGCATTTAATGTTCAAGCAAAATCAGCTGATTTTCGACAAAAGAGATAACACCCCCCCATTACGTCATGCTTCAGAAATGTGGAAAATGGTCCGTTTTCAAATGCTTTATTTTTGAACGTCAGTTCACATTTGTAGGTGGATCATCAGTGTTAGAGCTAAAATTAGCATGTTTAAAGTGATTTTCATGCTTCCAGGGGCCCTAAACACAAGATTTATGGAATGGTTAAAAGTGCATGAAAATGGCCAATTTACTCACTCTGAGTTCTCAAAAAGGGTTTCTTCACCCCGGGAAGTTAATTAAATACCATTTGGAGGCATTTAATGTTCGAGCAAAAACGGCTGATTTTCGACAAAAGAGATAACACCCCCCCATTACGTCATGCTTCAGAAATGTGGAAAATGGTCCGTTTTCAAATGTTTTATTTTTGAACGTCAGTTCACATTTGTAGGTGGATCATCAGTGTTAGAGCTAAAATTAGCATGTTTAAAGTGATTTTCATGCTTCCAGGTGCTCGGGAAGTGAATTAAATACTATTTGGAGGCATTTAATGTTCGAGCAAAAACGGCTGATTTTCGACAAAAGAGATAACACCCCCCCATTACGTCATGCTTCAGAAATGTGGAAAATGGTCCGTTTTCAAATGTTTTATTTTTGAACGTCAGTTCACATTTGTAGGTGGATCGTCAGTGTTAGAGCCAAAATTAGCATGTTTAAAGTGATTTTCATACTTCCAGATTCCCTAAACACAAGATTTATGGAATGGTTAAAAGTGCATGAAAATGGCCAATTTACTCACTCCCAGTTCTCAAAAAGGGTTTCTTCACCCCGGGAAGTTAATTAAATACCATTTGGAGGCATTTAATGTTCGAGCAAAAACAGCTGATTTTCGACAAAAGAGATAACACCCCCCCATTACGTCATGCTTCAGAAATGTGGAAAATGGTCCGTTTTCAAATGTTTTATTTTTGAACGTCAGTTCACATTTGTAGGTGGATCATCAGTGTTAGAGCTAAAATTAGCATGTTTAAAGTGATTTTCATGCTTCCAGGGGCCCTAAACACAAGATTTATGGAATGGTTAAAAGTGCATGAAAATGGCCAATTTACTCACTCTGAGTTCTCAAAAAGGGTTTCTTCACCCCGGGAAGTTAATTAAATACCATTTGGAGGCATTTAATGTTCAAGCAAAAACGGCTGATTTTTGACAAAAGAGATAACACCCCCCCATTACGTCATGCTTCAGAAATGTGGAAAATGGTCCGTTTTCAAATGTTTTATTTTTGAACGTCAGTTCACATTTGTAGGTGGATCATCAGTGTTAGAGCTAAAATTAGCATGTTTAAAGTGATTTTCATGCTTCCAGGTGCTCGGGAAGTGAATTAAATACTATTTGGAGGCATTTAATGTTCAAGCAAAAACAGCTGATTTTCGACAAAAGAGATAACACCCCCCCATTACGTCATGCTTCAGAAATGTGGAAAATGGTCCGTTTTCAAATGTTTTATTTTTGAACGTCAGTTCACATTTGTAGGTGGATCATCAGTGTTAGAGCTAAAATTCGCATGTTTAAAGTGATTTTCATGCTTTCAGGGGCTCGGGAAGTGAATTAAATACTATTTGGAGGCATTTAATGTTCAAGCAAAAACGGCTGATTTTCGACAAAAGAGATAACACCCCCCCATTACGTTATGCTTCAGAAATGTGGAAAATGGTCCGTTTTCAAATGTTTTATTTTTGAACGTCAGTTCACATTTGTAGGTGGATCATCAGTGTTAGAGCTAAAATTAGCATGTTTAAAGTGATTTTCATGCTTCCAGGGGCCCTAAACGCAAGATTTATGGAATTGGTTAAAAGTGCATGAAAATGGCCAATTTACGCACTCTGAGTTCTCAAAAAGGGTTTCTTCACCCCGGGAAGTTAATTAAATACCATTTGGAGGCATTTAATGTTCGAGCAAAACCGGCTCATTTTCGACAAAAGAGATAACACCCCCCATTACGTCATGCTTCAGAAATGTGGAAAATGGTCCGTTTTCAAATGTTTTATTTTTGAACGTCAGTTCACATTTGTAGGTGGAGCATCAGTGTTAGAGCTAAAATTAGCATGTTTAAAGTGATTTTCATGCTTCCAGAGGCCCTAAACACAAGATTTATGGAATGGTTAAAAGTGCATGAAAATGGCCAATTTACTCACTCCGAGTTCTCAAAAAGGGTTTCTTCACCCCGGGAAGTTAATTAAATACCATTTGGATTCATTTAATGTTCGAGCAAAAACGGCTGATTTTCGACAAAAGAGATAACACCCCCCCATTACGTCATGCTTCAGAAATGTGGAAAATGGTCCGTTTTCAAATGTTTTATTTTTGAACGTCAGTTCACATTTGTAGGTGGATCATCAGTGTTAGAGCTAAAATTAGCATGTTTAAAGTGATTTTCATGCTTCCAGGGGCTCGGGAAGTGAATTAAATACTATTTGGAGGCATTTAATGTTCAAGCAAAAACGGCTGATTTTCGACAAAAGAGATAACACCCCCCCCCATTACGTCATGCTTCAGAAATGTGGAAAATGGTCCGTTTTCAAATGTTTTATTTTTGAACGTCAGTTCACATTTGTCGGTGGATCATCAGTGTTAGAGCTAAAATTAGCATGTTTAAAGTGATTTTCATGCTTCCAGGGGGCCTAAACACAAGATTTATGGAATTGGTTAAAAGTGCATGAACATGGCCAATTTACTCACTCTTAGTTCTCAAAAAGGGTTTCTTCACCCCGGGAAGTTAATTAAATACCATTTGGAGGCATTTAATGTTCAAGCAAAAACGGCTGATTTTTGACAAAAGAGATAACACCCCCCCCATTACGTCATGCTTCAGAAATGTGGAAAATGGTCCGTTTTCAAATGTTTTATTTTTGAACGTCAGTTCACATTTGTAGGTGGATCATCAGTGTTAGAGCTAAAATTAGCATGTTTAAAGTGATTTTCATGCTTCCAGGGGCTCGGGAAGTGAATTAAATACTATTTGGAGGCATTTAATGTTCAAGCAAAAACAGCTGATTTTCGACAAAAGAGATAACACCCCCCATTACGTCATGCTTCAGAAATGTGGAAAATGGTCCGTTTCAAATGTTTTATTTTTGAACGTCAGTTCACATTTGTAGGTGGATCATCAGTGTTAGAGCTAAAATTAGCATGTTTAAAGTGATTTTCATGCTTCCAGAGGCCCTAAACACAAGATTTATGGAATGGTTAAAAGTGCATGAAAATGGCCAATTTACTCACTCCGAGTTCTCAAAAAGGGTTTCTTCACCCCGGGAAGTTAATTAAATACCATTTGGAGGCATTTAATGTTCGAGCAAAAACGGCTGATTTTCGACAAAAGAGATAACACCCCCCCATTACGTCATGCTTCAGAAATGTGGAAAATGGTCCATTTTCAAATGTTTTATTTTTGAACGTCAGTTCACATTTGTAGGTGGATCATCAGTGTTAGAGCTAAAATTAGCATGTTTAAAGTGATTTTCATGCTTCCAGGGGCCCTAAACACAAGATTTATGGAATGGTTATTAGTGCATGAAAATGGCCAATTTACTCACTCTGAGTTCTCAAAAAGGGTTTCTTCACCCCGGGAAGTTAATTAAATACCATTTGGAGGCATTTAATGTTCAAGCAAAAACGGCAGATTTTTGACAAAAGAGATAACACCCCCCCATTACGTCATGCTTCAGAAATGTGGAAAATGGTCCGTTTTCAAATGTTTTATTTTTGAACGTCAATTCACATTTGTAGGTGGATCATCAGTGTTAGAGCTAAAATTAGCATGTTTAAAGTGATTTTCATGCTTCCAGGGGCTCGGGAAGAGAATTAAATACTATTTGGAGGCATTTAATGTTCAAGCAAAAACAGCTGATTTTCGACAAAAGAGATAACACCCCCCCATTACGTCATGCTTCAGAAATGTGGAAAATGGTCCGTTTTCAAATGTTTTATTTTTGAACGTCAGTTCACAGTTGTAGGTGGATCATCAGTGTTAGAGCTAAAATTAGCATGTTTAAAGTGATTTTCATGCTTCCAGGGGCCCTAAACACAAGATTTATGGAATGGTTAAAAGTGCATGAAAATGGCCAATTTACTCACTCTGAGTTCTCAAAAAGGGTTTCTTCACCCCGGGAAGTTAATTAAATACCATTTGGAGGCATTTAATGTTCGAGCAAAAACGGCAGATTTTCGACAAAAGAGATAACACCCCCCCCCATTACGTCATGCTTCAGAAATGTGGAAAATGGTCCGTTTTCAAATGTTTTATTTTTGAACGTCAGTTCACATTTGTAGGTGGATCATCAGTGTTAGAGCTAAAATTAGCATGTTTAAAGTGATTTTCATGCTTCCAGGGGCTCGGGAAGTGATTTAAATACTATTTGGAGGCATTTAATGTTCAAGCAAAAACAGCTGATTTTCGACAAAAGAGATAACACCCCCCCATTACGTCATGCTTCAGAAATGTGGAAAATGGTCCGTTTTCAAATGTTTTATTTTTGAACGTCAGTTCACAGTTGTAGGTGGATCATCAGTGTTAGAGCTAAAATTAGCATGTTTAAAGTGATTTTCATGCTTCCAGGGGCCCCTGACACAAGATTTATGGAATGGTTAAAAGTGCATGCAAATGGCCAATTTACTCACTCCGAGTTCTCAAAAAGGGTTTCTTCACCCCGGGAAGTTAATTAAATACCATTTGGAGGCATTTAATGTTCAAGCAAAAACTGCTGATTTTCGACAAAAGAGATAACACCCCCCCATTACGTCATGCTTCAGAAATGTGGAAAATAGTCCGTTTTCAAATGTTTTATTTTTGAACGTCAGTTCACATTTGTAGGTGGATCATCAGTGTTAGAGCTAACATTAGCATGTTTAAAGTGATTTTCATGCTTCCAGGGGCCCTAAACACAAGATTTATGGAATGGTTAAAAGTGCATGAAAATGGCCAATTTACTCACTCCAAGTTCTCAAAAAGGGTTTCTTCACCCCGGGAAGTTAATTAAATACCATTTGGAGGCATTTAATGTTCGAGCAAAAATAGCTGATTTTCTACAAAAGAGATAACACCCCCCCCATTACGTCATGCTTCAGAAATGTGGAAAATGGTCCGTTTTCAAATGTTTTATTTTTGAACGTCAGTTCACATTTGTAGGTGGATCATCAGTGTTAGAGCTAAAATTAGCATGTTTAAAGTGATTTTCATGCTTCCAGGGGCCCTAAACACAAGATTTATGGAATGGTTAAAAGTGCATGAAAATGGCCAATTTACTCACTCTGAGTTCTCAAAAAGGGTTTCTTCACCCCGGGAAGTTAATTAAATACCATTTGGAGGCATTTAATGTTCAAGCAAAAACGGCTGATTTTTGACAAAAGAGATAACACCCCCCCATTACGTCATGCTTCAGAAATGTGGAAAATGGTCCGTTTTCAAATGTTTTATTTTTGAATGTCAGTTCACATTTGTAGGTGGATCATCAGTGTTAGAGCTAAAATTAGCATGTTTAAAGTGATTTTCATGCTTCCAGGGGCTCGGGATGTGAATTAAATACTATTTGGAGGCATTTAATATTCAAGCAAAAACAGCTGATTTTCGACAAAAGAGATAACACCCCCCCCATTACGTCATGCTTCAGAAATGTGGAAAATGGTCCGTTTTCAAATGTTTTATTTTTGAACGTCAGTTCACAGTTGTAGGTGGATCATCAGTGTTAGAGCTAAAATTAGCATGTTTAAAGTGATTTTCATGCTTCCAGGGGCCCTAAACACAAGATTTATGGAAAGGTTAAAAGTGCATGAAAATGGCCAATTTACTCACTCTGAGTTCTCAAAAAGGGTTTCTTCACCCCGGGAAGTTAATTAAATACCATTTGGAGGCATTTAATGTTCAAGCAAAACCGGCTCATTTTCGACAAAAGAGATAACACCCCCCCATTACGTCATGCTTCAGAAATGTGGAAAATGGTCCGTTTTCAAATGTTTTATTTTTGAACAGCAGTTCACATTTGTAGGTGGATCATCAGTGTTAGAGCTAAAATTAGCATGTTTGAAGTGATTTTCATGCTTCCAGGGGCTCGGGAAGTGAATTAAATACTATTTGGAGGCATTTAATGTTCAAGCAAAAACGGCTGATTTTCGACAAAAGAGATAACACCCCCCCATTACGTCATGCTTCAGAAATGTGGAAAATGGTCCGTTTTCAAATGTTTTATTTTTGAACGTCAGTTCACATTTGTAGGTGGATCATCAGTGTTAGAGCTAAAATTAGCATGTTTAAAGTGATTTTCATGCTTCTAGGGGCCCTAAACACAAGATTTATGGAATGGTTAAAAGTGCAGGAAAATGGCCAATTTACTCACTCTAAGTTCTCAAAAAGGGTTTCTTCACCCCGGGAAGTTAATTAAATACCATTTGGAGGCATTTAATGTTCGAGCAAAAATGGCTGATTTTCGACAAAAGCGATAACACCCCCCCATTACGTCATGCTTCAAAAATGTGGAAAATGGTCTGTTTTCAAATGTTTTATTTTTGAACGTCAGTTCACATTTGTAGGTGGATCATCAGTGTTAGAGCTAAAATTAGCATGTTTAAAGTGATTTTCATGCTTCCAGGGGCCCTAAACACAAGATTTATGGAATGGTTAAAAGTGCATGAAAATGGTCAATTTACTCACTCTGAGTTCTCAAAAAGGGTTTCTTCACCCCGGGAAGTTACTTCAATACCATTTGAAGGCATTTAATGTTCAAGCAAAAACGGCTGATTTTTGACAAAAGAGATAACACCCCCCCATTACGTCATGCTTCAGAAATGTGGAAAATGGTCCGTTTTCAAATGTTTTATTTTTGAACGTCAGTTCACATTTGTAGGTGGATCATCAGTGTTAGAGCTAAAATTAGCATGTTTAAAGTGATTTTCATGCTTCCAGGGGCTCGGGAAGTGAATTAAATACTATTTGGAGGCATTTAATGTTCAAGCAAAATCAGCTAATTTTCGACAAAAGAGATAACACCCCCCAATTACGTCATGCTTCAGAAATGTGGAAAATGGTCTGTTTTCAAATGTTTTATTTTTGAACGTCAGTTCACATTTGTAGGTGGATCATCAGTGTTAGAGCTAAAATTAGCATGTTTAAAGTGATTTTCATGCTTCCAGGGGCCCTAAACACAAGATTTATGGAATGGTTAAAAGTGCATGAAAATGGCCAATTTACTCACTCTGAGTTCTCAAAAAGGGTTTCTTCACCCCGGGAAGTTAATTAAATACCATTTGGAGGCATTTAATGTTCGAGCAAAAACGGCTGATTTTCGACAAAAGAGATAACACCCCCCCCATTACGTCATGCTTCAGAAATGTGGAAAATGGTCCGTTTTCAAATGTTTTATTTTTGAACGTCAGTTCACATTTGTAGGTGGACCATCAGTGTTAGAGCTAAAATTAGCATGTTTAAAGTGATTTTCATGCTTCCAGGTGCTCGGGAAGTGAATTAAATACTATTTGGAGGCATTTAATGTTCGAGCAAAAACGGCTGATTTTCGACAAAAGAGATAACACCCCCCCATTACTTCATGCTTCAGAAAAGTGGAAAATGGTCCGTTTTCAAATGTTTTATTTTTGAACGTCAGTTCACATTTGTAGGTGGATCGTCAGTGTTAGAGCTAAAATTAGCATGTTTAAAGTGATTTTCATGCTTACAGAGGCCCTAAACACAAGATTTATGGAATAGTTAAAAGTGCATGAAAATGGCCAATTTACTCACTCCCAGTTCTCAAAAAGGGTTTCTTCACCCCGGGAAGTTAATTAAATACCATTTGGAGGCATTTAATGTTCAAGCAAAAACGGCTGATTTTTGACAAAAGAGATAACACCCCCCCATTACGTCATGCTTCAGAAATGTGGAAAATGGTCCGTTTTCAAATGTTTTATTTTTGAACGTCAGTTCACATTTGTAGGTGGATCATCAGTGTTAGAGCTAAAATTAGCATGTTTAAAGTGATTTTCATGCTTCCAGGTGCTCGGGAAGTGAATTAAATACTATTTGGAGGCATTTAATGTTCGAGCAAAAACGGCTGATTTTCGACAAAAGAGATAACACCCCCCCATTACTTCATGCTTCAGAAATGTGGAAAATGGTCCGTTTTCAAATGTTTTATTTTTGAACGTCAGTTCACATTTGTAGGTGGATCGTCAGTGTTAGAGCTAAAATTAGCATGTTTAAAGTGATTTTCATGCTTCCAGAGGCCCTAAACACAAGATTTATGGAATGGTTAAAAGTGCATGAAAATGGCCAATTTACTCACTCCCAGTTCTCAAAAAGGGTTTCTTCACCCCGGGAAGTTAATTAAATACCATTTGGAGGCATTTAATGTTCGAGCAAAAACAGCTGATTTTCGACAAAAGAGATAACACCCCCCCATTACGTCATGCTTCAGAAATGTGGAAAATGGTCCGTTTTCAAATGTTTTATTTTTGAACGTCAGTTCACATTTGTAGGTGGATCATCAGTGTTAGAGCTAAAATTAGCATGTTTAAAGTGATTTTCATGCTTCCAGGGGCCCTAAACACAAGATTTATGGAATGGTTAAAAGTGCATGAAAATGGCCAATTTACTCACTCTGAGTTCTCAAAAAGGGTTTCTTCACCCCGGGAAGTTAATTAAATACCATTTGGAGGCATTTAATGTTCAAGCAAAAACGGCTGATTTTTGACAAAAGAAATAACACCCCCCCATTACGTCATGCTTCAGAAATGTGGAAAATGGTCCGTTTTCAAATGTTTTATTTTTGAACGTCAGTTCACATTTGTAGGTGGATCATCAGTGTTAGAGCTAAAATTAGCATGTTTAAAGTGATTTTCATGCTTCCAGGGGCTCGGGAAGTGAATTAAATACTATTTGGAGGCATTTAATGTTCAAGCAAAAACAGCTGATTTTCGACAAAAGAGATAACACCCCCCCATTACGTCATGCTTCAGAAATGTGGAGAATGGTCCGTTTTCAAATGTTTTATTTTTGAACGTCAGTTCACATTTGTAGGTGGATCATCAGTGTTAGAGCTAAAATTCGCATGTTTAAAGTGATTTTCATGCTTTCAGGGGCTCGGGAAGTGAATTAAATACTATTTGATGTATTTAATGTTCAAGCAAAAACGGCTGATTTTCGACAAAAGAGATAACACCCCCCCATTACGTCATGCTTCAGAAATGTGGAAAATGGTCCGTTTTCAAATGTTTTATTTTTGAACGTCAGTTCACATTTGTAGGTGGATCATCAGTGTTAGAGCTAAAATTAGCATGTTTAAAGTGATTTTCATGCTTCCAGGGGCCCTAAACACAAGATTTATGGAATTGGTTAAAAGTGCATGAAAATGGCCAATTTACTCACTCTGAGTTCTCAAAAAGGGTTTCTTCACCCCGGGAAGTTAATTAAATACCATTTGGAGGCATTTAATGTTCAAGCGAAAACGGCTGATTTTTGACAAAAGAGATAACACCCCCCCATTACGTCATGCTTCAGAAATGTGGAAAATGGTCCGTTTTCAAATGTTTTATTTTTGAACGTCAGTTCACATTTGTAGGTGGATCATCAGTGTTAGAGCTAAAATTAGCATGTTTAAAGTGATTTTCATGCTTCCAGGGGCTCGGGATGTGAATTAAATACTATTTGGAGGCATTTAATGTTCAAGCAAAAACAGCTGATTTTCGACAAAAGAGATAACACCCCCCCCATTACGTCATGCTTCAGAAATGTGGAAAATGGTCCGTTTTCAAATGTTTTATTTTTGAACGTCAGTTCACATTTGTAGGTGGATCATCAGTGTTAGAGCTAAAATTAGCATGTTTAAAGTGATTTTCATGCTTCCAGGGGCTCGGGAAGTGAATTAAATACTATTTGGAGGCATTTAATGTTCAAGCAAAATCAGCTGATTTTCGACAAAAGAGATAACACCCCCCCATTACGTCATGCTTCAGAAATGTGGAAAATGGTCTGTTTTCAAATGTTTTATTTTTGAACGTCAGTTCACATTTGTAGGTGGATCATCAGTGTTAGAGCTAAAATTAGCATGTTTAAAGTGATTTTCATGCTTCCAGGGGCCCTAAACACAAGATTTATGGAATGGTTAAAAGTGCATGAAAATGGCCAATTTACTCACTCTGAGTTCTCAAAAAGGGTTTCTTCACCCCGGGAAGTTAATTAAATACCATTTGGAGGCATTTAATGTTCGAGCAAAAACGGCTGATTTTCGACAAAAGAGATAACACCCCCCCCATTACGTCATGCTTCAGAAATGTGGAAAATGGTCCGTTTTCAAATGTTTTATTTTTGAACGTCAGTTCACATTTGTAGGTGGATCATCAGTGTTAGAGCTAAAATTAGCATGTTTAAAGTGATTTTCATGCTTCCAGGTGCTCGGGAAGTGAATTAAACACTATTTGGAGGCATTTAATGTTCGAGCAAAAACGGCTGATTTTCGACAAAAGAGATAACACCCCCCCATTACTTCATGCTTCAGAAATGTGGAAAATGGTCCGTTTTCAAATGTTTTATTTTTGAACGTCAGTTCACATTTGTAGGTGGATCGTCAGTGTTAGAGCTAAAATTAGCATGTTTAAAGTGATTTTCATGCTTCCAGAGGCCCTAAACACAAGATTTATGGAATGGTTAAAAGTGCATGAAAATGGCCAATTTACTCACTCCCAGTTCTCAAAAAGGGTTTCTTCACCCCGGGAAGTTAATTAAATACCATTTGGAGGCATTTAATGTTCGAGCAAAAACAGCTGATTTTCGACAAAAGAGATAACACCCCCCCATTACGTCATGCTTCAGAAATGTGGAAAATGGTCCGTTTTCAAATGTTTTATTTATGAACGTCAGTTCACATTTGTAGGTGGATCATCAGTGTTAGAGCTAAAATTAGCATGTTTAAAGTGATTTTCATGCTTCCAGGGGCCCTAAACACAAGATTTATGGAATGGTTAAAAGTGCATGAAAATGGCCAATTTACTCACTCTGAGTTCTCAAAAAGGGTTTCTTCACCCCGGGAAGTTAATTAAATACCATTTGGAGGCATTTAATGTTCAAGCAAAAACGGCTGATTTTTGACAAAAGAGATAACACCCCCCCATTACGTCATGCTTCAGAAATGTGGAAAATGGTTCGTTTTCAAATGTTTTATTTTTGAACGTCAGTTCACATTTGTAGGTGGATCATCAGTGTTAGAGCTAAAATTAGCATGTTTAAAGTGATTTTCATGCTTCCAGGTGCTCGGGAAGTGAATTAAATACTATTTGGAGGCATTTAATGTTCGAGCAAAAACGGCTGATTTTCGACAAAAGAGATAACACCCCCCCATTACTTCATGCTTCAGAAATGTGGAAAATGGTCCGTTTTCAAATGTTTTATTTTTGAACGTCAGTTCACATTTGTAGGTGGATCGTCAGTGTTAGAGCTAAAATTAGCATGTTTAAAGTGATTTTCATGCTTCCAGAGGCCCTAAACACAAGATTTATGGAATGGTTAAAAGTGCATGAAAATGGCCAATTTACTCACTCCCAGTTCTCAAAAAGGGTTTCTTCACCCCGGGAAGTTAATTAAATACCATTTGGAGGCATTTAATGTTCGAGCAAAAACAGCTGATTTTCGACAAAAGAGATAACACCCCCCCATTACGTCATGCTTCAGAAATGTGGAAAATGGTCCGTTTTCAAATGTTTTATTTTTGAACGTCAGTTCACATTTGTAGGTGGATCATCAGTGTTAGAGCTAAAATTAGCATGTTTAAAGTGATTTTCATGCTTCCAGGGGCCCTAAACACAAGATTTATGGAATGGTTAAAAGTGCATGAAAATGGCCAATTTACTCACTCTGAGTTCTCAAAAAGGGTTTCTTCACCCCGGGAAGTTAATTAAATACCATTTGGAGGCATTTAATGTTCAAGCAAAAACGGCTGATTTTTGACAAAAGAAATAACACCCCCCCATTACGTCATGCTTCAGAAATGTGGAAAATGGTCCGTTTTCAAATGTTTTATTTTTGAACGTCAGTTCACATTTGTAGGTGGATCATCAGTGTTAGAGCTAAAATTAGCATGTTTAAAGTGATTTTCATGCTTCCAGGGGCTCGGGAAGTGAATTAAATACTATTTGAAGGCATTTAATGTTCAAGCAAAAACAGCTGATTTTCGACAAAAGAGAAACCACCCCCCCATTACGTCATGCTTCAGAAATGTGGAGAATGGTCCGTTTTCAAATGTTTTATTTTTGAACGTCAGTTCACATTTGTAGGTGGATCATCAGTGTTAGAGCTAAAATTAGCATGTTTAAAGTGATTTTCATGCTTCCAGGGGCTCGGGAAGTGAATTAAATACTATTTGATGTATTTAATGTTCAAGCAAAAACAGCTGATTTTCGACAAAAGAGATAACACCCCCCCATTACGTCATGCTTCAGAAATGTGGAGAATGGTCCGTTTTCAAATGTTTTATTTTTGAACGTCAGTTCACATTTGTAGGTGGATCATCAGTGTTAGAGCTAAAATTAGCATGTTTAAAGTGATTTTCATGCTTCCAGGGGCCCTAAACACAAGATTTATGGAATGGTTAAAAGTGCATGAAAATGGCCAATTTACTCACTCTGAGTTCTCAAAAAGGGTTTCTTCACCCCGGGAAGTTAATTAAATACCATTTGGAGGCATTTAATGTTCGAGCAAAAACGGCTGATTTTCGACAAAAGAGATAACACCCCCCCATTACGTCATGCTTCAGAAATGTGGAAAATGGTCCGTTTTCAAATGTTTTATTTTTGAACGTCAGTTCACATTTGTAGGTGGATCATCAGTGTTAGAGCTAAAATTAGCATGTTTAAAGTGATTTTCATGCTTCCAGGTGCTCGGAAAGTGAATTAAATACTATTTGGAGGCATTTAATGTTCGAGCAAAAACGGCTGATTTTCGACAAAAGAGATAACACCCCCCCATTACTTCATGCTTCAGAAATGTGGAAAATGGTCCGTTTTCAAATGTTTTATTTTTGAACGTCAGTTCACATTTGTAGGTGGATCGTCAGTGTTAGAGCTAAAATTAGCATGTTTAAAGTGATTTTCATGCTTCCAGAGGCCCTAAACACAAGATTTATGGAATGGTTAAAAGTGCATGAAAATGGCCAATTTACTCACTCCCAGTTCTCAAAAAGGGTTTCTTCACCCCGGGAAGTTAATTAAATACCATTTGGAGGCATTTAATGTTCGAGCAAAAACAGCTGATTTTCGACAAAAGAGATAACACCCCCCCATTACGTCATGCTTCAGAAATGTGGAAAATGGTCCGTTTTCAAATGTTTTATTTTTGAACGTCAGTTCACATTTGTAGGTGGATCATCAGTGTTAGAGCTAAAATTAGCATGTTTAAAGTGATTTTCATGCTTCCAGGGGCTCGGGAAGTGAATTAAATACTATTTGGAGGCATTTAATGTTCAAGCAAAAACAGCTGATTTTCGACAAAAGAGATAACACCCCCCCATTACGTCATGCTTCAGAAATGTGGAGAATGGTCCGTTTTCAAATGTTTTATTTTTGAACGTCAGTTCACATTTGTAGGTGGATCATCAGTGTTAGAGCTAAAATTAGCATGTTTAAAGTGATTTTCATGCTTCCAGGGGCTCGGGAAGTGAATTAAATACTATTTGATGTATTTAATGTTCAAGCAAAAACAGCTGATTTTCGACAAAAGAGATAACACCCCCCCATTACGTCATGCTTCAGAAATGTGGAGAATGGTCCGTTTTCAAATGTTTTATTTTTGAACGTCAGTTCACATTTGTAGGTGGATCATCAGTGTTAGAGCTAAAATTAGCATGTTTAAAGTGATTTTCATGCTTCCAGGGGCCCTAAACACAAGATTTATGGAATGGTTAAAAGTGCATGAAAATGGCCAATTTACTCACTCTGAGTTCTCAAAAAGGGTTTCTTCACCCCGGGAAGTTAATTAAATACCATTTGGAGGCATTTAATGTTCGAGCAAAAACGGCTGATTTTCGACAAAAGAGATAACACCCCCCCATTACGTCATGCTTCAGAAATGTGGAAAATGGTCCGTTTTCAAATGTTTTATTTTTGAACGTCAGTTCACATTTGTAGGTGGATCATCAGTGTTAGAGCTAAAATTAGCATGTTTAAAGTGATTTTCATGCTTCCAGGTGCTCGGAAAGTGAATTAAATACTATTTGGAGGCATTTAATGTTCGAGCAAAAACGGCTGATTTTCGACAAAAGAGATAACACCCCCCCATTACTTCATGCTTCAGAAATGTGGAAAATGGTCCGTTTTCAAATGTTTTATTTTTGAAAGTCAGTTCACATTTGTAGGTGGATCGTCAGTGTTAGAGCTAAAATTAGCATGTTTAAAGTGATTTTCATGCTTCCAGAGGCCCTAAACACAAGATTTATGGAATGGTTAAAAGTGCATGAAAATGGCCAATTTACTCACTCTGAGTTCTCAAAAAGGGTTTCTTCACCCCGGGAAGTTAATTAAATACCATTTGGAGGCATTTAATGTTCAAGCAAAAACGGCTGATTTTTGACAAAAGAAATAACACCCCCCCCATTACGTCATGCTTCAGAAATGTGGAAAATGGTCCGTTTTCAAATGTTTTATTTTTGAACGTCAGTTCACATTTGTAGGTGGATCATCAGTGTTAGAGCTAAAATTAGCATGTTTAAAGTGATTTTCATGCTTCCAGGGGCTCGGGAAGTGAATTAAATACTATTTGGAGGCATTTAATGTTCAAGCAAAAACAGCTGATTTTCGACAAAAGAGATAACACCCCCCCATTACGTCATGCTTCAGAAATGTGGAGAATGGTCCGTTTTCAAATGTTTTATTTTTGAACGTCAGTTCACATTTGTAGGTGGATCATCAGTGTTAGAGCTAAAATTTCCATGTTTAAAGTGATTTTCATGCTTTCAGGGGCTCGGGAAGTGAATTAAATACTATTTGATGTATTTAATGTTCAAGCAAAAACGGCTGATTTTCGACAAAAGAGATAACACCCCCCCATTACGTCATGCTTCAGAAATGTGGAAAATGGTCCGTTTTCAAATGTTTTATTTTTGAACGTCAGTTCACATTTGTAGGTGGATCATCAGTGTTAGAGCTAAAATTAGCATGTTTAAAGTGATTTTCATGCTTCCAGGGGCCCTAAACACAAGATTTATGGAATTGGTTAAAAGTGCATGAAAATGGCCAATTTACTCACTCTGAGTTCTCAAAAAGGGTTTCTTCACCCCGGGAAGTTAATTAAATACCATTTGGAGGCATTTAATGTTCAAGCGAAAACGGCTGATTTTTGACAAAAGAGATAACACCCCCCCATTACGTCATGCTTCAGAAATGTGGAAAATGGTCCGTTTTCAAATGTTTTATTTTTGAACGTCAGTTCACATTTGTAGGTGGATCATCAGTGTTAGAGCTAAAATTAGCATGTTTAAAGTGATTTTCATGCTTCCAGGGGCTCGGGATGTGAATTAAATACTATTTGGAGGCATTTAATGTTCAAGCAAAAACAGCTGATTTTCGACAAAAGAGATAACACCCCCCCCATTACGTCATGCTTCAGAAATGTGGAAAATGGTCCGTTTTCAAATGTTTTATTTTTGAACGTCAGTTCACAGTTGTAGGTGGATCATCAGTGTTAGAGCTAAAATTAGCATGTTTAAAGTGATTTTCATGCTTCCAGGGGCCCTAAACACAAGATTTATGGAAAGGTTAAAAGTGCATGAAAATGGCCAATTTACTCACTCTGAGTTCTCAAAAAGGGTTTCTTCACCCCGGGAAGTTAATTAAATACCATTTGGAGGCATTTAATGTTCGAGCAAAACCGGCTCATTTTCGACAAAAGAGATAACACCCCCCATTACGTCATGCTTCAGAAATGTGGAAAATGGTCCGTTTTCAAATGTTTTATTTTTGAACGTCAGTTCACATTTGTAGGTGGATCATCAGTGTTAGAGCTAAAATTAGCATGTTTAAAGTGATTTTCATGCTTCCAGAGGCCCTAAACACAAGATTTATGGAATGGTTAAAAGTGCATGAAAATGGCCAATTTACTCACTCCGAGTTCTCAAAAAGGGTTTCTTCACCCCGGGAAGGTAATTAAATACCATTTGGAGGCATTTAATGTACGAGCAAAAACGGCTGATTTTCGACAAAAGAGATAACACCCCCCCATTACGTCATGCTTCAGAAATGTGGAAAATGGTCCGTTTTCAAATGTTTTATTTTTGAACAGCAGTTCACATTTGTAGGTGGATCATCAGTGTTAGAGCTAAAATTAGCATGTTTGAAGTGATTTTCATGCTTCCAGGGGCTCGGGAAGTGAATTAAATACTATTTGGAGGCATTTAATGTTCAAGCAAAAACGGCTGATTTTCGACAAAAGAGATAACACCCCCCCATTACGTCATGCTTCAGAAATGTGGAAAATGGTCCGTTTTCAAATGTTTTATTTTTGAACGTCAGTTCACATTTGTAGGTGGATCATCAGTGTTAGAGCTAAAATTAGCATGTTTAAAGTGATTTTCATGCTTCTAGGGGCCCTAAACACAAGATTTATGGAATGGTTAAAAGTGCATGAAAATGGCCAATTTACTCACTCTAAGTTCTCAAAAAGGGTTTCTTCACCCCGGGAAGTTAATTAAATACCATTTGGAGGCATTTAATGTTCGAGCAAAAACGGCTGATTTTCGACAAAAGCGATAACACCCCCCCATTACGTCATGCTTCAAAAATGTGGAAAATGGTCCGTTTTCAAATGTTTTATTTTTGAACGTCAGTTCACATTTGTAGGTGGATCATCAGTGTTAGAGCTAAAATTAGCATGTTTAAAGTGATTTTCATGCTTCCAGGGGCCCTAAACACAAGATTTATGGAATGGTTAAAAGTGCATGAAAATGGTCAATTTACTCACTCTGAGTTCTCAAAAAGGGTTTCTTCACCCCGGGAAGTTAATTAAATACCATTTGGAGGCATTTAATGTTCGAGCAAAAACGGCTGATTTTCGACAAAAGAGATAACACCCCCCCCATTACGTCATGCTTCAGAAATGTGGAAAATGGTCCGTTTTCAAATGTTTTATTTTTGAACGTCAGTTCACATTTGTAGGTGGATCATCAGTGTTAGAGCTAAAATTAGCATGTTTAAAGTGATTTTCATGCTTCCAGGTGCTCGGGAAGTGAATTAAATACTATTTGGAGGCATTTAATGTTCGAGCAAAAACGGCTGATTTTCGACAAAAGAGATAACACCCCCCCATTACTTCATGCTTCAGAAATGTGGAAAATGGTCCGTTTTCAAATGTTTTATTTTTGAACGTCAGTTCACATTTGTAGGTGGATCGTCAGTGTTAGAGCTAAAATTAGCATGTTTAAAGTGATTTTCATGCTTCCAGAGGCCCTAAACACAAGATTTATGGAATGGTTAAAAGTGCATGAAAATGGCCAATTTACTCACTCCCAGTTCTCAAAAAGGGTTTCTTCACCCCGGGAAGTTAATTAAATACCATTTGGAGGCATTTAATGTTCGAGCAAAAACAGCTGATTTTCGACAAAAGAGATAACACCCCCCCATTACGTCATGCTTCAGAAATGTGGAAAATGGTCCGTTTTCAAATGTTTTATTTTTGAACGTCAGTTCACATTTGTAGGTGGATCATCAGTGTTAGAGCTAAAATTAGCATGTTTAAAGTGATTTTCATGCTTCCAGGGGCCCTAAACACAAGATTTATGGAATGGTTAAAAGTGCATGAAAATGGCCAATTTACTCACTCTGAGTTCTCAAAAAGGGTTTCTTCACCCCGGGAAGTTAATTAAATACCATTTGGAGGCATTTAATGTTCAAGCAAAAACGGCTGATTTTTGACAAAAGAGATAACACCCCCCCATTACGTCATGCTTCAGAAATGTGGAAAATGGTCCGTTTTCAAATGTTTTATTTTTGAACGTCAGTTCACATTTGTAGGTGGATCATCAGTGTTAGAGCTAAAATTAGCATGTTTAAAGTGATTTTCATGCTTCCAGGTGCTCGGGAAGTGAATTAAATACTATTTGGAGGCATTTAATGTTCGAGCAAAAACGGCTGATTTTCGACAAAAGAGATAACACCCCCCCATTACTTCATGCTTCAGAAATGTGGAAAATGGTCCGTTTTCAAATGTTTTATTTTTGAACGTCAGTTCACATTTGTAGGTGGATCGTCAGTGTTAGAGCTAAAATTAGCATGTTTAAAGTGATTTTCATGCTTCCAGAGGCCCTAAACACAAGATTTATGGAATGGTTAAAAGTGCATGAAAATGGCCAATTTACTCACTCCCAGTTCTCAAAAAGGGTTTCTTCACCCCGGGAAGTTAATTAAATACCATTTGGAGGCATTTAATGTTCGAGCAAAAACAGCTGATTTTCGACAAAAGAGATAACACCCCCCCATTACGTCATGCTTCAGAAATGTGGAAAATGGTCCGTTTTCAAATGTTTTATTTTTGAACGTCAGTTCACATTTGTAGGTGGATCATCAGTGTTAGAGCTAAAATTAGCATGTTTAAAGTGATTTTCATGCTTCCAGGGGCCCTAAACACAAGATTTATGGAATGGTTAAAAGTGCATGAAAATGGCCAATTTACTCACTCTGAGTTCTGAAAAGGGTTTCTTCACCCCGGGAAGTTAATTAAATACCATTTGGAGGCATTTAATGTTCAAGCAAAAACGGCTGATTTTTGACAAAAGAAATAACACCCCCCCATTACGTCATGCTTCAGAAATGTGGAAAATGGTCCGTTTTCAAATGTTTTATTTTTGAACGTCAGTTCACATTTGTAGGTGGATCATCAGTGTTAGAGCTAAAATTAGCATGTTTAAAGTGATTTTCATGCTTCCAGGGGCTCGGGAAGTGAATTAAATACTATTTGGAGGCATTTAATGTTCAAGCAAAAACAGCTGATTTTCGACAAAAGAGATAACACCCCCCCATTACGTCATGCTTCAGAAATGTGGAGAATGGTCCGTTTTCAAATGTTTTATTTTTGAACGTCAGTTCACATTTGTAGGTGGATCATCAGTGTTAGAGCTAAAATTCGCTGTTTAAAGTGATTTTCATGCTTTCAGGGGCTCGGGAAGTGAATTAAATACTATTTTATGTATTTAATGTTCAAGCAAAAACGGCTGATTTTCGACAAAAGAGATAACACCCCCCCATTACGTCATGCTTCAGAAATGTGGAAAATGGTCCGTTTTCAAATGTTTTATTTTTGAACGTCAGTTCACATTTGTAGGTGGATCATCAGTGTTAGAGCTAAAATTAGCATGTTTAAAGTGATTTTCATGCTTCCAGGGGCCCTAAACACAAGATTTATGGAATTGGTTAAAAGTGCATGAAAATGGCCAATTTACTCACTCTGAGTTCTCAAAAAGGGTTTCTTCACCCCGGGAAGTTAATTAAATACCATTTGGAGGCATTTAATGTTCAAGCGAAAACGGCTGATTTTTGACAAAAGAGATAACACCCCCCCATTACGTCATGCTTCAGAAATGTGGAAAATGGTCCGTTTTCAAATGTTTTATTTTTGAACGTCAGTTCACATTTGTAGGTGGATCATCAGTGTTAGAGCTAAAATTAGCATGTTTAAAGTGATTTTCATGCTTCCAGGGGCTCGGGAAGTGAATTAAATACTATTTGGAGGCATTTAATGTTCAAGCAAAAACAGCTGATTTTTGACAAAAGAGATAACACCCCCCCATTACGTCATGCTTCAGAAATGTGGAAAATGGTCCGTTTTCAAATGTTTTATTTTTGAACGTCAGTTCACATTTGTAGGTGGATCATCAGTGTTAGAGCTAAAATTAGCATGTTTAAAGTGATTTTCATGCTTCCAGAGGCCCTAAACACAAGATTTATGGAATGGTTAAAAGTGCATGAAAATGGCCAATTTACTCACTCTGAGTTCTCAAAAAGGGTTTCTTCACCCCGGGAAGTTAATTAAATACCATTTGGAGGCATTTAATGTTCGAGCAAAAATAGCTGATTTTCTACAAAAGAGATAACACCCCCCCCCCCATTACGTCATGCTTCAGAAATGTGGAAAATGGTCCGTTTTCAAATGTTTTATTTTTGAACGTCAGTTCACATTTGTAGGTGGATCATCAGTGTTAGAGCTAAAATTAGCATGTTTAAAGTGATTTTCATGCTTCCAGGGGCCCTAAACACAAGATTTATGGAATGGTTAAAAGTGCATGAAAATGGCCAATTTACTCACTCTGAGTTCTCAAAAAGGGTTTCTTCACCCCGGGAAGTTAATTAAATACCATTTGGAGGCATTTAATGTTCAAGCAAAAACGGCTGATTTTTGACAAAAGAGATAACACCCCCCATTACGTCATGCTTCAGAAATGTGGAAAATGGTCCGTTTTCAAATGTTTTATTTTTGAACGTCAGTTCACATTTGTAGGTGGATCATCAGTGTTAGAGCTAAAATTAGCATGTTTAAAGTGATTTTCATGCTTCCAGAGGCCCTAAACACAAGATTTATGGAATGGTTAAAAGTGCATGAAAATGGCCAATTTACTCACTCCGAGTTCTCAAAAAGGGTTTCTTCACCCCGGGAAGTTAATTAAATACCATTTGGAGGCATTTAATGTTCGAGCAAAAACGGCTGATTTTCGACAAAAGAGATAACACCCCCCCATTACGTCATGCTTCAGAAATGTGGAAAATGGTCCGTTTTCAAATGTTTTATTTTTGAACGTCAGTTCACATTTGTAGGTGGATCATCAGTGTTAGAGCTAAAATTAGCATGTTTAAAGTGATTTTCATGCTTCCAGGGGCTCGGGAAGTGAATTAAATACTATTTGGAGGCATTTAATGTTCAAGCAAAAACGGCTGATTTTCGACAAAAGAGATAACACCCCCCCCATTACGTCATGCTTCAGAAATGTGGAAAATGGTCTGTTTTCAAATGTTTTATTTTTGAACGTCAGTTCACATTTGTAGGTGGATCATCAGTGTTAGAGCTAAAATTAGCATGTTTAAAGTGATTTTCATGCTTCCAGGGGCTCGGGAAGTGAATTAAATACTATTTGGAGGCATTTAATGTTCAAGCAAAAACAGCTGATTTTCGACAAAAGAGATAACACCCCCCCATTACGTCATGCTTCAGAAATGTGGAAAATGGTCCGTTTTCAAATGTTTTATTTTTGAACGTCAGTTCACAGTTGTAGGTGGATCATCAGTGTTAGAGCTAAAATTAGCATGTTTAAAGTGATTTTCATGCTTCCAGGGGCCCTAAACACAAGATTTATGGAAAGGTTAAAAGTGCATGAAAATGGCCAATTTACTCACTTTGAGTTCTCAAAAAGGGTTTCTTCACCCCGGGAAGTTAATTAAATACCATTTGGAGGCATTTAATGTTCGAGCAAAACCGGCTCATTTTCGACAAAAGAGATAACACCCCCCATTAAGTCATGCTTCAGAAATGTGGAAAATGGTCCGTTTTCAAATGTTTTATTTTTGAACGTCAGTTCACATTTGTAGGTGGATCATCAGTGTTAGAGCTAAAATTAGCATGTTTAAAGTGATTTTCATGCTTCCAGAGGCCCTAAACACAAGATTTATGGAATGGTTAAAAGTGCATGAAAATGGCCAATTTACTCACTCCGAGTTCTCAAAAAGGGTTTCTTCACCCCGGGAAGTTAATTAAATACCATTTGGAGGCATTTAATGTTCGAGCAAAAACGGCTGATTTTCGACAAAAGAGATAACACCCCCCCATTACGTCATGCTTCAGAAATGTGGAAAATGGTCCGTTTTCAAATGTTTTATTTTTGAACGTCAGTTCACATTTGTAGGTGGATCATCAGTGTTAGAGCTAAAATTAGCATGTTTAAAGTGATTTACATGCTTCCAGGGGCTCGGGAAGTGAATTAAATACTATTTGGAGGCATTTAATGTTCAAGCAAAAACGGCTGATTTTCGACAAAAGAGATAACACCCCCCCCATTACGTCATGCTTCAGAAATGTGGAAAATGGTCCGTTTTCAAATGTTTTATTTTTGAACGTCAGTTCACATTTGTCGGTGGATCATCAGTGTTAGAGCTAAAATTAGCATGTTTAAAGTGATTTTCATGCTTCCAGGGGGCCTAAACACAAGATTTATGGAATTGGTTAAAAGTGCATGAACATGGCCAATTTACTCACTCTGAGTTCTCAAAAAGGGTTTCTTCACCCCGGGAAGTTAATTAAATACCATTTGGAGGGATTTAATGTTCAAGCAAAAACGGCTGATTTTTGACAAAAGAGATAACACCCCCCCCCCCATTACGTCATGCTTCAGAAATGTGGAAAATGGTCCGTTTTCAAATGTTTTATTTTTGAACGTCAGTTCACATTTGTAGGTGGATCATCAGTGTTAGAGCTAAAATTAGCATGTTTAAAGTGATTTTCATGCTTCCAGGGGCTCGGGAAGTGAATTAAATACTATTTGGAGGCATTTAATGTTCAAGCAAAAACAGCTGATTTTCGACAAAAGAGATAACACCCCCCATTACGTCATGCTTCAGAAATGTGGAAAATGGTCCGTTTCAAATGTTTTATTTTTGAACGTCAGTTCACATTTGTAGGTGGATCATCAGTGTTAGAGCTAAAATTAGCATGTTTAAAGTGATTTTCATGCTTCCAGAGGCCCTAAACACAAGATTTATGGAATGGTTAAAAGTGCATGAAAATGGCCAATTTACTCACTCCGAGTTCTCAAAAAGGGTTTCTTCACCCCGGGAAGTTAATTAAATACCATTTGGAGGCATTTAATGTTCGAGCAAAAACAGCTGATTTTCTACAAAAGAGATAACACCCCCCCCATTACGTCATGCTTCAGAAATGTGGAAAATGGTCCGTTTTCAAATGTTTTATTTTTGAACGTCAGTTCACATTTGTAGGTGGATCATCAGTGTTAGAGCTAAAATTAGCATGTTTAAAGTGATTTTCATGCTTCCAGGGGCCCTAAACACAAGATTTATGGAATGGTTAAAAGTGCATGAAAATGGCCAATTTACTCACTCTGAGTTCTCAAAAAGGGTTTCTTCACCCCGGGAAGTTAATTAAATACCATTTGGAGGCATTTAATGTTCAAGCAAAAACTGCTGATTTTTGACAAAAGAGATAACACCCCCCCATTACGTCATGCTTCAGAAATGTGGAAAATGGTCCGTTTTCAAATGTTTTATTTTTGAACGTCAGTTCACATTTGTAGGTGGATCATCAGTGTTAGAGCTAAAATTAGCATGTTTAAAGTGATTTTCATGCTTCCAGGGGCTCGGGATGTGAATTAAATACTATTTGGAGGCATTTAATATTCAAGCAAAAACAACTGATTTTCGACAAAAGAGATAACACCCCCCCCATTACGTCATGCTTCAGAAATGTGGAAAATGGTCCGTTTTCAAATGTTTTATTTTTGAACGTCAGTTCACAGTTGTAGGTGGATCATCAGTGTTAGAGCTAAAATTAGCATGTTTAAAGTGATTTTCATGCTTCCAGGGGCCCTAAACACAAGATTTATGGAAAGGTTAAAAGTGCATGAAAATGGCCAATTTACTCACTCTGAGTTCTCAAAAAGGGTTTCTTCACCCCGGGAAGTTAATTAAATACCATTTGGAGGCATTTAATGTTCGAGCAAAACCGGCTCATTTTCGACAAAAGAGATAACACCCCCCCATTACGTCATGCTTCAGAAATGTGGAAAATGGTCCGTTTTCAAATGTTTTATTTTTGAACAGCAGTTCACATTTGTAGGTGGATCATCAGTGTTAGAGCTAAAATTAGCATGTTTGAAGTGATTTTCATGCTTCCAGGGGCTCGGGAAGTGAATTAAATACTATTTGGAGGCATTTAATGTTCAAGCAAAAACGGCTGATTTTCGACAAAAGAGATAACACCCCCCCATTACGTCATGCTTCAGAAATGTGGAAAATGGTCCGTTTTCAAATGTTTTATTTTTGAACGTCAGTTCACATTTGTAGGTGGATCATCAGTGTTAGAGCTAAAATTAGCATGTTTAAAGTGATTTTCATGCTTCTAGGGGCCCTAAACACAAGATTTATGGAATGGTTAAAAGTGCATGAAAATGGCCAATTTACTCACTCTAAGTTCTCAAAAAGGGTTTCTTCACCCCGGGAAGTTAATTAAATACCATTTGGAGGCATTTAATGTTCGAGCAAAAACGGCTGATTTTCGACAAAAGCGATAACACCCCCCCATTACGTCATGCTTCAAAAATGTGGAAAATGGTCCGTTTTCAAATGTTTTATTTTTGAACGTCAGTTCACATTTGTAGGTGGATCATCAGTGTTAGAGCTAAAATTAGCATGTTTAAAGTGATTTTCATGCTTCCAGGGGCCCTAAACACAAGATTTATGGAATGGTTAAAAGTGCATGAAAATGGTCAATTTACTCACTCTGAGTTCTCAAAAAGGGTTTCTTCACCCCGGGAAGTTACTTAAATACCATTTGAAGGCATTTAATGTTCAAGCAAAAACGGCTGATTTTTGACAAAAGAGATAACACCCCCCCATTACGTCATGCTTCAGAAATGTGGAAAATGGTCCGTTTTCAAATGTTTTATTTTTGAACGTCAGTTCACATTTGTAGGTGGATCATCAGTGTTAGAGCTAAAATTAGCATGTTTAAAGTGATTTTCATGCTTCCAGGGGCTCGGGAAGTGAATTAAATACTATTTGGAGGCATTTAATGTTCAAGCAAAATCAGCTGATTTTCGACAAAAGAGATAACACCCCCCATTACGTCATGCTTCAGAAATGTGGAAAATGGTCTGTTTTCAAATGTTTTATTTTTGAACGTCAGTTCACATTTGTAGGTGGATCATCAGTGTTAGAGCTAAAATTAGCATGTTTAAAGTGATTTTCATGCTTCCAGGGGCCCTAAACACAAGATTTATGGAATGGTTAAAAGTGCATGAAAATGGCCAATTTACTCACTCTAAGTTCTCAAAAAGGGTTTCTTCACCCCGGGAAGTTAATTAAATACCATTTGGAGGCATTTAATGTTCGAGCAAAAACGGCTGATTTTCGACAAAAGCGATAACACCCCCCCATTACGTCATGCTTCAAAAATGTGGAAAATGGTCCGTTTTCAAATGTTTTATTTTTGAACGTCAGTTCACATTTGTAGGTGGATCATCAGTGTTAGAGCTAAAATTAGCATGTTTAAAGTGATTTTCATGCTTCCAGGGGCCCTAAACACAAGATTTATGGAATGGTTAAAAGTGCATGAAAATGGTCAATTTACTCACTCTGAGTTCTCAAAAAGGGTTTCTTCACCCCGGGAAGTTAATTAAATACCATTTGGAGGCATTTAATGTTCGAGCAAAAACGGCTGATTTTCGACAAAAGAGATAACACCCCCCCCCATTACGTCATGCTTCAGAAATGTGCAAAATGGTCCGTTTTCAAATGTTTTATTTTTGAACGTCAGTTCACATTTGTAGGTGGATCATCAGTGTTAGAGCTAAAATTTCCATGTTTAAAGTGATTTTCATGCTTTCAGGGGCTCGGGAAGTGAATTAAATACTATTTGATGTATTTAATGTTCAAGCAAAAACGGCTGATTTTCGACAAAAGAGATAACACCCCCCCATTACGTCATGCTTCAGAAATGTGGAAAATGGTCCGTTTTCAAATGTTTTATTTTTGAACGTCAGTTCACATTTGTAGGTGGATCATCAGTGTTAGAGCTAAAATTAGCATGTTTAAAGTGATTTTCATGCTTCCAGGGGCCCTAAACACAAGATTTATGGAATTGGTTAAAAGTGCATGAAAATGGCCAATTTACTCACTCTGAGTTCTCAAAAAGGGTTTCTTCACCCCGGGAAGTTAATTAAATACCATTTGGAGGCATTTAATGTTCAAGCGAAAACGGCTGATTTTTGACAAAAGAGATAACACCCCCCCCATTACGTCATGCTTCAGAAATGTGGAAAATGGTCCGTTTTCAAATGTTTTATTTTTGAACGTCAGTTCACATTTGTAGGTGGATCATCAGTGTTAGAGCTAAAATTAGCATGTTTAAAGTGATTTTCATGCTTCCAGGGGCTCGGGATGTGAATTAAATACTATTTGGAGGCATTTAATGTTCAAGCAAAAACAGCTGATTTTCGACAAAAGAGATAACACCCCCCCCATTACGTCATGCTTCAGAAATGTGGAAAATGGTCCGTTTTCAAATGTTTTATTTTTGAACGTCAGTTCACAGTTGTAGGTGGATCATCAGTGTTAGAGCTAAAATTAGCATGTTTAAAGTGATTTTCATGCTTCCAGGGGCCCTAAACACAAGATTTATGGAAAGGTTAAAAGTGCATGAAAATGGCCAATTTACTCACTCTGAGTTCTCAAAAAGGGTTTCTTCACCCCGGGAAGTTAATTAAATACCATTTGGAGGCATTTAATGTTCGAGCAAAACCGGCTCATTTTCGACAAAAGAGATAACACCCCCCATTACGTCATGCTTCAGAAATGTGGAAAATGGTCCGTTTTCAAATGTTTTATTTTTGAACGTCAGTTCACATTTGTAGGTGGATCATCAGTGTTAGAGCTAAAATTAGCATGTTTAAAGTGATTTTCATGCTTCCAGAGGCCCTAAACACAAGATTTATGGAATGGTTAAAAGTGCATGAAAATGGCCAATTTACTCACTCCGAGTTCTCAAAAAGGGTTTCTTCACCCCGGGAAGGTAATTAAATACCATTTGGAGGCATTTAATGTACGAGCAAAAACGGCTGATTTTCGACAAAAGAGATAACACCCCCCCATTACGTCATGCTTCAGAAATGTGGAAAATGGTCCGTTTTCAAATGTTTTATTTTTGAACAGCAGTTCACATTTGTAGGTGGATCATCAGTGTTAGAGCTAAAATTAGCATGTTTGAAGTGATTTTCATGCTTCCAGGGGCTCGGGAAGTGAATTAAATACTATTTGGAGGCATTTAATGTTCAAGCAAAAACGGCTGATTTTCGACAAAAGAGATAACACCCCCCCATTACGTCATGCTTCAGAAATGTGGAAAATGGTCCGTTTTCAAATGTTTTATTTTTGAACGTCAGTTCACATTTGTAGGTGGATCATCAGTGTTAGAGCTAAAATTAGCATGTTTAAAGTGATTTTCATGCTTCTAGGGGCCCTAAACACAAGATTTATGGAATGGTTAAAAGTGCATGAAAATGGCCAATTTACTCACTCTAAGTTCTCAAAAAGGGTTTCTTCACCCCGGGAAGTTAATTAAATACCATTTGGAGGCATTTAATGTTCGAGCAAAAACGGCTGATTTTCGACAAAAGCGATAACACCCCCCCATTACGTCATGCTTCAAAAATGTGGAAAATGGTCCGTTTTCAAATGTTTTATTTTTGAACGTCAGTTCACATTTGTAGGTGGATCATCAGTGTTAGAGCTAAAATTAGCATGTTTAAAGTGATTTTCATGCTTCCAGGGGCCCTAAACACAAGATTTATGGAATGGTTAAAAGTGCATGAAAATGGTCAATTTACTCACTCTGAGTTCTCAAAAAGGGTTTCTTCACCCCGGGAAGTTAATTAAATACCATTTGGAGGCATTTAATGTTCGAGCAAAAACGGCTGATTTTCGACAAAAGAGATAACACCCCCCCCATTACGTCATGCTTCAGAAATGTGGAAAATGGTCCGTTTTCAAATGTTTTATTTTTGAACGTCAGTTCACATTTGTAGGTGGATCATCAGTGTTAGAGCTAAAATTAGCATGTTTAAAGTGATTTTCATGCTTCCAGGTGCTCGGGAAGTGAATTAAATACTATTTGGAGGCATTTAATGTTCGAGCAAAAACGGCTGATTTTCGACAAAAGAGATAACACCCCCCCATTACTTCATGCTTCAGAAATGTGGAAAATGGTCCGTTTTCAAATGTTTTATTTTTGAACGTCAGTTCACATTTGTAGGTGGATCGTCAGTGTTAGAGCTAAAATTAGCATGTTTAAAGTGATTTTCATGCTTCCAGAGGCCCTAAACACAAGATTTATGGAATGGTTAAAAGTGCATGAAAATGGCCAATTTACTCACTCCCAGTTCTCAAAAAGGGTTTCTTCACCCCGGGAAGTTAATTAAATACCATTTGGAGGCATTTAATGTTCGAGCAAAAACAGCTGATTTTCGACAAAAGAGATAACACCCCCCCATTACGTCATGCTTCAGAAATGTGGAAAATGGTCCGTTTTCAAATGTTTTATTTTTGAACGTCAGTTCACATTTGTAGGTGGATCATCAGTGTTAGAGCTAAAATTAGCATGTTTGAAGTGATTTTCATGCTTCCAGGGGCCCTAAACACAAGATTTATGGAATGGTTAAAAGTGCATGAAAATGGCCAATTTACTCACTCTGAGTTCTCAAAAAGGGTTTCTTCACCCCGGGAAGTTAATTAAATACCATTTGGAGGCATTTAATGTTCAAGCAAAAACGGCTGATTTTTGACAAAAGAGATAACACCCCCCCATTACGTCATGCTTCAGAAATGTGGAAAATGGTCCGTTTTCAAATGTTTTATTTTTGAACGTCAGTTCACATTTGTAGGTGGATCATCAGTGTTAGAGCTAAAATTAGCATGTTTAAAGTGATTTTCATGCTTCCAGGTGCTCGGGAAGTGAATTAAATACTATTTGGAGGCATTTAATGTTCGAGCAAAAACGGCTGATTTTCGACAAAAGAGATAACACCCCCCCATTACTTCATGCTTCAGAAATGTGGAAAATGGTCCGTTTTCAAATGTTTTATTTTTGAACGTCAGTTCACATTTGTAGGTGGATCATCAGTGTTAGAGCTAAAATTCGCTGTTTAAAGTGATTTTCATGCTTTCAGGGGCTCGGGAAGTGAATTAAATACTATTTGATGTATTTAATGTTCAAGCAAAAACGGCTGATTTTCGACAAAAGAGATAACACCCCCCCATTACGTCATGCTTCAGAAATGTGGAAAATGGTCCGTTTTCAAATGTTTTATTTTTGAACGTCAGTTCACATTTGTAGGTGGATCATCAGTGTTAGAGCTAAAATTAGCATGTTTAAAGTGATTTTCATGCTTCCAGGGGCCCTAAACACAAGATTTATGGAATTGGTTAAAAGTGCATGAAAATGGCCAATTTACTCACTCTGAGTTCTCAAAAAGGGTTTCTTCACCCCGGGAAGTTAATTAAATACCATTTGGAGGCATTTAATGTTCAAGCGAAAACGGCTGATTTTTGACAAAAGAGATAACACCCCCCCATTACGTCATGCTTCAGAAATGTGGAAAATGGTCCGTTTTCAAATGTTTTATTTTTGAACGTCAGTTCACATTTGTAGGTGGATCATCAGTGTTAGAGCTAAAATTAGCATGTTTAAAGTGATTTTCATGCTTCCAGGGGCTCGGGAAGTGAATTAAATACTATTTGGAGGCATTTAATGTTCAAGCAAAAACAGCTGATTTTTGACAAAAGAGATAACACCCCCCCATTACGTCATGCTTCAGAAATGTGGAAAATGGTCCGTTTTCAAATGTTTTATTTTTGAACGTCAGTTCACATTTGTAGGTGGATCATCAGTGTTAGAGCTAAAATTAGCATGTTTAAAGTGATTTTCATGCTTCCAGAGGCCCTAAACACAAGATTTATGGAATGGTTAAAAGTGCATGAAAATGGCCAATTTACTCACTCCGAGTTCTCAAAAAGGGTTTCTTCACCCCGGGAAGTTAATTAAATACCATTTGGAGGCATTTAATGTTCGAGCAAAAATAGCTGATTTTCTACAAAAGAGATAACACCCCCCCCCATTACGTCATGCTTCAGAAATGTGGAAAATGGTCCGTTTTCAAATGTTTTATTTTTGAACGTCAGTTCACATTTGTAGGTGGATCATCAGTGTTAGAGCTAAAATTAGCATGTTTAAAGTGATTTTCATGCTTCCAGGGGCCCTAAACACAAGATTTATGGAATGGTTAAAAGTGCATGAAAATGGCCAATTTACTCACTCTGAGTTCTCAAAAAGGGTTTCTTCACCCCGGGAAGTTAATTAAATACCATTTGGAGGCATTTAATGTTCAAGCAAAAACGGCTGATTTTTGACAAAAGAGATAACACCCCCCATTACGTCATGCTTCAGAAATGTGGAAAATGGTCGGTTTTCAAATGTTTTATTTTTGAACGTCAGTTCACATTTGTAGGTGGATCATCAGTGTTAGAGCTAAAATTAGCATGTTTAAAGTGATTTTCATGCTTCCAGAGGCCCTAAACACAAGATTTATGGAATGGTTAAAAGTGCATGAAAATGGCCAATTTACTCACTCCGAGTTCTCAAAAAGGGTTTCTTCACCCCGGGAAGTTAATTAAATACCATTTGGAGGCATTTAATGTTCGAGCAAAAACGGCTGATTTTCGACAAAAGAGATAACACCCCCCCATTACGTCATGCTTCAGAAATGTGGAAAATGGTCCGTTTTCAAATGTTTTATTTTTGAACGTCAGTTCACATTTGTAGGTGGATCATCAGTGTTAGAGCTAAAATTAGCATGTTTAAAGTGATTTTCATGCTTCCAGGGGCTCGGGAAGTGAATTAAATACTATTTGGAGGCATTTAATGTTCAAGCAAAAACGGCTGATTTTCGACAAAAGAGATAACACCCCCCCCATTACGTCATGCTTCAGAAATGTGGAAAATGGTCCGTTTTCAAATGTTTTATTTTTGAACGTCAGTTCACATTTGTAGGTGGATCATCAGTGTTAGAGCTAAAATTAGCATGTTTAAAGTGATTTTCATGCTTCCAGGGGCTCGGGAAGTGAATTAAATACTATTTGGAGGCATTTAATGTTCAAGCAAAAACAGCTGATTTTCGACAAAAGAGATAACACCCCCCCATTACGTCATGCTTCAGAAATGTGGAAAATGGTCCGTTTTCAAATGTTTTATTTTTGAACGTCAGTTCACAGTTGTAGGTGGATCATCAGTGTTAGAGCTAAAATTAGCATGTTTAAAGTGATTTTCATGCTTCCAGGGGCCCTAAACACAAGATTTATGGAAAGGTTAAAAGTGCATGAAAATGGCCAATTTACTCACTTTGAGTTCTCAAAAAGGGTTTCTTCACCCCGGGAAGTTAATTAAATACCATTTGGAGGCATTTAATGTTCGAGCAAAACCGGCTCATTTTCGACAAAAGAGATAACACCCCCCATTAAGTCATGCTTCAGAAATGTGGAAAATGGTCCGTTTTCAAATGTTTTATTTTTGAACGTCAGTTCACATTTGTAGGTGGATCATCAGTGTTAGAGCTAAAATTAGCATGTTTAAAGTGATTTTCATGCTTCCAGAGGCCCTAAACACAAGATTTATGGAATGGTTAAAAGTGCATGAAAATGGCCAATTTACTCACTCCGAGTTCTCAAAAAGGGTTTCTTCACCCCGGGAAGTTAATTAAATACCATTTGGAGGCATTTAATGTTCGAGCAAAAACGGCTGATTTTCGACAAAAGAGATAACACCCCCCCATTACGTCATGCTTCAGAAATGTGGAAAATGGTCCGTTTTCAAATGTTTTATTTTTGAACGTCAGTTCACATTTGTAGGTGGATCATCAGTGTTAGAGCTAAAATTAGCATGTTTAAAGTGATTTACATGCTTCCAGGGGCTCGGGAAGTGAATTAAATACTATTTGGAGGCATTTAATGTTCAAGCAAAAACGGCTGATTTTCGACAAAAGAGATAACACCCCCCCCATTACGTCATGCTTCAGAAATGTGGAAAATGGTCCGTTTTCAAATGTTTTATTTTTGAACGTCAGTTCACATTTGTCGGTGGATCATCAGTGTTAGAGCTAAAATTAGCATGTTTAAAGTGATTTTCATGCTTCCAGGGGGCCTAAACACAAGATTTATGGAATTGGTTAAAAGTGCATGAACATGGCCAATTTACTCACTCTGAGTTCTCAAAAAGGGTTTCTTCACCCCGGGAAGTTAATTAAATACCATTTGGAGGGATTTAATGTTCAAGCAAAAACGGCTGATTTTTGACAAAAGAGATAACACCCCCCCCCCATTACGTCATGCTTCAGAAATGTGGAAAATGGTCCGTTTTCAAATGTTTTATTTTTGAACGTCAGTTCACATTTGTAGGTGGATCATCAGTGTTAGAGCTAAAATTAGCATGTTTAAAGTGATTTTCATGCTTCCAGGGGCTCGGGAAGTGAATTAAATACTATTTGGAGGCATTTAATGTTCAAGCAAAAACAGCTGATTTTCGACAAAAGAGATAACACCCCCCATTACGTCATGCTTCAGAAATGTGGAAAATGGTCCGTTTCAAATGTTTTATTTTTGAACGTCAGTTCACATTTGTAGGTGGATCATCAGTGTTAGAGCTAAAATTAGCATGTTTAAAGTGATTTTCATGCTTCCAGAGGCCCTAAACACAAGATTTATGGAATGGTTAAAAGTGCATGAAAATGGCCAATTTACTCACTCCGAGTTCTCAAAAAGGGTTTCTTCACCCCGGGAAGTTAATTAAATACCATTTGGAGGCATTTAATGTTCGAGCAAAAACAGCTGATTTTCTACAAAAGAGATAACACCCCCCCATTACGTCATGCTTCAGAAATGTGGAAAATGGTCCGTTTTCAAATGTTTTATTTTTGAACGTCAGTTCACAGTTGTAGGTGGATCATCAGTGTTAGAGCTAAAATTAGCATGTTTAAAGTGATTTTCATGCTTCCAGGGGCCCTAAACACAAGATTTATGGAATGGTTATTAGTGCATGAAAATGGCCAATTTACTCACTCTGAGTTCTCAAAAAGGGTTTCTTCACCCCGGGAAGTTAATTAAATACCATTTGGAGGCATTTAATGTTCAAGCAAAAACGGCTGATTTTCGACAAAAGAGATAACACCCCCCCATTACGTCATGCTTCAGAAATGTGGAAAATGGTCCGTTTTCAAATGTTTTATTTTTGAACGTCAGTTCACAGTTGTAGGTGGATCATCAGTGTTAGAGCTAAAATTAGCATGTTTAAAGTGATTTTCATGCTTCCAGGGGCCCTAAACACAAGATTTATGGAAAGGTTAAAAGTGCATGAAAATGGCCAATTTACTCACTCTGAGCTCTCAAAAAGGGTTTCTTCACCCCGGGAAGTTAATTAAATACCATTTGGAGGCATTTAATGTTCGAGCAAAACCGGCTCATTTTCGACAAAAGAGATAACACCCCCCATTACGTCATGCTTCAGAAAAGTGGAAAATGGTCCGTTTTCAAATGTTTTATTTTTGAACGTCAGTTCACATTTGTAGGTGGATCATCAGTGTTAGAGCTAAAATTAGCATGTTTAAAGTGATTTTCATGCTTCCAGAGGCCCTAAACACAAGATTTATGGAATGGTTAAAAGTGCATGAAAATGGCCAATTTACTCACTCCGAGTTCTCAAAAAGGGTTTCTTCACCCCGGGAAGTTAATTAAATACCATTTGGAGGCATTTAATGTTCGAGCAAAAACGGCTGATTTTCGACAAAAGAGATAACACCCCCCCATTACGTCATGCTTCAGAAATGTGGAAAATGGTCCGTTTTCAAATGTTTTATTTTTGAACGTCAGTTCACATTTGTAGGTGGATCATCAGTGTTAGAGCTAAAATTAGCATGTTTAAAGTGATTTTCATGCTTCCAGGGGCTCGGGAAGTGAATTAAATACTATTTGGAGGCATTTAATGTTCAAGCAAAAACGGCTGATTTTCGACAAAAGAGATAACACCCCCCCCATTACGTCATGCTTCAGAAATGTGGAAAATGGTCCGTTTTCAAATGTTTTATTTTTGAACGTCAGTTCACATTTGTAGGTGGATCATCAGTGTTAGAGCTAAAATTAGCATGTTTAAAGTGATTTTCATGCTTCCAGGGGCTCGGGAAGTGAATTAAATACTATTTGGAGGCATTTAATGTTCAAGCATAAACAGCTGATTTTCGACAAAAGAGATAACACCCCCCCATTACGTCATGCTTCAGAAATGTGGAAAATGGTCCGTTTTCAAATGTTTTATTTTTGAACGTCAGTTCACAGTTGTAGGTGGATCATCAGTGTTAGAGCTAAAATTAGCATGTTTAAAGTGATTTTCATGCTTCCAGGGGCCCTAAACACAAGATTTATGGAAAGGTTAAAAGTGCATGAAAATGGCCAATTTACTCACTCTGAGTTCTCAAAAAGGGTTTCTTCACCCCGGGAAGTTAATTAAATACCATTTGGAGGCATTTAATGTTCGAGCAAAACCGGCTCATTTTCGACAAAAGAGATAACACCCCCCATTACGTCATGCTTCCGAAATGTGGAAAATGGTCCGTTTTCAAATGTTTTATTTTTGAACGTCAGTTCACATTTGTAGGTGGATCATCAGTGTTAGAGCTAAAATTAGCATGTTTAAAGTGATTTTCATGCTTCCAGAGGCCCTAAACACAAGATTTATGGAATGGTTAAAAGTGCATGAAAATGGCCAATTTACTCACTCCGAGTTCTCAAAAAGGGTTTCTTCACCCCGGGAAGTTAATTAAATACCATTTGGAGGCATTTAATGTTCGAGCAAAAACGGCTGATTTTCGACAAAAGAGATAACACCCCCCCCATTACGTCATGCTTCAGAAATGTGGAAAATGGTCCGTTTTCAAATGTTTTATTTTTGAACGTCAGTTCACATTTGTAGGTGGATCATCAGTGTTAGAGCTAAAATTAGCATGTTTAAAGTGATTTTCATGCTTCCAGGGGCTCGGGAAGTGAATTAAATACTATTTGGAGGCATTTAATGTTCAAGCAAAAACAGCTGATTTTCGACAAAAGAGATAACACCCCCCATTACGTCATGCTTCAGAAATGTGGAAAATGGTCCGTTTCAAATGTTTTATTTTTGAACGTCAGTTCACATTTGTAGGTGGATCATCAGTGTTAGAGCTAAAATTAGCATGTTTAAAGTGATTTTCATGCTTCCAGAGGCCCTAAACACAAGATTTATGGAATGGTTAAAAGTGCATGAAAATGGCCAATTTACTCACTCCGAGTTCTCAAAAAGGGTTTCTTCACCCCGGGAAGTTAATTAAATACCATTTGGAGGCATTTAATGTTCGAGCAAAAACAGCTGATTTTCTACAAAAGAGATAACACCCCCCCATTACGTCATGCTTCAGAAATGTGGAAAATGGTCCGTTTTCAAATGTTTTATGTTTGAACGTCAGTTCACATTTGTAGGTGGATCATCAGTGTTAGAGCTAAAATTAGCATGTTTAAAGTGATTTTCTTGCTTCCAGAGGCCCTAAACACAAGATTTATGGAATTGTTGAAAGTGCATGAAAATGGCCAATTTACTCACTCCGAGTTCTCAAAAAGGGTTTCTTCAGCCCAGGAAGGTAATTCAATACCATTTGGAGGCATTTAATGTTCGAGCAAAAACGGCTGATTTTCGACAAAAGAGATAACACCCCCCCATTACGTCATGCTTCAGAAATGTGGAAAATGGTCCATTTTCAAATGTTTTATTTTTGAACGTCAGTTCACATTTGTAGGTGGATCATCAGTGTTAGAGCTAAAATTAGCATGTTTAAAGTGATTTTCATGCTTCCAGGGGCCCTAAACACAAGATTTATGGAATGGTTATTAGTGCATGAAAATGGCCAATTTACTCACTCTGAGTTCTCAAAAAGGGTTTCTTCACCCCGGGAAGTTAATTAAATACCATTTGGAGGCATTTAATGTTCAAGCAAAAACGGCTGATTTTCGACAAAAGAGATAACACCCCCCCATTACGTCATGCTTCAGAAATGTGGAAAATGGTCCGTTTTCAAATGTTTTATTTTTGAACGTCAGTTCACATTTGTAGGTGGATCATCAGTGTTAGAGCTAAAATTAGCATGTTTAAAGTGATTTTCATGCTTCCAGGTGCTCGGGAAGTGAATTAAATACTATTTGGAGGCATTTAATGTTCGAGCAAAAACGGCTGATTTTCGACAAAAGAGATAACACCCCCCCATTACGTCATGCTTCAGAAATGTGGAAAATGGTCCGTTTTCAAATGTTTTATTTTTGAACGTCAGTTCACATTTGTAGGTGGATCGTCAGTGTTAGAGCTAAAATTAGCATGTTTAAAGTGATTTTCATACTTCCAGATTCCCTAAACACAAGATTTATGGAATGGTTAAAAGTGCATGAAAATGGCCAATTTACTCACTCCCAGTTCTCAAAAAGGGTTTCTTCACCCCGGGAAGTTAATTAAATACCATTTGGAGGCATTTAATGTTCGAGCAAAAACAGCTGATTTTCGACAAAAGAGATAACACCCCCCCATTACGTCATGCTTCAGAAATGTGGAAAATGGTCCGTTTTCAAATGTTTTATTTTTGAACGTCAGTTCACATTTGTAGGTGGATCATCAGTGTTAGAGCTAAAATTAGCATGTTTAAAGTGATTTTCATGCTTCCAGGGGCCCTAAACACAAGATTTATGGAATGGTTAAAAGTGCATGAAAATGGCCAATTTACTCACTCTGAGTTCTCAAAAAGGGTTTCTTCACCCCGGGAAGTTAATTAAATACCATTTGGAGGCATTTAATGTTCAAGCAAAAACGGCTGATTTTTGACAAAAGAGATAACACCCCCCCATTACGTCATGCTTCAGAAATGTGGAAAATGGTCCGTTTTCAAATGTTTTATTTTTGAACGTCAGTTCACATTTGTAGGTGGATCATCAGTGTTAGAGCTAAAATTAGCATGTTTAAAGTGATTTTCATGCTTCCAGGGGCTCGGGAAGTGAATTAAATACTATTTGGAGGCATTTAATGTTCAAGCAAAAACAGCTGATTTTCGACAAAAGAGATAACACCCCCCCATTACGTCATGCTTCAGAAATGTGGAAAATGGTCCGTTTTCAAATGTTTTATTTTTGAACGTCAGTTCACATTTGTAGGTGGATCATCAGTGTTAGAGCTAAAATTCGCATGTTTAAAGTGATTTTCATGCTTTCAGGGGCTCGGGAAGTGAATTAAATACTATTTGGAGGCATTTAATGTTCAAGCAAAAACGGCTGATTTTCGACAAAAGAGATAACACCCCCCCCATTACGTCATGCTTCAGAAATGTGGAAAATGGTCCGTTTTCAAATGTTTTATGTTTGAACGTCAGTTCACATTTGTAGGTGGATCATCAGTGTTAGAGCTAAAATTAGCATGTTTAAAGTGATTTTCTTGCTTCCAGAGGCCCTAAACACAAGATTTATGGAATGGTTGAAAGTGCATGAAAATGGCCAATTTACTCACTCCGAGTTCTCAAAAAGGGTTTCTTCAGCCCGGGAAGGTAATTAAATACCATTTGGAGGCATTTAATGTTCGAGCAAAAACGGCTGATTTTCGACAAAAGAGATAACACCCCCCCATTACGTCATGCTTCAGAAATGTGGAAAATGGTCCATTTTCAAATGTTTTATTTTTGAACGTCAGTTCACATTTGTAGGTGGATCATCAGTGTTAGAGCTAAAATTAGCATGTTTAAAGTGATTTTCATGCTTCCAGGGGCCCTAAACACAAGATTTATGGAATGGTTATTAGTGCATGAAAATGGCCAATTTACTCACTCTGAGTTCTCAAAAAGGGTTTCTTCACCCCGGGAAGTTAATTAAATACCATTTGGAGGCATTTAATGTTCAAGCAAAAACGGCTGATTTTCGACAAAAGAGATAACACCCCCCCATTACGTCATGCTTCAGAAATGTGGAAAATGGTCCGTTTTCAAATGTTTTATTTTTGAACGTCAGTTCACATTTGTAGGTGGATCATCAGTGTTAGAGCTAAAATTAGCATGTTTAAAGTGATTTTCATGCTTCTAGGGGCCCTAAACACAAGATTTATGGAATGGTTAAAAGTGCATGAAAATGGCCAATTTACTCACTCTAAGTTCTCAAAAAGGGTTTCTTCACCCCGGGAAGTTAATTAAATACCATTTGGAGGCATTTAATGTTCGAGCAAAAACGGCTGATTTTCGACAAAAGCGATAACACCCCCCCATTACGTCATGCTTCAAAAATGTGGAAAATGGTCCGTTTTCAAATGTTTTATTTTTGAACGTCAGTTCACATTTGTAGGTGGATCATCAGTGTTAGAGCTAAAATTAGCATGTTTAAAGTGATTTTCATGCTTCCAGGGGCCCTAAACACAAGATTTATGGAATGGTTAAAAGTGCATGAAAATGGCCAATTTACTCACTCTGAGTTCTCAAAAAGGGTTTCTTCACCCCGGGAAGTTAATTAAATACCATTTGAAGGCATTTAATGTTCAAGCAAAAACGGCTGATTTTTGACAAAAGAGATAACACCCCCCCATTACGTCATGCTTCAGAAATGTGGAAAATGGTCCGTTTTCAAATGTTTTATTTTTGAACGTCAGTTCACATTTGTAGGTGGATCATCAGTGTTAGAGCTAAAATTAGCATGTTTAAAGTGATTTTCATGCTTCCAGGGGCTCGGGAAGTGAATTAAATACTATTAGGAGGCATTTAATGTTCAAGCAAAATCAGCTGATTTTCGACAAAAGAGATAACACCCCCCCATTACGTCATGCTTCAGAAATGTGGAAAATGGTCCGTTTTCAAATGTTTTATTTTTGAACGTCAGTTCACATTTGTAGGTGGATCATCAGTGTTAGAGCTAAAATTAGCATGTTTAAAGTGATTTTCATGCTTCCAGGGGCCCTAAACACAAGATTTATGGAATGGTTAAAAGTGCATGAAAATGGCCAATTTACTCACTCTGAGTTCTCAAAAAGGGTTTCTTCACCCCGGGAAGTTAATTAAATACCATTTGGAGGCATTTAATGTTCGAGCAAAAACGGCTGATTTTCGACAAAAGAGATAACACCCCCCCATTACGTCATGCTTCAGAAATGTGGAAAATGGTCCGTTTTCAAATGTTTTATTTTTGAACATCAGTTCACATTTGTAGGTGGATCATCAGTGTTAGAGCTAAAATTAGCATGTTTAAAGTGATTTTCATGCTTCCAGGTGCTCGGGAAGTGAATTAAATACTATTTGGAGGCATTTAATGTTCGAGCAAAAACGGCTGATTTTCGACAAAAGAGATAACACCCCCCCATTACGTCATGCTTCAGAAATGTGGAAAATGGTCCGTTTTCAAATGTTTTATTTTTGAACGTCAGTTCACATTTGTAGGTGGATCGTCAGTGTTAGAGCTAAAATTAGCATGTTTAAAGTGATTTTCATACTTCCAGATTCCCTAAACACAAGATTTATGGAATGGTTAAAAGTGCATGAAAATGGCCAATTTACTCACTCTGAGTTCTCAAAAAGGGTTTCTTCACCCCGGGAAGTTAATTAAATACCATTTGGAGGCATTTAATGTTCGAGCAAAAACGGCTGATTTTCGACAAAAGAGATAACACCCCCCCATTACGTCATGCTTCAGAAATGTGGAAAATGGTCCGTTTTCAAATGTTTTTTTTTTGAACGTCAGTTCACATTTGTAGGTGGATCATCAGTGTTAGAGCTAAAATTCGCATGTTTAAAGTGATTTTCATGCTTTCAGGGGCTCGGGAAGTGAATTAAATACTATTTGGAGGCATTTAATGTTCAAGCAAAAACGGCTGATTTTCGACAAAAGAGATAACACCCCCCCCCATTACGTCATGCTTCAGAAATGTGGAAAATGGTCCGTTTTCAAATGTTTTATGTTTGAACGTCAGTTCACATTTGTAGGTGGATCATCAGTGTTAGAGCTAAAATTAGCATGTTTAAAGTGATTTTCTTGCTTCCAGAGGCCCTAAACACAAGATTTATGGAATGGTTGAAAGTGCATGAAAATGGCCAATTTACTCACTCCGAGTTCTCAAAAAGGGTTTCTTCAGCCCGGGAAGGTAATTAAATACCATTTGGAGGCATTTAATGTTCGAGCAAAAACGGCTGATTTTCGACAAAAGAGATAACACCCCCCCATTACGTCATGCTTCAGAAATGTGGAAAATGGTCCATTTTCAAATGTTTTATTTTTGAACGTCAGTTCACATTTGTAGGTGGATCATCAGTGTTAGAGCTAAAATTAGCATGTTTAAAGTGATTTTCATGCTTCCAGTGCCCTAAACACAAGATTTATGGAATGGTTATTAGTGCATGAAAATGGCCAATTTACTCACTCTGAGTTCTCAAAAAGGGTTTCTTCACCCCGGGAAGTTAATTAAATACCATTTGGAGGCATTTAATGTTCAAGCAAAAACGGCTGATTTTCGACAAAAGAGATAACACCCCCCCATTACGTCATGCTTCAGAAATGTGGAAAATGGTCCGTTTTCAAATGTTTTATTTTTGAACGTCAGTTCACATTTGTAGGTGGATCATCAGTGTTAGAGCTAAAATTAGCATGTTTAAAGTGATTTTCATGCTTCTAGGGGCCCTAAACACAAGATTTATGGAATGGTTAAAAGTGCATGAAAATGGCCAATTTACTCACTCTAAGTTCTCAAAAAGGGTTTCTTCACCCCGGGAAGTTAATTAAATACCATTTGGAGGCATTTAATGTTCGAGCAAAAACGGCTGATTTTCGACAAAAGCGATAACACCCCCCCATTACGTCATGCTTCAAAAATGTGGAAAATGGTCCGTTTTCAAATGTTTTATTTTTGAACGTCAGTTCACATTTGTAGGTGGATCATCAGTGTTAGAGCTAAAATTAGCATGTTTAAAGTGATTTTCATGCTTCCAGGGGCCCTAAACACAAGATTTATGGAATGGTTATTAGTGCATGAAAATGGCCAATTTACTCACTCTGAGTTCTCAAAAAGGGTTTCTTCACCCCGGGAAGTTAATTAAATACCATTTGGAGGCATTTAATGTTCAAGCAAAAACGGCTGATTTTCGACAAAAGAGATAACACCCCCCCATTACGTCATGCTTCAGAAATGTGGAAAATGGTCCGTTTTCAAATGTTTTATTTTTGAACGTCAGTTCACATTTGTAGGTGGATCATCAGTGTTAGAGCTAAAATTAGCATGTTTAAAGTGATTTTCATGCTTCCAGGTGCTCGGGAAGTGAATTAAATACTATTTGGAGGCATTTAATGTTCGAGCAAAAACGGCTGATTTTCGACAAAAGAGATAACACCCCCCCATTACGTCATGCTTCAGAAATGTGGAAAATGGTCCGTTTTCAAATGTTTTATTTTTGAACGTCAGTTCACATTTGTAGGTGGATCGTCAGTGTTAGAGCTAAAATTAGCATGTTTAAAGTGATTTTCATACTTCCAGATTCCCTAAACACAAGATTTATGGAATGGTTAAAAGTGCATGAAAATGGCCAATTTACTCACTCCCAGTTCTCAAAAAGGGTTTCTTCACCCCGGGAAGTTAATTAAATACCATTTGGAGGCATTTAATGTTCGAGCAAAAACAGCTGATTTTCGACAAAAGAGATAACACCCCCCCATTACGTCATGCTTCAGAAATGTGGAAAATGGTCCGTTTTCAAATGTTTTATTTTTGAACGTCAGTTCACATTTGTAGGTGGATCATCAGTGTTAGAGCTAAAATTAGCATGTTTAAAGTGATTTTCATGCTTCCAGGGGCCCTAAACACAAGATTTATGGAATGGTTAAAAGTGCATGAAAATGGCCAATTTACTCACTCTGAGTTCTCAAAAAGGGTTTCTTCACCCCGGGAAGTTAATTAAATACCATTTGGAGGCATTTAATGTTCAAGCAAAAACGGCTGATTTTTGACAAAAGAGATAACACCCCCCCATTACGTCATGCTTCAGAAATGTGGAAAATGGTCCGTTTTCAAATGTTTTATTTTTGAACGTCAGTTCACATTTGTAGGTGGATCATCAGTGTTAGAGCTAAAATTAGCATGTTTAAAGTGATTTTCATGCTTCCAGGGGCTCGGGAAGTGAATTAAATACTATTTGGAGGCATTTAATGTTCAAGCAAAAACAGCTGATTTTCGACAAAAGAGATAACACCCCCCCATTACGTCATGCTTCAGAAATGTGGAAAATGGTCCGTTTTCAAATGTTTTATTTTTGAACGTCAGTTCACATTTGTAGGTGGATCATCAGTGTTAGAGCTAAAATTCGCATGTTTAAAGTGATTTTCATGCTTTCAGGGGCTCGGGAAGTGAATTAAATACTATTTGGAGGCATTTAATGTTCAAGCAAAAACGGCTGATTTTCGACAAAAGAGATAACACCCCCCCCATTACGTCATGCTTCAGAAATGTGGAAAATGGTCCGTTTTCAAATGTTTTATGTTTGAACGTCAGTTCACATTTGTAGGTGGATCATCAGTGTTAGAGCTAAAATTAGCATGTTTAAAGTGATTTTCTTGCTTCCAGAGGCCCTAAACACAAGATTTATGGAATGGTTGAAAGTGCATGAAAATGGCCAATTTACTCACTCCGAGTTCTCAAAAAGGGTTTCTTCAGCCCGGGAAGGTAATTAAATACCATTTGGAGGCATTTAATGTTCGAGCAAAAACGGCTGATTTTCGACAAAAGAGATAACACCCCCCCATTACGTCATGCTTCAGAAATGTGGAAAATGGTCCATTTTCAAATGTTTTATTTTTGAACGTCAGTTCACATTTGTAGGTGGATCATCAGTGTTAGAGCTAAAATTAGCATGTTTAAAGTGATTTTCATGCTTCCAGGGGCCCTAAACACAAGATTTATGGAATGGTTATTAGTGCATGAAAATGGCCAATTTACTCACTCTGAGTTCTCAAAAAGGGTTTCTTCACCCCGGGAAGTTAATTAAATACCATTTGGAGGCATTTAATGTTCAAGCAAAAACGGCTGATTTTCGACAAAAGAGATAACACCCCCCCATTACGTCATGCTTCAGAAATGTGGAAAATGGTCCGTTTTCAAATGTTTTATTTTTGAACGTCAGTTCACATTTGTAGGTGGATCATCAGTGTTAGAGCTAAAATTAGCATGTTTAAAGTGATTTTCATGCTTCTAGGGGCCCTAAACACAAGATTTATGGAATGGTTAAAAGTGCATGAAAATGGCCAATTTACTCACTCTAAGTTCTCAAAAAGGGTTTCTTCACCCCGGGAAGTTAATTAAATACCATTTGGAGGCATTTAATGTTCGAGCAAAAACGGCTGATTTTCGACAAAAGCGATTACACCCCCCCATTACGTCATGCTTCAAAAATGTGGAAAATGGTCCGTTTTCAAATGTTTTATTTTTGAACGTCAGTTCACATTTGTAGGTGGATCATCAGTGTTAGAGCTAAAATTAGCATGTTTAAAGTGATTTTCATGCTTCCAGGGGCCCTAAACACAAGATTTATGGAATGGTTAAAAGTGCATGAAAATGGCCAATTTACTCACTCTGAGTTCTCAAAAAGGGTTTCTTCACCCCGGGAAGTTAATTAAATACCATTTGAAGGCATTTAATGTTCAAGCAAAAACGGCTGATTTTTGACAAAAGAGATAACACCCCCCCATTACGTCATGCTTCAGAAATGTGGAAAATGGTCCGTTTTCAAATGTTTTATTTTTGAACGTCAGTTCACATTTGTAGGTGGATCATCAGTGTTAGAGCTAAAATTAGCATGTTTAAAGTGATTTTCATGCTTCCAGGGGCTCGGGAAGTGAATTAAATACTATTAGGAGGCATTTAATGTTCAAGCAAAATCAGCTGATTTTCGACAAAAGAGATAACACCCCCCCATTACGTCATGCTTCAGAAATGTGGAAAATGGTCCGTTTTCAAATGTTTTATTTTTGAACGTCAGTTCACATTTGTAGGTGGATCATCAGTGTTAGAGCTAAAATTAGCATGTTTAAAGTGATTTTCATGCTTCCAGGGGCCCTAAACACAAGATTTATGGAATGGTTAAAAGTGCATGAAAATGGCCAATTTACTCACTCTGAGTTCTCAAAAAGGGTTTCTTCACCCCGGGAAGTTAATTAAATACCATTTGGAGGCATTTAATGTTCGAGCAAAAACGGCTGATTTTCGACAAAAGAGATAACACCCCCCCATTACGTCATGCTTCAGAAATGTGGAAAATGGTCCGTTTTCAAATGTTTTATTTTTGAACATCAGTTCACATTTGTAGGTGGATCATCAGTGTTAGAGCTAAAATTAGCATGTTTAAAGTGATTTTCATGCTTCCAGGTGCTCGGGAAGTGAATTAAATACTATTTGGAGGCATTTAATGTTCGAGCAAAAACGGCTGATTTTCGACAAAAGAGATAACACCCCCCCATTACGTCATGCTTCAGAAATGTGGAAAATGGTCCGTTTTCAAATGTTTTATTTTTGAACGTCAGTTCACATTTGTAGGTGGATCGTCAGTGTTAGAGCTAAAATTAGCATGTTTAAAGTGATTTTCATACTTCCAGATTCCCTAAACACAAGATTTATGGAATGGTTAAAAGTGCATGAAAATGGCCAATTTACTCACTCTGAGTTCTCAAAAAGGGTTTCTTCACCCCGGGAAGTTAATTAAATACCATTTGGAGGCATTTAATGTTCGAGCAAAAACGGCTGATTTTCGACAAAAGAGATAACACCCCCCCATTACGTCATGCTTCAGAAATGTGGAAAATGGTCCGTTTTCAAATGTTTTTTTTTTGAACGTCAGTTCACATTTGTAGGTGGATCATCAGTGTTAGAGCTAAAATTCGCATGTTTAAAGTGATTTTCATGCTTTCAGGGGCTCGGGAAGTGAATTAAATACTATTTGGAGGCATTTAATGTTCAAGCAAAAACGGCTGATTTTCGACAAAAGAGATAACACCCCCCCCCATTACGTCATGCTTCAGAAATGTGGAAAATGGTCCGTTTTCAAATGTTTTATGTTTGAACGTCAGTTCACATTTGTAGGTGGATCATCAGTGTTAGAGCTAAAATTAGCATGTTTAAAGTGATTTTCTTGCTTCCAGAGGCCCTAAACACAAGATTTATGGAATGGTTGAAAGTGCATGAAAATGGCCAATTTACTCACTCCGAGTTCTCAAAAAGGGTTTCTTCAGCCCGGGAAGGTAATTAAATACCATTTGGAGGCATTTAATGTTCGAGCAAAAACGGCTGATTTTCGACAAAAGAGATAACACCCCCCCATTACGTCATGCTTCAGAAATGTGGAAAATGGTCCATTTTCAAATGTTTTATTTTTGAACGTCAGTTCACATTTGTAGGTGGATCATCAGTGTTAGAGCTAAAATTAGCATGTTTAAAGTGATTTTCATGCTTCCAGTGCCCTAAACACAAGATTTATGGAATGGTTATTAGTGCATGAAAATGGCCAATTTACTCACTCTGAGTTCTCAAAAAGGGTTTCTTCACCCCGGGAAGTTAATTAAATACCATTTGGAGGCATTTAATGTTCAAGCAAAAACGGCTGATTTTCGACAAAAGAGATAACACCCCCCCATTACGTCATGCTTCAGAAATGTGGAAAATGGTCCGTTTTCAAATGTTTTATTTTTGAACGTCAGTTCACATTTGTAGGTGGATCATCAGTGTTAGAGCTAAAATTAGCATGTTTAAAGTGATTTTCATGCTTCTAGGGGCCCTAAACACAAGATTTATGGAATGGTTAAAAGTGCATGAAAATGGCCAATTTACTCACTCTAAGTTCTCAAAAAGGGTTTCTTCACCCCGGGAAGTTAATTAAATACCATTTGGAGGCATTTAATGTTCGAGCAAAAACGGCTGATTTTCGACAAAAGCGATAACACCCCCCCATTACGTCATGCTTCAAAAATGTGGAAAATGGTCCGTTTTCAAATGTTTTATTTTTGAACGTCAGTTCACATTTGTAGGTGGATCATCAGTGTTAGAGCTAAAATTAGCATGTTTAAAGTGATTTTCATGCTTCCAGGGGCCCTAAACACAAGATTTATGGAATGGTTAAAAGTGCATGAAAATGGCCAATTTACTCACTCTGAGTTCTCAAAAAGGGTTTCTTCACCCCGGGAAGTTAATTAAATACCATTTGAAGGCATTTAATGTTCAAGCAAAAACGGCTGATTTTTGACAAAAGAGATAACACCCCCCCATTACGTCATGCTTCAGAAATGTGGAAAATGGTCCGTTTTCAAATGTTTTATTTTTGAACGTCAGTTCACATTTGTAGGTGGATCATCAGTGTTAGAGCTAAAATTAGCATGTTTAAAGTGATTTTCATGCTTCCAGGGGCTCGGGAAGTGAATTAAATACTATTAGGAGGCATTTAATGTTCAAGCAAAATCAGCTGATTTTCGACAAAAGAGATAACACCCCCCCATTACGTCATGCTTCAGAAATGTGGAAAATGGTCCGTTTTCAAATGTTTTATTTTTGAACGTCAGTTCACATTTGTAGGTGGATCATCAGTGTTAGAGCTAAAATTAGCATGTTTAAAGTGATTTTCATGCCTCCAGAGGCCCTAAACACAAGATTTATGGAATGGTTAAAAGTGCATGAAAATGGCCAATTTACTCACTCTGAGTTCTCAAAAAGGGTTTCTTCACCCCGGGAAGTTAATTAAATACCATTTGGAGGCATTTAATGTTCAAGCAAAAACGGCTGATTTTTGACAAAAGAGATAACACCCCCCCATTACGTCATGCTTCAGAAATGTGGAAAATGGTCCGTTTTCAAATGTTTTATTTTTGAACGTCAGTTCACATTTGTAGGTGGATCATCAGTGTTAGAGCTAAAATTAGCATGTTTAAAGTGATTTTCATGCTTCCAGGGGCTCGGGAAGTGAATTAAATACTATTTGGAGGCATTTAATGTTCAAGCAAAAACAGCTGATTTTCGACAAAAGAGATAACACCCCCCCATTACGTCATGCTTCAGAAATGTGGAAAATGGTCCGTTTTCAAATGTTTTATTTTTGAACGTCAGTTCACATTTGTAGGTGGATCATCAGTGTTAGAGCTAAAATTCGCATGTTTAAAGTGATTTTCATGCTTTCAGGGGCTCGGGAAGTGAATTAAATACTATTTGGAGGCATTTAATGTTCAAGCAAAAACGGCTGATTTTCGACAAAAGAGATAACACCCCCCCCATTACGTCATGCTTCAGAAATGTGGAAAATGGTCCGTTTTCAAATGTTTTATGTTTGAACGTCAGTTCACATTTGTAGGTGGATCATCAGTGTTAGAGCTAAAATTAGCATGTTTAAAGTGATTTTCTTGCTTCCAGAGGCCCTAAACACAAGATTTATGGAATGGTTGAAAGTGCATGAAAATGGCCAATTTACTCACTCCGAGTTCTCAAAAAGGGTTTCTTCAGCCCGGGAAGGTAATTAAATACCATTTGGAGGCATTTAATGTTCGAGCAAAAACGGCTGATTTTCGACAAAAGAGATAACACCCCCCCATTACGTCATGCTTCAGAAATGTGGAAAATGGTCCATTTTCAAATGTTTTATTTTTGAACGTCAGTTCACATTTGTAGGTGGATCATCAGTGTTAGAGCTAAAATTAGCATGTGAAAGTGATTTTCATGCTTCCAGGGGCCCTAAACACAAGATTTATGGAATGGTTATTAGTGCATGAAAATGGCCAATTTACTCACTCTGAGTTCTCAAAAAGGGTTTCTTCACCCCGGGAAGTTAATTAAATACCATTTGGAGGCATTTAATGTTCAAGCAAAAACGGCTGATTTTCGACAAAAGAGATAACACCCCCCCATTACGTCATGCTTCAGAAATGTGGAAAATGGTCCGTTTTCAAATGTTTTATTTTTGAACGTCAGTTCACATTTGTAGGTGGATCATCAGTGTTAGAGCTAAAATTAGCATGTTTAAAGTGATTTTCATGCTTCTAGGGGCCCTAAACACAAGATTTATGGAATGGTTAAAAGTGCATGAAAATGGCCAATTTACTCACTCTAAGTTCTCAAAAAGGGTTTCTTCACCCCGGGAAGTTAATTAAATACCATTTGGAGGCATTTAATGTTCGAGCAAAAACGGCTGATTTTCGACAAAAGCGATAACACCCCCCCATTACGTCATGCTTCAAAAATGTGGAAAATGGTCCGTTTTCAAATGTTTTATTTTTGAACGTCAGTTCACATTTGTAGGTGGATCATCAGTGTTAGAGCTAAAATTAGCATGTTTAAAGTGATTTTCATGCTTCCAGGGGCCCTAAACACAAGATTTATGGAATGGTTAAAAGTGCATGAAAATGGCCAATTTACTCACTCTGAGTTCTCAAAAAGGGTTTCTTCACCCCGGGAAGTTAATTAAATACCATTTGAAGGCATTTAATGTTCAAGCAAAAACGGCTGATTTTTGACAAAAGAGATAACACCCCCCCATTACGTCATGCTTCAGAAATGTGGAAAATGGTCCGTTTTCAAATGTTTTATTTTTGAACGTCAGTTCACATTTGTAGGTGGATCATCAGTGTTAGAGCTAAAATTAGCATGTTTAAAGTGATTTTCATGCTTCCAGGGGCTCGGGAAGTGAATTAAATACTATTAGGAGGCATTTAATGTTCAAGCAAAATCAGCTGATTTTCGACAAAAGAGATAACACCCCCCCATTACGTCATGCTTCAGAAATGTGGAAAATGGTCCGTTTTCAAATGTTTTATTTTTGAACGTCAGTTCACATTTGTAGGTGGATCATCAGTGTTAGAGCTAAAATTAGCATGTTTAAAGTGATTTTCATGCTTCCAGGGGCCCTAAACACAAGATTTATGGAATGGTTAAAAGTGCATGAAAATGGCCAATTTACTCACTCTGAGTTCTCAAAAAGGGTTTCTTCACCCCGGGAAGTTAATTAAATACCATTTGGAGGCATTTAATGTTCGAGCAAAAACGGCTGATTTTCGACAAAAGAGATAACACCCCCCCATTACGTCATGCTTCAGAAATGTGGAAAATGGTCCGTTTTCAAATGTTTTATTTTTGAACATCAGTTCACATTTGTAGGTGGATCATCAGTGTTAGAGCTAAAATGAGCATGTTTAAAGTGATTTTCATGCTTCCAGGTGCTCGGGAAGTGAATTAAATACTATTTGGAGGCATTTAATGTTCGAGCAAAAACGGCTGATTTTCGACAAAAGAGATAACACCCCCCCATTACGTCATGCTTCAGAAATGTGGAAAATGGTCCGTTTTCAAATGTTTTATTTTTGAACGTCAGTTCACATTTGTAGGTGGATCGTCAGTGTTAGAGCTAAAATTAGCATGTTTAAAGTGATTTTCATACTTCCAGATTCCCTAAACACAAGATTTATGGAATGGTTAAAAGTGCATGAAAATGGCCAATTTACTCACTCTGAGTTCTCAAAAAGGGTTTCTTCACCCCGGGAAGTTAATTAAATACCATTTGGAGGCATTTAATGTTCGAGCAAAAACGGCTGATTTTCGACAAAAGAGATAACACCCCCCCATTACGTCATGCTTCAGAAATGTGGAAAATGGTCCGTTTTCAAATGTTTTTTTTTTGAACGTCAGTTCACATTTGTAGGTGGATCATCAGTGTTAGAGCTAAAATTCGCATGTTTAAAGTGATTTTCATGCTTTCAGGGGCTCGGGAAGTGAATTAAATACTATTTGGAGGCATTTAATGTTCAAGCAAAAACGGCTGATTTTCGACAAAAGAGATAACACCCCCCCCCATTACGTCATGCTTCAGAAATGTGGAAAATGGTCCGTTTTCAAATGTTTTATGTTTGAACGTCAGTTCACATTTGTAGGTGGATCATCAGTGTTAGAGCTAAAATTAGCATGTTTAAAGTGATTTTCTTGCTTCCAGAGGCCCTAAACACAAGATTTATGGAATGGTTGAAAGTGCATGAAAATGGCCAATTTACTCACTCCGAGTTCTCAAAAAGGGTTTCTTCAGCCCGGGAAGGTAATTAAATACCATTTGGAGGCATTTAATGTTCGAGCAAAAACGGCTGATTTTCGACAAAAGAGATAACACCCCCCCATTACGTCATGCTTCAGAAATGTGGAAAATGGTCCATTTTCAAATGTTTTATTTTTGAACGTCAGTTCACATTTGTAGGTGGATCATCAGTGTTAGAGCTAAAATTAGCATGTTTAAAGTGATTTTCATGCTTCCAGTGCCCTAAACACAAGATTTATGGAATGGTTATTAGTGCATGAAAATGGCCAATTTACTCACTCTGAGTTCTCAAAAAGGGTTTCTTCACCCCGGGAAGTTAATTAAATACCATTTGGAGGCATTTAATGTTCAAGCAAAAACGGCTGATTTTCGACAAAAGAGATAACACCCCCCCATTACGTCATGCTTCAGAAATGTGGAAAATGGTCCGTTTTCAAATGTTTTATTTTTGAACGTCAGTTCACATTTGTAGGTGGATCATCAGTGTTAGAGCTAAAATTAGCATGTTTAAAGTGATTTTCATGCTTCTAGGGGCCCTAAACACAAGATTTATGGAATGGTTAAAAGTGCATGAAAATGGCCAATTTACTCACTCTAAGTTCTCAAAAAGGGTTTCTTCACCCCGGGAAGTTAATTAAATACCATTTGGAGGCATTTAATGTTCGAGCAAAAACGGCTGATTTTCGACAAAAGCGATAACACCCCCCCATTACGTCATGCTTCAAAAATGTGGAAAATGGTCCGTTTTCAAATGTTTTATTTTTGAACGTCAGTTCACATTTGTAGGTGGATCATCAGTGTTAGAGCTAAAATTAGCATGTTTAAAGTGATTTTCATGCTTCCAGGGGCCCTAAACACAAGATTTATGGAATGGTTAAAAGTGCATGAAAATGGCCAATTTACTCACTCTGAGTTCTCAAAAAGGGTTTCTTCACCCCGGGAAGTTAATTAAATACCATTTGAAGGCATTTAATGTTCAAGCAAAAACGGCTGATTTTTGACAAAAGAGATAACACCCCCCCATTACGTCATGCTTCAGAAATGTGGAAAATGGTCCGTTTTCAAATGTTTTATTTTTGAACGTCAGTTCACATTTGTAGGTGGATCATCAGTGTTAGAGCTAAAATTAGCATGTTTAAAGTGATTTTCATGCTTCCAGGGGCTCGGGAAGTGAATTAAATACTATTAGGAGGCATTTAATGTTCAAGCAAAATCAGCTGATTTTCGACAAAAGAGATAACACCCCCCCATTACGTCATGCTTCAGAAATGTGGAAAATGGTCCGTTTTCAAATGTTTTATTTTTGAACGTCAGTTCACATTTGTAGGTGGATCATCAGTGTTAGAGCTAAAATTAGCATGTTTAAAGTGATTTTCATGCTTCCAGGGGCCCTAAACACAAGATTTATGGAATGGTTAAAAGTGCATGAAAATGGCCAATTTACTCACTCTGAGTTCTCAAAAAGGGTTTCTTCACCCCGGGAAGTTAATTAAATACCATTTGGAGGCATTTAATGTTCGAGCAAAAACGGCTGATTTTCGACAAAAGAGATAACACCCCCCCATTACGTCATGCTTCAGAAATGTGGAAAATGGTCCGTTTTCAAATGTTTTATTTTTGAACATCAGTTCACATTTGTAGGTGGATCATCAGTGTTAGAGCTAAAATTAGCATGTTTAAAGTGATTTTCATGCTTCCAGGTGCTCGGGAAGTGAATTAAATACTATTTGGAGGCATTTAATGTTCGAGCAAAAACGGCTGATTTTCGACAAAAGAGATAACACCCCCCCATTACGTCATGCTTCAGAAATGTGGAAAATGGTCCGTTTTCAAATGTTTTATTTTTGAACGTCAGTTCACATTTGTAGGTGGATCGTCAGTGTTAGAGCTAAAATTAGCATGTTTAAAGTGATTTTCATACTTCCAGATTCCCTAAACACAAGATTTATGGAATGGTTAAAAGTGCATGAAAATGGCCAATTTACTCACTCCCAGTTCTCAAAAAGGGTTTCTTCACCCCGGGAAGTTAATTAAATACCATTTGGAGGCATTTAATGTTCGAGCAAAAACAGCTGATTTTCGACAAAAGAGATAACACCCCCCCCATTACGTCATGCTTCAGAAATGTGGAAAATGGTCCGTTTTCAAATGTTTTATTTTTGAACGTCAGTTCACATTTGTAGGTGGATCATCAGTGTTAGAGCTAAAATTAGCATGTTTAAAGTGATTTTCATGCTTCCAGGGGCCCTAAACACAAGATTTATGGAATGGTTAAAAGTGCATGAAAATGGCCAATTTACTCACTCTGAGTTCTCAAAAAGGGTTTCTTCACCCCGGGAAGTTAATTAAATACCATTTGGAGGCATTTAATGTTCGAGCAAAAACGGCTGATTTTTGACAAAAGAGATAACACCCCCCCATTACTTCATGCTTCAGAAATGTGGAAAATGGTCCGTTTTCAAATGTTTTATTTTTGAACGTCAGTTCACATTTGTAGGTGGATCATCAGTGTTAGAGCTAAAATTAGCATGTTTAAAGTGATTTTCATGCTTCCAGGGGCTCGGGAAGTGAATTAAATACTATTTGGAGGCATTTAATGTTCAAGCAAAAACAGCTGATTTTCGACAAAAGAGATAACACCCCCCCATTACGTCATGCTTCAGAAATGTGGAAAATGGTCCGTTTTCAAATGTTTTATTTTTGAACGTCAGTTCACATTTGTAGGTGGATCATCAGTGTTAGAGCTAAAATTAGCATGTTTAAAGTGATTTTCATGCTTCCAGGGGCCCTAAACACAAGATTTATGGAATGGTTAAAAGTGCATGAAAATGGCCAATTTACTCACTCTGAGTTCTCAAAAAGGGTTTCTTCACCCCGGGAAGTTAATTAAATACCATTTGGAGGCATTTAATGTTCGAGCAAAAACGGCTGATTTTCGACAAAAGAGATAACACCCCCCCATTACGTCATGCTTCAGAAATGTGGAAAATGGTCCGTTTTCAAATGTTTTATTTTTGAACGTCAGTTCACATTTGTAGGTGGATCATCAGTGTTAGAGCTAAAATTAGCATGTTTAAAGTGATTTTCATGCTTCCAGGTGCTCGGGAAGTGAATTAAATACTATTTGGAGGCATTTAATGTTCGAGCAAAAACGGCTGATTTTCGACAAAAGAGATAACACCCCCCCATTACGTCATGCTTCAGAAATGTGGAAAATGGTCCGTTTTCAAATGTTTTATTTTTGAACGTCAGTTCACATTTGTAGGTGGATCGTCAGTGTTAGAGCTAAAATTAGCATGTTTAAAGTGATTTTCATACTTCCAGATTCCCTAAACACAAGATTTATGGAATGGTTAAAAGTGCATGAAAATGGCCAATTTACTCACTCCCAGTTCTCAAAAAGGGTTTCTTCACCCCGGGAAGTTAATTAAATACCATTTGGAGGCATTTAATGTTCGAGCAAAAACAGCTGATTTTCGACAAAAGAGATAACACCCCCCCATTACGTCATGCTTCAGAAATGTGGAAAATGGTCCGTTTTCAAATGTTTTATTTTTGAACGTCAGTTCACATTTGTAGGTGGATCATCAGTGTTAGAGCTAAAATTAGCATGTTTAAAGTGATTTTCATGCTTCCAGGGGCCCTAAACACAAGATTTATGGAATGGTTAAAAGTGCATGAAAATGGCCAATTTACTCACTCTGAGTTCTCAAAAAGGGTTTCTTCACCCCGGGAAGTTAATTAAATACCATTTGGAGGCATTTAATGTTCAAGCAAAAACGGCTGATTTTTGACAAAAGAGATAACACCCCCCCATTACGTCATGCTTCAGAAATGTGGAAAATGGTCCGTTTTCAAATGTTTTATTTTTGAACGTCAGTTCACATTTGTAGGTGGATCATCAGTGTTAGAGCTAAAATTAGCATGTTTAAAGTGATTTTCATGCTTCCAGGGGCTCGGGAAGTGAATTAAATACTATTTGGAGGCATTTAATGTTCAAGCAAAAACAGCTGATTTTCGACAAAAGAGATAACACCCCCCCATTACGTCATGCTTCAGAAATGTGGAAAATGGTCCGTTTTCAAATGTTTTATTTTTGAACGTCAGTTCACATTTGTAGGTGGATCATCAGTGTTAGAGCTAAAATTCGCATGTTTAAAGTGATTTTCATGCTTTCAGGGGCTCGGGAAGTGAATTAAATACTATTTGGAGGCATTTAATGTTCAAGCAAAAACGGCTGATTTTCGACAAAAGAGATAACACCCCCCCCATTACGTCATGCTTCAGAAATGTGGAAAATGGTCCGTTTTCAAATGTTTTATGTTTGAACGTCAGTTCACATTTGTAGGTGGATCATCAGTGTTAGAGCTAAAATTAGCATGTTTAAAGTGATTTTCTTGCTTCCAGAGGCCCTAAACACAAGATTTATGGAATGGTTGAAAGTGCATGAAAATGGCCAATTTACTCACTCCGAGTTCTCAAAAAGGGTTTCTTCAGCCCGGGAAGGTAATTAAATACCATTTGGAGGCATTTAATGTTCGAGCAAAAACGGCTGATTTTCGACAAAAGAGATAACACCCCCCCCATTACGTCATGCTTCAGAAATGTGGAAAATGGTCCATTTTCAAATGTTTTATTTTTGAACGTCAGTTCACATTTGTAGGTGGATCATCAGTGTTAGAGCTAAAATTAGCATGTTTAAAGTGATTTTCATGCTTCCAGGGGCCCTAAACACAAGATTTATGGAATGGTTATTAGTGCATGAAAATGGCCAATTTACTCACTCTGAGTTCTCAAAAAGGGTTTCTTCACCCCGGGAAGTTAATTAAATACCATTTGGAGGCATTTAATGTTCAAGCAAAAACGGCTGATTTTCGACAAAAGAGATAACACCCCCCCATTACGTCATGCTTCAGAAATGTGGAAAATGGTCCGTTTTCAAATGTTTTATTTTTGAACGTCAGTTCACATTTGTAGGTGGATCATCAGTGTTAAAGCTAAAATTAGCATGTTTAAAGTGATTTTCATGCTTCTAGGGGCCCTAAACACAAGATTTATGGAATGGTTAAAAGTGCATGAAAATGGCCAATTTACTCACTCTAAGTTCTCAAAAAGGGTTTCTTCACCCCGGGAAGTTAATTAAATACCATTTGGAGGCATTTAATGTTCGAGCAAAAACGGCTGATTTTCGACAAAAGCGATAACACCCCCCCATTACGTCATGCTTCAAAAATGTGGAAAATGGTCCGTTTTCAAATGTTTTATTTTTGAACGTCAGTTCACATTTGTAGGTGGATCATCAGTGTTAGAGCTAAAATTAGCATGTTTAAAGTGATTTTCATGCTTCCAGGGGCCCTAAACACAAGATTTATGGAATGGTTAAAAGTGCATGAAAATGGCCAATTTACTCACTCTGAGTTCTCAAAAAGGGTTTCTTCACCCCGGGAAGTTAATTAAATACCATTTGAAGGCATTTAATGTTCAAGCAAAAACGGCTGATTTTTGACAAAAGAGATAACACCCCCCCATTACGTCATGCTTCAGAAATGTGGAAAATGGTCCGTTTTCAAATGTTTTATTTTTGAACGTCAGTTCACATTTGTAGGTGGATCATCAGTGTTAGAGCTAAAATTAGCATGTTTAAAGTGATTTTCATGCTTCCAGGGGCTCGGGAAGTGAATTAAATACTATTAGGAGGCATTTAATGTTCAAGCAAAATCAGCTGATTTTCGACAAAAGAGATAACACCCCCCCATTACGTCATGCTTCAGAAATGTGGAAAATGGTCCGTTTTCAAATGTTTTATTTTTGAACGTCAGTTCACATTTGTAGGTGGATCATCAGTGTTAGAGCTAAAATTAGCATGTTTAAAGTGATTTTCATGCTTCCAGGGGCCCTAAACACAAGATTTATGGAATGGTTAAAAGTGCATGAAAATGGCCAATTTACTCACTCTGAGTTCTCAAAAAGGGTTTCTTCACCCCGGGAAGTTAATTAAATACCATTTGGAGGCATTTAATGTTCGAGCAAAAACGGCTGATTTTCGACAAAAGAGATAACACCCCCCCATTACGTCATGCTTCAGAAATGTGGAAAATGGTCCGTTTTCAAATGTTTTATTTTTGAACATCAGTTCACATTTGTAGGTGGATCATCAGTGTTAGAGCTAAAATTAGCATGTTTAAAGTGATTTTCATGCTTCCAGGTGCTCGGGAAGTGAATTAAATACTATTTGGAGGCATTTAATGTTCGAGCAAAAAGGGCTGATTTTCGACAAAAGAGATAACACCCCCCCATTACGTCATGCTTCAGAAATGTGGAAAATGGTCCGTTTTCAAATGTTTTATTTTTGAACGTCAGTTCACATTTGTAGGTGGATCGTCAGTGTTAGAGCTAAAATTAGCATGTTTAAAGTGATTTTCATACTTCCAGATTCCCTAAACACTAGATTTATGGAATGGTTAAAAGTGCATGAAAATGGCCAATTTACTCACTCCCAGTTCTCAAAAAGGGTTTCTTCACCCCGGGAAGTTAATTAAATACCATTTGGAGGCATTTAATGTTCGAGCAAAAACAGCTGATTTTCGACAAAAGAGATAACACCCCCCCATTACGTCATGCTTCAGAAATGTGGAAAATGGTCCGTTTTCAAATGTTTTATTTTTGAACGTCAGTTCACATTTGTAGGTGGATCATCAGTGTTAGAGCTAAAATTAGCATGTTTAAAGTGATTTTCATGCTTCCAGGGGCCCTAAACACAAGATTTATGGAATGGTTAAAAGTGCATGAAAATGGCCAATTTACTCACTCTGAGTTCTCAAAAAGGGTTTCTTCACCCCGGGAAGTTAATTAAATACCATTTGGAGGCATTTAATGTTCGAGCAAAAACGGCTGATTTTTGACAAAAGAGATAACACCCCCCCATTACGTCATGCTTCAGAAATGTGGAAAATGGTCCGTTTTCAAATGTTTTATTTTTGAACGTCAGTTCACATTTGTAGGTGGATCATCAGTGTTAGAGCTAAAATTAGCATGTTTAAAGTGATTTTCATGCTTCCAGGGGCTCGGGAAGTGAATTAAATACTATTTGGAGGCATTTAATGTTCAAGCAAAAACAGCTGATTTTCGACAAAAGAGATAACACCCCCCCATTACATCATGCTTCAGAAATGTGGAAAATGGTCCGTTTTCAAATGTTTTATTTTTGAACGTCAGTTCACATTTGTAGGTGGATCATCAGTGTTAGAGCTAAAATTCGCATGTTTAAAGTGATTTTCATGCTTTCAGGGGCTCGGGAAGTGAATTAAATACTATTTGGAGGCATTTAATGTTCAAGCAAAAACGGCTGATTTTCGACAAAAGAGATAACACCCCCCCCATTACGTCATGCTTCAGAAATGTGGAAAATGGTCCGTTTTCAAATGTTTTATGTTTGAACGTCAGTTCACATTTGTAGGTGGATAATCAGTGTTAGAGCTAAAATTAGCATGTTTAAAGTGATTTTCTTGCTTCCAGAGGCCCTAAACACAAGATTTATGGAATGGTTGAAAGTGCATGAAAATGGCCAATTTACTCACTCCGAGTTCTCAAAAAGGGTTTCTTCAGCCCGGGAAGGTAATTAAATACCATTTGGAGGCATTTAATGTTCGAGCAAAAACGGCTGATTTTCGACAAAAGAGATAACACCCCCCCATTACGTCATGCTTCAGAAATGTGGAAAATGGTCCATTTTCAAATGTTTTATTTTTGAACGTCAGTTCACATTTGTAGGTGGATCATCAGTGTTAGAGCTAAAATTAGCATGTTTAAAGTGATTTTCATGCTTCCAGTGCCCTAAACACAAGATTTATGGAATGGTTATTAGTGCATGAAAATGGCCAATTTACTCACTCTGAGTTCTCAAAAAGGGTTTCTTCACCCCGGGAAGTTAATTAAATACCATTTGGAGGCATTTAATGTTCAAGCAAAAACGGCTGATTTTCGACAAAAGAGATAACACCCCCCCATTACGTCATGCTTCAGAAATGTGGAAAATGGTCCGTTTTCAAATGTTTTATTTTTGAACGTCAGTTCACATTTGTAGGTGGATCATCAGTGTTAGACCTAAAATTAGCATGTTTAAAGTGATTTTCATGCTTCTAGGGGCCCTAAACACAAGATTTATGGAATGGTTAAAAGTGCATGAAAATGGCCAATTTACTCACTCTAAGTTCTCAAAAAGGGTTTCTTCACCCCGGGAAGTTAATTAAATACCATTTGGAGGCATTTAATGTTCGAGCAAAAACGGCTGATTTTCGACAAAAGCGATAACACCCCCCCATTACGTCATGCTTCAAAAATGTGGAAAATGGTCCGTTTTCAAATGTTTTATTTTTGAACGTCAGTTCACATTTGTAGGTGGATCATCAGTGTTAGAGCTAAAATTAGCATGTTTAAAGTGATTTTCATGCTTCCAGGGGCCCTAAACACAAGATTTATGGAATGGTTAAAAGTGCATGAAAATGGCCAATTTACTCACTCTGAGTTCTCAAAAAGGGTTTCTTCACCCCGGGAAGTTAATTAAATACCATTTGAAGGCATTTAATGTTCAAGCAAAAACGGCTGATTTTTGACAAAAGAGATAACACCCCCCCATTACGTCATGCTTCAGAAATGTGGAAAATGGTCCGTTTTCAAATGTTTTATTTTTGAACGTCAGTTCACATTTGTAGGTGGATCATCAGTGTTAGAGCTAAAATTAGCATGTTTAAAGTGATTTTCATGCTTCCAGGGGCTCGGGAAGTGAATTAAATACTATTAGGAGGCATTTAATGTTCAAGCAAAATCAGCTGATTTTCGACAAAAGAGATAACACCCCCCCATTACGTCATGCTTCAGAAATGTGGAAAATGGTCCGTTTTCAAATGTTTTATTTTTGAACGTCAGTTCACATTTGTAGGTGGATCATCAGTGTTAGAGCTAAAATTAGCATGTTTAAAGTGATTTTCATGCTTCCAGGGGCCCTAAACACAAGATTTATGGAATGGTTAAAAGTGCATGAAAATGGCCAATTTACTCACTCTGAGTTCTCAAAAAGGGTTTCTTCACCCCGGGAAGTTAATTAAATACCATTTGGAGGCATTTAATGTTCGAGCAAAAACGGCTGATTTTCGACAAAAGAGATAACACCCCCCCATTACGTCATGCTTCAGAAATGTGGAAAATGGTCCGTTTTCAAATGTTTTATTTTTGAACATCAGTTCACATTTGTAGGTGGATCATCAGTGTTAGAGCTAAAATTAGCATGTTTAAAGTGATTTTCATGCTTCCAGGTGCTCGGGAAGTGAATTAAATACTATTTGGAGGCATTTAATGTTCGAGCAAAAACGGCTGATTTTCGACAAAAGAGATAACACCCCCCCCATTAAGTCATGCTTCAGAAATATGGAAAATGGTCCGTTTTCAAATGTTTTATTTTTGAACGTCAGTTCACATTTGTAGGTGGATCGTCAGTGTTAGAGCTAAAATTAGCATGTTTAAAGTGATTTTCATACTTCCAGATTCCCTAAACACAAGATTTATGGAATGGTTAAAAGTGCATGAAAATGGCCAATTTACTCACTCCCAGTTCTCAAAAAGGGTTTCTTCACCCCGGGAAGTTAATTAAATACCATTTGGAGGCATTTAATGTTCGACCAAAAACAGCTGATTTTCGACAAAAGAGATAACACCCCCCCATTACGTCATGCTTCAGAAATGTGGAAAATGGTCCGTTTTCAAATGTTTTATTTTTGAACGTCAGTTCACATTTGTAGGTGGATCATCAGTGTTAGAGCTAAAATTAGCATGTTTAAAGTGATTTTCATGCTTCCAGGGGCCCTAAACACAAGATTTATGGAATGGTTAAAAGTGCATGAAAATGGCCAATTTACTCACTCTGAGTTCTCAAAAAGGGTTTCTTCACCCCGGGAAGTTAATTAAATACCATTTGGAGGCATTTAATGTTCGAGCAAAAACGGCTGATTTTTGACAAAAGAGATAACACCCCCCATTACGTCATGCTTCAGAAATGTGGAAAATGGTCCGTTTTCAAATGTTTTATTTTTGAACGTCAGTTCACATTTGTAGGTGGATCATCAGTGTTAGAGCTAAAATTAGCATGTTTAAAGTGATTTTCATGCTTCCAGGGGCTCGGGAAGTGAATTAAATACTATTTGGAGGCATTTAATGTTCAAGCAAAAACAGCTGATTTTCGACAAAAGAGATAACACCCCCCCATTACGTCATGCTTCAGAAATGTGGAAAATGGTCCGTTTTCAAATGTTTTATTTTTGAACGTCAGTTCACATTTGTAGGTGGATCATCAGTGTTAGAGCTAAAATTCGCATGTTTAAAGTGATTTTCATGCTTTCAGGGGCTCGGGAAGTGAATTAAATACTATTTGGAGGCATTTAATGTTCAAGCAAAAACGGCTGATTTTCGACAAAAGAGATAACACCCCCCCCATTACGTCATGCTTCAGAAATGTGGAAAATGGTCCGTTTTCAAATGTTTTATTTTTGAACGTCAGTTCACATTTGTAGGTGGATCATCAGTGTTAGAGCTAAAATTAGCATGTTTAAAGTGATTTTCATGCTTCCAGGGGCCCTAAACACAAGATTTATGGAATTGGTTAAAAGTGCATGAAAATGGCCAATTTACTCACTCTGAGTTCTCAAAAAGGGTTTCTTCACCCCGGGAAGTTAATTAAATACCATTTGGAGGCATTTAATGTTCAAGCAAAAACGGCTGATTTTTGACAAAAGAGATAACACCCCCCATTACGTCATGCTTCAGAAATGTGGAAAATGGTCCGTTTTCAAATGTTTTATTTTTGAACGTCAGTTCACATTTATAGGTGGATCATCAGTGTTAGAGCTAAAATTAGCATGTTTAAAGTGATTTTCATGCTTCCAGGGGCTCGGGAAGTGAATTAAATACTATTTGGAGGCATTTAATGTTCAAGCAAAAACAGCTGATTTTCGACAAAAGAGATAACACCCCCCCATTACGTCATGCTTCAGAAATGTGGAAAATGGTCCGTTTTCAAATGTTTTATTTTTGAACGTCAGTTCACAGTTGTAGGTGGATCATCAGTGTTAGAGCTAAAATTAGCATGTTTAAAGTGATTTTCATGCTTCCAGGGGCCCTAAACACAAGATTTATGGAAAGGTTAAAAGTGCATGAAAATGGCCAATTTACTCACTCTGAGTTCTCAAAAAGGGTTTCTTCACCCCGGGAAGTTAATTAAATACCATTTGGAGGCATTTAATGTTTGAGCAAAACCGGCTCATTTTCGACAAAAGAGATAACACCCCCCATTACGTCATGCTTCAGAAATGTGGAAAATGGTCCGTTTTCAAATGTTTTATTTTTGAACGTCAGTTCACATTTGTAGGTGGATCATCAGTGTTAGAGCTAAAATTAGCATGTTTAAAGTGATTTTCATGCTTCCAGAGGCCCTAAACACAAGATTTATGGAATGGTTAAAAGTGCATGAAAATGGCCAATTTACTCACTCCGAGTTCTCAAAAAGGGTTTCTTCACCCCGGGAAGTTAATTAAATACCATTTGGAGGCATTTAATGTTCGAGCAAAAACGGCTGATTTTCGACAAAAGAGATAACACCCCCCCATTACGTCATGCTTCAGAAATGTGGAAAATGGTCCGTTTTCAAATGTTTTATTTTTGAACGTCAGTTCACATTTGTAGGTGGATCATCAGTGTTAGAGCTAAAATTAGCATGTTTAAAGTGATTTTCATGCTTCCAGGGGCTCGGGAAGTGAATTAAATACTATTTGGAGGCATTTAATGTTCAAGTAAAAACGGCTGATTTTCGACAAAAGAGATAACACCCCCCCCATTACGTCATGCTTCAGAAATGTGGAAAATGGTCCGTTTTCAAATGTTTTATTTTTGAACGTCAGTTCACATTTGTCGGTGGATCATCAGTGTTAGAGCTAAAATTAGCATGTTTAAAGTGATTTTCATGCTTCCAGGGGGCCTAAACACAAGATTTATGGAATTGGTTAAAAGTGCATGAACATGGCCAATTTACTCACTCTTAGTTCTCAAAAAGGGTTTCTTCACCCCGGGAAGTTAATTAAATACCATTTGGAGGCATTTAATGTTCAAGCAAAAACGGCTGATTTTTGACAAAAGAGATAACACCCCCCCATTACGTCATGCTTCAGAAATGTGGAAAATGGTCCGTTTTCAAATGTTTTATTTTTGAACGTCAGTTCACATTTGTAGGTGGATCATCAGTGTTAGAGCTAAAATTGGCATGTTTAAAGTGATTTTCATGCTTCCAGGGGCTCGGGAAGTGAATTAAATACTATTTGGAGGCATTTAATGTTCAAGCAAAAACAGCTGATTTTCGACAAAAGAGATAACACCCCCCATTACGTCATGCTTCAGAAATGTGGAAAATGGTCCGTTTCAAATGTTTTATTTTTGAACGTCAGTTCACATTTGTAGGTGGATCATCAGTGTTAGAGCTAAAATTAGCATGTTTAAAGTGATTTTCATGCTTCCAGAGGCCCTAAACACAAGATTTATGGAATGGTTAAAAGTGCATGAAAATGGCCAATTTACTCACTCCGAGTTCTCAAAAAGGGTTTCTTCACCCCGGGAAGTTAATTAAATACCATTTGGAGGCATTTAATGTTCGAGCAAAAACAGCTGATTTTCTACAAAAGAGATAACACCCCCCCATTACGTCATGCTTCAGAAATGTGGAAAATGGTCCGTTTTCAAATGTTTTATGTTTGAACGTCAGTTCACATTTGTAGGTGGATCATCAGTGTTAGAGCTAAAATTAGCATGTTTAAAGTGATTTTCTTGCTTCCAGAGGCCCTAAACACAAGATTTGTGGAATGGTTAAAAGTGCATGAAAATGGCCAATTTACTCACTCCGAGTTCTCAAAAAGGGTTTCTTCACCCCGGGAAGGTAATTAAATACCATTTGGAGGCATTTAATGTTCGAGCAAAAACGGCTGATTTTCGACAAAAGAGATAACACCCCCCCATTACGTCATTCTTCAGAAATGTGGAAAATGGTCCATTTTCAAATGTTTCATTTTTGAACGTCAGTTCACATTTGTAGGTGGATCATCAGTGTTAGAGCTAAAATTAGCATATTTAAAGTGATTTTCATGCTTCCAGGGGCCCTAAACACAAGATTTATGGAATGGTTATTAGTGCATGAAAATGGCCAATTTACTCACTCTGAGTTCTCAAAAAGGGTTTCTTCACCCCGGGAAGTTAATTAAATACCATTTGGAGGCATTTAATGTTCAAGCAAAAACGGCAGATTTTTGACAAAAGAGATACACCCCCCCATTACGTCATGCTTCAGAAATGTGGAAAATGGTCCGTTTTCAAATGTTTTATTTTTGAACGTCAGTTCACATTTGTAGGTGGATCATCAGTGTTAGAGTTAAAATTAGCATGTTTAAAGTGATTTTCATGCTTCCAGGGGCTCGGGAAGTGAATTAAATACTATTTGGAGGCATTTAATGTTCAAGCAAAAACAGCTGATTTTCGACAAAAGAGATAACACCCCCCCATTACGTCATGCTTCAGAAATGTGGAAAATGGTCCGTTTTCAAATGTTTTATTTTTGAACGTCAGTTCACAGTTGTAGGTGGATCATCAGTGTTAGAGCTAAAATTAGCATGTTTAAAGTGATTTTCATGCTTCCAGGGGCCCTAAACACAAGATTTATGGAATGGTTAAAAGTGCATGAAAATGGCCAATTTACTCACTCTGAGTTCTCAAAAAGGGTTTCTTCACCCCGGGAAGTTAATTAAATACCATTTGGAGGCATTTAATGTTCAAGCAAAAACAGCTGATTTTCGACAAAAGAGATAACACCCCCCCATTACGTCATGCTTCAGAAATGTGGAAAATGGTCCGTTTTCAAATGTTTTATTTTTGAACGTCAGTTCACAGTTGTAGGTGGATCATCAGTGTTAGAGCTAAAATTAGCATGTTTAAAGTGATTTTCATGCTTCCAGGGGCCCTAAACACAAGATTTATGGAATGGTTAAAAGTGCATGAAAATGGCCAATTTACTCACTCTGAGTTCTCAAAAAGGGTTTCTTCACCCCGGGAAGTTAATTAAATACCATTTGGAGGCATTTAATGTTCGAGCAAAAACGGCAGATTTTCGACAAAAGAGATAACACCCCCCCATTACGTCATGCTTCAGAAATGTGGAAAATGGTCCATTTTCAAATGTTTTATTTTTGAACGTCAGTTCACATTTGTAGGTGGATCATCAGTGTTAGAGCTAACATTAGCATGTTTAAAGTGATTTTCATGCTTCCAGGGGCCCTAAACACAAGATTTATGGAATGGTTAAAAGTGCATGAAAATGGCCAATTTACTCACTCCAAGTTCTCAAAAAGGGTTTCTTCACCCCGGGAAGTTAATTAAATACCATTTGGAGGCATTTAATGTTCGAGCAAAAACGGCTGATTTTCGACAAAAGAGATAACACCCCCCCATTACGTCATGCTTCAGAAATGTGGAAAATGGTCCGTTTTCAAATGTTTTATTTTTGAACGTCAGTTCACATTTGTAGGTGGATCATCAGTGTTAGAGCTAAAATTAGCATGCTTAAAGTGATTTTCATGCTTCCAGGGGCTCGGGAAGTGAATTAAATACTATTTGGAGGCATTTAATGTTCAAGCAAAAACGGCTGATTTTCGACAAAAGAGATAACACCCCCCCATTACGTCATGCTTCAGAAATGTGGAAAATGGTCCGTTTTCAAATGTTTTATTTTTGAATGTCAGTTCACATTTGTAGGTGGATCATCAGTGTTAGAGCTAAAATTAGCATGTTTAAAGTGATTTTCATGCTTCCAGGGGCCCTAAACACAAGATTTATGGAATGGTTAATAGTGCATGAAAATGGCCAATTTACTCACTCTGAGTTCTCAAAAAGGGTTTCTTCACCCCGGGAAGTTAATTAAATACCATTTGGAGGCATTTAATGTTCAAGCAAAAACGGCTGATTTTTGACAAAAGAGATAACACCCCCCCATTACGTCATGCTTCAGAAATGTGGAAAATGGTCCGTTTTCAAATGTTTTATTTTTGAACGTCAGTTCACATTTGTAGGTGGATCATCAGTGTTAGAGCTAAAATTAGCATGTTTAAAGTGATTTTCATGCTTCCAGGGGCTCGGGAAGTGAATTAAATACTATTTGGAGGCATTTAATGTTCAAGCAAAAACAGCTGATTTTCGACAAAAGAGATAACCCCCCCCCATTACGTCATGCTTCAGAAATGTGGAAAATGGTCCGTTTTCAAATGTTTTATTTTTGAACGTCAGTTCACAGTTGTAGGTGGATCATCAGTGTTAGAGCTAAAATTAGCATGTTTAAAGTGATTTTCATGCTTCCAGGGGCCCTAAACACAAGATTTATGGAATGGTTAAAAGTGCATGAAAATGGCCAATTTACTCACTCTGAGTTCTCAAAAAGGGTTTCTTCACCCCGGGAAGTTAATTAAATACCATTTGGAGGCATTTAATGTTCGAGCAAAAACGGCTGATTTTCGACAAAAGAGATAACACCCCCCCATTACGTCATGCTTCAGAAATGTGGAAAATGGTCCGTTTTCAAATGTTTTATTTTTGAACGTCAGTTCACATTTGTAGGTGGATCATCAGTGTTAGAGCTAAAATTAGCATGTTTAAAGTGATTTTCATGCTTCCAGGTGCTCGGGAAGTGAATTAAATACTATTTGGAGGCATTTAATGTTCGAGCAAAAACGGCTGATTTTCGACAAAAGAGATAACACCCCCCCATTACGTCATGCTTCAGAAATGTGGAAAATGGTCCGTTTTCAAATGTTTTATTTTTGAACGTCAGTTCACATTTGTAGGTGGATCGTCAGTGTTAGAGCTAAAATTAGCATGTTTAAAGTGATTTTCATACTTCCAGATTCCCTAAACACAAGATTTATGGAATGGTTAAAAGTGCATGAAAATGGCCAATTTACTCACTCCCAGTTCTCAAAAAGGGTTTCTTCACCCCGGGAAGTTAATTAAATACCATTTGGAGGCATTTAATGTTCGAGCAAAAACAGCTGATTTTCGACAAAAGAGATAACACCCCCCCATTACGTCATGCTTCAGAAATGTGGAAAATGGTCCGTTTTCAAATGTTTTATTTTTGAACGTCAGTTCACATTTGTAGGTGGATCATCAGTGTTAGAGCTAAAATTAGCATGTTTAAAGTGATTTTCATGCTTCCAGGGGCCCTAAACACAAGATTTATGGAATGGTTAAAAGTGCATGAAAATGGCCAATTTACTCACTCTGAGTTCTCAAAAAGGGTTTCTTCACCCCGGGAAGTTAATTAAATACCATTTGGAGGCATTTAATGTTCAAGCAAAAACGGCTGATTTTTGACAAAAGAGATAACACCCCCCCATTACGTCATGCTTCAGAAATGTGGAAAATGGTCCGTTTTCAAATGTTTTATTTTTGAACGTCAGTTCACATTTGTAGGTGGATCATCAGTGTTAGAGCTAAAATTAGCATGTTTAAAGTGATTTTCATGCTTCCAGGGGCTCGGGAAGTGAATTAAATACTATTTGGAGGCATTTAATGTTCAAGCAAAAACAGCTGATTTTCGACAAAAGAGATAACACCCCCCCATTACGTCATGCTTCAGAAATGTGGAAAATGGTCCGTTTTCAAATGTTTTATTTTTGAACGTCAGTTCACATTTGTAGGTGGATCATCAGTGTTAGAGCTAAAATTCGCATGTTTAAAGTGATTTTCATGCTTTCAGGGGCTCGGGAAGTGAATTAAATACTATTTGGAGGCATTTAATGTTCAAGCAAAAACGGCTGATTTTCGACAAAAGAGATAACACCCCCCCCATTACGTCATGCTTCAGAAATGTGGAAAATGGTCCGTTTTCAAATGTTTTATGTTTGAACGTCAGTTCACATTTGTAGGTGGATCATCAGTGTTAGAGCTAAAATTAGCATGTTTAAAGTGATTTTCTTGCTTCCAGAGGCCCTAAACACAAGATTTATGGAATGGTTGAAAGTGCATGAAAATGGCCAATTTACTCACTCCGAGTTCTCAAAAAGGGTTTCTTCAGCCCGGGAAGGTAATTAAATACCATTTGGAGGCATTTAATGTTCGAGCAAAAACGGCTGATTTTCGACAAAAGAGATAACACCCCCCCATTACGTCATGCTTCAGAAATGTGGAAAATGGTCCATTTTCAAATGTTTTATTTTTGAACGTCAGTTCACATTTGTAGGTGGATCATCAGTGTTAGAGCTAAAATTAGCATGTTTAAAGTGATTTTCATGCTTCCAGGGGCCCTAAACACAAGATTTATGGAATGGTTATTAGTGCATGAAAATGGCCAATTTACTCACTCTGAGTTCTCAAAAAGGGTTTCTTCACCCCGGGAAGTTAATTAAATACCATTTGGAGGCATTTAATGTTCAAGCAAAAACGGCTGATTTTCGACAAAAGAGATAACACCCCCCCATTACGTCATGCTTCAGAAATGTGGAAAATGGTCCGTTTTCAAATGTTTTATTTTTGAACGTCAGTTCACATTTGTAGGTGGATCATCAGTGTTAGAGCTAAAATTAGCATGTTTAAAGTGATTTTCATGCTTCTAGGGGCCCTAAACACAAGATTTATGGAATGGTTAAAAGTGCATGAAAATGGCCAATTTACTCACTCTAAGTTCTCAAAAAGGGTTTCTTCACCCCGGGAAGTTAATTAAATACCATTTGGAGGCATTTAATGTTCGAGCAAAAACGGCTGATTTTCGACAAAAGCGATAACACCCCCCCATTACGTCATGCTTCAAAAATGTGGAAAATGGTCCGTTTTCAAATGTTTTATTTTTGAACGTCAGTTCACATTTGTAGGTGGATCATCAGTGTTAGAGCTAAAATTAGCATGTTTAAAGTGATTTTCATGCTTCCAGGGGCCCTAAACACAAGATTTATGGAATGGTTAAAAGTGCATGAAAATGGCCAATTTACTCACTCTGAGTTCTCAAAAAGGGTTTCTTCACCCCGGGAAGTTAATTAAATACCATTTGAAGGCATTTAATGTTCAAGCAAAAACGGCTGATTTTTGACAAAAGAGATAACACCCCCCCATTACGTCATGCTTCAGAAATGTGGAAAATGGTCCGTTTTCAAATGTTTTATTTTTGAACGTCAGTTCACATTTGTAGGTGGATCATCAGTGTTAGAGCTAAAATTAGCATGTTTAAAGTGATTTTCATGCTTCCAGGGGCTCGGGAAGTGAATTAAATACTATTAGGAGGCATTTAATGTTCAAGCAAAATCAGCTGATTTTCGACAAAAGAGATAACACCCCCCCATTACGTCATGCTTCAGAAATGTGGAAAATGGTCCGTTTTCAAATGTTTTATTTTTGAACGTCAGTTCACATTTGTAGGTGGATCATCAGTGTTAGAGCTAAAATTAGCATGTTTAAAGTGATTTTCATGCTTCCAGGGGCCCTAAACACAAGATTTATGGAATGGTTAAAAGTGCATGAAAATGGCCAATTTACTCACTCTGAGTTCTCAAAAAGGGTTTCTTCACCCCGGGAAGTTAATTAAATACCATTTGGAGGCATTTAATGTTCGAGCAAAAACGGCTGATTTTCGACAAAAGAGATAACACCCCCCCATTACGTCATGCTTCAGAAATGTGGAAAATGGTCCGTTTTCAAATGTTTTATTTTTGAACATCAGTTCACATTTGTAGGTGGATCATCAGTGTTAGAGCTAAAATTAGCATGTTTAAAGTGATTTTCATGCTTCCAGGTGCTCGGGAAGTGAATTAAATACTATTTGGAGGCATTTAATGTTCGAGCAAAAACGGCTGATTTTCGACAAAAGAGATAACACCCCCCCATTACGTCATGCTTCAGAAATGTGGAAAATGGTCCGTTTTCAAATGTTTTATTTTTGAACGTCAGTTCACATTTGTAGGTGGATCGTCAGTGTTAGAGCTAAAATTAGCATGTTTAAAGTGATTTTCATACTTCCAGATTCCCTAAACACAAGATTTATGGAATGGTTAAAAGTGCATGAAAATGGCCAATTTACTCACTCTGAGTTCTCAAAAAGGGTTTCTTCACCCCGGGAAGTTAATTAAATACCATTTGGAGGCATTTAATGTTCGAGCAAAAACGGCTGATTTTCGACAAAAGAGATAACACCCCCCCATTACGTCATGCTTCAGAAATGTGGAAAATGGTCCGTTTTCAAATGTTTTTTTTTTGAACGTCAGTTCACATTTGTAGGTGGATCATCAGTGTTAGAGCTAAAATTAGCATGCTTAAAGTGATTTTCATGCTTCCAGGGGCTCGGGAAGTGAATTAAATACTATTTGGAGGCATTTAATGTTCAAGCAAAAACGGCTGATTTTCGACAAAAGAGATAACACCCCCCCATTACGTCATGCTTCAGAAATGTGGAAAATGGTCCGTTTTCAAATGTTTTATTTTTGAATGTCAGTTCACATTTGTAGGTGGATCATCAGTGTTAGAGCTAAAATTAGCATGTTTAAAGTGATTTTCATGCTTCCAGGGGCCCTAAACACAAGATTTATGGAATGGTTAATAGTGCATGAAAATGGCCAATTTACTCACTCTGAGTTCTCAAAAAGGGTTTCTTCACCCCGGGAAGTTAATTAAATACCATTTGGAGGCATTTAATGTTCAAGCAAAAACGGCTGATTTTTGACAAAAGAGATAACACCCCCCCATTACGTCATGCTTCAGAAATGTGGAAAATGGTCCGTTTTCAAATGTTTTATTTTTGAACGTCAGTTCACATTTGTAGGTGGATCATCAGTGTTAGAGCTAAAATTAGCATGTTTAAAGTGATTTTCATGCTTCCAGGGGCTCGGGAAGTGAATTAAATACTATTTGGAGGCATTTAATGTTCAAGCAAAAACAGCTGATTTTCGACAAAAGAGATAACCCCCCCCCATTACGTCATGCTTCAGAAATGTGGAAAATGGTCCGTTTTCAAATGTTTTATTTTTGAACGTCAGTTCACAGTTGTAGGTGGATCATCAGTGTTAGAGCTAAAATTAGCATGTTTAAAGTGATTTTCATGCTTCCAGGGGCCCTAAACACAAGATTTATGGAATGGTTAAAAGTGCATGAAAATGGCCAATTTACTCACTCTGAGTTCTCAAAAAGGGTTTCTTCACCCCGGGAAGTTAATTAAATACCATTTGGAGGCATTTAATGTTCGAGCAAAAACGGCTGATTTTCGACAAAAGAGATAACACCCCCCCATTACGTCATGCTTCAGAAATGTGGAAAATGGTCCGTTTTCAAATGTTTTATTTTTGAACGTCAGTTCACATTTGTAGGTGGATCATCAGTGTTAGAGCTAAAATTAGCATGTTTAAAGTGATTTTCATGCTTCCAGGTGCTCGGGAAGTGAATTAAATACTATTTGGAGGCATTTAATGTTCGAGCAAAAACGGCTGATTTTCGACAAAAGAGATAACACCCCCCCATTACGTCATGCTTCAGAAATGTGGAAAATGGTCCGTTTTCAAATGTTTTATTTTTGAACGTCAGTTCACATTTGTAGGTGGATCGTCAGTGTTAGAGCTAAAATTAGCATGTTTAAAGTGATTTTCATACTTCCAGATTCCCTAAACACAAGATTTATGGAATGGTTAAAAGTGCATGAAAATGGCCAATTTACTCACTCCCAGTTCTCAAAAAGGGTTTCTTCACCCCGGGAAGTTAATTAAATACCATTTGGAGGCATTTAATGTTCGAGCAAAAACAGCTGATTTTCGACAAAAGAGATAACACCCCCCCATTACGTCATGCTTCAGAAATGTGGAAAATGGTCCGTTTTCAAATGTTTTATTTTTGAACGTCAGTTCACATTTGTAGGTGGATCATCAGTGTTAGAGCTAAAATTAGCATGTTTAAAGTGATTTTCATGCTTCCAGGGGCCCTAAACACAAGATTTATGGAATGGTTAAAAGTGCATGAAAATGGCCAATTTACTCACTCTGAGTTCTCAAAAAGGGTTTCTTCACCCCGGGAAGTTAATTAAATACCATTTGGAGGCATTTAATGTTCAAGCAAAAACGGCTGATTTTTGACAAAAGAGATAACACCCCCCCATTACGTCATGCTTCAGAAATGTGGAAAATGGTCCGTTTTCAAATGTTTTATTTTTGAACGTCAGTTCACATTTGTAGGTGGATCATCAGTGTTAGAGCTAAAATTAGCATGTTTAAAGTGATTTTCATGCTTCCAGGGGCTCGGGAAGTGAATTAAATACTATTTGGAGGCATTTAATGTTCAAGCAAAAACAGCTGATTTTCGACAAAAGAGATAACACCCCCCCATTACGTCATGCTTCAGAAATGTGGAAAATGGTCCGTTTTCAAATGTTTTATTTTTGAACGTCAGTTCACATTTGTAGGTGGATCATCAGTGTTAGAGCTAAAATTCGCATGTTTAAAGTGATTTTCATGCTTTCAGGGGCTCGGGAAGTGAATTAAATACTATTTGGAGGCATTTAATGTTCAAGCAAAAACGGCTGATTTTCGACAAAAGAGATAACACCCCCCCCATTACGTCATGCTTCAGAAATGTGGAAAATGGTCCGTTTTCAAATGTTTTATGTTTGAACGTCAGTTCACATTTGTAGGTGGATCATCAGTGTTAGAGCTAAAATTAGCATGTTTAAAGTGATTTTCTTGCTTCCAGAGGCCCTAAACACAAGATTTATGGAATGGTTGAAAGTGCATGAAAATGGCCAATTTACTCACTCCGAGTTCTCAAAAAGGGTTTCTTCAGCCCGGGAAGGTAATTAAATACCATTTGGAGGCATTTAATGTTCGAGCAAAAACGGCTGATTTTCGACAAAAGAGATAACACCCCCCCATTACGTCATGCTTCAGAAATGTGGAAAATGGTCCATTTTCAAATGTTTTATTTTTGAACGTCAGTTCACATTTGTAGGTGGATCATCAGTGTTAGAGCTAAAATTAGCATGTTTAAAGTGATTTTCATGCTTCCAGGGGCCCTAAACACAAGATTTATGGAATGGTTATTAGTGCATGAAAATGGCCAATTTACTCACTCTGAGTTCTCAAAAAGGGTTTCTTCACCCCGGGAAGTTAATTAAATACCATTTGGAGGCATTTAATGTTCAAGCAAAAACGGCTGATTTTCGACAAAAGAGATAACACCCCCCCATTACGTCATGCTTCAGAAATGTGGAAAATGGTCCGTTTTCAAATGTTTTATTTTTGAACGTCAGTTCACATTTGTAGGTGGATCATCAGTGTTAGAGCTAAAATTAGCATGTTTAAAGTGATTTTCATGCTTCTAGGGGCCCTAAACACAAGATTTATGGAATGGTTAAAAGTGCATGAAAATGGCCAATTTACTCACTCTAAGTTCTCAAAAAGGGTTTCTTCACCCCGGGAAGTTAATTAAATACCATTTGGAGGCATTTAATGTTCGAGCAAAAACGGCTGATTTTCGACAAAAGCGATAACACCCCCCCATTACGTCATGCTTCAAAAATGTGGAAAATGGTCCGTTTTCAAATGTTTTATTTTTGAACGTCAGTTCACATTTGTAGGTGGATCATCAGTGTTAGAGCTAAAATTAGCATGTTTAAAGTGATTTTCATGCTTCCAGGGGCCCTAAACACAAGATTTATGGAATGGTTAAAAGTGCATGAAAATGGCCAATTTACTCACTCTGAGTTCTCAAAAAGGGTTTCTTCACCCCGGGAAGTTAATTAAATACCATTTGAAGGCATTTAATGTTCAAGCAAAAACGGCTGATTTTTGACAAAAGAGATAACACCCCCCCATTACGTCATGCTTCAGAAATGTGGAAAATGGTCCGTTTTCAAATGTTTTATTTTTGAACGTCAGTTCACATTTGTAGGTGGATCATCAGTGTTAGAGCTAAAATTAGCATGTTTAAAGTGATTTTCATGCTTCCAGGGGCTCGGGAAGTGAATTAAATACTATTAGGAGGCATTTAATGTTCAAGCAAAATCAGCTGATTTTCGACAAAAGAGATAACACCCCCCCATTACGTCATGCTTCAGAAATGTGGAAAATGGTCCGTTTTCAAATGTTTTATTTTTGAACGTCAGTTCACATTTGTAGGTGGATCATCAGTGTTAGAGCTAAAATTAGCATGTTTAAAGTGATTTTCATGCTTCCAGGGGCCCTAAACACAAGATTTATGGAATGGTTAAAAGTGCATGAAAATGGCCAATTTACTCACTCTGAGTTCTCAAAAAGGGTTTCTTCACCCCGGGAAGTTAATTAAATACCATTTGGAGGCATTTAATGTTCGAGCAAAAACGGCTGATTTTCGACAAAAGAGATAACACCCCCCCATTACGTCATGCTTCAGAAATGTGGAAAATGGTCCGTTTTCAAATGTTTTATTTTTGAACATCAGTTCACATTTGTAGGTGGATCATCAGTGTTAGAGCTAAAATTAGCATGTTTAAAGTGATTTTCATGCTTCCAGGTGCTCGGGAAGTGAATTAAATACTATTTGGAGGCATTTAATGTTCGAGCAAAAACGGCTGATTTTCGACAAAAGAGATAACACCCCCCCATTACGTCATGCTTCAGAAATGTGGAAAATGGTCCGTTTTCAAATGTTTTATTTTTGAACGTCAGTTCACATTTGTAGGTGGATCGTCAGTGTTAGAGCTAAAATTAGCATGTTTAAAGTGATTTTCATACTTCCAGATTCCCTAAACACAAGATTTATGGAATGGTTAAAAGTGCATGAAAATGGCCAATTTACTCACTCTGAGTTCTCAAAAAGGGTTTCTTCACCCCGGGAAGTTAATTAAATACCATTTGGAGGCATTTAATGTTCGAGCAAAAACGGCTGATTTTCGACAAAAGAGATAACACCCCCCCATTACGTCATGCTTCAGAAATGTGGAAAATGGTCCGTTTTCAAATGTTTTTTTTTTGAACGTCAGTTCACATTTGTAGGTGGATCATCAGTGTTAGAGCTAAAATTCGCATGTTTAAAGTGATTTTCATGCTTTCAGGGGCTCGGGAAGTGAATTAAATACTATTTGGAGGCATTTAATGTTCAAGCAAAAACGGCTGATTTTCGACAAAAGAGATAACACCCCCCCCCATTACGTCATGCTTCAGAAATGTGGAAAATGGTCCGTTTTCAAATGTTTTATGTTTGAACGTCAGTTCACATTTGTAGGTGGATCATCAGTGTTAGAGCTAAAATTAGCATGTTTAAAGTGATTTTCTTGCTTCCAGAGGCCCTAAACACAAGATTTATGGAATGGTTGAAAGTGCATGAAAATGGCCAATTTACTCACTCCGAGTTCTCAAAAAGGGTTTCTTCAGCCCGGGAAGGTAATTAAATACCATTTGGAGGCATTTAATGTTCGAGCAAAAACGGCTGATTTTCGACAAAAGAGATAACACCCCCCCATTACGTCATGCTTCAGAAATGTGGAAAATGGTCCATTTTCAAATGTTTTATTTTTGAACGTCAGTTCACATTTGTAGGTGGATCATCAGTGTTAGAGCTAAAATTAGCATGTTTAAAGTGATTTTCATGCTTCCAGTGCCCTAAACACAAGATTTATGGAATGGTTATTAGTGCATGAAAATGGCCAATTTACTCACTCTGAGTTCTCAAAAAGGGTTTCTTCACCCCGGGAAGTTAATTAAATACCATTTGGAGGCATTTAATGTTCAAGCAAAAACGGCTGATTTTCGACAAAAGAGATAACACCCCCCCATTACGTCATGCTTCAGAAATGTGGAAAATGGTCCGTTTTCAAATGTTTTATTTTTGAACGTCAGTTCACATTTGTAGGTGGATCATCAGTGTTAGAGCTAAAATTAGCATGTTTAAAGTGATTTTCATGCTTCTAGGGGCCCTAAACACAAGATTTATGGAATGGTTAAAAGTGCATGAAAATGGCCAATTTACTCACTCTAAGTTCTCAAAAAGGGTTTCTTCACCCCGGGAAGTTAATTAAATACCATTTGGAGGCATTTAATGTTCGAGCAAAAACGGCTGATTTTCGACAAAAGCGATAACACCCCCCCATTACGTCATGCTTCAAAAATGTGGAAAATGGTCCGTTTTCAAATGTTTTATTTTTGAACGTCAGTTCACATTTGTAGGTGGATCATCAGTGTTAGAGCTAAAATTAGCATGTTTAAAGTGATTTTCATGCTTCCAGGGGCCCTAAACACAAGATTTATGGAATGGTTAAAAGTGCATGAAAATGGCCAATTTACTCACTCTGAGTTCTCAAAAAGGGTTTCTTCACCCCGGGAAGTTAATTAAATACCATTTGAAGGCATTTAATGTTCAAGCAAAAACGGCTGATTTTTGACAAAAGAGATAACACCCCCCCATTACGTCATGCTTCAGAAATGTGGAAAATGGTCCGTTTTCAAATGTTTTATTTTTGAACGTCAGTTCACATTTGTAGGTGGATCATCAGTGTTAGAGCTAAAATTAGCATGTTTAAAGTGATTTTCATGCTTCCAGGGGCTCGGGAAGTGAATTAAATACTATTAGGAGGCATTTAATGTTCAAGCAAAATCAGCTGATTTTCGACAAAAGAGATAACACCCCCCCATTACGTCATGCTTCAGAAATGTGGAAAATGGTCCGTTTTCAAATGTTTTATTTTTGAACGTCAGTTCACATTTGTAGGTGGATCATCAGTGTTAGAGCTAAAATTAGCATGTTTAAAGTGATTTTCATGCCTCCAGAGGCCCTAAACACAAGATTTATGGAATGGTTAAAAGTGCATGAAAATGGCCAATTTACTCACTCTGAGTTCTCAAAAAGGGTTTCTTCACCCCGGGAAGTTAATTAAATACCATTTGGAGGCATTTAATGTTCAAGCAAAAACGGCTGATTTTTGACAAAAGAGATAACACCCCCCCATTACGTCATGCTTCAGAAATGTGGAAAATGGTCCGTTTTCAAATGTTTTATTTTTGAACGTCAGTTCACATTTGTAGGTGGATCATCAGTGTTAGAGCTAAAATTAGCATGTTTAAAGTGATTTTCATGCTTCCAGGGGCTCGGGAAGTGAATTAAATACTATTTGGAGGCATTTAATGTTCAAGCAAAAACAGCTGATTTTCGACAAAAGAGATAACACCCCCCCATTACGTCATGCTTCAGAAATGTGGAAAATGGTCCGTTTTCAAATGTTTTATTTTTGAACGTCAGTTCACATTTGTAGGTGGATCATCAGTGTTAGAGCTAAAATTCGCATGTTTAAAGTGATTTTCATGCTTTCAGGGGCTCGGGAAGTGAATTAAATACTATTTGGAGGCATTTAATGTTCAAGCAAAAACGGCTGATTTTCGACAAAAGAGATAACACCCCCCCCATTACGTCATGCTTCAGAAATGTGGAAAATGGTCCGTTTTCAAATGTTTTATGTTTGAACGTCAGTTCACATTTGTAGGTGGATCATCAGTGTTAGAGCTAAAATTAGCATGTTTAAAGTGATTTTCTTGCTTCCAGAGGCCCTAAACACAAGATTTATGGAATGGTTGAAAGTGCATGAAAATGGCCAATTTACTCACTCCGAGTTCTCAAAAAGGGTTTCTTCAGCCCGGGAAGGTAATTAAATACCATTTGGAGGCATTTAATGTTCGAGCAAAAACGGCTGATTTTCGACAAAAGAGATAACACCCCCCCATTACGTCATGCTTCAGAAATGTGGAAAATGGTCCATTTTCAAATGTTTTATTTTTGAACGTCAGTTCACATTTGTAGGTGGATCATCAGTGTTAGAGCTAAAATTAGCATGTGAAAGTGATTTTCATGCTTCCAGGGGCCCTAAACACAAGATTTATGGAATGGTTATTAGTGCATGAAAATGGCCAATTTACTCACTCTGAGTTCTCAAAAAGGGTTTCTTCACCCCGGGAAGTTAATTAAATACCATTTGGAGGCATTTAATGTTCAAGCAAAAACGGCTGATTTTCGACAAAAGAGATAACACCCCCCCATTACGTCATGCTTCAGAAATGTGGAAAATGGTCCGTTTTCAAATGTTTTATTTTTGAACGTCAGTTCACATTTGTAGGTGGATCATCAGTGTTAGAGCTACAATTAGCATGTTTAAAGTGATTTTCATGCTTCTAGGGGCCCTAAACACAAGATTTATGGAATGGTTAAAAGTGCATGAAAATGGCCAATTTACTCACTCTAAGTTCTCAAAAAGGGTTTCTTCACCCCGGGAAGTTAATTAAATACCATTTGGAGGCATTTAATGTTCGAGCAAAAACGGCTGATTTTCGACAAAAGCGATAACACCCCCCCATTACGTCATGCTTCAAAAATGTGGAAAATGGTCCGTTTTCAAATGTTTTATTTTTGAACGTCAGTTCACATTTGTAGGTGGATCATCAGTGTTAGAGCTAAAATTAGCATGTTTAAAGTGATTTTCATGCTTCCAGGGGCCCTAAACACAAGATTTATGGAATGGTTAAAAGTGCATGAAAATGGCCAATTTACTCACTCTGAGTTCTCAAAAAGGGTTTCTTCACCCCGGGAAGTTAATTAAATACCATTTGAAGGCATTTAATGTTCAAGCAAAAACGGCTGATTTTTGACAAAAGAGATAACACCCCCCCATTACGTCATGCTTCAGAAATGTGGAAAATGGTCCGTTTTCAAATGTTTTATTTTTGAACGTCAGTTCACATTTGTAGGTGGATCATCAGTGTTAGAGCTAAAATTAGCATGTTTAAAGTGATTTTCATGCTTCCAGGGGCTCGGGAAGTGAATTAAATACTATTAGGAGGCATTTAATGTTCAAGCAAAATCAGCTGATTTTCGACAAAAGAGATAACACCCCCCCATTACGTCATGCTTCAGAAATGTGGAAAATGGTCCGTTTTCAAATGTTTTATTTTTGAACGTCAGTTCACATTTGTAGGTGGATCATCAGTGTTAGAGCTAAAATTAGCATGTTTAAAGTGATTTTCATGCTTCCAGGGGCCCTAAACACAAGATTTATGGAATGGTTAAAAGTGCATGAAAATGGCCAATTTACTCACTCTGAGTTCTCAAAAAGGGTTTCTTCACCCCGGGAAGTTAATTAAATACCATTTGGAGGCATTTAATGTTCGAGCAAAAACGGCTGATTTTCGACAAAAGAGATAACACCCCCCCATTACGTCATGCTTCAGAAATGTGGAAAATGGTCCGTTTTCAAATGTTTTATTTTTGAACATCAGTTCACATTTGTAGGTGGATCATCAGTGTTAGAGCTAAAATTAGCATGTTTAAAGTGATTTTCATGCTTCCAGGTGCTCGGGAAGTGAATTAAATACTATTTGGAGGCATTTAATGTTCGAGCAAAAACGGCTGATTTTCGACAAAAGAGATAACACCCCCCCATTACGTCATGCTTCAGAAATGTGGAAAATGGTCCGTTTTCAAATGTTTTATTTTTGAACGTCAGTTCACATTTGTAGGTGGATTGTCAGTGTTAGAGCTAAAATTAGCATGTTTAAAGTGATTTTCATACTTCCAGATTCCCTAAACACAAGATTTATGGAATGGTTAAAAGTGCATGAAAATGGCCAATTTACTCACTCTGAGTTCTCAAAAAGGGTTTCTTCACCCCGGGAAGTTAATTAAATACCATTTGGAGGCATTTAATGTTCGAGCAAAAACGGCTGATTTTCGACAAAAGAGATAACACCCCCCCATTACGTCATGCTTCAGAAATGTGGAAAATGGTCCGTTTTCAAATGTTTTTTTTTTGAACGTCAGTTCACATTTGTAGGTGGATCATCAGTGTTAGAGCTAAAATTCGCATGTTTAAAGTGATTTTCATGCTTTCAGGGGCTCGGGAAGTGAATTAAATACTATTTGGAGGCATTTAATGTTCAAGCAAAAACGGCTGATTTTCGACAAAAGAGATAACACCCCCCCCCATTACGTCATGCTTCAGAAATGTGGAAAATGGTCCGTTTTCAAATGTTTTATGTTTGAACGTCAGTTCACATTTGTAGGTGGATCATCAGTGTTAGAGCTAAAATTAGCATGTTTAAAGTGATTTTCTTGCTTCCAGAGGCCCTAAACACAAGATTTATGGAATGGTTGAAAGTGCATGAAAATGGCCAATTTACTCACTCCGAGTTCTCAAAAAGGGTTTCTTCAGCCCGGGAAGGTAATTAAATACCATTTGGAGGCATTTAATGTTCGAGCAAAAACGGCTGATTTTCGACAAAAGAGATAACACCCCCCCATTACGTCATGCTTCAGAAATGTGGAAAATGGTCCATTTTCAAATGTTTTATTTTTGAACGTCAGTTCACATTTGTAGGTGGATCATCAGTGTTAGAGCTAAAATTAGCATGTTTAAAGTGATTTTCATGCTTCCAGTGCCCTAAACACAAGATTTATGGAATGGTTATTAGTGCATGAAAATGGCCAATTTACTCACTCTGAGTTCTCAAAAAGGGTTTCTTCACCCCGGGAAGTTAATTAAATACCATTTGGAGGCATTTAATGTTCAAGCAAAAACGGCTGATTTTCGACAAAAGAGATAACACCCCCCCATTACGTCATGCTTCAGAAATGTGGAAAATGGTCCGTTTTCAAATGTTTTATTTTTGAACGTCAGTTCACATTTGTAGGTGGATCATCAGTGTTAGAGCTAAAATTAGCATGTTTAAAGTGATTTTCATGCTTCTAGGGGCCCTAAACACAAGATTTATGGAATGGTTAAAAGTGCATGAAAATGGCCAATTTACTCACTCTAAGTTCTCAAAAAGGGTTTCTTCACCCCGGGAAGTTAATTAAATACCATTTGGAGGCATTTAATGTTCGAGCAAAAACGGCTGATTTTCGACAAAAGCGATAACACCCCCCCATTACGTCATGCTTCAAAAATGTGGAAAATGGTCCGTTTTCAAATGTTTTATTTTTGAACGTCAGTTCACATTTGTAGGTGGATCATCAGTGTTAGAGCTAAAATTAGCATGTTTAAAGTGATTTTCATGCTTCCAGGGGCCCTAAACACAAGATTTATGGAATGGTTAAAAGTGCATGAAAATGGCCAATTTACTCACTCTGAGTTCTCAAAAAGGGTTTCTTCACCCCGGGAAGTTAATTAAATACCATTTGAAGGCATTTAATGTTCAAGCAAAAACGGCTGATTTTTGACAAAAGAGATAACACCCCCCCATTACGTCATGCTTCAGAAATGTGGAAAATGGTCCGTTTTCAAATGTTTTATTTTTGAACGTCAGTTCACATTTGTAGGTGGATCATCAGTGTTAGAGCTAAAATTAGCATGTTTAAAGTGATTTTCATGCTTCCAGGGGCTCGGGAAGTGAATTAAATACTATTAGGAGGCATTTAATGTTCAAGCAAAATCAGCTGATTTTCGACAAAAGAGATAACACCCCCCCATTACGTCATGCTTCAGAAATGTGGAAAATGGTCCGTTTTCAAATGTTTTATTTTTGAACGTCAGTTCACATTTGTAGGTGGATCATCAGTGTTAGAGCTAAAATTAGCATGTTTAAAGTGATTTTCATGCTTCCAGGGGCCCTAAACACAAGATTTATGGAATGGTTAAAAGTGCATGAAAATGGCCAATTTACTCACTCTGAGTTCTCAAAAAGGGTTTCTTCACCCCGGGAAGTTAATTAAATACCATTTGGAGGCATTTAATGTTCGAGCAAAAACGGCTGATTTTCGACAAAAGAGATAACACCCCCCCATTACGTCATGCTTCAGAAATGTGGAAAATGGTCCGTTTTCAAATGTTTTATTTTTGAACATCAGTTCACATTTGTAGGTGGATCATCAGTGTTAGAGCTAAAATTAGCATGTTTAAAGTGATTTTCATGCTTCCAGGTGCTCGGGAAGTGAATTAAATACTATTTGGAGGCATTTAATGTTCGAGCAAAAACGGCTGATTTTCGACAAAAGAGATAACACCCCCCCATTACGTCATGCTTCAGAAATGTGGAAAATGGTCCGTTTTCAAATGTTTTATTTTTGAACGTCAGTTCACATTTGTAGGTGGATCGTCAGTGTTAGAGCTAAAATTAGCATGTTTAAAGTGATTTTCATACTTCCAGATTCCCTAAACACAAGATTTATGGAATGGTTAAAAGTGCATGAAAATGGCCAATTTACTCACTCCCAGTTCTCAAAAAGGGTTTCTTCACCCCGGGAAGTTAATTAAATACCATTTGGAGGCATTTAATGTTCGAGCAAAAACAGCTGATTTTCGACAAAAGAGATAACACCCCCCCCATTACGTCATGCTTCAGAAATGTGGAAAATGGTCCGTTTTCAAATGTTTTATTTTTGAACGTCAGTTCACATTTGTAGGTGGATCATCAGTGTTAGAGCTAAAATTAGCATGTTTAAAGTGATTTTCATGCTTCCAGGGGCCCTAAACACAAGATTTATGGAATGGTTAAAAGTGCATGAAAATGGCCAATTTACTCACTCTGAGTTCTCAAAAAGGGTTTCTTCACCCCGGGAAGTTAATTAAATACCATTTGGAGGCATTTAATGTTCGAGCAAAAACGGCTGATTTTTGACAAAAGAGATAACACCCCCCCATTACTTCATGCTTCAGAAATGTGGAAAATGGTCCGTTTTCAAATGTTTTATTTTTGAACGTCAGTTCACATTTGTAGGTGGATCATCAGTGTTAGAGCTAAAATTAGCATGTTTAAAGTGATTTTCATGCTTCCAGGGGCTCGGGAAGTGAATTAAATACTATTTGGAGGCATTTAATGTTCAAGCAAAAACAGCTGATTTTCGACAAAAGAGATAACACCCCCCCATTACGTCATGCTTCAGAAATGTGGAAAATGGTCCGTTTTCAAATGTTTTATTTTTGAACGTCAGTTCACATTTGTAGGTGGATCATCAGTGTTAGAGCTAAAATTAGCATGTTTAAAGTGATTTTCATGCTTCCAGGGGCCCTAAACACAAGATTTATGGAATGGTTAAAAGTGCATGAAAATGGCCAATTTACTCACTCTGAGTTCTCAAAAAGGGTTTCTTCACCCCGGGAAGTTAATTAAATACCATTTGGAGGCATTTAATGTTCGAGCAAAAACGGCTGATTTTCGACAAAAGAGATAACACCCCCCCATTACGTCATGCTTCAGAAATGTGGAAAATGGTCCGTTTTCAAATGTTTTATTTTTGAACGTCAGTTCACATTTGTAGGTGGATCATCAGTGTTAGAGCTAAAATTAGCATGTTTAAAGTGATTTTCATGCTTCCAGGTGCTCGGGAAGTGAATTAAATACTATTTGGAGGCATTTAATGTTCGAGCAAAAACGGCTGATTTTCGACAAAAGAGATAACACCCCCCCATTACGTCATGCTTCAGAAATGTGGAAAATGGTCCGTTTTCAAATGTTTTATTTTTGAACGTCAGTTCACATTTGTAGGTGGATCGTCAGTGTTAGAGCTAAAATTAGCATGTTTAAAGTGATTTTCATACTTCCAGATTCCCTAAACACAAGATTTATGGAATGGTTAAAAGTGCATGAAAATGGCCAATTTACTCACTCCCAGTTCTCAAAAAGGGTTTCTTCACCCCGGGAAGTTAATTAAATACCATTTGGAGGCATTTAATGTTCGAGCAAAAACAGCTGATTTTCGACAAAAGAGATAACACCCCCCCATTACGTCATGCTTCAGAAATGTGGAAAATGGTCCGTTTTCAAATGTTTTATTTTTGAACGTCAGTTCACATTTGTAGGTGGATCATCAGTGTTAGAGCTAAAATTAGCATGTTTAAAGTGATTTTCATGCTTCCAGGGGCCCTAAACACAAGATTTATGGAATGGTTAAAAGTGCATGAAAATGGCCAATTTACTCACTCTGAGTTCTCAAAAAGGGTTTCTTCACCCCGGGAAGTTAATTAAATACCATTTGGAGGCATTTAATGTTCAAGCAAAAACGGCTGATTTTTGACAAAAGAGATAACACCCCCCCATTACGTCATGCTTCAGAAATGTGGAAAATGGTCCGTTTTCAAATGTTTTATTTTTGAACGTCAGTTCACATTTGTAGGTGGATCATCAGTGTTAGAGCTAAAATTAGCATGTTTAAAGTGATTTTCATGCTTCCAGGGGCTCGGGAAGTGAATTAAATACTATTTGGAGGCATTTAATGTTCAAGCAAAAACAGCTGATTTTCGACAAAAGAGATAACACCCCCCCATTACGTCATGCTTCAGAAATGTGGAAAATGGTCCGTTTTCAAATGTTTTATTTTTGAACGTCAGTTCACATTTGTAGGTGGATCATCAGTGTTAGAGCTAAAATTCGCATGTTTAAAGTGATTTTCATGCTTTCAGGGGCTCGGGAAGTGAATTAAATACTATTTGGAGGCATTTAATGTTCAAGCAAAAACGGCTGATTTTCGACAAAAGAGATAACACCCCCCCCATTACGTCATGCTTCAGAAATGTGGAAAATGGTCCGTTTTCAAATGTTTTATGTTTGAACGTCAGTTCACATTTGTAGGTGGATCATCAGTGTTAGAGCTAAAATTAGCATGTTTAAAGTGATTTTCTTGCTTCCAGAGGCCCTAAACACAAGATTTATGGAATGGTTGAAAGTGCATGAAAATGGCCAATTTACTCACTCCGAGTTCTCAAAAAGGGTTTCTTCAGCCCGGGAAGGTAATTAAATACCATTTGGAGGCATTTAATGTTCGAGCAAAAACGGCTGATTTTCGACAAAAGAGATAACACCCCCCCCATTACGTCATGCTTCAGAAATGTGGAAAATGGTCCATTTTCAAATGTTTTATTTTTGAACGTCAGTTCACATTTGTAGGTGGATCATCAGTGTTAGAGCTAAAATTAGCATGTTTAAAGTGATTTTCATGCTTCCAGGGGCCCTAAACACAAGATTTATGGAATGGTTATTAGTGCATGAAAATGGCCAATTTACTCACTCTGAGTTCTCAAAAAGGGTTTCTTCACCCCGGGAAGTTAATTAAATACCATTTGGAGGCATTTAATGTTCAAGCAAAAACGGCTGATTTTCGACAAAAGAGATAACACCCCCCCATTACGTCATGCTTCAGAAATGTGGAAAATGGTCCGTTTTCAAATGTTTTATTTTTGAACGTCAGTTCACATTTGTAGGTGGATCATCAGTGTTAAAGCTAAAATTAGCATGTTTAAAGTGATTTTCATGCTTCTAGGGGCCCTAAACACAAGATTTATGGAATGGTTAAAAGTGCATGAAAATGGCCAATTTACTCACTCTAAGTTCTCAAAAAGGGTTTCTTCACCCCGGGAAGTTAATTAAATACCATTTGGAGGCATTTAATGTTCGAGCAAAAACGGCTGATTTTCGACAAAAGCGATAACACCCCCCCATTACGTCATGCTTCAAAAATGTGGAAAATGGTCCGTTTTCAAATGTTTTATTTTTGAACGTCAGTTCACATTTGTAGGTGGATCATCAGTGTTAGAGCTAAAATTAGCATGTTTAAAGTGATTTTCATGCTTCCAGGGGCCCTAAACACAAGATTTATGGAATGGTTAAAAGTGCATGAAAATGGCCAATTTACTCACTCTGAGTTCTCAAAAAGGGTTTCTTCACCCCGGGAAGTTAATTAAATACCATTTGAAGGCATTTAATGTTCAAGCAAAAACGGCTGATTTTTGACAAAAGAGATAACACCCCCCCATTACGTCATGCTTCAGAAATGTGGAAAATGGTCCGTTTTCAAATGTTTTATTTTTGAACGTCAGTTCACATTTGTAGGTGGATCATCAGTGTTAGAGCTAAAATTAGCATGTTTAAAGTGATTTTCATGCTTCCAGGGGCTCGGGAAGTGAATTAAATACTATTAGGAGGCATTTAATGTTCAAGCAAAATCAGCTGATTTTCGACAAAAGAGATAACACCCCCCCATTACGTCATGCTTCAGAAATGTGGAAAATGGTCCGTTTTCAAATGTTTTATTTTTGAACGTCAGTTCACATTTGTAGGTGGATCATCAGTGTTAGAGCTAAAATTAGCATGTTTAAAGTGATTTTCATGCTTCCAGGGGCCCTAAACACAAGATTTATGGAATGGTTAAAAGTGCATGAAAATGGCCAATTTACTCACTCTGAGTTCTCAAAAAGGGTTTCTTCACCCCGGGAAGTTAATTAAATACCATTTGGAGGCATTTAATGTTCGAGCAAAAACGGCTGATTTTCGACAAAAGAGATAACACCCCCCCATTACGTCATGCTTCAGAAATGTGGAAAATGGTCCGTTTTCAAATGTTTTATTTTTGAACATCAGTTCACATTTGTAGGTGGATCATCAGTGTTAGAGCTAAAATTAGCATGTTTAAAGTGATTTTCATGCTTCCAGGTGCTCGGGAAGTGAATTAAATACTATTTGGAGGCATTTAATGTTCGAGCAAAAAGGGCTGATTTTCGACAAAAGAGATAACACCCCCCCATTACGTCATGCTTCAGAAATGTGGAAAATGGTCCGTTTTCAAATGTTTTATTTTTGAACGTCAGTTCACATTTGTAGGTGGATCGTCAGTGTTAGAGCTAAAATTAGCATGTTTAAAGTGATTTTCATACTTCCAGATTCCCTAAACACTAGATTTATGGAATGGTTAAAAGTGCATGAAAATGGCCAATTTACTCACTCCCAGTTCTCAAAAAGGGTTTCTTCACCCCGGGAAGTTAATTAAATACCATTTGGAGGCATTTAATGTTCGAGCAAAAACAGCTGATTTTCGACAAAAGAGATAACACCCCCCCATTACGTCATGCTTCAGAAATGTGGAAAATGGTCCGTTTTCAAATGTTTTATTTTTGAACGTCAGTTCACATTTGTAGGTGGATCATCAGTGTTAGAGCTAAAATTAGCATGTTTAAAGTGATTTTCATGCTTCCAGGGGCCCTAAACACAAGATTTATGGAATGGTTAAAAGTGCATGAAAATGGCCAATTTACTCACTCTGAGTTCTCAAAAAGGGTTTCTTCACCCCGGGAAGTTAATTAAATACCATTTGGAGGCATTTAATGTTCGAGCAAAAACGGCTGATTTTTGACAAAAGAGATAACACCCCCCCATTACGTCATGCTTCAGAAATGTGGAAAATGGTCCGTTTTCAAATGTTTTATTTTTGAACGTCAGTTCACATTTGTAGGTGGATCATCAGTGTTAGAGCTAAAATTAGCATGTTTAAAGTGATTTTCATGCTTCCAGGGGCTCGGGAAGTGAATTAAATACTATTTGGAGGCATTTAATGTTCAAGCAAAAACAGCTGATTTTCGACAAAAGAGATAACACCCCCCCATTACATCATGCTTCAGAAATGTGGAAAATGGTCCGTTTTCAAATGTTTTATTTTTGAACGTCAGTTCACATTTGTAGGTGGATCATCAGTGTTAGAGCTAAAATTCGCATGTTTAAAGTGATTTTCATGCTTTCAGGGGCTCGGGAAGTGAATTAAATACTATTTGGAGGCATTTAATGTTCAAGCAAAAACGGCTGATTTTCGACAAAAGAGATAACACCCCCCCCATTACGTCATGCTTCAGAAATGTGGAAAATGGTCCGTTTTCAAATGTTTTATGTTTGAACGTCAGTTCACATTTGTAGGTGGATAATCAGTGTTAGAGCTAAAATTAGCATGTTTAAAGTGATTTTCTTGCTTCCAGAGGCCCTAAACACAAGATTTATGGAATGGTTGAAAGTGCATGAAAATGGCCAATTTACTCACTCCGAGTTCTCAAAAAGGGTTTCTTCAGCCCGGGAAGGTAATTAAATACCATTTGGAGGCATTTAATGTTCGAGCAAAAACGGCTGATTTTCGACAAAAGAGATAACACCCCCCCATTACGTCATGCTTCAGAAATGTGGAAAATGGTCCATTTTCAAATGTTTTATTTTTGAACGTCAGTTCACATTTGTAGGTGGATCATCAGTGTTAGAGCTAAAATTAGCATGTTTAAAGTGATTTTCATGCTTCCAGTGCCCTAAACACAAGATTTATGGAATGGTTATTAGTGCATGAAAATGGCCAATTTACTCACTCTGAGTTCTCAAAAAGGGTTTCTTCACCCCGGGAAGTTAATTAAATACCATTTGGAGGCATTTAATGTTCAAGCAAAAACGGCTGATTTTCGACAAAAGAGATAACACCCCCCCATTACGTCATGCTTCAGAAATGTGGAAAATGGTCCGTTTTCAAATGTTTTATTTTTGAACGTCAGTTCACATTTGTAGGTGGATCATCAGTGTTAGACCTAAAATTAGCATGTTTAAAGTGATTTTCATGCTTCTAGGGGCCCTAAACACAAGATTTATGGAATGGTTAAAAGTGCATGAAAATGGCCAATTTACTCACTCTAAGTTCTCAAAAAGGGTTTCTTCACCCCGGGAAGTTAATTAAATACCATTTGGAGGCATTTAATGTTCGAGCAAAAACGGCTGATTTTCGACAAAAGCGATAACACCCCCCCATTACGTCATGCTTCAAAAATGTGGAAAATGGTCCGTTTTCAAATGTTTTATTTTTGAACGTCAGTTCACATTTGTAGGTGGATCATCAGTGTTAGAGCTAAAATTAGCATGTTTAAAGTGATTTTCATGCTTCCAGGGGCCCTAAACACAAGATTTATGGAATGGTTAAAAGTGCATGAAAATGGCCAATTTACTCACTCTGAGTTCTCAAAAAGGGTTTCTTCACCCCGGGAAGTTAATTAAATACCATTTGAAGGCATTTAATGTTCAAGCAAAAACGGCTGATTTTTGACAAAAGAGATAACACCCCCCCATTACGTCATGCTTCAGAAATGTGGAAAATGGTCCGTTTTCAAATGTTTTATTTTTGAACGTCAGTTCACATTTGTAGGTGGATCATCAGTGTTAGAGCTAAAATTAGCATGTTTAAAGTGATTTTCATGCTTCCAGGGGCTCGGGAAGTGAATTAAATACTATTAGGAGGCATTTAATGTTCAAGCAAAATCAGCTGATTTTCGACAAAAGAGATAACACCCCCCCATTACGTCATGCTTCAGAAATGTGGAAAATGGTCCGTTTTCAAATGTTTTATTTTTGAACGTCAGTTCACATTTGTAGGTGGATCATCAGTGTTAGAGCTAAAATTAGCATGTTTAAAGTGATTTTCATGCTTCCAGGGGCCCTAAACACAAGATTTATGGAATGGTTAAAAGTGCATGAAAATGGCCAATTTACTCACTCTGAGTTCTCAAAAAGGGTTTCTTCACCCCGGGAAGTTAATTAAATACCATTTGGAGGCATTTAATGTTCGAGCAAAAACGGCTGATTTTCGACAAAAGAGATAACACCCCCCCATTACGTCATGCTTCAGAAATGTGGAAAATGGTCCGTTTTCAAATGTTTTATTTTTGAACATCAGTTCACATTTGTAGGTGGATCATCAGTGTTAGAGCTAAAATTAGCATGTTTAAAGTGATTTTCATGCTTCCAGGTGCTCGGGAAGTGAATTAAATACTATTTGGAGGCATTTAATGTTCGAGCAAAAACGGCTGATTTTCGACAAAAGAGATAACACCCCCCCCATTAAGTCATGCTTCAGAAATATGGAAAATGGTCCGTTTTCAAATGTTTTATTTTTGAACGTCAGTTCACATTTGTAGGTGGATCGTCAGTGTTAGAGCTAAAATTAGCATGTTTAAAGTGATTTTCATACTTCCAGATTCCCTAAACACAAGATTTATGGAATGGTTAAAAGTGCATGAAAATGGCCAATTTACTCACTCCCAGTTCTCAAAAAGGGTTTCTTCACCCCGGGAAGTTAATTAAATACCATTTGGAGGCATTTAATGTTCGACCAAAAACAGCTGATTTTCGACAAAAGAGATAACACCCCCCCATTACGTCATGCTTCAGAAATGTGGAAAATGGTCCGTTTTCAAATGTTTTATTTTTGAACGTCAGTTCACATTTGTAGGTGGATCATCAGTGTTAGAGCTAAAATTAGCATGTTTAAAGTGATTTTCATGCTTCCAGGGGCCCTAAACACAAGATTTATGGAATGGTTAAAAGTGCATGAAAATGGCCAATTTACTCACTCTGAGTTCTCAAAAAGGGTTTCTTCACCCCGGGAAGTTAATTAAATACCATTTGGAGGCATTTAATGTTCGAGCAAAAACGGCTGATTTTTGACAAAAGAGATAACACCCCCCATTACGTCATGCTTCAGAAATGTGGAAAATGGTCCGTTTTCAAATGTTTTATTTTTGAACGTCAGTTCACATTTGTAGGTGGATCATCAGTGTTAGAGCTAAAATTAGCATGTTTAAAGTGATTTTCATGCTTCCAGGGGCTCGGGAAGTGAATTAAATACTATTTGGAGGCATTTAATGTTCAAGCAAAAACAGCTGATTTTCGACAAAAGAGATAACACCCCCCCATTACGTCATGCTTCAGAAATGTGGAAAATGGTCCGTTTTCAAATGTTTTATTTTTGAACGTCAGTTCACATTTGTAGGTGGATCATCAGTGTTAGAGCTAAAATTCGCATGTTTAAAGTGATTTTCATGCTTTCAGGGGCTCGGGAAGTGAATTAAATACTATTTGGAGGCATTTAATGTTCAAGCAAAAACGGCTGATTTTCGACAAAAGAGATAACACCCCCCCCATTACGTCATGCTTCAGAAATGTGGAAAATGGTCCGTTTTCAAATGTTTTATTTTTGAACGTCAGTTCACATTTGTAGGTGGATCATCAGTGTTAGAGCTAAAATTAGCATGTTTAAAGTGATTTTCATGCTTCCAGGGGCCCTAAACACAAGATTTATGGAATTGGTTAAAAGTGCATGAAAATGGCCAATTTACTCACTCTGAGTTCTCAAAAAGGGTTTCTTCACCCCGGGAAGTTAATTAAATACCATTTGGAGGCATTTAATGTTCAAGCAAAAACGGCTGATTTTTGACAAAAGAGATAACACCCCCCATTACGTCATGCTTCAGAAATGTGGAAAATGGTCCGTTTTCAAATGTTTTATTTTTGAACGTCAGTTCACATTTATAGGTGGATCATCAGTGTTAGAGCTAAAATTAGCATGTTTAAAGTGATTTTCATGCTTCCAGGGGCTCGGGAAGTGAATTAAATACTATTTGGAGGCATTTAATGTTCAAGCAAAAACAGCTGATTTTCGACAAAAGAGATAACACCCCCCCATTACGTCATGCTTCAGAAATGTGGAAAATGGTCCGTTTTCAAATGTTTTATTTTTGAACGTCAGTTCACAGTTGTAGGTGGATCATCAGTGTTAGAGCTAAAATTAGCATGTTTAAAGTGATTTTCATGCTTCCAGGGGCCCTAAACACAAGATTTATGGAAAGGTTAAAAGTGCATGAAAATGGCCAATTTACTCACTCTGAGTTCTCAAAAAGGGTTTCTTCACCCCGGGAAGTTAATTAAATACCATTTGGAGGCATTTAATGTTTGAGCAAAACCGGCTCATTTTCGACAAAAGAGATAACACCCCCCATTACGTCATGCTTCAGAAATGTGGAAAATGGTCCGTTTTCAAATGTTTTATTTTTGAACGTCAGTTCACATTTGTAGGTGGATCATCAGTGTTAGAGCTAAAATTAGCATGTTTAAAGTGATTTTCATGCTTCCAGAGGCCCTAAACACAAGATTTATGGAATGGTTAAAAGTGCATGAAAATGGCCAATTTACTCACTCCGAGTTCTCAAAAAGGGTTTCTTCACCCCGGGAAGTTAATTAAATACCATTTGGAGGCATTTAATGTTCGAGCAAAAACGGCTGATTTTCGACAAAAGAGATAACACCCCCCCATTACGTCATGCTTCAGAAATGTGGAAAATGGTCCGTTTTCAAATGTTTTATTTTTGAACGTCAGTTCACATTTGTAGGTGGATCATCAGTGTTAGAGCTAAAATTAGCATGTTTAAAGTGATTTTCATGCTTCCAGGGGCTCGGGAAGTGAATTAAATACTATTTGGAGGCATTTAATGTTCAAGTAAAAACGGCTGATTTTCGACAAAAGAGATAACACCCCCCCCATTACGTCATGCTTCAGAAATGTGGAAAATGGTCCGTTTTCAAATGTTTTATTTTTGAACGTCAGTTCACATTTGTCGGTGGATCATCAGTGTTAGAGCTAAAATTAGCATGTTTAAAGTGATTTTCATGCTTCCAGGGGGCCTAAACACAAGATTTATGGAATTGGTTAAAAGTGCATGAACATGGCCAATTTACTCACTCTTAGTTCTCAAAAAGGGTTTCTTCACCCCGGGAAGTTAATTAAATACCATTTGGAGGCATTTAATGTTCAAGCAAAAACGGCTGATTTTTGACAAAAGAGATAACACCCCCCCATTACGTCATGCTTCAGAAATGTGGAAAATGGTCCGTTTTCAAATGTTTTATTTTTGAACGTCAGTTCACATTTGTAGGTGGATCATCAGTGTTAGAGCTAAAATTGGCATGTTTAAAGTGATTTTCATGCTTCCAGGGGCTCGGGAAGTGAATTAAATACTATTTGGAGGCATTTAATGTTCAAGCAAAAACAGCTGATTTTCGACAAAAGAGATAACACCCCCCATTACGTCATGCTTCAGAAATGTGGAAAATGGTCCGTTTCAAATGTTTTATTTTTGAACGTCAGTTCACATTTGTAGGTGGATCATCAGTGTTAGAGCTAAAATTAGCATGTTTAAAGTGATTTTCATGCTTCCAGAGGCCCTAAACACAAGATTTATGGAATGGTTAAAAGTGCATGAAAATGGCCAATTTACTCACTCCGAGTTCTCAAAAAGGGTTTCTTCACCCCGGGAAGTTAATTAAATACCATTTGGAGGCATTTAATGTTCGAGCAAAAACAGCTGATTTTCTACAAAAGAGATAACACCCCCCCATTACGTCATGCTTCAGAAATGTGGAAAATGGTCCGTTTTCAAATGTTTTATGTTTGAACGTCAGTTCACATTTGTAGGTGGATCATCAGTGTTAGAGCTAAAATTAGCATGTTTAAAGTGATTTTCTTGCTTCCAGAGGCCCTAAACACAAGATTTGTGGAATGGTTAAAAGTGCATGAAAATGGCCAATTTACTCACTCCGAGTTCTCAAAAAGGGTTTCTTCACCCCGGGAAGGTAATTAAATACCATTTGGAGGCATTTAATGTTCGAGCAAAAACGGCTGATTTTCGACAAAAGAGATAACACCCCCCCATTACGTCATGCTTCAGAAATGTGGAAAATGGTCCATTTTCAAATGTTTCATTTTTGAACGTCAGTTCACATTTGTAGGTGGATCATCAGTGTTAGAGCTAAAATTAGCATATTTAAAGTGATTTTCATGCTTCCAGGGGCCCTAAACACAAGATTTATGGAATGGTTATTAGTGCATGAAAATGGCCAATTTACTCACTCTGAGTTCTCAAAAAGGGTTTCTTCACCCCGGGAAGTTAATTAAATACCATTTGGAGGCATTTAATGTTCAAGCAAAAACGGCAGATTTTTGACAAAAGAGATACACCCCCCCATTACGTCATGCTTCAGAAATGTGGAAAATGGTCCGTTTTCAAATGTTTTATTTTTGAACGTCAGTTCACATTTGTAGGTGGATCATCAGTGTTAGAGTTAAAATTAGCATGTTTAAAGTGATTTTCATGCTTCCAGGGGCTCGGGAAGTGAATTAAATACTATTTGGAGGCATTTAATGTTCAAGCAAAAACAGCTGATTTTCGACAAAAGAGATAACACCCCCCCATTACGTCATGCTTCAGAAATGTGGAAAATGGTCCGTTTTCAAATGTTTTATTTTTGAACGTCAGTTCACAGTTGTAGGTGGATCATCAGTGTTAGAGCTAAAATTAGCATGTTTAAAGTGATTTTCATGCTTCCAGGGGCCCTAAACACAAGATTTATGGAATGGTTAAAAGTGCATGAAAATGGCCAATTTACTCACTCTGAGTTCTCAAAAAGGGTTTCTTCACCCCGGGAAGTTAATTAAATACCATTTGGAGGCATTTAATGTTCAAGCAAAAACAGCTGATTTTCGACAAAAGAGATAACACCCCCCCATTACGTCATGCTTCAGAAATGTGGAAAATGGTCCGTTTTCAAATGTTTTATTTTTGAACGTCAGTTCACAGTTGTAGGTGGATCATCAGTGTTAGAGCTAAAATTAGCATGTTTAAAGTGATTTTCATGCTTCCAGGGGCCCTAAACACAAGATTTATGGAATGGTTAAAAGTGCATGAAAATGGCCAATTTACTCACTCTGAGTTCTCAAAAAGGGTTTCTTCACCCCGGGAAGTTAATTAAATACCATTTGGAGGCATTTAATGTTCGAGCAAAAACGGCAGATTTTCGACAAAAGAGATAACACCCCCCCATTACGTCATGCTTCAGAAATGTGGAAAATGGTCCATTTTCAAATGTTTTATTTTTGAACGTCAGTTCACATTTGTAGGTGGATCATCAGTGTTAGAGCTAACATTAGCATGTTTAAAGTGATTTTCATGCTTCCAGGGGCCCTAAACACAAGATTTATGGAATGGTTAAAAGTGCATGAAAATGGCCAATTTACTCACTCCAAGTTCTCAAAAAGGGTTTCTTCACCCCGGGAAGTTAATTAAATACCATTTGGAGGCATTTAATGTTCGAGCAAAAACGGCTGATTTTCGACAAAAGAGATAACACCCCCCCATTACGTCATGCTTCAGAAATGTGGAAAATGGTCCGTTTTCAAATGTTTTATTTTTGAACGTCAGTTCACATTTGTAGGTGGATCATCAGTGTTAGAGCTAAAATTAGCATGCTTAAAGTGATTTTCATGCTTCCAGGGGCTCGGGAAGTGAATTAAATACTATTTGGAGGCATTTAATGTTCAAGCAAAAACGGCTGATTTTCGACAAAAGAGATAACACCCCCCCATTACGTCATGCTTCAGAAATGTGGAAAATGGTCCGTTTTCAAATGTTTTATTTTTGAATGTCAGTTCACATTTGTAGGTGGATCATCAGTGTTAGAGCTAAAATTAGCATGTTTAAAGTGATTTTCATGCTTCCAGGGGCCCTAAACACAAGATTTATGGAATGGTTAATAGTGCATGAAAATGGCCAATTTACTCACTCTGAGTTCTCAAAAAGGGTTTCTTCACCCCGGGAAGTTAATTAAATACCATTTGGAGGCATTTAATGTTCAAGCAAAAACGGCTGATTTTTGACAAAAGAGATAACACCCCCCCATTACGTCATGCTTCAGAAATGTGGAAAATGGTCCGTTTTCAAATGTTTTATTTTTGAACGTCAGTTCACATTTGTAGGTGGATCATCAGTGTTAGAGCTAAAATTAGCATGTTTAAAGTGATTTTCATGCTTCCAGGGGCTCGGGAAGTGAATTAAATACTATTTGGAGGCATTTAATGTTCAAGCAAAAACAGCTGATTTTCGACAAAAGAGATAACCCCCCCCCATTACGTCATGCTTCAGAAATGTGGAAAATGGTCCGTTTTCAAATGTTTTATTTTTGAACGTCAGTTCACAGTTGTAGGTGGATCATCAGTGTTAGAGCTAAAATTAGCATGTTTAAAGTGATTTTCATGCTTCCAGGGGCCCTAAACACAAGATTTATGGAATGGTTAAAAGTGCATGAAAATGGCCAATTTACTCACTCTGAGTTCTCAAAAAGGGTTTCTTCACCCCGGGAAGTTAATTAAATACCATTTGGAGGCATTTAATGTTCGAGCAAAAACGGCTGATTTTCGACAAAAGAGATAACACCCCCCCATTACGTCATGCTTCAGAAATGTGGAAAATGGTCCGTTTTCAAATGTTTTATTTTTGAACGTCAGTTCACATTTGTAGGTGGATCATCAGTGTTAGAGCTAAAATTAGCATGTTTAAAGTGATTTTCATGCTTCCAGGTGCTCGGGAAGTGAATTAAATACTATTTGGAGGCATTTAATGTTCGAGCAAAAACGGCTGATTTTCGACAAAAGAGATAACACCCCCCCATTACGTCATGCTTCAGAAATGTGGAAAATGGTCCGTTTTCAAATGTTTTATTTTTGAACGTCAGTTCACATTTGTAGGTGGATCGTCAGTGTTAGAGCTAAAATTAGCATGTTTAAAGTGATTTTCATACTTCCAGATTCCCTAAACACAAGATTTATGGAATGGTTAAAAGTGCATGAAAATGGCCAATTTACTCACTCCCAGTTCTCAAAAAGGGTTTCTTCACCCCGGGAAGTTAATTAAATACCATTTGGAGGCATTTAATGTTCGAGCAAAAACAGCTGATTTTCGACAAAAGAGATAACACCCCCCCATTACGTCATGCTTCAGAAATGTGGAAAATGGTCCGTTTTCAAATGTTTTATTTTTGAACGTCAGTTCACATTTGTAGGTGGATCATCAGTGTTAGAGCTAAAATTAGCATGTTTAAAGTGATTTTCATGCTTCCAGGGGCCCTAAACACAAGATTTATGGAATGGTTAAAAGTGCATGAAAATGGCCAATTTACTCACTCTGAGTTCTCAAAAAGGGTTTCTTCACCCCGGGAAGTTAATTAAATACCATTTGGAGGCATTTAATGTTCAAGCAAAAACGGCTGATTTTTGACAAAAGAGATAACACCCCCCCATTACGTCATGCTTCAGAAATGTGGAAAATGGTCCGTTTTCAAATGTTTTATTTTTGAACGTCAGTTCACATTTGTAGGTGGATCATCAGTGTTAGAGCTAAAATTAGCATGTTTAAAGTGATTTTCATGCTTCCAGGGGCTCGGGAAGTGAATTAAATACTATTTGGAGGCATTTAATGTTCAAGCAAAAACAGCTGATTTTCGACAAAAGAGATAACACCCCCCCATTACGTCATGCTTCAGAAATGTGGAAAATGGTCCGTTTTCAAATGTTTTATTTTTGAACGTCAGTTCACATTTGTAGGTGGATCATCAGTGTTAGAGCTAAAATTCGCATGTTTAAAGTGATTTTCATGCTTTCAGGGGCTCGGGAAGTGAATTAAATACTATTTGGAGGCATTTAATGTTCAAGCAAAAACGGCTGATTTTCGACAAAAGAGATAACACCCCCCCCATTACGTCATGCTTCAGAAATGTGGAAAATGGTCCGTTTTCAAATGTTTTATGTTTGAACGTCAGTTCACATTTGTAGGTGGATCATCAGTGTTAGAGCTAAAATTAGCATGTTTAAAGTGATTTTCTTGCTTCCAGAGGCCCTAAACACAAGATTTATGGAATGGTTGAAAGTGCATGAAAATGGCCAATTTACTCACTCCGAGTTCTCAAAAAGGGTTTCTTCAGCCCGGGAAGGTAATTAAATACCATTTGGAGGCATTTAATGTTCGAGCAAAAACGGCTGATTTTCGACAAAAGAGATAACACCCCCCCATTACGTCATGCTTCAGAAATGTGGAAAATGGTCCATTTTCAAATGTTTTATTTTTGAACGTCAGTTCACATTTGTAGGTGGATCATCAGTGTTAGAGCTAAAATTAGCATGTTTAAAGTGATTTTCATGCTTCCAGGGGCCCTAAACACAAGATTTATGGAATGGTTATTAGTGCATGAAAATGGCCAATTTACTCACTCTGAGTTCTCAAAAAGGGTTTCTTCACCCCGGGAAGTTAATTAAATACCATTTGGAGGCATTTAATGTTCAAGCAAAAACGGCTGATTTTCGACAAAAGAGATAACACCCCCCCATTACGTCATGCTTCAGAAATGTGGAAAATGGTCCGTTTTCAAATGTTTTATTTTTGAACGTCAGTTCACATTTGTAGGTGGATCATCAGTGTTAGAGCTAAAATTAGCATGTTTAAAGTGATTTTCATGCTTCTAGGGGCCCTAAACACAAGATTTATGGAATGGTTAAAAGTGCATGAAAATGGCCAATTTACTCACTCTAAGTTCTCAAAAAGGGTTTCTTCACCCCGGGAAGTTAATTAAATACCATTTGGAGGCATTTAATGTTCGAGCAAAAACGGCTGATTTTCGACAAAAGCGATAACACCCCCCCATTACGTCATGCTTCAAAAATGTGGAAAATGGTCCGTTTTCAAATGTTTTATTTTTGAACGTCAGTTCACATTTGTAGGTGGATCATCAGTGTTAGAGCTAAAATTAGCATGTTTAAAGTGATTTTCATGCTTCCAGGGGCCCTAAACACAAGATTTATGGAATGGTTAAAAGTGCATGAAAATGGCCAATTTACTCACTCTGAGTTCTCAAAAAGGGTTTCTTCACCCCGGGAAGTTAATTAAATACCATTTGAAGGCATTTAATGTTCAAGCAAAAACGGCTGATTTTTGACAAAAGAGATAACACCCCCCCATTACGTCATGCTTCAGAAATGTGGAAAATGGTCCGTTTTCAAATGTTTTATTTTTGAACGTCAGTTCACATTTGTAGGTGGATCATCAGTGTTAGAGCTAAAATTAGCATGTTTAAAGTGATTTTCATGCTTCCAGGGGCTCGGGAAGTGAATTAAATACTATTAGGAGGCATTTAATGTTCAAGCAAAATCAGCTGATTTTCGACAAAAGAGATAACACCCCCCCATTACGTCATGCTTCAGAAATGTGGAAAATGGTCCGTTTTCAAATGTTTTATTTTTGAACGTCAGTTCACATTTGTAGGTGGATCATCAGTGTTAGAGCTAAAATTAGCATGTTTAAAGTGATTTTCATGCTTCCAGGGGCCCTAAACACAAGATTTATGGAATGGTTAAAAGTGCATGAAAATGGCCAATTTACTCACTCTGAGTTCTCAAAAAGGGTTTCTTCACCCCGGGAAGTTAATTAAATACCATTTGGAGGCATTTAATGTTCGAGCAAAAACGGCTGATTTTCGACAAAAGAGATAACACCCCCCCATTACGTCATGCTTCAGAAATGTGGAAAATGGTCCGTTTTCAAATGTTTTATTTTTGAACATCAGTTCACATTTGTAGGTGGATCATCAGTGTTAGAGCTAAAATTAGCATGTTTAAAGTGATTTTCATGCTTCCAGGTGCTCGGGAAGTGAATTAAATACTATTTGGAGGCATTTAATGTTCGAGCAAAAACGGCTGATTTTCGACAAAAGAGATAACACCCCCCCATTACGTCATGCTTCAGAAATGTGGAAAATGGTCCGTTTTCAAATGTTTTATTTTTGAACGTCAGTTCACATTTGTAGGTGGATCGTCAGTGTTAGAGCTAAAATTAGCATGTTTAAAGTGATTTTCATACTTCCAGATTCCCTAAACACAAGATTTATGGAATGGTTAAAAGTGCATGAAAATGGCCAATTTACTCACTCTGAGTTCTCAAAAAGGGTTTCTTCACCCCGGGAAGTTAATTAAATACCATTTGGAGGCATTTAATGTTCGAGCAAAAACGGCTGATTTTCGACAAAAGAGATAACACCCCCCCATTACGTCATGCTTCAGAAATGTGGAAAATGGTCCGTTTTCAAATGTTTTTTTTTTGAACGTCAGTTCACATTTGTAGGTGGATCATCAGTGTTAGAGCTAAAATTAGCATGCTTAAAGTGATTTTCATGCTTCCAGGGGCTCGGGAAGTGAATTAAATACTATTTGGAGGCATTTAATGTTCAAGCAAAAACGGCTGATTTTCGACAAAAGAGATAACACCCCCCCATTACGTCATGCTTCAGAAATGTGGAAAATGGTCCGTTTTCAAATGTTTTATTTTTGAATGTCAGTTCACATTTGTAGGTGGATCATCAGTGTTAGAGCTAAAATTAGCATGTTTAAAGTGATTTTCATGCTTCCAGGGGCCCTAAACACAAGATTTATGGAATGGTTAATAGTGCATGAAAATGGCCAATTTACTCACTCTGAGTTCTCAAAAAGGGTTTCTTCACCCCGGGAAGTTAATTAAATACCATTTGGAGGCATTTAATGTTCAAGCAAAAACGGCTGATTTTTGACAAAAGAGATAACACCCCCCCATTACGTCATGCTTCAGAAATGTGGAAAATGGTCCGTTTTCAAATGTTTTATTTTTGAACGTCAGTTCACATTTGTAGGTGGATCATCAGTGTTAGAGCTAAAATTAGCATGTTTAAAGTGATTTTCATGCTTCCAGGGGCTCGGGAAGTGAATTAAATACTATTTGGAGGCATTTAATGTTCAAGCAAAAACAGCTGATTTTCGACAAAAGAGATAACCCCCCCCCATTACGTCATGCTTCAGAAATGTGGAAAATGGTCCGTTTTCAAATGTTTTATTTTTGAACGTCAGTTCACAGTTGTAGGTGGATCATCAGTGTTAGAGCTAAAATTAGCATGTTTAAAGTGATTTTCATGCTTCCAGGGGCCCTAAACACAAGATTTATGGAATGGTTAAAAGTGCATGAAAATGGCCAATTTACTCACTCTGAGTTCTCAAAAAGGGTTTCTTCACCCCGGGAAGTTAATTAAATACCATTTGGAGGCATTTAATGTTCGAGCAAAAACGGCTGATTTTCGACAAAAGAGATAACACCCCCCCATTACGTCATGCTTCAGAAATGTGGAAAATGGTCCGTTTTCAAATGTTTTATTTTTGAACGTCAGTTCACATTTGTAGGTGGATCATCAGTGTTAGAGCTAAAATTAGCATGTTTAAAGTGATTTTCATGCTTCCAGGTGCTCGGGAAGTGAATTAAATACTATTTGGAGGCATTTAATGTTCGAGCAAAAACGGCTGATTTTCGACAAAAGAGATAACACCCCCCCATTACGTCATGCTTCAGAAATGTGGAAAATGGTCCGTTTTCAAATGTTTTATTTTTGAACGTCAGTTCACATTTGTAGGTGGATCGTCAGTGTTAGAGCTAAAATTAGCATGTTTAAAGTGATTTTCATACTTCCAGATTCCCTAAACACAAGATTTATGGAATGGTTAAAAGTGCATGAAAATGGCCAATTTACTCACTCCCAGTTCTCAAAAAGGGTTTCTTCACCCCGGGAAGTTAATTAAATACCATTTGGAGGCATTTAATGTTCGAGCAAAAACAGCTGATTTTCGACAAAAGAGATAACACCCCCCCATTACGTCATGCTTCAGAAATGTGGAAAATGGTCCGTTTTCAAATGTTTTATTTTTGAACGTCAGTTCACATTTGTAGGTGGATCATCAGTGTTAGAGCTAAAATTAGCATGTTTAAAGTGATTTTCATGCTTCCAGGGGCCCTAAACACAAGATTTATGGAATGGTTAAAAGTGCATGAAAATGGCCAATTTACTCACTCTGAGTTCTCAAAAAGGGTTTCTTCACCCCGGGAAGTTAATTAAATACCATTTGGAGGCATTTAATGTTCAAGCAAAAACGGCTGATTTTTGACAAAAGAGATAACACCCCCCCATTACGTCATGCTTCAGAAATGTGGAAAATGGTCCGTTTTCAAATGTTTTATTTTTGAACGTCAGTTCACATTTGTAGGTGGATCATCAGTGTTAGAGCTAAAATTAGCATGTTTAAAGTGATTTTCATGCTTCCAGGGGCTCGGGAAGTGAATTAAATACTATTTGGAGGCATTTAATGTTCAAGCAAAAACAGCTGATTTTCGACAAAAGAGATAACACCCCCCCATTACGTCATGCTTCAGAAATGTGGAAAATGGTCCGTTTTCAAATGTTTTATTTTTGAACGTCAGTTCACATTTGTAGGTGGATCATCAGTGTTAGAGCTAAAATTCGCATGTTTAAAGTGATTTTCATGCTTTCAGGGGCTCGGGAAGTGAATTAAATACTATTTGGAGGCATTTAATGTTCAAGCAAAAACGGCTGATTTTCGACAAAAGAGATAACACCCCCCCCATTACGTCATGCTTCAGAAATGTGGAAAATGGTCCGTTTTCAAATGTTTTATGTTTGAACGTCAGTTCACATTTGTAGGTGGATCATCAGTGTTAGAGCTAAAATTAGCATGTTTAAAGTGATTTTCTTGCTTCCAGAGGCCCTAAACACAAGATTTATGGAATGGTTGAAAGTGCATGAAAATGGCCAATTTACTCACTCCGAGTTCTCAAAAAGGGTTTCTTCAGCCCGGGAAGGTAATTAAATACCATTTGGAGGCATTTAATGTTCGAGCAAAAACGGCTGATTTTCGACAAAAGAGATAACACCCCCCCATTACGTCATGCTTCAGAAATGTGGAAAATGGTCCATTTTCAAATGTTTTATTTTTGAACGTCAGTTCACATTTGTAGGTGGATCATCAGTGTTAGAGCTAAAATTAGCATGTTTAAAGTGATTTTCATGCTTCCAGGGGCCCTAAACACAAGATTTATGGAATGGTTATTAGTGCATGAAAATGGCCAATTTACTCACTCTGAGTTCTCAAAAAGGGTTTCTTCACCCCGGGAAGTTAATTAAATACCATTTGGAGGCATTTAATGTTCAAGCAAAAACGGCTGATTTTCGACAAAAGAGATAACACCCCCCCATTACGTCATGCTTCAGAAATGTGGAAAATGGTCCGTTTTCAAATGTTTTATTTTTGAACGTCAGTTCACATTTGTAGGTGGATCATCAGTGTTAGAGCTAAAATTAGCATGTTTAAAGTGATTTTCATGCTTCTAGGGGCCCTAAACACAAGATTTATGGAATGGTTAAAAGTGCATGAAAATGGCCAATTTACTCACTCTAAGTTCTCAAAAAGGGTTTCTTCACCCCGGGAAGTTAATTAAATACCATTTGGAGGCATTTAATGTTCGAGCAAAAACGGCTGATTTTCGACAAAAGCGATAACACCCCCCCATTACGTCATGCTTCAAAAATGTGGAAAATGGTCCGTTTTCAAATGTTTTATTTTTGAACGTCAGTTCACATTTGTAGGTGGATCATCAGTGTTAGAGCTAAAATTAGCATGTTTAAAGTGATTTTCATGCTTCCAGGGGCCCTAAACACAAGATTTATGGAATGGTTAAAAGTGCATGAAAATGGCCAATTTACTCACTCTGAGTTCTCAAAAAGGGTTTCTTCACCCCGGGAAGTTAATTAAATACCATTTGAAGGCATTTAATGTTCAAGCAAAAACGGCTGATTTTTGACAAAAGAGATAACACCCCCCCATTACGTCATGCTTCAGAAATGTGGAAAATGGTCCGTTTTCAAATGTTTTATTTTTGAACGTCAGTTCACATTTGTAGGTGGATCATCAGTGTTAGAGCTAAAATTAGCATGTTTAAAGTGATTTTCATGCTTCCAGGGGCTCGGGAAGTGAATTAAATACTATTAGGAGGCATTTAATGTTCAAGCAAAATCAGCTGATTTTCGACAAAAGAGATAACACCCCCCCATTACGTCATGCTTCAGAAATGTGGAAAATGGTCCGTTTTCAAATGTTTTATTTTTGAACGTCAGTTCACATTTGTAGGTGGATCATCAGTGTTAGAGCTAAAATTAGCATGTTTAAAGTGATTTTCATGCTTCCAGGGGCCCTAAACACAAGATTTATGGAATGGTTAAAAGTGCATGAAAATGGCCAATTTACTCACTCTGAGTTCTCAAAAAGGGTTTCTTCACCCCGGGAAGTTAATTAAATACCATTTGGAGGCATTTAATGTTCGAGCAAAAACGGCTGATTTTCGACAAAAGAGATAACACCCCCCCATTACGTCATGCTTCAGAAATGTGGAAAATGGTCCGTTTTCAAATGTTTTATTTTTGAACATCAGTTCACATTTGTAGGTGGATCATCAGTGTTAGAGCTAAAATTAGCATGTTTAAAGTGATTTTCATGCTTCCAGGTGCTCGGGAAGTGAATTAAATACTATTTGGAGGCATTTAATGTTCGAGCAAAAACGGCTGATTTTCGACAAAAGAGATAACACCCCCCCATTACGTCATGCTTCAGAAATGTGGAAAATGGTCCGTTTTCAAATGTTTTATTTTTGAACGTCAGTTCACATTTGTAGGTGGATCGTCAGTGTTAGAGCTAAAATTAGCATGTTTAAAGTGATTTTCATACTTCCAGATTCCCTAAACACAAGATTTATGGAATGGTTAAAAGTGCATGAAAATGGCCAATTTACTCACTCTGAGTTCTCAAAAAGGGTTTCTTCACCCCGGGAAGTTAATTAAATACCATTTGGAGGCATTTAATGTTCGAGCAAAAACGGCTGATTTTCGACAAAAGAGATAACACCCCCCCATTACGTCATGCTTCAGAAATGTGGAAAATGGTCCGTTTTCAAATGTTTTTTTTTTGAACGTCAGTTCACATTTGTAGGTGGATCATCAGTGTTAGAGCTAAAATTCGCATGTTTAAAGTGATTTTCATGCTTTCAGGGGCTCGGGAAGTGAATTAAATACTATTTGGAGGCATTTAATGTTCAAGCAAAAACGGCTGATTTTCGACAAAAGAGATAACACCCCCCCCCATTACGTCATGCTTCAGAAATGTGGAAAATGGTCCGTTTTCAAATGTTTTATGTTTGAACGTCAGTTCACATTTGTAGGTGGATCATCAGTGTTAGAGCTAAAATTAGCATGTTTAAAGTGATTTTCTTGCTTCCAGAGGCCCTAAACACAAGATTTATGGAATGGTTGAAAGTGCATGAAAATGGCCAATTTACTCACTCCGAGTTCTCAAAAAGGGTTTCTTCAGCCCGGGAAGGTAATTAAATACCATTTGGAGGCATTTAATGTTCGAGCAAAAACGGCTGATTTTCGACAAAAGAGATAACACCCCCCCATTACGTCATGCTTCAGAAATGTGGAAAATGGTCCATTTTCAAATGTTTTATTTTTGAACGTCAGTTCACATTTGTAGGTGGATCATCAGTGTTAGAGCTAAAATTAGCATGTTTAAAGTGATTTTCATGCTTCCAGTGCCCTAAACACAAGATTTATGGAATGGTTATTAGTGCATGAAAATGGCCAATTTACTCACTCTGAGTTCTCAAAAAGGGTTTCTTCACCCCGGGAAGTTAATTAAATACCATTTGGAGGCATTTAATGTTCAAGCAAAAACGGCTGATTTTCGACAAAAGAGATAACACCCCCCCATTACGTCATGCTTCAGAAATGTGGAAAATGGTCCGTTTTCAAATGTTTTATTTTTGAACGTCAGTTCACATTTGTAGGTGGATCATCAGTGTTAGAGCTAAAATTAGCATGTTTAAAGTGATTTTCATGCTTCTAGGGGCCCTAAACACAAGATTTATGGAATGGTTAAAAGTGCATGAAAATGGCCAATTTACTCACTCTAAGTTCTCAAAAAGGGTTTCTTCACCCCGGGAAGTTAATTAAATACCATTTGGAGGCATTTAATGTTCGAGCAAAAACGGCTGATTTTCGACAAAAGCGATAACACCCCCCCATTACGTCATGCTTCAAAAATGTGGAAAATGGTCCGTTTTCAAATGTTTTATTTTTGAACGTCAGTTCACATTTGTAGGTGGATCATCAGTGTTAGAGCTAAAATTAGCATGTTTAAAGTGATTTTCATGCTTCCAGGGGCCCTAAACACAAGATTTATGGAATGGTTAAAAGTGCATGAAAATGGCCAATTTACTCACTCTGAGTTCTCAAAAAGGGTTTCTTCACCCCGGGAAGTTAATTAAATACCATTTGAAGGCATTTAATGTTCAAGCAAAAACGGCTGATTTTTGACAAAAGAGATAACACCCCCCCATTACGTCATGCTTCAGAAATGTGGAAAATGGTCCGTTTTCAAATGTTTTATTTTTGAACGTCAGTTCACATTTGTAGGTGGATCATCAGTGTTAGAGCTAAAATTAGCATGTTTAAAGTGATTTTCATGCTTCCAGGGGCTCGGGAAGTGAATTAAATACTATTAGGAGGCATTTAATGTTCAAGCAAAATCAGCTGATTTTCGACAAAAGAGATAACACCCCCCCATTACGTCATGCTTCAGAAATGTGGAAAATGGTCCGTTTTCAAATGTTTTATTTTTGAACGTCAGTTCACATTTGTAGGTGGATCATCAGTGTTAGAGCTAAAATTAGCATGTTTAAAGTGATTTTCATGCCTCCAGAGGCCCTAAACACAAGATTTATGGAATGGTTAAAAGTGCATGAAAATGGCCAATTTACTCACTCTGAGTTCTCAAAAAGGGTTTCTTCACCCCGGGAAGTTAATTAAATACCATTTGGAGGCATTTAATGTTCAAGCAAAAACGGCTGATTTTTGACAAAAGAGATAACACCCCCCCATTACGTCATGCTTCAGAAATGTGGAAAATGGTCCGTTTTCAAATGTTTTATTTTTGAACGTCAGTTCACATTTGTAGGTGGATCATCAGTGTTAGAGCTAAAATTAGCATGTTTAAAGTGATTTTCATGCTTCCAGGGGCTCGGGAAGTGAATTAAATACTATTTGGAGGCATTTAATGTTCAAGCAAAAACAGCTGATTTTCGACAAAAGAGATAACACCCCCCCATTACGTCATGCTTCAGAAATGTGGAAAATGGTCCGTTTTCAAATGTTTTATTTTTGAACGTCAGTTCACATTTGTAGGTGGATCATCAGTGTTAGAGCTAAAATTCGCATGTTTAAAGTGATTTTCATGCTTTCAGGGGCTCGGGAAGTGAATTAAATACTATTTGGAGGCATTTAATGTTCAAGCAAAAACGGCTGATTTTCGACAAAAGAGATAACACCCCCCCCATTACGTCATGCTTCAGAAATGTGGAAAATGGTCCGTTTTCAAATGTTTTATGTTTGAACGTCAGTTCACATTTGTAGGTGGATCATCAGTGTTAGAGCTAAAATTAGCATGTTTAAAGTGATTTTCTTGCTTCCAGAGGCCCTAAACACAAGATTTATGGAATGGTTGAAAGTGCATGAAAATGGCCAATTTACTCACTCCGAGTTCTCAAAAAGGGTTTCTTCAGCCCGGGAAGGTAATTAAATACCATTTGGAGGCATTTAATGTTCGAGCAAAAACGGCTGATTTTCGACAAAAGAGATAACACCCCCCCATTACGTCATGCTTCAGAAATGTGGAAAATGGTCCATTTTCAAATGTTTTATTTTTGAACGTCAGTTCACATTTGTAGGTGGATCATCAGTGTTAGAGCTAAAATTAGCATGTGAAAGTGATTTTCATGCTTCCAGGGGCCCTAAACACAAGATTTATGGAATGGTTATTAGTGCATGAAAATGGCCAATTTACTCACTCTGAGTTCTCAAAAAGGGTTTCTTCACCCCGGGAAGTTAATTAAATACCATTTGGAGGCATTTAATGTTCAAGCAAAAACGGCTGATTTTCGACAAAAGAGATAACACCCCCCCATTACGTCATGCTTCAGAAATGTGGAAAATGGTCCGTTTTCAAATGTTTTATTTTTGAACGTCAGTTCACATTTGTAGGTGGATCATCAGTGTTAGAGCTAAAATTAGCATGTTTAAAGTGATTTTCATGCTTCTAGGGGCCCTAAACACAAGATTTATGGAATGGTTAAAAGTGCATGAAAATGGCCAATTTACTCACTCTAAGTTCTCAAAAAGGGTTTCTTCACCCCGGGAAGTTAATTAAATACCATTTGGAGGCATTTAATGTTCGAGCAAAAACGGCTGATTTTCGACAAAAGCGATAACACCCCCCCATTACGTCATGCTTCAAAAATGTGGAAAATGGTCCGTTTTCAAATGTTTTATTTTTGAACGTCAGTTCACATTTGTAGGTGGATCATCAGTGTTAGAGCTAAAATTAGCATGTTTAAAGTGATTTTCATGCTTCCAGGGGCCCTAAACACAAGATTTATGGAATGGTTAAAAGTGCATGAAAATGGCCAATTTACTCACTCTGAGTTCTCAAAAAGGGTTTCTTCACCCCGGGAAGTTAATTAAATACCATTTGAAGGCATTTAATGTTCAAGCAAAAACGGCTGATTTTTGACAAAAGAGATAACACCCCCCCATTACGTCATGCTTCAGAAATGTGGAAAATGGTCCGTTTTCAAATGTTTTATTTTTGAACGTCAGTTCACATTTGTAGGTGGATCATCAGTGTTAGAGCTAAAATTAGCATGTTTAAAGTGATTTTCATGCTTCCAGGGGCTCGGGAAGTGAATTAAATACTATTAGGAGGCATTTAATGTTCAAGCAAAATCAGCTGATTTTCGACAAAAGAGATAACACCCCCCCATTACGTCATGCTTCAGAAATGTGGAAAATGGTCCGTTTTCAAATGTTTTATTTTTGAACGTCAGTTCACATTTGTAGGTGGATCATCAGTGTTAGAGCTAAAATTAGCATGTTTAAAGTGATTTTCATGCTTCCAGGGGCCCTAAACACAAGATTTATGGAATGGTTAAAAGTGCATGAAAATGGCCAATTTACTCACTCTGAGTTCTCAAAAAGGGTTTCTTCACCCCGGGAAGTTAATTAAATACCATTTGGAGGCATTTAATGTTCGAGCAAAAACGGCTGATTTTCGACAAAAGAGATAACACCCCCCCATTACGTCATGCTTCAGAAATGTGGAAAATGGTCCGTTTTCAAATGTTTTATTTTTGAACATCAGTTCACATTTGTAGGTGGATCATCAGTGTTAGAGCTAAAATTAGCATGTTTAAAGTGATTTTCATGCTTCCAGGTGCTCGGGAAGTGAATTAAATACTATTTGGAGGCATTTAATGTTCGAGCAAAAACGGCTGATTTTCGACAAAAGAGATAACACCCCCCCATTACGTCATGCTTCAGAAATGTGGAAAATGGTCCGTTTTCAAATGTTTTATTTTTGAACGTCAGTTCACATTTGTAGGTGGATTGTCAGTGTTAGAGCTAAAATTAGCATGTTTAAAGTGATTTTCATACTTCCAGATTCCCTAAACACAAGATTTATGGAATGGTTAAAAGTGCATGAAAATGGCCAATTTACTCACTCTGAGTTCTCAAAAAGGGTTTCTTCACCCCGGGAAGTTAATTAAATACCATTTGGAGGCATTTAATGTTCGAGCAAAAACGGCTGATTTTCGACAAAAGAGATAACACCCCCCCATTACGTCATGCTTCAGAAATGTGGAAAATGGTCCGTTTTCAAATGTTTTTTTTTTGAACGTCAGTTCACATTTGTAGGTGGATCATCAGTGTTAGAGCTAAAATTCGCATGTTTAAAGTGATTTTCATGCTTTCAGGGGCTCGGGAAGTGAATTAAATACTATTTGGAGGCATTTAATGTTCAAGCAAAAACGGCTGATTTTCGACAAAAGAGATAACACCCCCCCCCATTACGTCATGCTTCAGAAATGTGGAAAATGGTCCGTTTTCAAATGTTTTATGTTTGAACGTCAGTTCACATTTGTAGGTGGATCATCAGTGTTAGAGCTAAAATTAGCATGTTTAAAGTGATTTTCTTGCTTCCAGAGGCCCTAAACACAAGATTTATGGAATGGTTGAAAGTGCATGAAAATGGCCAATTTACTCACTCCGAGTTCTCAAAAAGGGTTTCTTCAGCCCGGGAAGGTAATTAAATACCATTTGGAGGCATTTAATGTTCGAGCAAAAACGGCTGATTTTCGACAAAAGAGATAACACCCCCCCATTACGTCATGCTTCAGAAATGTGGAAAATGGTCCATTTTCAAATGTTTTATTTTTGAACGTCAGTTCACATTTGTAGGTGGATCATCAGTGTTAGAGCTAAAATTAGCATGTTTAAAGTGATTTTCATGCTTCCAGTGCCCTAAACACAAGATTTATGGAATGGTTATTAGTGCATGAAAATGGCCAATTTACTCACTCTGAGTTCTCAAAAAGGGTTTCTTCACCCCGGGAAGTTAATTAAATACCATTTGGAGGCATTTAATGTTCAAGCAAAAACGGCTGATTTTCGACAAAAGAGATAACACCCCCCCATTACGTCATGCTTCAGAAATGTGGAAAATGGTCCGTTTTCAAATGTTTTATTTTTGAACGTCAGTTCACATTTGTAGGTGGATCATCAGTGTTAGAGCTAAAATTAGCATGTTTAAAGTGATTTTCATGCTTCTAGGGGCCCTAAACACAAGATTTATGGAATGGTTAAAAGTGCATGAAAATGGCCAATTTACTCACTCTAAGTTCTCAAAAAGGGTTTCTTCACCCCGGGAAGTTAATTAAATACCATTTGGAGGCATTTAATGTTCGAGCAAAAACGGCTGATTTTCGACAAAAGCGATAACACCCCCCCATTACGTCATGCTTCAAAAATGTGGAAAATGGTCCGTTTTCAAATGTTTTATTTTTGAACGTCAGTTCACATTTGTAGGTGGATCATCAGTGTTAGAGCTAAAATTAGCATGTTTAAAGTGATTTTCATGCTTCCAGGGGCTCGGGAAGTGAATTAAATACTATTAGGAGGCATTTAATGTTCAAGCAAAATCAGCTGATTTTCGACAAAAGAGATAACACCCCCCCATTACGTCATGCTTCAGAAATGTGGAAAATGGTCCGTTTTCAAATGTTTTATTTTTGAACGTCAGTTCACATTTGTAGGTGGATCATCAGTGTTAGAGCTAAAATTAGCATGTTTAAAGTGATTTTCATGCTTCCAGGGGCCCTAAACACAAGATTTATGGAATGGTTAAAAGTGCATGAAAATGGCCAATTTACTCACTCTGAGTTCTCAAAAAGGGTTTCTTCACCCCGGGAAGTTAATTAAATACCATTTGGAGGCATTTAATGTTCGAGCAAAAACGGCTGATTTTCGACAAAAGAGATAACACCCCCCCATTACGTCATGCTTCAGAAATGTGGAAAATGGTCCGTTTTCAAATGTTTTATTTTTGAACATCAGTTCACATTTGTAGGTGGATCATCAGTGTTAGAGCTAAAATTAGCATGTTTAAAGTGATTTTCATGCTTCCAGGTGCTCGGGAAGTGAATTAAATACTATTTGGAGGCATTTAATGTTCGAGCAAAAACGGCTGATTTTCGACAAAAGAGATAACACCCCCCCATTACGTCATGCTTCAGAAATGTGGAAAATGGTCCGTTTTCAAATGTTTTATTTTTGAACGTCAGTTCACATTTGTAGGTGGATCGTCAGTGTTAGAGCTAAAATTAGCATGTTTAAAGTGATTTTCATACTTCCAGATTCCCTAAACACAAGATTTATGGAATGGTTAAAAGTGCATGAAAATGGCCAATTTACTCACTCCCAGTTCTCAAAAAGGGTTTCTTCACCCCGGGAAGTTAATTAAATACCATTTGGAGGCATTTAATGTTCGAGCAAAAACAGCTGATTTTCGACAAAAGAGATAACACCCCCCCCATTACGTCATGCTTCAGAAATGTGGAAAATGGTCCGTTTTCAAATGTTTTATTTTTGAACGTCAGTTCACATTTGTAGGTGGATCATCAGTGTTAGAGCTAAAATTAGCATGTTTAAAGTGATTTTCATGCTTCCAGGGGCCCTAAACACAAGATTTATGGAATGGTTAAAAGTGCATGAAAATGGCCAATTTACTCACTCTGAGTTCTCAAAAAGGGTTTCTTCACCCCGGGAAGTTAATTAAATACCATTTGGAGGCATTTAATGTTCGAGCAAAAACGGCTGATTTTTGACAAAAGAGATAACACCCCCCCATTACTTCATGCTTCAGAAATGTGGAAAATGGTCCGTTTTCAAATGTTTTATTTTTGAACGTCAGTTCACATTTGTAGGTGGATCATCAGTGTTAGAGCTAAAATTAGCATGTTTAAAGTGATTTTCATGCTTCCAGGGGCTCGGGAAGTGAATTAAATACTATTTGGAGGCATTTAATGTTCAAGCAAAAACAGCTGATTTTCGACAAAAGAGATAACACCCCCCCATTACGTCATGCTTCAGAAATGTGGAAAATGGTCCGTTTTCAAATGTTTTATTTTTGAACGTCAGTTCACATTTGTAGGTGGATCATCAGTGTTAGAGCTAAAATTAGCATGTTTAAAGTGATTTTCATGCTTCCAGGGGCCCTAAACACAAGATTTATGGAATGGTTAAAAGTGCATGAAAATGGCCAATTTACTCACTCTGAGTTCTCAAAAAGGGTTTCTTCACCCCGGGAAGTTAATTAAATACCATTTGGAGGCATTTAATGTTCGAGCAAAAACGGCTGATTTTCGACAAAAGAGATAACACCCCCCCATTACGTCATGCTTCAGAAATGTGGAAAATGGTCCGTTTTCAAATGTTTTATTTTTGAACGTCAGTTCACATTTGTAGGTGGATCATCAGTGTTAGAGCTAAAATTAGCATGTTTAAAGTGATTTTCATGCTTCCAGGTGCTCGGGAAGTGAATTAAATACTATTTGGAGGCATTTAATGTTCGAGCAAAAACGGCTGATTTTCGACAAAAGAGATAACACCCCCCCATTACGTCATGCTTCAGAAATGTGGAAAATGGTCCGTTTTCAAATGTTTTATTTTTGAACGTCAGTTCACATTTGTAGGTGGATCGTCAGTGTTAGAGCTAAAATTAGCATGTTTAAAGTGATTTTCATACTTCCAGATTCCCTAAACACAAGATTTATGGAATGGTTAAAAGTGCATGAAAATGGCCAATTTACTCACTCCCAGTTCTCAAAAAGGGTTTCTTCACCCCGGGAAGTTAATTAAATACCATTTGGAGGCATTTAATGTTCGAGCAAAAACAGCTGATTTTCGACAAAAGAGATAACACCCCCCCATTACGTCATGCTTCAGAAATGTGGAAAATGGTCCGTTTTCAAATGTTTTATTTTTGAACGTCAGTTCACATTTGTAGGTGGATCATCAGTGTTAGAGCTAAAATTAGCATGTTTAAAGTGATTTTCATGCTTCCAGGGGCCCTAAACACAAGATTTATGGAATGGTTAAAAGTGCATGAAAATGGCCAATTTACTCACTCTGAGTTCTCAAAAAGGGTTTCTTCACCCCGGGAAGTTAATTAAATACCATTTGGAGGCATTTAATGTTCAAGCAAAAACGGCTGATTTTTGACAAAAGAGATAACACCCCCCCATTACGTCATGCTTCAGAAATGTGGAAAATGGTCCGTTTTCAAATGTTTTATTTTTGAACGTCAGTTCACATTTGTAGGTGGATCATCAGTGTTAGAGCTAAAATTAGCATGTTTAAAGTGATTTTCATGCTTCCAGGGGCTCGGGAAGTGAATTAAATACTATTTGGAGGCATTTAATGTTCAAGCAAAAACAGCTGATTTTCGACAAAAGAGATAACACCCCCCCATTACGTCATGCTTCAGAAATGTGGAAAATGGTCCGTTTTCAAATGTTTTATTTTTGAACGTCAGTTCACATTTGTAGGTGGATCATCAGTGTTAGAGCTAAAATTCGCATGTTTAAAGTGATTTTCATGCTTTCAGGGGCTCGGGAAGTGAATTAAATACTATTTGGAGGCATTTAATGTTCAAGCAAAAACGGCTGATTTTCGACAAAAGAGATAACACCCCCCCCATTACGTCATGCTTCAGAAATGTGGAAAATGGTCCGTTTTCAAATGTTTTATGTTTGAACGTCAGTTCACATTTGTAGGTGGATCATCAGTGTTAGAGCTAAAATTAGCATGTTTAAAGTGATTTTCTTGCTTCCAGAGGCCCTAAACACAAGATTTATGGAATGGTTGAAAGTGCATGAAAATGGCCAATTTACTCACTCCGAGTTCTCAAAAAGGGTTTCTTCAGCCCGGGAAGGTAATTAAATACCATTTGGAGGCATTTAATGTTCGAGCAAAAACGGCTGATTTTCGACAAAAGAGATAACACCCCCCCCATTACGTCATGCTTCAGAAATGTGGAAAATGGTCCATTTTCAAATGTTTTATTTTTGAACGTCAGTTCACATTTGTAGGTGGATCATCAGTGTTAGAGCTAAAATTAGCATGTTTAAAGTGATTTTCATGCTTCCAGGGGCCCTAAACACAAGATTTATGGAATGGTTATTAGTGCATGAAAATGGCCAATTTACTCACTCTGAGTTCTCAAAAAGGGTTTCTTCACCCCGGGAAGTTAATTAAATACCATTTGGAGGCATTTAATGTTCAAGCAAAAACGGCTGATTTTCGACAAAAGAGATAACACCCCCCCATTACGTCATGCTTCAGAAATGTGGAAAATGGTCCGTTTTCAAATGTTTTATTTTTGAACGTCAGTTCACATTTGTAGGTGGATCATCAGTGTTAAAGCTAAAATTAGCATGTTTAAAGTGATTTTCATGCTTCTAGGGGCCCTAAACACAAGATTTATGGAATGGTTAAAAGTGCATGAAAATGGCCAATTTACTCACTCTAAGTTCTCAAAAAGGGTTTCTTCACCCCGGGAAGTTAATTAAATACCATTTGGAGGCATTTAATGTTCGAGCAAAAACGGCTGATTTTCGACAAAAGCGATAACACCCCCCCATTACGTCATGCTTCAAAAATGTGGAAAATGGTCCGTTTTCAAATGTTTTATTTTTGAACGTCAGTTCACATTTGTAGGTGGATCATCAGTGTTAGAGCTAAAATTAGCATGTTTAAAGTGATTTTCATGCTTCCAGGGGCCCTAAACACAAGATTTATGGAATGGTTAAAAGTGCATGAAAATGGCCAATTTACTCACTCTGAGTTCTCAAAAAGGGTTTCTTCACCCCGGGAAGTTAATTAAATACCATTTGAAGGCATTTAATGTTCAAGCAAAAACGGCTGATTTTTGACAAAAGAGATAACACCCCCCCATTACGTCATGCTTCAGAAATGTGGAAAATGGTCCGTTTTCAAATGTTTTATTTTTGAACGTCAGTTCACATTTGTAGGTGGATCATCAGTGTTAGAGCTAAAATTAGCATGTTTAAAGTGATTTTCATGCTTCCAGGGGCTCGGGAAGTGAATTAAATACTATTAGGAGGCATTTAATGTTCAAGCAAAATCAGCTGATTTTCGACAAAAGAGATAACACCCCCCCATTACGTCATGCTTCAGAAATGTGGAAAATGGTCCGTTTTCAAATGTTTTATTTTTGAACGTCAGTTCACATTTGTAGGTGGATCATCAGTGTTAGAGCTAAAATTAGCATGTTTAAAGTGATTTTCATGCTTCCAGGGGCCCTAAACACAAGATTTATGGAATGGTTAAAAGTGCATGAAAATGGCCAATTTACTCACTCTGAGTTCTCAAAAAGGGTTTCTTCACCCCGGGAAGTTAATTAAATACCATTTGGAGGCATTTAATGTTCGAGCAAAAACGGCTGATTTTCGACAAAAGAGATAACACCCCCCCATTACGTCATGCTTCAGAAATGTGGAAAATGGTCCGTTTTCAAATGTTTTATTTTTGAACATCAGTTCACATTTGTAGGTGGATCATCAGTGTTAGAGCTAAAATTAGCATGTTTAAAGTGATTTTCATGCTTCCAGGTGCTCGGGAAGTGAATTAAATACTATTTGGAGGCATTTAATGTTCGAGCAAAAAGGGCTGATTTTCGACAAAAGAGATAACACCCCCCCATTACGTCATGCTTCAGAAATGTGGAAAATGGTCCGTTTTCAAATGTTTTATTTTTGAACGTCAGTTCACATTTGTAGGTGGATCGTCAGTGTTAGAGCTAAAATTAGCATGTTTAAAGTGATTTTCATACTTCCAGATTCCCTAAACACTAGATTTATGGAATGGTTAAAAGTGCATGAAAATGGCCAATTTACTCACTCCCAGTTCTCAAAAAGGGTTTCTTCACCCCGGGAAGTTAATTAAATACCATTTGGAGGCATTTAATGTTCGAGCAAAAACAGCTGATTTTCGACAAAAGAGATAACACCCCCCCATTACGTCATGCTTCAGAAATGTGGAAAATGGTCCGTTTTCAAATGTTTTATTTTTGAACGTCAGTTCACATTTGTAGGTGGATCATCAGTGTTAGAGCTAAAATTAGCATGTTTAAAGTGATTTTCATGCTTCCAGGGGCCCTAAACACAAGATTTATGGAATGGTTAAAAGTGCATGAAAATGGCCAATTTACTCACTCTGAGTTCTCAAAAAGGGTTTCTTCACCCCGGGAAGTTAATTAAATACCATTTGGAGGCATTTAATGTTCGAGCAAAAACGGCTGATTTTTGACAAAAGAGATAACACCCCCCCATTACGTCATGCTTCAGAAATGTGGAAAATGGTCCGTTTTCAAATGTTTTATTTTTGAACGTCAGTTCACATTTGTAGGTGGATCATCAGTGTTAGAGCTAAAATTAGCATGTTTAAAGTGATTTTCATGCTTCCAGGGGCTCGGGAAGTGAATTAAATACTATTTGGAGGCATTTAATGTTCAAGCAAAAACAGCTGATTTTCGACAAAAGAGATAACACCCCCCCATTACATCATGCTTCAGAAATGTGGAAAATGGTCCGTTTTCAAATGTTTTATTTTTGAACGTCAGTTCACATTTGTAGGTGGATCATCAGTGTTAGAGCTAAAATTCGCATGTTTAAAGTGATTTTCATGCTTTCAGGGGCTCGGGAAGTGAATTAAATACTATTTGGAGGCATTTAATGTTCAAGCAAAAACGGCTGATTTTCGACAAAAGAGATAACACCCCCCCCATTACGTCATGCTTCAGAAATGTGGAAAATGGTCCGTTTTCAAATGTTTTATGTTTGAACGTCAGTTCACATTTGTAGGTGGATAATCAGTGTTAGAGCTAAAATTAGCATGTTTAAAGTGATTTTCTTGCTTCCAGAGGCCCTAAACACAAGATTTATGGAATGGTTGAAAGTGCATGAAAATGGCCAATTTACTCACTCCGAGTTCTCAAAAAGGGTTTCTTCAGCCCGGGAAGGTAATTAAATACCATTTGGAGGCATTTAATGTTCGAGCAAAAACGGCTGATTTTCGACAAAAGAGATAACACCCCCCCATTACGTCATGCTTCAGAAATGTGGAAAATGGTCCATTTTCAAATGTTTTATTTTTGAACGTCAGTTCACATTTGTAGGTGGATCATCAGTGTTAGAGCTAAAATTAGCATGTTTAAAGTGATTTTCATGCTTCCAGTGCCCTAAACACAAGATTTATGGAATGGTTATTAGTGCATGAAAATGGCCAATTTACTCACTCTGAGTTCTCAAAAAGGGTTTCTTCACCCCGGGAAGTTAATTAAATACCATTTGGAGGCATTTAATGTTCAAGCAAAAACGGCTGATTTTCGACAAAAGAGATAACACCCCCCCATTACGTCATGCTTCAGAAATGTGGAAAATGGTCCGTTTTCAAATGTTTTATTTTTGAACGTCAGTTCACATTTGTAGGTGGATCATCAGTGTTAGACCTAAAATTAGCATGTTTAAAGTGATTTTCATGCTTCTAGGGGCCCTAAACACAAGATTTATGGAATGGTTAAAAGTGCATGAAAATGGCCAATTTACTCACTCTAAGTTCTCAAAAAGGGTTTCTTCACCCCGGGAAGTTAATTAAATACCATTTGGAGGCATTTAATGTTCGAGCAAAAACGGCTGATTTTCGACAAAAGCGATAACACCCCCCCATTACGTCATGCTTCAAAAATGTGGAAAATGGTCCGTTTTCAAATGTTTTATTTTTGAACGTCAGTTCACATTTGTAGGTGGATCATCAGTGTTAGAGCTAAAATTAGCATGTTTAAAGTGATTTTCATGCTTCCAGGGGCCCTAAACACAAGATTTATGGAATGGTTAAAAGTGCATGAAAATGGCCAATTTACTCACTCTGAGTTCTCAAAAAGGGTTTCTTCACCCCGGGAAGTTAATTAAATACCATTTGAAGGCATTTAATGTTCAAGCAAAAACGGCTGATTTTTGACAAAAGAGATAACACCCCCCCATTACGTCATGCTTCAGAAATGTGGAAAATGGTCCGTTTTCAAATGTTTTATTTTTGAACGTCAGTTCACATTTGTAGGTGGATCATCAGTGTTAGAGCTAAAATTAGCATGTTTAAAGTGATTTTCATGCTTCCAGGGGCTCGGGAAGTGAATTAAATACTATTAGGAGGCATTTAATGTTCAAGCAAAATCAGCTGATTTTCGACAAAAGAGATAACACCCCCCCATTACGTCATGCTTCAGAAATGTGGAAAATGGTCCGTTTTCAAATGTTTTATTTTTGAACGTCAGTTCACATTTGTAGGTGGATCATCAGTGTTAGAGCTAAAATTAGCATGTTTAAAGTGATTTTCATGCTTCCAGGGGCCCTAAACACAAGATTTATGGAATGGTTAAAAGTGCATGAAAATGGCCAATTTACTCACTCTGAGTTCTCAAAAAGGGTTTCTTCACCCCGGGAAGTTAATTAAATACCATTTGGAGGCATTTAATGTTCGAGCAAAAACGGCTGATTTTCGACAAAAGAGATAACACCCCCCCATTACGTCATGCTTCAGAAATGTGGAAAATGGTCCGTTTTCAAATGTTTTATTTTTGAACATCAGTTCACATTTGTAGGTGGATCATCAGTGTTAGAGCTAAAATTAGCATGTTTAAAGTGATTTTCATGCTTCCAGGTGCTCGGGAAGTGAATTAAATACTATTTGGAGGCATTTAATGTTCGAGCAAAAACGGCTGATTTTCGACAAAAGAGATAACACCCCCCCCATTAAGTCATGCTTCAGAAATATGGAAAATGGTCCGTTTTCAAATGTTTTATTTTTGAACGTCAGTTCACATTTGTAGGTGGATCGTCAGTGTTAGAGCTAAAATTAGCATGTTTAAAGTGATTTTCATACTTCCAGATTCCCTAAACACAAGATTTATGGAATGGTTAAAAGTGCATGAAAATGGCCAATTTACTCACTCCCAGTTCTCAAAAAGGGTTTCTTCACCCCGGGAAGTTAATTAAATACCATTTGGAGGCATTTAATGTTCGACCAAAAACAGCTGATTTTCGACAAAAGAGATAACACCCCCCCATTACGTCATGCTTCAGAAATGTGGAAAATGGTCCGTTTTCAAATGTTTTATTTTTGAACGTCAGTTCACATTTGTAGGTGGATCATCAGTGTTAGAGCTAAAATTAGCATGTTTAAAGTGATTTTCATGCTTCCAGGGGCCCTAAACACAAGATTTATGGAATGGTTAAAAGTGCATGAAAATGGCCAATTTACTCACTCTGAGTTCTCAAAAAGGGTTTCTTCACCCCGGGAAGTTAATTAAATACCATTTGGAGGCATTTAATGTTCGAGCAAAAACGGCTGATTTTTGACAAAAGAGATAACACCCCCCATTACGTCATGCTTCAGAAATGTGGAAAATGGTCCGTTTTCAAATGTTTTATTTTTGAACGTCAGTTCACATTTGTAGGTGGATCATCAGTGTTAGAGCTAAAATTAGCATGTTTAAAGTGATTTTCATGCTTCCAGGGGCTCGGGAAGTGAATTAAATACTATTTGGAGGCATTTAATGTTCAAGCAAAAACAGCTGATTTTCGACAAAAGAGATAACACCCCCCCATTACGTCATGCTTCAGAAATGTGGAAAATGGTCCGTTTTCAAATGTTTTATTTTTGAACGTCAGTTCACATTTGTAGGTGGATCATCAGTGTTAGAGCTAAAATTCGCATGTTTAAAGTGATTTTCATGCTTTCAGGGGCTCGGGAAGTGAATTAAATACTATTTGGAGGCATTTAATGTTCAAGCAAAAACGGCTGATTTTCGACAAAAGAGATAACACCCCCCCCATTACGTCATGCTTCAGAAATGTGGAAAATGGTCCGTTTTCAAATGTTTTATTTTTGAACGTCAGTTCACATTTGTAGGTGGATCATCAGTGTTAGAGCTAAAATTAGCATGTTTAAAGTGATTTTCATGCTTCCAGGGGCCCTAAACACAAGATTTATGGAATTGGTTAAAAGTGCATGAAAATGGCCAATTTACTCACTCTGAGTTCTCAAAAAGGGTTTCTTCACCCCGGGAAGTTAATTAAATACCATTTGGAGGCATTTAATGTTCAAGCAAAAACGGCTGATTTTTGACAAAAGAGATAACACCCCCCATTACGTCATGCTTCAGAAATGTGGAAAATGGTCCGTTTTCAAATGTTTTATTTTTGAACGTCAGTTCACATTTATAGGTGGATCATCAGTGTTAGAGCTAAAATTAGCATGTTTAAAGTGATTTTCATGCTTCCAGGGGCTCGGGAAGTGAATTAAATACTATTTGGAGGCATTTAATGTTCAAGCAAAAACAGCTGATTTTCGACAAAAGAGATAACACCCCCCCATTACGTCATGCTTCAGAAATGTGGAAAATGGTCCGTTTTCAAATGTTTTATTTTTGAACGTCAGTTCACAGTTGTAGGTGGATCATCAGTGTTAGAGCTAAAATTAGCATGTTTAAAGTGATTTTCATGCTTCCAGGGGCCCTAAACACAAGATTTATGGAAAGGTTAAAAGTGCATGAAAATGGCCAATTTACTCACTCTGAGTTCTCAAAAAGGGTTTCTTCACCCCGGGAAGTTAATTAAATACCATTTGGAGGCATTTAATGTTTGAGCAAAACCGGCTCATTTTCGACAAAAGAGATAACACCCCCCATTACGTCATGCTTCAGAAATGTGGAAAATGGTCCGTTTTCAAATGTTTTATTTTTGAACGTCAGTTCACATTTGTCGGTGGATCATCAGTGTTAGAGCTAAAATTAGCATGTTTAAAGTGATTTTCATGCTTCCAGGGGGCCTAAACACAAGATTTATGGAATTGGTTAAAAGTGCATGAACATGGCCAATTTACTCACTCTTAGTTCTCAAAAAGGGTTTCTTCACCCCGGGAAGTTAATTAAATACCATTTGGAGGCATTTAATGTTCAAGCAAAAACGGCTGATTTTTGACAAAAGAGATAACACCCCCCCATTACGTCATGCTTCAGAAATGTGGAAAATGGTCCGTTTTCAAATGTTTTATTTTTGAACGTCAGTTCACATTTGTAGGTGGATCATCAGTGTTAGAGCTAAAATTGGCATGTTTAAAGTGATTTTCATGCTTCCAGGGGCTCGGGAAGTGAATTAAATACTATTTGGAGGCATTTAATGTTCAAGCAAAAACAGCTGATTTTCGACAAAAGAGATAACACCCCCCATTACGTCATGCTTCAGAAATGTGGAAAATGGTCCGTTTCAAATGTTTTATTTTTGAACGTCAGTTCACATTTGTAGGTGGATCATCAGTGTTAGAGCTAAAATTAGCATGTTTAAAGTGATTTTCATGCTTCCAGAGGCCCTAAACACAAGATTTATGGAATGGTTAAAAGTGCATGAAAATGGCCAATTTACTCACTCCGAGTTCTCAAAAAGGGTTTCTTCACCCCGGGAAGTTAATTAAATACCATTTGGAGGCATTTAATGTTCGAGCAAAAACAGCTGATTTTCTACAAAAGAGATAACACCCCCCCATTACGTCATGCTTCAGAAATGTGGAAAATGGTCCGTTTTCAAATGTTTTATGTTTGAACGTCAGTTCACATTTGTAGGTGGATCATCAGTGTTAGAGCTAAAATTAGCATGTTTAAAGTGATTTTCTTGCTTCCAGAGGCCCTAAACACAAGATTTGTGGAATGGTTAAAAGTGCATGAAAATGGCCAATTTACTCACTCCGAGTTCTCAAAAAGGGTTTCTTCACCCCGGGAAGGTAATTAAATACCATTTGGAGGCATTTAATGTTCGAGCAAAAACGGCTGATTTTCGACAAAAGAGATAACACCCCCCCATTACGTCATGCTTCAGAAATGTGGAAAATGGTCCATTTTCAAATGTTTCATTTTTGAACGTCAGTTCACATTTGTAGGTGGATCATCAGTGTTAGAGCTAAAATTAGCATATTTAAAGTGATTTTCATGCTTCCAGGGGCCCTAAACACAAGATTTATGGAATGGTTATTAGTGCATGAAAATGGCCAATTTACTCACTCTGAGTTCTCAAAAAGGGTTTCTTCACCCCGGGAAGTTAATTAAATACCATTTGGAGGCATTTAATGTTCAAGCAAAAACGGCAGATTTTTGACAAAAGAGATACACCCCCCCATTACGTCATGCTTCAGAAATGTGGAAAATGGTCCGTTTTCAAATGTTTTATTTTTGAACGTCAGTTCACATTTGTAGGTGGATCATCAGTGTTAGAGTTAAAATTAGCATGTTTAAAGTGATTTTCATGCTTCCAGGGGCTCGGGAAGTGAATTAAATACTATTTGGAGGCATTTAATGTTCAAGCAAAAACAGCTGATTTTCGACAAAAGAGATAACACCCCCCCATTACGTCATGCTTCAGAAATGTGGAAAATGGTCCGTTTTCAAATGTTTTATTTTTGAACGTCAGTTCACAGTTGTAGGTGGATCATCAGTGTTAGAGCTAAAATTAGCATGTTTAAAGTGATTTTCATGCTTCCAGGGGCCCTAAACACAAGATTTATGGAATGGTTAAAAGTGCATGAAAATGGCCAATTTACTCACTCTGAGTTCTCAAAAAGGGTTTCTTCACCCCGGGAAGTTAATTAAATACCATTTGGAGGCATTTAATGTTCGAGCAAAAACGGCAGATTTTCGACAAAAGAGATAACACCCCCCCATTACGTCATGCTTCAGAAATGTGGAAAATGGTCCATTTTCAAATGTTTTATTTTTGAACGTCAGTTCACATTTGTAGGTGGATCATCAGTGTTAGAGCTAAAATTAGCATGTTTAAAGTGATTTTCATGCTTCCAGGGGCTCGGGAAGTGAATTAAATACTATTTGGAGGCATTTAATGTTCAAGCAAAAACAGCTGATTTTCGACAAAAGAGATAACCCCCCCCCATTACGTCATGCTTCAGAAATGTGGAAAATGGTCCGTTTTCAAATGTTTTATTTTTGAACGTCAGTTCACAGTTGTAGGTGGATCATCAGTGTTAGAGCTAAAATTAGCATGTTTAAAGTGATTTTCATGCTTCCAGGGGCCCTAAACACAAGATTTATGGAATGGTTAAAAGTGCATGAAAATGGCCAATTTACTCACTCTGAGTTCTCAAAAAGGGTTTCTTCACCCCGGGAAGTTAATTAAATACCATTTGGAGGCATTTAATGTTCGAGCAAAAACGGCTGATTTTCGACAAAAGAGATAACACCCCCCATTGCGTCATGCTTCAGAAATGTGGAAAATGGTCCGTTTTCAAATGTTTTATTTTTGAACGTCAGTTCACATTTGTAGGTGGATCATCAGTGTTAGAGCTAAAATTAGCATGTTTAAAGTGATTTTCATGCTTCCATGGGCTCGGGAAGTGAATTAAATACTATTTGGAGGCATTTAATGTTCAAGTAAAAACAGCTGATTTTCGACAAAAGAGATAACACCCCCCCATTACGTCATGCTTCAGAAATGTGGAAAATGGTCCGTTTTCAAATGTTTTCTTTTTGAACGTCAGTTCACAGTTGTAGGTGGATCATCAGTGTTAGAGCTAAAATTAGCATGTTTAAAGTGATTTTCATGCTTCCAGGGGCCCTAAACACAAGATTTATTGAATGGTTAAAAGTGCATGAAAATGGCCAATTTACTCACTCCGAGTTCTCAAAAAGGGTTTCTTCACCCCGGGAAGTTAATTAAATACCATTTGGAGGCATTTAATGTTCAAGCAAAAACGGCTGATTTTCGACAAAAGAGATAACACCCCCCCATTACGTCATGCTTCAGAAATGTGGAAAATAGTCCGTTTTCAAATGTTTTATTTTTGAACATCAGTTCACATTTGTAGGTGGATCATCAGTGTTAGAGCTAACATTAGCATGTTTAAAGTGATTTTCATGCTTCCAGGGGCCCTAAACACAAGATTTATGGAATGGTTAAAAGTGCATGAAAATGGCCAATTTACTCACTCCGAGTTCTCAAAAAGGGTTTCTTCACCCCGGGAAGTTAATTAAATACCATTTGGAGGCATTTAATGTTCGAGCAAAAACGGCTGATTTTCGACAAAAGAGATAACACCCCCCCATTACGTCATGCTTCAGAAATGTGGAAAATGGTCCGCTTTCAAATGTTTTATTTTTGAACGTCAGTTCACGTTTGTAGGTGGATCATCAGTGTTAGAGCTAAAATTAGCATGTTTAAAGTGATTTTCATGCTTCCAGGGGCTCGGGAAGTGAATTAAATACTATTTGGAGGCATTTAATGTTCAAGCAAAAACGGCTGATTTTCAACAAAAGAGATAACACCCCCCCATTACGTCATGCTTCAGAAATGTGGAAAATGGTCCGTTTTCAAATGTTTTATTTTTGAACGTCAGTTCACATTTGTAGGTGGATCATCAGTGTTAGAGCTAAAATTAGCATGTTTAAAGTGATTTTCATGCTTCCAGGGGCCCTAAACACAAGATTTATGGAATGGTTAAAAGTGCATGAAAATGGCAAATTTATTCACTCCGAGTTCTCAAAAAGGGTTTCTTCACCCCGGGAAGTTAATTAAATACCATTTGGAGGCATTTAATGTTCAAGCAAAAACGGCTGATTTTCGACAAAAGAGATAACACCCCCCCATTACGTCATGCTTCAGAAATGTGGAAAATAGTCCGTTTTCAAATGTTTTATTTTTGAACGTCAGTTCACATTTGTAGGTGGATCATCAGTGTTAGAGCTAACATTAGCATGTTTAAAGTGATTTTCATGCTTCCAGGGGCCCTAAACACAAGATTTATGGAATGGTTAAAAGTGCATGAAAATGGCCAATTTACTCACTCCGAGTTCTCAAAAAGGGTTTCTTCACCCCGGGAAGTTAATTAAATACCATTTGGAGGCATTTAATGTTCGAGCAAAAACAGCTGATTTTCTACAAAAGAGATAACACCCCCCCATTACGTCATGCTTCAGAAATGTGGAAAATGGTCCGTTTTCAAATGTTTTATTTTTGAACGTCAGTTCACATTTGTAGGTGGATCATCAGTGTTAGAGCAAAAATTAGCATGTTTAAAGTGATTTTCATGCTTCCAGGGGCTCGGGAAGTGAATTAAATACTATTTGGAGGCATTTAATGTTCAAGCAAAAACAGCTGATTTTCGACAAAAGAGATAACACCCCCCATTACGTCATGGTCCAGAAATGTGGAACATGGTCCGTTTTCAAATGTTTTATTTTTGAACGTCAGTTCACAGTTGTAGGTGGATCATCAGTGTTAGAGCTAAAATTAGAATGTTTAAAGGGATTTTCATGCTTCCAGGGTCCCTAAACACAAGATTTATGGAATGGTTAAAAGTGCATGAAAATGGCCAATTTACTCACTCCGAGTTCTCAAAAAGGGTTTCTTCACCCCGGGAAGTTAATTAAATACCATTTGGAGGCATTTAATGTTCGAGCAAAAACGGCTGATTTTCGACAAAAGAGATAACACCCCCCCCATTACGTCATTCTTCAGAAATGTGGAAAATGGTCCGTTTTCAAATGTTTTATTTTTGAACGTCAGTTCACATTTGTAGGTGGATCATCAGTGTTAGAGCTAAAATTAGCATGTTTAAAGTGATTTTCATGCTTCCAGGGGCTCGGGAAGTGAATTAAATACTATTTGGAGGCATTTAATGTTCAAGCAAAAACGGCAGATTTTCGACAAAAGAGATAACACCCCCCCATTACGTCATGCTTCAGAAATGTGGAAAATGGTCCGTTTCAAATGTTTTATTTTTGAACGTCAGTTCACATTTGTAGGTGGATCATCAGTGTTAGAGCTAAAATTAGCATGTTTAAAGTGATTTTCATGCTTCCAGAGGCCCTAAACACAAGATTTATGGAATGGTTAAAAGTGCATGAAAATGGCCAATTTACTCACTCTGAGTTCTCAAAAAGGGTTTCTTCACCCCGGGAAGGTAATTAAATACCATTTGGAGGCATTTAATGTTCGAGCAAAAACGGCTGATTTTCGACAAAAGAGATAACACCCCCCCATTACGTCATGCTTCAGAAATGTGGAAAATGGTCCATTTTCAAATGTTTTATTTTTGAACGTCAGTTCACATTTGTAGGTGGATCATCAGTGTTAGAGCTAAAATTAGCATATTTAAAGTGATTTTCATGCTTCCAGGGGCCCTAAACACAAGATTTATGGAATGGTTATTAGTGCATGAAAATGGCCAATTTACTCTTTCTGAGTTCTCAAAAAGGGTTTCTTCACCCCGGGAAGTTAATTAAATACCATTTGGAGGCATTTAATGTTCAAGCAAAAACGGCAGATTTTTGACAAAAGAGATAACACCCCCCCATTACGTCATGCTTCAGAAATGTGGAAAATGGTCCGTTTTCAAATGTTTTATTTTTGAACGTCAGTTCACATTTGTAGGTGGATCATCAGTGTTAGAGTTAAAATTAGCATGTTTAAAGTGATTTTCATGCTTCCAGGGGCTCGGGAAGTGAATTAAATACTATTTGGAGGCATTTAATGTTCAAGCAAAAACAGCTGATTTTCGACAAAAGAGATAACACCCCCCCATTACGTCATGCTTCAGAAATGTGGAAAATGGTCCGTTTTCAAATGTTTTATTTTTGAACGTCAGTTCACAGTTGTAGGTGGATCATCAGTGTTAGAGCTAAAATTAGCATGTTTAAAGTGATTTTCATGCTTCCAGGGGCCCTAAACACAAGATTTATGGAATGGTTAAAAGTGCATGAAAATGGCCAATTTACTCACTCTGAGTTCTCAAAAAGGGTTTCTTCACCCCGGGAAGTTAATTAAATACCATTTGGAGGCATTTAATGTTCGAGCAAAAACTGCAGATTTTTGACAAAAGAGATAACACCCCCCCATTACGTCATGCTTCAGAAATGTGGAAAATGGTCCGTTTTCAAATGTTTTATTTTTGAACGTCAGTTCACATTTGTAGGTGGATCATCAGTGTTAGAGCTAAAATTAGCATGTTTAAAGTGATTTTCATGCTTCCAGGGGCTCGGGAAGTGAATTAAATACTATTTGGAGGCATTTAATGTTCAAGCAAAAACAGCTGATTTTCGACAAAAGAGATAACACCCCCCCATTACGTCATGCTTCAGAAATGTGGAAAATGGTCCGTTTTCAAATGTTTTATTTTTGAACGTCAGTTCACAGTTGTAGGTGGATCATCAGTGTTAGAGCTAAAATTAGCATGTTTAAAGTGATTTTCATGCTTCCAGGGGCCCTAAACACAAGATTTATGGAATGGTTAAAAGTGCATGAAAATGGCCAATTTACTCACTCTGAGTTCTCAAAAAGGGTTTCTTCACCCCGGGAAGTTAATTAAATACCATTTGGAGGCATTTAATGTTCGAGCAAAAACTGCTGATTTTCGACAAAAGAGATAACACCCCCCCATTACGTCATGCTTCAGAAATGTGGAAATTGGTCCGTTTTCAAATGTTTTATTTTTGAACGTCAGTTCACATTTGTAGGTGGATCATCAGTGTTAGAGCTAAAATTAGCATGTTTAAAGTGATTTTCATGCTTCCATGGGCTCGGGAAGTGAATTAAATACTATTTGGAGGCATTTAATGTTCAAGCAAAAACAGCTGATTTTCGACAAAAGAGATAACACCCCCCCATTACGTCATGCTTCAGAAATGTGGAAAATGGTCCGTTTTCAAATGTTTTATTTTTGAACGTCAGTTCACAGTTGTAGGTGGATCATCAGTGTTAGAGCTAAAATTAGCATGTTTAAAGTGATTTTCATGCTTCCAGGGGCCCTAAACACAAGATTTATGGAATGGTTAAAAGTGCATGAAAATGGCCAATTTACTCACTCCGAGTTCTCAAAAAGGGTTTCTTCACCCCGGGAAGTTAATTAAATACCATTTGGAGGCATTTAATGTTCAAGCAAAAACGGCTGATTTTCGACAAAAGAGATAACACCCCCCCATTACGTCATGCTTCAGAAATGTGGAAAATAGTCCGTTTTCAAATGTTTTATTTTTGAACGTCAGTTCACATTTGTAGGTGGATCATCAGTGTTAGAGCTAACATTAGCATGTTTAAAGTGATTTTCATGCTTCCAGGGGCCCTAAACACAAGATTTATGGAATGGTTAAAAGTGCATGAAAATGGCCAATTTACTCACTCCAAGTTCTCAAAAAGGGTTTCTTCACCCTGGGAAGTTAATTAAATACCATTTGGAGGCATTTAATGTTCGAGCAAAAACGGCTGATTTTCGACAAAAGAGATAACACCCCCCCATTACGTCATGCTTCAGAAATGTGGAAATTGGTCAGTTTTCAAATGTTTTATTTTTGAACGTCAGTTCACATTTGTAGGTGGATAATCAGTGTTAGAGCTAAAATTAGCATGTTTAAAGTGATTTTCATGCTTCCATGGGCTCGGGAAGTGAATTAAATACTATTTGGAGGCATTTAATGTTCAAGCAAAAACAGCTGATTTTCGACAAAAGAGATAACACCCCCCATTACGTCATGCTTCAGAAATGTGGAAAATGGTCCGTTTTCAAATGTTTTATTTTTGAACGTCAGTTCACAGTTGTAGGTGGATCATCAGTGTTAGAGCTAAAATTAGCATGTTTAAAGTGATTTTCATGCTTCCAGGGGCCCTAAACACAAGATTTATGGAATGGTTAAAAGTGCATGAAAATGGCCAATTTACTCACTCCGAGTTCTCAAAAAGGGTTTCTTCACCCCGGGAAGTTAATTAAATACCATTTGGAGGCATTTAATGTTCAAGCAAAAACGGCTGATTTTTGACAAAAGAGATAACACCCCCCCATTACGTCATGCTTCAGAAATGTGGAAAATAGTCTGTTTTCAAATGTTTTATTTTTGAACGTCAGTTCACATTTGTAGGTGGATCATCAGTGTTAGAGCTAACATTAGCATGTTTAAAGTGATTTTCATGCTTCCAGGGGCCCTAAACACAAGATTTATGGAATGGTTAAAAGTGCATGAAAATGGCCAATTTACTCACTCCGAGTTCTCAGAAAGGGTTTCTTCACCCCGGGAAGTTAATTAAATACCATTTGGAGGCATTTAATGTTCGAGCAAAAACGGCTGATTTTCGACAAAAGAGATAACACCCCCCCATTACGTCATGCTTCAGAAATGTGGAAAATGGTCCGTTTTCAAATGTTTTATTTTTGAACGTCAGTTCACGTTAGTAGGTGGATCATCAGTGTTAGAGCTAAAATTAGCATGTTTAAAGTGATTTTCATGCTTCCAGGGGCTCGGGAAGTGAATTAAATACTATTTGGAGGCATTTAATGTTCAAGCAAAAACGGCTGATTTTCGACAAAAGAGATAACACCCCCCCATTACGTCATGCTTCAGAAATGTGGAAAATGGTCCGTTTTCAAATGTTTTATTTTTGAACGTCAGTTCACATTTGTAGGTGGATCATCAGTCTTAGAGCTAAAATTAGCATGTTTAAAGTGATTTTCATGCTTCCAGGGGCCCTAAACACAAGATTTATGGAATGGTTAAAAGTGCATGAAAATGGCCAATTTACTCACTCCGAGTTCTCAAAAAGGGTTTCTTCACCCCGGGAAGTTAATTAAATACCATTTGGAGGCATTTAATGTTCAAGCAAAAACGGCTGATTTTCGACAAAAGAGATAACACCCCCCCATTACGTCATGCTTCAGAAATGTGGAAAATGGTCCATTTTCAAATGTTTTATTTTTGAACGTCAGTTCACATTTGTAGGTGGATCATCAGTGTTAGAGCTAAAATTAGCATATTTAAAGTGATTTTCATGCTTCCAGGGGCCCTAAACACAAGATTTATGGAATGGTTATTAGTGCATGAAAATGGCCAATTTACTCTTTCTGAGTTCTCAAAAAGGGTTTCTTCACCCCGGGAAGTTAATTAAATACCATTTGGAGGCATTTAATGTTCAAGCAAAAACGACAGATTTTTGACAAAAGAGATAACACCCCCCATTACGTCATGCTTCAGAAATGTGGAAAATGGTCCGTTTTCAAATGTTTTATTTTTGAACGTCAGTTCACATTTGTAGGTGGATCATCAGTGTTAGAGTTAAAATTAGCATGTTTAAAGTGATTTTCATGCTTCCAGGGGCTCGGGAAGTGAATTAAATACTATTTGGAGGCATTTAATGTTCAAGCAAAAACAGCTGATTTTCGACAAAAGAGATAATACCCCCCCATTACGTCATGCTTCAGAAATGTGGAAAATGGTCCGTTTTCAAATGTTTTATTTTTGAACGTCAGTTCACAGTTGTAGGTGGATCATCAGTGTTAGAGCTAAAATTAGCATGTTTAAAGTGATTTTCATGCTTCCAGGGGCCCTAAACACAAGATTTATGGAATGGTTAAAAGTGCATGAAAATGGCCAATTTACTCACTCTGAGTTCTCAAAAAGGGTTTCTTCACCCCGGGAAGTTAATTAAATACCATTTGGAAGCATTTAATGTTCGAGCAAAAACGGCAGATTTTTGACAAAAGAGATAACACCCCCCCATTACGTCATGCTTCAGAAATGTGGAAAATGGTCCGTTTTCAAATGTTTTATTTTTGAACGTCAGTTCACATTTGTAGGTGGATCATCAGTGTTAGAGCTAAAATTAGCATGTTTAAAGTGATTTTCATGCTTCCAGGGGCTCGGGAAGTGAATTAAATACTATTTGGAGGCATTTAATGTTCAAGCAAAAACAGCTGATTTTCGACAAAAGAGATAACACCCCCCCATTACGTCATGCTTCAGAAATGTGGAAAATGGTCCGTTTTCAAATGTTTTATTTTTGAACGTCAGTTCACAGTTGTAGGTGGATCATCAGTGTTAGAGCTAAAATTAGCATGTTTAAAGTGATTTTCATGCTTCCAGGGGCCCTAAACACAAGATTTATGGAATGGTTAAAAGTGCATGAAAATGGCCAATTTACTCACTCTGAGTTCTCAAAAAGGGTTTCTTCACCCCGGGAAGTTAATTAAATACCATTTGGAGGCATTTAATGTTCGAGCAAAAACGGCTGATTTTCGACAAAAGAGATAACACCCCCCCATTACGTCATGCTTCAGAAATGTGGAAATTGGTCCGTTTTCAAATGTTTTATTTTTGAACGTCAGTTCACATTTGTAGGTGGATCATCAGTGTTAGAGCTAAAATTAGCATGTTTAAAGTGATTTTCATGCTTCCATGGGCTCGGGAAGTGAATTAAATACTATTTGGAGGCATTTAATGTTCAAGCAAAAACAGCTGATTTTCGACAAAAGAGATAACACCCCCCCATTACGTCATGCTTCAGAAATGTGGAAAATGGTCCGTTTTCAAATGTTTTATTTTTGAACGTCAGTTCACAGTTGTAGGTGGATCATCAGTGTTAGAGCTAAAATTAGCATGTTTAAAGTGATTTTCATGCTTCCAGGGGCCCTAAACACAAGATTTATGGAATGGTTAAAAGTGCATGAAAATGGCCAATTTACTCACTCCGAGTTCTCAAAAAGGGTTTCTTCACCCCGGGAAGTTAATTAAATACCATTTGGAGGCATTTAATGTTCAAGCAAAAACGGCTGATTTTCGACAAAAGAGATAACACCCCCCCATTACGTCATGCTTCAGAAATGTGGAAAATAGTCCGTTTTCAAATGTTTTATTTTTGAACGTCAGTTCACATTTGTAGGTGGATCATCAGTGTTAGAGCTAACATTAGCATGTTTAAAGTGATTTTCATGCTTCCAGGGGCCCTAAACACAAGATTTATGGAATGGTTAAAAGTGCATGAAAATGGCCAATTTACTCACTCCGAGTTCTCAAAAAGGGTTTCTTCACCCCGGGAAGTTAATTAAATACCATTTGGAGGCATTTAATGTTCGAGCAAAAACGGCTGATTTTCGACAAAAGAGATAACACCCCCCCATTACGTCATGCTTCAGAAATGTGGAAAATGGTCCGTTTTCAAATGTTTTATTTTTGAACGTCAGTTCACGTTTGTAGGTGGATCATCAGTGTTAGAGCTAAAATTAGCATGTTTAAAGTGATTTTCATGCTTCCAGGGGCTCGGGAAGTGAATTAAATACTATTTGGAGGCATTTAATGTTCAAGCAAAAACGGCTGATTTTCGACAAAAGAGATAACACCCCCCCCATTACGTCATGCTTCAGAAATGTGGAAAATGGTCCGTTTTCAAATGTTTTATTTTTGAACGTCAGTTCACATTTGTAGGTGGATCATCAGTGTTAGAGCTAAAATTAGCATGTTTAAAGTGATTTTCATGCTTCCAGGGGCCCTAAACACAAGATTTATGGAATGGTTAAAAGTGCATGAAAATGGCCAATTTACTCACTCCGAGTTCTCAAAAAGGGTTTCTTCACCCCGGGAAGTTAATTAAATACCATTTGGAGGCATTTAATGTTCAAGCAAAAACGGCTGATTTTCGACAAAAGAGATAACACCCCCCCATTACGTCATGCTTCAGAAATGTGGAAAATAGTCCATTTTCAAATGTTTTATTTTTGAACGTCAGTTCACATTTGTAGGTGGATCATCAGTGTTAGAGCTAAAATTAGCATGTTTAAAGTGATTTTCATGCTTCCAGGGGCCCTAAACACAAGATTTATGGAATGGTTAAAAGTGCATGAAAATGGCCAATTTACTCACTCTGAGTTCTCAAAAAGGGTTTCTTCACCCTGGGAAGTTAATTAAATACCATTTGGAGGCATTTAATGTTCGAGCAAAAACGGCTGATTTTCGACAAAAGAGATAACACCCCCCCATTACGTCATGCTTCAGAAATGTGGAAATTGGTCAGTTTTCAAATGTTTTATTTTTGAACGTCAGTTCACATTTGTAGGTGGATAATCAGTGTTAGAGCTAAAATTAGCATGTTTAAAGTGATTTTCATGCTTCCATGGGCTCGGGAAGTGAATTAAATACTATTTGGAGGCATTTAATGTTCAAGCAAAAACAGCTGATTTTCGACAAAAGAGATAACACCCCCCCATTACGTCATGCTTCAGAAATGTGGAAAATGGTCCGTTTTCAAATGTTTTATTTTTGAACGTCAGTTCACAGTTGTAGGTGGATCATCAGTGTTAGAGCTAAAATTAGCATGTTTAAAGTGATTTTCATGCTTCCAGGGGCCCTAAACACAAGATTTATGGAATGGTTAAAAGTGCATGAAAATGGCCAATTTACTCACTCCGAGTTCTCAAAAAGGGTTTCTTCACCCCGGGAAGTTAATTAAATACCATTTGGAGGCATTTAATGTTCAAGCAAAAACGGCTGATTTTTGACAAAAGAGATAACACCCCCCCATTACGTCATGCTTCAGAAATGTGGAAAATAGTCCGTTTTCAAATGTTTTATTTTTGAACGTCAGTTCACATTTGTAGGTGGATCATCAGTGTTAGAGCTAACATTAGCATGTTTAAAGTGATTTTCATGCTTCCAGGGGCCCTAAACACAAGATTTATGGAATGGTTAAAAGTGCATGAAAATGGCCAATTTACTCACTCCGAGTTCTCAGAAAGGGTTTCTTCACCCCGGGAAGTTAATTAAATACCATTTGGAGGCATTTAATGTTCGAGCAAAAACGGCTGATTTTCGACAAAAGAGATAACACCCCCCCATTACGTCATGCTTCAGAGATGTGGAAAATGGTCCGTTTTCAAATGTTTTATTTTTGAACGTCAGTTCACGTTAGTAGGTGGATCATCAGTGTTAGAGCTAAAATTAGCATGTTTAAAGTGATTTTCATGCTTCCAGGGTCTCGGGAAGTGAATTAAATACTATTTGGAGGCATTTAATGTTCAAGCAAAAACGGCTGATTTTCGACAAAAGAGATAACACCCCCCCATTACGTCATGCTTCAGAAATGTGGAAAATGGTCCGTTTTCAAATGTTTTATTTTTGAACGTCAGTTCACATTTGTAGGTGGATCATCAGTGTTAGAGCTAAAATTAGCATGTTTAAAGTGATTTTCATGCTTCCAGGGGCCCTAAACACAAGATTTATGGAATGGTTAAAAGTGCATGAAAATGGCCAATTTACTCACTCCGAGTTCTCAAAAAGGGTTTCTTCACCCCGGGAAGTTAATTAAATACCATTTGGAGGCATTTAATGTTCAAGCAAAAACGGCTGATTTTCGACAAAAGAGATAACACCCCCCCATTACGTCATGCTTCAGAAATGTGGAAAATAGTCCGTTTTCAAATGTTTTATTTTTGAACATCAGTTCACATTTGTAGGTGGATCATCAGTGTTAGAGCTAACATTAGCATGTTTAAAGTGATTTTCATGCTTCCAGGGGCCCTAAACACAAGATTTATGGAATGGTTAAAAGTGCATGAAAATGGCCAATTTACTCACTCCGAGTTCTCAAAAACGGTTTCTTCACCCCGGGAAGCTAATTAAATACCATTTGGAGGCATTTAATGTTCGAGCAAAAACAGCTGATTTTCTACAAAAGAGATAACACCCCCCCATCACGTCATGCTTCAGAAATGTGGAAAATGGTCCGTTTTCAAATGTTTTATTTTTGAACGTCAGTTCACATTTGTAGGTGGATCATCAGTGTTAGAGCTAAAATTAGCATGTTTAAAGTGATTTTCATGCTTCCAGGGGCCCTAAACACAAGATTTATGGAATGGTTAAAAGTGCATGAAAATGGCCAATTTACTCACTCTGAGTTCTCAAAAAGGGTTTCTTCACCCCGGGAAGTTAATTAAATACCATTTGGAGGCATTTAATGTTCAAGCAAAAACGGCTGATGTTTGACAAAAGAGATAACACCCCCCCATTACGTCATGCTTCAGAAATGTGGAAAATGGTCCGTTTTCAAATGTTTTATTTTTGAACGTCAGTTCACATTTGTAGGTGGATCATCAGTGTTAGAGCTAAAATTAGCACATTTAAAGTGATTTTCATGCTTCCAGGGGCTCGGGAAGTGAATTAAATACTATTTGGAGGCATTTAATGTTCAAGCAAAAACGGCTGATTTTCGACAAAAGAGATAACACCCCCCCCCCATTACGTCATGCTTCAGAAATGTGGAAAATGGTCCGTTTTCAAATGTTTTATTTTTGAACGTCAGTTCACATTTGTAGGTGGATCATCAGTGTTAGAGCTAAAATTAGCATGTTTAAAGTGATTTTCATGCTTCCAGGGGCCCTAAACACAAGATTTATGGAATTGGTTAAAAGTGCATGAAAATGGCCAATTTACTCACTCTGAGTTCTCAAAAAGGCTTTCTTCACCCCGGGAAGTTAATTAAATACCATTTGGAGGCATTTAATGTTCAAGCAAAAACGGCTGATTTTTGACAAAAGAGATAACACCCCCCCATTACGTCATGCTTCAGAAATGTGGAAAATGGTCCGTTTTCAAATGTTTTATTTTTGAACGTCAGTTCACATTTGTAGGTGGATCATCAGTGTTAGAGCTAAAATTAGCATGTTTAAAGTGATTTTCATGCTTCCAGGGGCCCTAAACACAAGATTTATGGAATGGTTAAAAGTGCATGAAAATGGCCAATTTACTCACTCCGAGTTCTCAAAAAGGGTTTCTTCACCCCGGGAAGTTAATTAAATACCATTTGGAGGCATTTAATGTTCGAGCAAAAACGGCTGATTTTCAACAAAAGAGATAACACCCCCCCATTACGTCATGCTTCAGAAATGTGGAAAATGGTCCGTTTTCAAATGTTTTATTTTTGAACGTCAGTTCACATTTGTAGGTGGATCATCAGTGTTAGAGCTAAAATTAGCATGTTTAAAGTGATTTTCATGCTTCCAGGGGCCCTAAACACAAGATTTATGGAATGGTTAAAAGTGCATGAAAATGGCCAATTTACTCACTCTGAGTTCTCAAAAAGGGTTTCTTCACCCCGGGAAGTTAGTTAAATACCATTTGGAGGCATTTAATGTTCAAGCAAAAACGGCTGATTTTTGACAAAAGAGATAACACCCCCCCATTACGTCATGCTTCAGAAATGTGGAAAATGGTCCGTTTTCAAATGTTTTATTTTTGAACGTCAGTTCACATTTGTAGGTGGATCATCAGTGTTAGAGCTAAAATTAGCACGTTTAAAGTGATTTTCATGCTTCCAGGGGCTCGGGAAGTGAATTAAATACTATTTGGAGGCATTTAATGTTCAAGCAAAAACAGCTGATTTTCGACAAAAGAGATAACACCCCCCCATTAGGTCATGCTTCAGAAATGTGGAAAATGGTCCGTTTCAAATGTTTTATTTTTGAACGTCAGTTCACATTTGTAGGTGGATCATCAGTGTTAGAGCTAAAATTAGCATGTTTAAAATGATTTTCATGCTTCCAGAGGCCCTAAACACAAGATTTATGGAATGGTTAAAAGTGCATGAAAATGGCCAATTTACTCACTCCGAGTTCTCAAAAAGGGTTTCTTCACCCCGGGAAGTTAATTAAATACCATTTGGAGGCATTTAATGTTCGAGCAAAAACAGCTGATTTTCTACAAAAGAGATAACACCCCCCCATTACGTCATGCTTCAGAAATGTGGAAAATGGTCCGTTTTCAAATGTTTTATTTTTGAACGTCAGTTCACATTTGTAGGTGGATCATCAGTGTTAGAGCTAAAATTAGCATGTTTAAAGTGATTTTCATGCTTCCAGGGGCTCGGGAAGTGAATTAAATACTATTTGGAGGCATTTAATGTTCAAGCAAAAACAGCTGATTTTCGACAAAAGAGATAACCCCCCCCCATTACGTCATGCTTCAGAAATGTGGAAAATGGTCCGTTTTCAAATGTTTTATTTTTGAACGTCAGTTCACAGTTGTAGGTGGATCATCAGTGTTAGAGCTAAAATTAGCATGTTTAAAGTGATTTTCATGCTTCCAGGGGCCCTAAACACAAGATTTATGGAATGGTTAAAAGTGCATGAAAATGGCCAATTTACTCACTCTGAGTTCTCAAAAAGGGTTTCTTCACCCCGGGAAGTTAATTAAATACCATTTGGAGGCATTTAATGTTCGAGCAAAAACGGCTGATTTTCGACAAAAGAGATAACACCCCCCCCATTACGTCATGCTTCAGAAATGTGGAAATTGGTCCGTTTTCAAATGTTTTATTTTTGAACGTCAGTTCACATTTGTAGGTGGATCATCAGTGTTAGAGCTAAAATTAGCATGTTTAAAGTGATTTTCATGCTTCCATGGGCTCGGGAAGTGAATTAAATACTATTTGGAGGCATTTAATGTTCAAGCAAAAACAGCTGATTTTCGACAAAAGAGATAACACCCCCCCATTACGTCATGCTTCAGAAATGTGGAAAATGGTCCGTTTTCAAATGTTTTATTTTTGAACGTCAGTTCACAGTTGTAGGTGGATCATCAGTGTTAGAGCTAAAATTAGCATGTTTAAAGTGATTTTCATGCTTCCAGGGGCCCTAAACACAAGATTTAGGGAATGGTTAAAAGTGCATGAAAATGGCCAATTTACTCACTCCGAGTTCTCAAAAAGGGTTTCTTCACCCCGGGAAGTTAATTAAATACCATTTGGAGGCATTTAATGTTCAAGCAAAAAAGGCTGATTTTCGACAAAAGAGATAACACCCCCCCATTACGTCATGCTTCAGAAATGTGGAAAATAGTCCGTTTTCAAATGTTTTATTTTTGAACGTCAGTTCACATTTGTAGGTGGATCATCAGTGTTAGAGCTAACATTAGCATGTTTAAAGTGATTTTCATGCTTCCAGGGGCCCTAAACACAAGATTTATGGAATGGTTAAAAGTGCATGAAAATGGCCAATTTACTCACTCCGAGTTCTCAAAAAGGGTTTCTTCACCCCGGGAAGTTAATTAAATACCATTTGGAGGCATTTAATGTTCGAGCAAAAACGGCTGATTTTCGACAAAAGAGATAACACTCCCCCATTACGTCATGCTTCAGAAATGTGGAAAATGGTCCGTTTTCAAATGTTTTATTTTTGAACGTCAGTTCACGTTTGTAGGTGGATCATCAGTGTTAGAGCTAAAATTAGCATGTTTAAAGTGATTTTCATGCTTCCAGGGGCTCGGGAAGTGAATTAAATACTATTTGGAGGCATTTAATGTTCAAGCAAAAACGGCTGATTTTCGACAAAAGAGATAACACCCCCCCCCCCATTACGTCATGCTTCAGAAATGTGGAAAATGGTCCGTTTTCAAATGTTTTATTTTTGAACGTCAGTTCACATTTGTAGGTGGATCATCAGTGTTAGAGCTAAAATTAGCATGTTTAAAGTGATTTTCATGCTTCCAGGGGCCCTAAACACAAGATTTATGGAATGGTTAAAAGTGCATGAAAATGGCCAATTTACTCACTCCGAGTTCTCAAAAAGGGTTTCTTCACCCCGGGAAGTTAATTAAATACCATTTGGAGGCATTTAATGTTCAAGCAAAAACGGCTGATTTTCGACAAAAGAGATAACACCCCCCCATTACGTCATGCTTCAGAAATGTGGAAAATAGTCCGTTTTCAAATGTTTTATTTTTGAACATCAGTTCACATTTGTAGGTGGATCATCAGTGTTAGAGCTAAAATTAGCATGTTTAAAGTGATTTTCATGCTTCCAGGGGCTCGGGAAGTGAATTAAATACTATTTGGAGGCATTTAATGTTCAAGCAAAAACGGCTGATTTTCAACAAAAGAGATAACACCCCCCCCATTACGTCATGCTTCAGAAATGTGAAAAATGGTCCGTTTTCAAATGTTTTATTTTTGAACGTCAGTTCACATTTGTAGGTGGATCATCAGTGTTAGAGCTAAAATTAGCATGTTTAAAGTGATTTTCATGCTTCCAGGGGCCCTAAACACAAGATTTATGGAATGGTAAAAGTGCATGAAAATGGCCAATTTACTCACTCTGAGTTCTCAAAAAGGGTTTCTTCACCCCGGGAAGTTAATTAAATACCATTTGGAGGCATTTAATGTTCGAGCAAAAACGGCTGATTTTCGACAAAAGAGATAACACCCCCCCATTACGTCATGCTTCAGAAATGTGGAAATTGGTCCGTTTTCAAATGTTTTATTTTTGAACGTCAGTTCACATTTGTAGGTGGATCATCAGTGTTAGAGCTAAAATTAGCATGTTTAAAGTGATTTTCATGCTTCCATGGGCTCGGGAAGTGAATTAAATACTATTTGGAGGCATTTAATGTTCAAGCAAAAACAGCTGATTTTCGACAAAAGAGATAACACCCCCCCATTACGTCATGCTTCAGAAATGTGGAAAATGGTCCGTTTTCAAATGTTTTATTTTTGAACGTCAGTTCACAGTTGTAGGTGGATCATCAGTGTTAGAGCTAAAATTAGCATGTTTAAAGTGATTTTCATGCTTCCAGGGGCCCTAAACACAAGATTTATGGAATGGTTAAAAGTGCATGAAAATGGCCAATTTACTCACTCCGAGTTCTCAAAAAGGGTTTCTTCACCCCGGGAAGTTAATTAAATACCATTTGGAGGCATTTAATGTTCAAGCAAAAACGGCTGATTTTCGACAAAAGAGATAACACCCCCCCATTACGTCATGCTTCAGAAATGTGGAAAATAGTCCGTTTTCAAATGTTTTATTTTTGAACGTCAGTTCACATTTGTAGGTGGATCATCAGTGTTAGAGCTAACATTAGCATGTTTAAAGTGATTTTCATGCTTCCAGGGGCCCTAAACACAAGATTTATGGAATGGTTAAAAGTGCATGAAAATGGCCAATTTACTCACTCCGAGTTCTCAAAAAGGGTTTCTTCACCCCGGGAAGTTAATTAAATACCATTTGGAGGCATTTAATGTTCGAGCAAAAACAGCTGATTTTCTACAAAAGAGATAACACCCCCCCATTACGTCATGCTTCAGAAATGTGGAAAATGGTCCGTTTTCAAATGTTTTATTTTTGAACGTCAGTTCACATTTGTAGGTGGATCATCAGTGTTAGAGCTAAAATTAGCATGTTTAAAGTGATTTTCATGCTTCCAGGGGCTCGGGAAGTGAATTAAATACTATTTGGAGGCATTTAATGTTCAAGCAAAAACAGCTGATTTTCGACAAAAGAGATAACACCCCCCCATTACGTCATGCTTCAGAAATGTGGAACATGGTCCGTTTTCAAATGTTTTATTTTTGAACGTCAGTTCACAGTTGTAGGTGGATCATCAGTGTTAGAGCTAAAATTAGAATGTTTAAAGGGATTTTCATGCTTCCAGGGGCCCTAAACACAAGATTTATGGAATGGTTAAAAGTGCATGAAAATGGCCAATTTACTCACTCCGAGTTCTCAAAAAGGGTTTCTTCACCCCGGGAAGTTAATTAAATACCATTTGGAGGCATTTAATGTTCGAGCAAAAACGGCTGATTTTCGACAAAAGAGATAACACCCCCCCCATTACGTCATTCTTCAGAAATGTGGAAAATGGTCCGTTTTCAAATGTTTTATTTTTGAACGTCAGTTCACATTTGTAGGTGGATCATCAGTGTTAGAGCTAAAATTAGCATGTTTAAAGTGATTTTCATGCTTCCAGGGGCTCGGGAAGTGAATTAAATACTATTTGGAGGCATTTAATGTTCAAGCAAAAACGGCAGATTTTCGACAAAAGAGATAAAACCCCCCCATTACGTCATGCTTCAGAAATGTGGAAAATGGTCCGTTTCAAATGTTTTATTTTTGAACGTCAGTTCACATTTGTAGGTGGATCATCAGTGTTAGAGCTAAAATTAGCATGTTTAAAGTGATTTTCATGCTTCCAGAGGCCCTAAACACAAGATTTATGGAATGGTTAAAAGTGCATGAAAATGGCCAATTTACTCACTCTGAGTTCTCAAAAAGGGTTTCTTCACCCCGGGAAGGTAATTAAATACCATTTGGAGGCATTTAATGTTCGAGCAAAAACGGCTGATTTTCGACAAAAGAGATAACACCCCCCCATTACGTCATGCTTCAGAAATGTGGAAAATGGTCCATTTTCAAATGTTTTATTTTTGAACGTCAGTTCACATTTGTAGGTGGATCATCAGTGTTAGAGCTAAAATTAGCATATTTAAAGTGATTTTCATGCTTCCAGGGGCCCTAAACACAAGATTTATGGAATGGTTATTAGTGCATGAAAATGGCCAATTTACTCTTTCTGAGTTCTCAAAAAGGGTTTCTTCACCCCGGGAAGTTAATTAAATACCATTTGGAGGCATTTAATGTTCAAGCAAAAACGGCAGATTTTTGACAAAAGAGATAACACCCCCCCATTACGTCATGCTTCAGAAATGTGGAAAATGGTCCGTTTTCAAATGTTTTATTTTTGAACGTCAGTTCACATTTGTAGGTGGATCATCAGTGTTAGAGTTAAAATTAGCATGTTTAAAGTGATTTTCATGCTTCCAGGGGCTCAGGAAGTGAATTAAATACTATTTGGAGGCATTTAATGTTCAAGCAAAAACAGCTGATTTTCGACAAAAGAGATAACACCCCCCCATTACGTCATGCTTCAGAAATGTGGAAAATGGTCCGTTTTCAAATGTTTTATTTTTGAACGTCAGTTCACAGTTGTAGGTGGATCATCAGTGTTAGAGCTAAAATTAGCATGTTTAAAGTGATTTTCATGCTTCCAGGGGCCCTAAACACAAGATTTATGGAATGGTTAAAAGTGCATGAAAATGGCCAATTTACTCACTCTGAGTTCTCAAAAAGGGTTTCTTCACCCCGGGAAGTTAATTAAATACCATTTGGAGGCATTTAATGTTCGAGCAAAAACTGCAGATTTTTGACAAAAGAGATAACACCCCCCCATTACGTCATGCTTCAGAAATGTGGAAAATGGTCCGTTTTCAAATGTTTTATTTTTGAACGTCAGTTCACAGTTGTAGGTGGATCATCAGTGTTAGAGCTAAAATTAGCATGTTTAAAGTGATTTTCATGCTTCCAGGGGCCCTAAACACAAGATTTATGGAATGGTTAAAAGTGCATGAAAATGGCCAATTTACTCACTCTGAGTTCTCAAAAAGGGTTTCTTCACCCCGGGAAGTTAATTAAATACCATTTGGAGGCATTTAATGTTCGAGCAAAAACGGCTGATTTTCGACAAAAGAGATAACACCCCCCCATTACGTCATGCTTCAGAAATGTGGAAATTGGTCCGTTTTCAAATGTTTTATTTTTGAACGTCAGTTCACATTTGTAGGTGGATCATCAGTGTTAGAGCTAAAATTAGCATGTTTAAAGTGATTTTCATGCTTCCATGGGCTCGGGAAGTGAATTAAATACTATTTGGAGGCATTTAATGTTCAAGCAAAAACAGCTGATTTTCGACAAAAGAGATAACACCCCCCCATTACGTCATGCTTCAGAAATGTGGAAAATGGTCCGTTTTCAAATGTTTCATTTTTGAACGTCAGTTCACAGTTGTAGGTGGATCATCAGTGTTAGAGCTAAAATTAGCATGTTTAAAGTGATTTTCATGCTTCCAGGGGCCCTAAACACAAGATTTATGGAATGGTTAAAAGTGCATGAAAATGGCCAATTTACTCACTCCGAGTTCTCAAAAAGGGTTTCTTCACCCCGGGAAGTTAATTAAATACCATTTGGAGGCATTTAATGTTCAAGCAAAAACGGCTGATTTTCGACAAAAGAGATAACACCCCCCCATTACGTCATGCTTCAGAAATGTGGAAAATAGTCCGTTTTCAAATGTTTTATTTTTGAACGTCAGTTCACATTTGTAGGTGGATCATCAGTGTTAGAGCTAACATTAGCATGTTTAAAGTGATTTTCATGCTTCCAGGGGCCCTAAACACAAGATTTATGGAATGGTTAAAAGTGCATGAAAATGGCCAATTTACTCACTCCGAGTTCTCAAAAAGGGTTTCTTCACCCCGGGAAGTTAATTAAATACCATTTGGAGGCATTTAATGTTCGAGCAAAAACGGCTGATTTTCGACAAAAGAGATAACACCCCCCCATTACGTCATGCTTCAGAAATGTGGAAAATGGTCCGTTTTCAAATGTTTTATTTTTGAACGTCAGTTCACGTTTGTAGGTGGATCATCAGTGTTAGAGCTAAAATTAGCATGTTTAAAGTGATTTTCATGCTTCCAGGGGCTCGGGAAGTGAATTAAATACTATTTGGAGGCATTTAATGTTCAAGCAAAAACGGCTGATTTTCGACAAAAGAGATAACGCCCCCCCCATTACGTCATGCTTCAGAAATGTGGAAAATGGTCCGTTTTCAAATGTTTTATTTTTGAACGTCAGTTCACATTTGTAGGTGGATCATCAGTGTTAGAGCTAAAATTAGCATGTTTAAAGTGATTTTCATGCTTCCAGGGGCCCTAAACACAAGATTTATGGAATGGTTAAAAGTGCATGAAAATGGCCAATTTACTCACTCCGAGTTCTCAAAAAGGGTTTCTTCACCCCGGGAAGTTAATTAAATACCATTTGGAGGCATTTAATGTTCAAGCAAAAACGGCTGATTTTCGACAAAAGAGATAACACCCCCCCATTACGTCATGCTTCAGAAATGTGGAAATTGGTCAGTTTTCAAATGTTTTATTTTTGAACGTCAGTTCACATTTGTAGGTGGATAATCAGTGTTAGAGCTAAAATTAGCATGTTTAAAGTGATTTTCATGCTTCCATGGGCTCGGGAAGTGAATTAAATACTATTTGGAGGCATTTAATGTTCAAGCAAAAACAGCTGATTTTCGACAAAAGAGATAACACCCCCCCATTACGTCATGCTTCAGAAATGTGGAAAATGGTCCGTTTTCAAATGTTTTATTTTTGAACGTCAGTTCACAGTTGTAGGTGGATCATCAGTGTTAGAGCTAAAATTAGCATGTTTAAAGTGATTTTCATGCTTCCAGGGGCCCTAAACACAAGATTTATGGAATGGTTAAAAGTGCATGAAAATGGCCAATTTACTCACTCCGAGTTCTCAAAAAGGGTTTCTTCACCCCGGGAAGTTAATTAAATACCATTTGGAGGCATTTAATGTTCAAGCAAAAACGGCTGATTTTTGACAAAAGAGATAACACCCCCCCATTACGTCATGCTTCAGAAATGTGGAAAATAGTCCGTTTTCAAATGTTTTATTTTTGAACGTCAGTTCACATTTGTAGGTGGATCATCAGTGTTAGAGCTAACATTAGCATGTTTAAAGTGATTTTCATGCTTCCAGGGGCCCTAAACACAAGATTTATGGAATGGTTAAAAGTGCATGAAAATGGCCAATTTACTCACTCCGAGTTCTCAGAAAGGGTTTCTTCACCCCGGGAAGTTAATTAAATACCATTTGGAGGCATTTAATGTTCGAGCAAAAACGGCTGATTTTCGACAAAAGAGATAACACCCCCCCCATTACGTCATGCTTCAGAAATGTGGAAAATGGTCCGTTTTCAAATGTTTTATTTTTGAACGTCAGTTCACGTTAGTAGGTGGATCATCAGTGTTAGAGCTAAAATTAGCATGTTTAAAGTGATTTTCATGCTTCCAGGGGCTCGGGAAGTGAATTAAATACTATTTGGAGGCATTTAATGTTCAAGCAAAAACGGCTGATTTTCGACAAAAGAGATAACACCCCCCCATTACGTCATGCTTCAGAAATGTGGAAAATGGTCCGTTTTCAAATGTTTTATTTTTGAACGTCAGTTCACATTTGTAGGTGGATCATCAGTGTTAGAGCTAAAATTAGCATGTTTAAAGTGATTTTCATGCTTCCAGGGGCCCTAAACACAAGATTTATGGAATGGTTAAAAGTGCATGAAAATGGCCAATTTACTCACTCCGAGTTCTCAAAAAGGGTTTCTTCACCCCGGGAAGTTAATTAAATACCATTTGGAGGCATTTAATGTTCAAGCAAAAACGGCTGATTTTCCACAAAAGAGATAACACCCCCCCATTACGTCATGCTTCAGAAATGTGGAAAATGGTCCATTTTCAAATGTTTTATTTTTGAACGTCAGTTCACATTTGTAGGTGGATCATCAGTGTTAGAGCTAAAATTAGCATATTTAAAGTGATTTTCATGCTTCCAGGGGCCCTAAACACAAGATTTATGGAATGGTTATTAGTGCATGAAAATGGCCAATTTACTCTTTCTGAGTTCTCAAAAAGGGTTTCTTCACCCCGGGAAGTTAATTAAATACCATTTGGAGGCATTTAATGTTCAAGCAAAAACGACAGATTTTTGACAAAAGAGATAACACCCCCCATTACGTCATGCTTCAGAAATGTGGAAAATGGTCCGTTTTCAAATGTTTTATTTTTGAACGTCAGTTCACATTTGTAGGTGGATCATCAGTGTTAGAGTTAAAATTAGCATGTTTAAAGTGATTTTCATGCTTCCAGGGGCTCGGGAAGTGAATTAAATACTATTTGGAGGCATTTAATGTTCAAGCAAAAACAGCTGATTTTCGACAAAAGAGATAACACCCCCCCATTACGTCATGCTTCAGAAATGTGGAAAATGGTCCGTTTTCAAATGTTTTATTTTTGAACGTCAGTTCACAGTTGTAGGTGGATCATCAGTGTTAGAGCTAAAATTAGCATGTTTAAAGTGATTTTCATGCTTCCAGGGGCCCTAAACACAAGATTTATGGAATGGTTAAAAGTGCATGAAAATGGCCAATTTACTCACTCTGAGTTCTCAAAAAGGGTTTCTTCACCCCGGGAAGTTAATTAAATACCATTTGGAGGCATTTAATGTTCGAGCAAAAACGGCAGATTTTTGACAAAAGAGATAACACCCCCCCATTACGTCATGCTTCAGAAATGTGGAAAATGGTCCGTTTTCAAATGTTTTATTTTTGAACGTCAGTTCACATTTGTAGGTGGATCATCAGTGTTAGAGCTAAAATTAGCATGTTTAAAGTGATTTTCATGCTTCCAGGGGCTCGGGAAGTGAATTAAATACTATTTGGAGGCATTTAATGTTCAAGCAAAAACAGCTGATTTTCGACAAAAGAGATAACACCCCCCCATTACGTCATGCTTCAGAAATGTGGAAAATGGTCCGTTTTCAAATGTTTTATTTTTGAACGTCAGTTCACAGTTGTAGGTGGATCATCAGTGTTAGAGCTAAAATTAGCATGTTTAAAGTGATTTTCATGCTTCCAGGGGCCCTAAACACAAGATTTATGGAATGGTTAAAAGTGCATGAAAATGGCCAATTTACTCACTCTGAGTTCTCAAAAAGGGTTTCTTCACCCCGGGAAGTTAATTAAATACCATTTGGAGGCATTTAATGTTCGAGCAAAAACGGCTGATTTTCGACAAAAGAGATAACACCCCCCCATTACGTCATGCTTCAGAAATGTGGAAATTGGTCCGTTTTCAAATGTTTTATTTTTGAACGTCAGTTCACATTTGTAGGTGGATCATCAGTGTTAGAGCTAAAATTAGCATGTTTAAAGTGATTTTCATGCTTCCATGGGCTCGGGAAGTGAATTAAATACTATTTGGAGGCATTTAATGTTCAAGCAAAAACAGCTGATTTTCGACAAAAGAGATAACACCCCCCCATTACGTCATGCTTCAGAAATGTGGAAAATGGTCCGTTTTCAAATGTTTCATTTTTGAATGTCAGTTCACAGTTGTAGGTGGATCATCAGTGTTAGAGCTAAAATTAGCATGTTTAAAGTGATTTTCATGCTTCCAGGGGCCCTAAACACAAGATTTATGGAATGGTTAAAAGTGCATGAAAATGGCCAATTTACTCACTCCGAGTTCTCAAAAAGGGTTTCTTCACCCCGGGAAGTTAATTAAATACCATTTGGAGGCATTTAATGTTCAAGCAAAAACGGCTGATTTTCGACAAAAGAGATAACACCCCCCCATTACGTCATGCTTCAGAAATGTGGAAAATAGTCCGTTTTCAAATGTTTTATTTTTGAACGTCAGTTCACATTTGTAGGTGGATCATCAGTGTTAGAGCTAACATTAGCATGTTTAAAGTGATTTTCATGCTTCCAGGGGCCCTAAACACAAGATTTATGGAATGGTTAAAAGTGCATGAAAATGGCCAATTTACTCACTCCGAGTTCTCAAAAAGGGTTTCTTCACCCCGGGAAGTTAATTAAATACCATTTGGAGGCATTTAATGTTCGAGCAAAAACGGCTGATTTTCGACAAAAGAGATAACACCCCCCCATTACGTCATGCTTCAGAAATGTGGAAAATGGTCCGTTTTCAAATGTTTTATTTTTGAACGTCAGTTCACGTTTGTAGGTGGATCATCAGTGTTAGAGCTAAAATTAGCATGTTTAAAGTGATTTTCATGCTTCCAGGGGCTCGGGAAGTGAATTAAATACTATTTGGAGGCATTTAATGTTCAAGCAAAAACGGCTGATTTTCGACAAAAGAGATAACACCCCCCCCCATTACGTCATGCTTCAGAAATGTGGAAAATGGTCCGTTTTCAAATGTTTTATTTTTGAACGTCAGTTCACATTTGTAGGTGGATCATCAGTGTTAGAGCTAAAATTAGCATGTTTAAAGTGATTTTCATGCTTCCAGGGGCCCTAAACACAAGATTTATGGAATGGTTAAAAGTGCATGAAAATGGCCAATTTACTCACTCCGAGTTCTCAAAGAGGGTTTCTTCACCCCGGGAAGGTAATTAAATACCATTTGGAGGCATTTAATGTTCAAGCAAAAACGGCTGATTTTCGACAAAAGAGATAACACCCCCCCATTACGTCATGCTTCAGAAATGTGGAAAATAGTCCATTTTCAAATGTTTTATTTTTGAACGTCAGTTCACATTTGTAGGTGGATCATCAGTGTTAGAGCTAAAAGTAGCATGTTTAAAGTGATTTTCATGCTTCCAGGGGCCCTAAACACAAGATTTATGGAATGGTTAAAAGTGCATGAAAATGGCCAATTTACTCACTCTGAGTTCTCAAAAAGGGTTTCTTCACCCTGGGAAGTTAATTAAATACCATTTGGAGGCATTTAATGTTCGAGCAAAAACGGCTGATTTTCGACAAAAGAGATAACACCCCCCCATTACGTCATGCTTCAGAAATGTGGAAATTGGTCAGTTTTCAAATGTTTTATTTTTGAACGTCAGTTCACATTTGTAGGTGGATAATCAGTGTTAGAGCTAAAATTAGCATGTTTAAAGTGATTTTCATGCTTCCATGGGCTCGGGAAGTGAATTAAATACTATTTGGAGGCATTTAATGTTCAAGCAAAAACAGCTGATTTTCGACAAAAGAGATAACACCCCCCCATTACGTCATGCTTCAGAAATGTGGAAAATGGTCCGTTTTCAAATGTTTTATTTTTGAACGTCAGTTCACAGTTGTAGGTGGATCATCAGTGTTAGAGCTAAAATTAGCATGTTTAAAGTGATTTTCATGCTTCCAGGGGCCCTAAACACAAGATTTATGGAATGGTTAAAAGTGCATGAAAATGGCCAATTTACTCACTCCGAGTTCTCAAAAAGGGTTTCTTCACCCCGGGAAGTTAATTAAATACCATTTGGAGGCATTTAATGTTCAAGCAAAAACGGCTGATTTTTGACAAAAGAGATAACACCCCCCCATTACGTCATGCTTCAGAAATGTGGAAAATAGTCAGTTTTCAAATGTTTTATTTTTGAACGTCAGTTCACATTTGTAGGTGGATCATCAGTGTTAGAGCTAACATTAGCATGTTTAAAGTGATTTTCATGCTTCCAGGGGCCCTAAACACAAGATTTATGGAATGGTTAAAAGTGCATGAAAATGGCCAATTTACTCACTCCGAGTTCTCAGAAAGGGTTTCTTCACCCCGGGAAGTTAATTAAATACCATTTGGAGGCATTTAATGTTCGAGCAAAAACGGCTGATTTTCGACAAAAGAGATAACACCCCCCCATTACGTCATGCTTCAGAAATGTGGAAAATGGTCCGTTTTCAAATGTTTTATTTTTGAACGTCAGTTCACGTTAGTAGGTGGATCATCAGTGTTAGAGCTAAAATTAGCATGTTTAAAGTGATTTTCATGCTTCCAGGGGCTCGGGAAGTGAATTAAATACTATTTGGAGGCATTTAATGTTCAAGCAAAAACGGCTGATTTTCGACAAAAGAGATAACACCCCCCCATTACGTCATGCTTCAGAAATGTGGAAAATGGTCCGTTTTCAAATGTTTTATTTTTGAACGTCAGTTCACATTTGTAGGTGGATCATCAGTGTTAGAGCTAAAATTAGCATGTTTAAAGTGATTTTCATGCTTCCAGGGGCCCTAAACACAAGATTTATGGAATGGTTAAAAGTGCATGAAAATGGCCAATTTACTCACTCCGAGTTCTCAAAAAGGGTTTCTTCACCCCGGGAAGTTAATTAAATACCATTTGGAGGCATTTAATGTTCAAGCAAAAACGGCTGATTTTCCACAAAAGAGATAACACCCCCCCATTACGTCATGCTTCAGAAATGTGGAAAATGGTCCATTTTCAAATGTTTTATTTTTGAACGTCAGTTCACATTTGTAGGTGGATCATCAGTGTTAGAGCTAAAATTAGCATATTTAAAGTGATTTTCATGCTTCCAGGGGCCCTAAACACAAGATTTATGGAATGGTTATTAGTGCATGAAAATGGCCAATTTACTCTTTCTGAGTTCTCAAAAAGGGTTTCTTCACCCCGGGAAGTTAATTAAATACCATTTGGAGGCATTTAATGTTCAAGCAAAAACGACAGATTTTTGACAAAAGAGATAACACCCCCCATTACGTCATGCTTCAGAAATGTGGAAAATGGTCCGTTTTCAAATGTTTTATTTTTGAACGTCAGTTCACATTTGTAGGTGGATCATCAGTGTTAGAGTTAAAATTAGCATGTTTAAAGTGATTTTCATGCTTCCAGGGGCTCGGGAAGTGAATTAAATACTATTTGGAGGCATTTAATGTTCAAGCAAAAACAGCTGATTTTCGACAAAAGAGATAACACCCCCCCATTACGTCATGCTTCAGAAATGTGGAAAATGGTCCGTTTTCAAATGTTTTATTTTTGAACGTCAGTTCACAGTTGTAGGTGGATCATCAGTGTTAGAGCTAAAATTAGCATGTTTAAAGTGATTTTCATGCTTCCAGGGGCCCTAAACACAAGATTTATGGAATGGTTAAAAGTGCATGAAAATGGCCAATTTACTCACTCTGAGTTCTCAAAAAGGGTTTCTTCACCCCGGGAAGTTAATTAAATACCATTTGGAGGCATTTAATGTTCGAGCAAAAACGGCAGATTTTTGACAAAAGAGATAACACCCCCCCATTACGTCATGCTTCAGAAATGTGGAAAATGGTCCGTTTTCAAATGTTTTATTTTTGAACGTCAGTTCACATTTGTAGGTGGATCATCAGTGTTAGAGCTAAAATTAGCATGTTTAAAGTGATTTTCATGCTTCCAGGGGCTCGGGAAGTGAATTAAATACTATTTGGAGGCATTTAATGTTCAAGCAAAAACAGCTGATTTTCGACAAAAGAGATAACACCCCCCCATTACGTCATGCTTCAGAAATGTGGAAAATGGTCCGTTTTCAAATGTTTTATTTTTGAACGTCAGTTCACAGTTGTAGGTGGATCATCAGTGTTAGAGCTAAAATTAGCATGTTTAAAGTGATTTTCATGCTTCCAGGGGCCCTAAACACAAGATTTATGGAATGGGTAAAAGTGCATGAAAATGGCCAATTTACTCACTCTGAGTTCTCAAAAAGGGTTTCTTCACCCCGGGAAGTTAATTAAATACTATTTGGAGGCATTTAATGTTCGAGCAAAAACGGCTGATTTTCGACAAAAGAGATAACACCCCCCCATTACGTCATGCTTCAGAAATGTGGAAATTGGTCCGTTTTCAAATGTTTTATTTTTGAACGTCAGTTCACATTTGTAGGTGGATCATCAGTGTTAGAGCTAAAATTAGCATGTTTAAAGTGATTTTCATGCTTCCATGGGCTCGGGAAGTGAATTAAATACTATTTGGAGGCATTTAATGTTCAAGCAAAAACAGCTGATTTTCGACAAAAGAGATAACACCCCCCCATTACGTCATGCTTCAGAAATGTGGAAAATGGTCCGTTTTCAAATGTTTTATTTTTGAACGTCAGTTCACAGTTGTAGGTGGATCATCAGTGTTAGAGCTAAAATTAGCATGTTTAAAGTGATTTTCATGCTTCCAGGGGCCCTAAACACAAGATTTATGGAATGGTTAAAAGTGCATGAAAATGGCCAATTTACTCACTCCGAGTTCTCAAAAAGGGTTTCTTCACCCCGGGAAGTTAATTAAATACCATTTGGAGGCATTTAATGTTCAAGCAAAAACGGCTGATTTTCGACAAAAGAGATAACACCCCCCCATTACGTCATGCTTCAGAAATGTGGAAAATAGTCCGTTTTCAAATGTTTTATTTTTGAACGTCAGTTCACATTTGTAGGTGGATCATCAGTGTTAGAGCTAACATTAGCATGTTTAAAGTGATTTTCATGCTTCCAGGGGCCCTAAACACAAGATTTATGGAATGGTTAAAAGTGCATGAAAATGGCCAATTTACTCACTCCGAGTTCTCAAAAAGGGTTTCTTCACCCCGGGAAGTTAATTAAATACCATTTGGAGGCATTTAATGTTCGAGCAAAAACGGCTGATTTTCGACAAAAGAGATAACACCCCCCCATTACGTCATGCTTCAGAAATGTGGAAAATGGTCCGTTTTCAAATGTTTTATTTTTGAACGTCAGTTCACGTTTGTAGGTGGATCATCAGTGTTAGAGCTAAAATTAGCATGTTTAAAGTGATTTTCATGCTTCCAGGGGCTCGGGAAGTGAATTAAATACTATTTGGAGGCATTTAATGTTCAAGCAAAAACGGCTGATTTTCGACAAAAGAGATAACACCCCCCCCATTACGTCATGCTTCAGAAATGTGGAAAATGGTCCGTTTTCAAATGTTTTATTTTTGAACGTCAGTTCACATTTGTAGGTGGATCATCAGTGTTAGAGCTAAAATTAGCATGTTTAAAGTGATTTTCATGCTTCCAGGGGCCCTAAACACAAGATTTATGGAATGGTTAAAAGTGCATGAAAATGGCCAATTTACTCACTCCGAGTTCTCAAAAAGGGTTTCTTCACCCCGGGAAGTTAATTAAATACCATTTGGAGGCATTTAATGTTCAAGCAAAAACGGCTGATTTTCGACAAAAGAGATAACACCCCCCCCATTACGTCATGCTTCAGAAATGTGGAAAATGGTCCGTTTTCAAATGTTTTATTTTTGAACGTCAGTTCACATTTGTAGGTGGATCATCAGTGTTAGAGCTAAAATTAGCATGTTTAAAGTGATTTTCATGCTTCCAGGGGCCCTAAACACAAGATTTATGGAATGGTTAAAAGTGCATGAAAATGGCCAATTTACTCACTCCGAGTTCTCAAAAAGGGTTTCTTCACCCCGGGAAGTTAATTAAATACCATTTGGAGGCATTTAATGTTCAAGCAAAAACGGCTGATTTTCGACAAAAGAGATAACACCCCCCCATTACGTCATGCTTCAGAAATGTGGAAAATGGTCCATTTTCAAATGTTTTATTTTTGAACGTCAGTTCACATTTGTAGGTGGATCATCAGTGTTAGAGCTAAAATTAGCATATTTAAAGTGATTTTCATGCTTCCAGGGGCCCTAAACACAAGATTTATGGAATGGTTATTAGTGCATGAAAATGGCCAATTTACTCTTTCTGAGTTCTCAAAAAGGGTTTCTTCACCCCGGGAAGTTAATTAAATACCATTTGGAGGCATTTAATGTTCAAGCAAAAACGACAGATTTTTGACAAAAGAGATAACACCCCCCATTACGTCATGCTTCAGAAATGTGGAAAATGGTCCGTTTTCAAATGTTTTATTTTTGAACGTCAGTTCACATTTGTAGGTGGATCATCAGTGTTAGAGTTAAAATTAGCATGTTTAAAGTGATTTTCATGCTTCCAGGGGCTCGGGAAGTGAATTAAATACTATTTGGAGGCATTTAATGTTCAAGCAAAAACAGCTGATTTTCGACAAAAGAGATAACACCCCCCCATTACGTCATGCTTCAGAAATGTGGAAAATGGTCCGTTTTCAAATGTTTTATTTTTGAACGTCAGTTCACAGTTGTAGGTGGATCATCAGTGTTAGAGCTAAAATTAGCATGTTTAAAGTGATTTTCATGCTTCCAGGGGCCCTAAACACAAGATTTATGGAATGGTTAAAAGTGCATGAAAATGGCCAATTTACTCACTCTGAGTTCTCAAAAAGGGTTTCTTCACCCCGGGAAGTTAATTAAATACCATTTGGAGGCATTTAATGTTCGAGCAAAAACGGCAGATTTTTGACAAAAGAGATAACACCCCCCCATTACGTCATGCTTCAGAAATGTGGAAAATGGTCCGTTTTCAAATGTTTTATTTTTGAACGTCAGTTCACATTTGTAGGTGGATCATCAGTGTTAGAGCTAAAATTAGCATGTTTAAAGTGATTTTCATGCTTCCAGGGGCTCGGGAAGTGAATTAAATACTATTTGGAGGCATTTAATGTTCAAGCAAAAACAGCTGATTTTCGACAAAAGAGATAACACCCCCCCATTACGTCATGCTTCAGAAATGTGGAAAATGGTCCGTTTTCAAATGTTTTATTTTTGAACGTCAGTTCACAGTTGTAGGTGGATCATCAGTGTTAGAGCTAAAATTAGCATGTTTAAAGTGATTTTCATGCTTCCAGGGGCCCTAAACACAAGATTTATGGAATGGGTAAAAGTGCATGAAAATGGCCAATTTACTCACTCTGAGTTCTCAAAAAGGGTTTCTTCACCCCGGGAAGTTAATTAAATACTATTTGGAGGCATTTAATGTTCGAGCAAAAACGGCTGATTTTCGACAAAAGAGATAACACCCCCCCATTACGTCATGCTTCAGAAATGTGGAAATTGGTCCGTTTTCAAATGTTTTATTTTTGAACGTCAGTTCACATTTGTAGGTGGATCATCAGTGTTAGAGCTAAAATTAGCATGTTTAAAGTGATTTTCATGCTTCCATGGGCTCGGGAAGTGAATTAAATACTATTTGGAGGCATTTAATGTTCAAGCAAAAACAGCTGATTTTCGACAAAAGAGATAACACCCCCCCATTACGTCATGCTTCAGAAATGTGGAAAATGGTCCGTTTTCAAATGTTTTATTTTTGAACGTCAGTTCACAGTTGTAGGTGGATCATCAGTGTTAGAGCTAAAATTAGCATGTTTAAAGTGATTTTCATGCTTCCAGGGGCCCTAAACACAAGATTTATGGAATGGTTAAAAGTGCATGAAAATGGCCAATTTACTCACTCCGAGTTCTCAAAAAGGGTTTCTTCACCCCGGGAAGTTAATTAAATACCATTTGGAGGCATTTAATGTTCAAGCAAAAACGGCTGATTTTCGACAAAAGAGATAACACCCCCCCATTACGTCATGCTTCAGAAATGTGGAAAATAGTCCGTTTTCAAATGTTTTATTTTTGAACGTCAGTTCACATTTGTAGGTGGATCATCAGTGTTAGAGCTAACATTAGCATGTTTAAAGTGATTTTCATGCTTCCAGGGGCCCTAAACACAAGATTTATGGAATGGTTAAAAGTGCATGAAAATGGCCAATTTACTCACTCCGAGTTCTCAAAAAGGGTTTCTTCACCCCGGGAAGTTAATTAAATACCATTTGGAGGCATTTAATGTTCGAGCAAAAACGGCTGATTTTCGACAAAAGAGATAACACCCCCCCATTACGTCATGCTTCAGAAATGTGGAAAATGGTCCGTTTTCAAATGTTTTATTTTTGAACGTCAGTTCACGTTTGTAGGTGGATCATCAGTGTTAGAGCTAAAATTAGCATGTTTAAAGTGATTTTCATGCTTCCAGGGGCTCGGGAAGTGAATTAAATACTATTTGGAGGCATTTAATGTTCAAGCAAAAACGGCTGATTTTCGACAAAAGAGATAACACCCCCCCCATTACGTCATGCTTCAGAAATGTGGAAAATGGTCCGTTTTCAAATGTTTTATTTTTGAACGTCAGTTCACATTTGTAGGTGGATCATCAGTGTTAGAGCTAAAATTAGCATGTTTAAAGTGATTTTCATGCTTCCAGGGGCCCTAAACACAAGATTTATGGAATGGTTAAAAGTGCATGAAAATGGCCAATTTACTCACTCCGAGTTCTCAAAAAGGGTTTCTTCACCCCGGGAAGTTAATTAAATACCATTTGGAGGCATTTAATGTTCAAGCAAAAACGGCTGATTTTCGACAAAAGAGATAACACCCCCCCATTACGTCATGCTTCAGAAATGTGGAAAATAGTCCATTTTCAAATGTTTTATTTTTGAACGTCAGTTCACATTTGTAGGTGGATCATCAGTGTTAGAGCTAAAATTAGCATGTTTAAAGTGATTTTCATGCTTCCAGGGGCCCTAAACACAAGATTTATGGAATGGTTAAAAGTGCATGAAAATGGCCAATTTACTCACTCTGAGTTCTCAAAAAGGGTTTCTTCACCCTGGGAAGTTAATTAAATACCATTTGGAGGCATTTAATGTTCGAGCAAAAACGGCTGATTTTCGACAAAAGAGATAACACCCCCCCATTACGTCATGCTTCAGAAATGTGGAAATTGGTCAGTTTTCAAATGTTTTATTTTTGAACGTCAGTTCACATTTGTAGGTGGATAATCAGTGTTAGAGCTAAAATTAGCATGTTTAAAGTGATTTTCATGCTTCCATGGGCTCGGGAAGTGAATTAAATACTATTTGGAGGCATTTAATGTTCAAGCAAAAACAGCTGATTTTCGACAAAAGAGATAACACCCCCCCATTACGTCATGCTTCAGAAATGTGGAAAATGGTCCGTTTTCAAATGTTTTATTTTTGAACGTCAGTTCACAGTTGTAGGTGGATCATCAGTGTTAGAGCTAAAATTAGCATGTTTAAAGTGATTTTCATGCTTCCAGGGGCCCTAAACACAAGATTTATGGAATGGTTAAAAGTGCATGAAAATGGCCAATTTACTCACTCCGAGTTCTCAAAAAGGGTTTCTTCACCCCGGGAAGTTAATTAAATACCATTTGGAGGCATTTAATGTTCAAGCAAAAACGGCTGATTTTTGACAAAAGAGATAACACCCCCCCATTACGTCATGCTTCAGAAATGTGGAAAATAGTCCGTTTTCAAATGTTTTATTTTTGAACGTCAGTTCACATTTGTAGGTGGATCATCAGTGTTAGAGCTAACATTAGCATGTTTAAAGTGATTTTCATGCTTCCAGGGGCCCTAAACACAAGATTTATGGAATGGTTAAAAGTGCATGAAAATGGCCAATTTACTCACTCCGAGTTCTCAGAAAGGGTTTCTTCACCCCGGGAAGTTAATTAAATACCATTTGGAGGCATTTAATGTTCGAGCAAAAACGGCTGATTTTCGACAAAAGAGATAACACCCCCCCATTACGTCATGCTTCAGAAATGTGGAAAATGGTCCGTTTTCAAATGTTTTATTTTTGAACGTCAGTTCACGTTAGTAGGTGGATCATCAGTGTTAGAGCTAAAATTAGCATGTTTAAAGTGATTTTCATGCTTCCAGGGTCTCGGGAAGTGAATTAAATACTATTTGGAGGCATTTAATGTTCAAGCAAAAACGGCTGATTTTCGACAAAAGAGATAACACCCCCCCATTACGTCATGCTTCAGAAATGTGGAAAATGGTCCGTTTTCAAATGTTTTATTTTTGAACGTCAGTTCACATTTGTAGGTGGATCATCAGTGTTAGAGCTAAAATTAGCATGTTTAAAGTGATTTTCATGCTTCCAGGGGCCCTAAACACAAGATTTATGGAATGGTTAAAAGTGCATGAAAATGGCCAATTTACTCACTCCGAGTTCTCAAAAAGGGTTTCTTCACCCCGGGAAGTTAATTAAATACCATTTGGAGGCATTTAATGTTCAAGCAAAAACGGCTGATTTTCGACAAAAGAGATAACACCCCCCCATTACGTCATGCTTCAGAAATGTGGAAAATAGTCCGTTTTCAAATGTTTTATTTTTGAACATCAGTTCACATTTGTAGGTGGATCATCAGTGTTAGAGCTAACATTAGCATGTTTAAAGTGATTTTCATGCTTCCAGGGGCCCTAAACACAAGATTTATGGAATGGTTAAAAGTGCATGAAAATGGCCAATTTACTCACTCCGAGTTCTCAAAAACGGTTTCTTCACCCCGGGAAGCTAATTAAATACCATTTGGAGGCATTTAATGTTCGAGCAAAAACAGCTGATTTTCTACAAAAGAGATAACACCCCCCCATCACGTCATGCTTCAGAAATGTGGAAAATGGTCCGTTTTCAAATGTTTTATTTTTGAACGTCAGTTCACATTTGTAGGTGGATCATCAGTGTTAGAGCTAAAATTAGCATGTTTAAAGTGATTTTCATGCTTCCAGGGGCCCTAAACACAAGATTTATGGAATGGTTAAAAGTGCATGAAAATGGCCAATTTACTCACTCTGAGTTCTCAAAAAGGGTTTCTTCACCCCGGGAAGTTAATTAAATACCATTTGGAGGCATTTAATGTTCAAGCAAAAACGGCTGATGTTTGACAAAAGAGATAACACCCCCCCATTACGTCATGCTTCAGAAATGTGGAAAATGGTCCGTTTTCAAATGTTTTATTTTTGAACGTCAGTTCACATTTGTAGGTGGATCATCAGTGTTAGAGCTAAAATTAGCACATTTAAAGTGATTTTCATGCTTCCAGGGGCTCGGGAAGTGAATTAAATACTATTTGGAGGCATTTAATGTTCAAGCAAAAACGGCTGATTTTCGACAAAAGAGATAACACCCCCCCCCCATTACGTCATGCTTCAGAAATGTGGAAAATGGTCCGTTTTCAAATGTTTTATTTTTGAACGTCAGTTCACATTTGTAGGTGGATCATCAGTGTTAGAGCTAAAATTAGCATGTTTAAAGTGATTTTCATGCTTCCAGGGGCCCTAAACACAAGATTTATGGAATTGGTTAAAAGTGCATGAAAATGGTCAATTTACTCACTCTGAGTTCTCAAAAAGGCTTTCTTCACCCCGGGAAGTTAATTAAATACCATTTGGAGGCATTTAATGTTCAAGCAAAAACGGCTGATTTTTGACAAAAGAGATAACACCCCCCCATTACGTCATGCTTCAGAAATGTGGAAAATGGTCCGTTTTCAAATGTTTTATTTTTGAACGTCAGTTCACATTTGTAGGTGGATCATCAGTGTTAGAGCTAAAATTAGCACGTTTAAAGTGATTTTCATGCTTCCAGGGGCTCGGGAAGTGAATTAAATACTATTTGGAGGCATTTAATGTTCAAGCAAAAACAGCTGATTTTCGACAAAAGAGATAACACCCCCCCATTACGTCATGCTTCAGAAATGTGGAAAATGGTCCGTTTCAAATTTTTTATTTTTGAACGTCAGTTCACATTTGTAGGTGGATCATCAGTGTTAGAGCTAAAATTAGCATGTTTAAAGTGATTTTCATGCTTCCAGAGGCCCTAAACACAAGATTTATGGAATGGTTAAAAGTGCATGAAAATGGCCAATTTACTCACTCCGAGTTCTCAAAAAGGGTTTCTTCACCCCGGGAAGTTAATTAAATACCATTTGGAGGCATTTAATGTTCGAGCAAAAACGGCTGATTTTCAACAAAAGAGATAACACCCCCCCATTACGTCATGCTTCAGAAATGTGGAAAATGGTCCGTTTTCAAATGTTTTATTTTTGAACGTCAGTTCACATTTGTAGGTGGATCATCAGTGTTAGAGCTAAAATTAGCATGTTTAAAGTGATTTTCATGCTTCCAGGGGCCCTAAACACAAGATTTATGGAATGGTTAAAAGTGCATGAAAATGGCCAATTTACTCACTCTGAGTTCTCAAAAAGGGTTTCTTCACCCCGGGAAGTTAGTTAAATACCATTTGGAGGCATTTAATGTTCAAGCAAAAACGGCTGATTTTTGACAAAAGAGATAACACCCCCCCATTACGTCATGCTTCAGAAATGTGGAAAATGGTCCGTTTTCAAATGTTTTATTTTTGAACGTCAGTTCACATTTGTAGGTGGATCATCAGTGTTAGAGCTAAAATTAGCACGTTTAAAGTGATTTTCATGCTTCCAGGGGCTCGGGAAGTGAATTAAATACTATTTGGAGGCATTTAATGTTCAAGCAAAAACAGCTGATTTTCGACAAAAGAGATAACACCCCCCCATTAGGTCATGCTTCAGAAATGTGGAAAATGGTCCGTTTCAAATGTTTTATTTTTGAACGTCAGTTCACATTTGTAGGTGGATCATCAGTGTTAGAGCTAAAATTAGCATGTTTAAAGTGATTTTCATGCTTCCAGAGGCCCTAAACACAAGATTTATGGAATGGTTAAAAGTGCATGAAAATGGCCAATTTACTCACTCCGAGTTCTCAAAAAGGGTTTCTTCACCCCGGGAAGTTAATTAAATACCATTTGGAGGCATTTAATGTTCGAGCAAAAACGGCTGATTTTCGACAAAAGAGATAACACCCCCCCCATTACGTCATGCTTCAGAAATGAGGAAAATGGTCTGTTTTCAAATGTTTTATTTTTGAACGTCAGTTCACATTTGTAGGTGGATCATCAGTGTTAGAGCTAAAATTAGCATGTTTAAAGTGATTTTCATGCTTCCAGGGGCCCTAAACACAAGATTTATGGAATGGTTAAAAGTGCATGAAAATGGCCAATTTACTCACTCCGAGTTCTCAAAAAGGGTTTCTTCACCCCGGGAAGTTAATTAAATACCATTTGGAGGCATTTAATGTTCGAGCAAAAACAGCTGATTTTCTACAAAAGAGATAACACCCCCCCATTACGTCATGCTTCAGAAATGTGGAAAATGGTCCGTTTTCAAATGTTTTATTTTTGAACGTCAGTTCACATTTGTAGGTGGATCATCAGTGTTAGAGCTAAAATTAGCATGTTTAAAGTGATTTTCATGCTTCCAGGGGCTCGGGAAGTGAATTAAATACTATTTGGAGGCATTTAATGTTCAAGCAAAAACAGCTGATTTTCGACAAAAGAGATAACCCCCCCCCATTACGTCATGCTTCAGAAATGTGGAAAATGGTCCGTTTTCAAATGTTTTATTTTTGAACGTCAGTTCACAGTTGTAGGTGGATCATCAGTGTTAGAGCTAAAATTAGCATGTTTAAAGTGATTTTCATGCTTCCAGGGGCCCTAAACACAAGATTTATGGAATGGTTAAAAGTGCATGAAAATGGCCAATTTACTCACTCTGAGTTCTCAAAAAGGCTTTCTTCACCCCGGGAAGTTAATTAAATACCATTTGGAGGCATTTAATGTTCAAGCAAAAACGGCTGATTTTTGACAAAAGAGATAACACCCCCCCATTACGTCATGCTTCAGAAATGTGGAAAATGGTCCGTTTTCAAATGTTTTATTTTTGAACGTCAGTTCACATTTGTAGGTGGATCATCAGTGTTAGAGCTAAAATTAGCACGTTTAAAGTGATTTTCATGCTTCCAGGGGCTCGGGAAGTGAATTAAATACTATTTGGAGGCATTTAATGTTCAAGCAAAAACAGCTGATTTTCGACAAAAGAGATAACACCCCCCCATTACGTCATGCTTCAGAAATGTGGAAAATGGTCCGTTTCAAATTTTTTATTTTTGAACGTCAGTTCACATTTGTAGGTGGATCATCAGTGTTAGAGCTAAAATTAGCATGTTTAAAGTGATTTTCATGCTTCCAGAGGCCCTAAACACAAGATTTATGGAATGGTTAAAAGTGCATGAAAATGGCCAATTTACTCACTCCGAGTTCTCAAAAAGGGTTTCTTCACCCCGGGAAGTTAATTAAATACCATTTGGAGGCATTTAATGTTCGAGCAAAAACGGCTGATTTTCAACAAAAGAGATAACACCCCCCCATTACGTCATGCTTCAGAAATGTGGAAAATGGTCCGTTTTCAAATGTTTTATTTTTGAACGTCAGTTCACATTTGTAGGTGGATCATCAGTGTTAGAGCTAAAATTAGCATGTTTAAAGTGATTTTCATGCTTCCAGGGGCCCTAAACACAAGATTTATGGAATGGTTAAAAGTGCATGAAAATGGCCAATTTACTCACTCTGAGTTCTCAAAAAGGGTTTCTTCACCCCGGGAAGTTAGTTAAATACCATTTGGAGGCATTTAATGTTCAAGCAAAAACGGCTGATTTTTGACAAAAGAGATAACACCCCCCCATTACGTCATGCTTCAGAAATGTGGAAAATGGTCCGTTTTCAAATGTTTTATTTTTGAACGTCAGTTCACATTTGTAGGTGGATCATCAGTGTTAGAGCTAAAATTAGCACGTTTAAAGTGATTTTCATGCTTCCAGGGGCTCGGGAAGTGAATTAAATACTATTTGGAGGCATTTAATGTTCAAGCAAAAACAGCTGATTTTCGACAAAAGAGATAACACCCCCCCATTAGGTCATGCTTCAGAAATGTGGAAAATGGTCCGTTTCAAATGTTTTATTTTTGAACGTCAGTTCACATTTGTAGGTGGATCATCAGTGTTAGAGCTAAAATTAGCATGTTTAAAGTGATTTTCATGCTTCCAGAGGCCCTAAACACAAGATTTATGGAATGGTTAAAAGTGCATGAAAATGGCCAATTTACTCACTCCGAGTTCTCAAAAAGGGTTTCTTCACCCCGGGAAGTTAATTAAATACCATTTGGAGGCATTTAATGTTCGAGCAAAAACGGCTGATTTTCGACAAAAGAGATAACACCCCCCCCATTACGTCATGCTTCAGAAATGAGGAAAATGGTCCGTTTTCAAATGTTTTATTTTTGAACGTCAGTTCACATTTGTAGGTGGATCATCAGTGTTAGAGCTAAAATTAGCATGTTTAAAGTGATTTTCATGCTTCCAGGGGCCCTAAACACAAGATTTATGGAATGGTTAAAAGTGCATGAAAATGGCCAATTTACTCACTCCGAGTTCTCAAAAAGGGTTTCTTCACCCCGGGAAGTTAATTAAATACCATTTGGAGGCATTTAATGTTCGAGCAAAAACAGCTGATTTTCTACAAAAGAGATAACACCCCCCCATTACGTCATGCTTCAGAAATGTGGAAAATGGTCCGTTTTCAAATGTTTTATTTTTGAACGTCAGTTCACATTTGTAGGTGGATCATCAGTGTTAGAGCTAAAATTAGCATGTTTAAAGTGATTTTCATGCTTCCAGGGGCTCGGGAAGTGAATTAAATACTATTTGGAGGCATTTAATGTTCAAGCAAAAACAGCTGATTTTCGACAAAAGAGATAACCCCCCCCCATTACGTCATGCTTCAGAAATGTGGAAAATGGTCCGTTTTCAAATGTTTTATTTTTGAACGTCAGTTCACAGTTGTAGGTGGATCATCAGTGTTAGAGCTAAAATTAGCATGTTTAAAGTGATTTTCATGCTTCCAGGGGCCCTAAACACAAGATTTATGGAATGGTTAAAAGTGCATGAAAATGGCCAATTTACTCACTCTGAGTTCTCAAAAAGGGTTTCTTCACCCCGGGAAGTTAATTAAATACCATTTGGAGGCATTTAATGTTCGAGCAAAAACGGCTGATTTTCGACAAAAGAGATAACACCCCCCCATTACGTCATGCTTCAGAAATGTGGAAATTGGTCCGTTTTCAAATGTTTTATTTTTGAACGTCAGTTCACATTTGTAGGTGGATCATCAGTGTTAGAGCTAAAATTAGCATGTTTAAAGTGATTTTCATGCTTCCATGGGCTCGGGAAGTGAATTAAATACTATTTGGAGGCATTTAATGTTCAAGCAAAAACAGCTGATTTTCGACAAAAGAGATAACACCCCCCCATTACGTCATGCTTCAGAAATGTGGAAAATGGTCCGTTTTCAAATGTTTTATTTTTGAACGTCAGTTCACAGTTGTAGGTGGATCATCAGTGTTAGAGCTAAAATTAGCATGTTTAAAGTGATTTTCATGCTTCCAGGGGCCCTAAACACAAGATTTAGGGAATGGTTAAAAGTGCATGAAAATGGCCAATTTACTCACTCCGAGTTCTCAAAAAGGGTTTCTTCACCCCGGGAAGTTAATTAAATACCATTTGGAGGCATTTAATGTTCAAGCAAAAAAGGCTGATTTTCGACAAAAGAGATAACACCCCCCCATTACGTCATGCTTCAGAAATGTGGAAAATAGTCCGTTTTCAAATGTTTTATTTTTGAACTTCAGTTCACATTTGTAGGTGGATCATCAGTGTTAGAGCTAACATTAGCATGTTTAAAGTGATTTTCATGCTTCCAGGGGCCCTAAACACAAGATTTATGGAATGGTTAAAAGTGCATGAAAATGGCCAATTTACTCACTCCGAGTTCTCAAAAAGGGTTTCTTCACCCCGGGAAGTTAATTAAATACCATTTGGAGGCATTTAATGTTCGAGCAAAAACGGCTGATTTTCGACAAAAGAGATAACACTCCCCCATTACGTCATGCTTCAGAAATGTGGAAAATGGTCCGTTTTCAAATGTTTTATTTTTGAACGTCAGTTCACGTTTGTAGGTGGATCATCAGTGTTAGAGCTAAAATTAGCATGTTTAAAGTGATTTTCATGCTTCCAGGGGCTCGGGAAGTGAATTAAATACTATTTGGAGGCATTTAATGTTCAAGCAAAAACGGCTGATTTTCGACAAAAGAGATAACACCCCCCCCATTACGTCATGCTTCAGAAATGTGGAAAATGGTCCGTTTTCAAATGTTTTATTTTTGAACGTCAGTTCACATTTGTAGGTGGATCATCAGTGTTAGAGCTAAAATTAGCATGTTTAAAGTGATTTTCATGCTTCCAGGGGCCCTAAACACAAGATTTATGGAATGGTTAAAAGTGCATGAAAATGGCCAATTTACTCACTCCGAGTTCTCAAAAAGGGTTTCTTCACCCCGGGAAGTTAATTAAATACCATTTGGAGGCATTTAATGTTCAAGCAAAAACGGCTGATTTTCGACAAAAGAGATAACACCCCCCCATTACGTCATGCTTCAGAAATGTGGAAAATAGTCAGTTTTCAAATGTTTTATTTTTGAACATCAGTTCACATTTGTAGGTGGATCATCAGTGTTAGAGCTAAAATTAGCATGTTTAAAGTGATTTTCATGCTTCCAGGGGCTCGGGAAGTGAATTAAATACTATTTGGAGGCATTTAATGTTCAAGCAAAAACGGCTGATTTTCAACAAAAGAGATAACACCCCCCCCATTACGTCATGCTTCAGAAATGTGGAAAATGGTCCGTTTTCAAATGTTTTATTTTTGAACGTCAGTTCACATTTGTAGGTGGATCATCAGTGTTAGAGCTAAAATTAGCATGTTTAAAGTGATTTTCATGCTTCCAGGGGCCCTAAACACAAGATTTATGGAATGGTTAAAAGTGCATGAAAATGGCCAATTTACTCACTCTGAGTTCTCAAAAAGGGTTTCTTCACCCCGGGAAGTTAATTAAATACCATTTGGAGGCATTTAATGTTCGAGCAAAAACGGCTGATTTTCGACAAAAGAGATAACACCCCCCCATTACGTCATGCTTCAGAAATGTGGAAATTGGTCCGTTTTCAAATGTTTTATTTTTGAACGTCAGTTCACATTTGTAGGTGGATCATCAGTGTTAGAGCTAAAATTAGCATGTTTAAAGTGATTTTCATGCTTCCATGGGCTCGGGAAGTGAATTAAATACTATTTGGAGGCATTTAATGTTCAAGCAAAAACAGCTGATTTTCGACAAAAGAGATAACACCCCCCCATTACGTCATGCTTCAGAAATGTGGAAAATGGTCCGTTTTCAAATGTTTTATTTTTGAACGTCAGTTCACAGTTGTAGGTGGATCATCAGTGTTAGAGCTAAAATTAGCATGTTTAAAGTGATTTTCATGCTTCCAGGGGCCCTAAACACAAGATTTATGGAATGGTTAAAAGTGCATGAAAATGGCCAATTTACTCACTCCGAGTTCTCAAAAAGGGTTTCTTCACCCCGGGAAGTTAATTAAATACCATTTGGAGGCATTTAATGTTCAAGCAAAAACGGCTGATTTTTGACAAAAGAGATAACACCCCCCCATTACGTCATGCTTCAGAAATGTGGAAAATAGTCCGTTTTCAAATGTTTTATTTTTGAACGTCAGTTCACATTTGTAGGTGGATCATCAGTGTTAGAGCTAACATTAGCATGTTTAAAGTGATTTTCATGCTTCCAGGGGCCCTAAACACAAGATTTATGGAATGGTTAAAAGTGCATGAAAATGGCCAATTTACTCACTCCGAGTTCTCAAAAAGGGTTTCTTCACCCCAGGAAGTTAATTAAATACCATTTGGAGGCATTTAATGTTCGAGCAAAAATGGCTGATTTTCGACAAAAGAGATAACACCCCCCCATTACGTCATGCTTCAGAAATGTGGAAAATGGTCCGTTTTCAAATGTTTTATTTTTGAACGTCAGTTCACGTTTGTAGGTGGATCATCAGTGTTAGAGCTAAAATTAGCATGTTTAAAGTGATTTTCATGCTTCCAGGGGCTCGGGAAGTGAATTAAATACTATTTGGAGGCATTTAATGTTCAAGCAAAAACGGCTGATTTTCGACAAAAGAGATAACACCCCCCCCATTACGTCATGCTTCAGAAATGTGGAAAATGGTCCGTTTTCAAATGTTTTATTTTTGAACGTCAGTTCACATTTGTAGGTGGATCATCAGTGTTAGAGCTAAAATTAGCATGTTTAAAGTGATTTTCATGCTTCCAGGGGCCCTAAACACAAGATTTATGGAATGGTTAAAAGTGCATGAAAATGGCCAATTTACTCACTCTGAGTTCTCAAAAAGGGTTTCTTCACCCCGGGAAGTTAATTAAATACCATTTAGAGCATTTAATGTTCAAGCAAAAACGGCTGATTTTTGACAAAAGAGATAACACCCCCCCATTACGTCATTCTTCAGAAATGTGGAAAATGGTCCGTTTTCAAATGTTTTATTTTTGAACGTCAGTTCACATTTGTAGGTGGATCATCAGTGTTAGAGCTAAAATTAGCAAGTTTAAAGTGATTTTCATGCTTCCAGGGGCTCGGGAAGTGAATTAAATACTATTTGGAGGCATTTAATGTTCAAGCAAAAACAGCTGATTTTCGACAAAAGAGATAACACCCCCCCCATTACGTCATGCTTCAGAAATGTGGAAAATGGTCCGTTTTCAAATGTTTTATTTTTGAACGTCAGTTCACATTTGTAGGTGGATCATCAGTGTTAGAGCTAAAATTAGCATGTTTAAAGTGATTTTCATGCTTCCAGGGGCCCTAAACACAAGATTTATGGAATGGTTAAAAGTGCATGAAAATGGCCAATTTACTCACTCTGAGTTCTCAAAAAGGGTTTCTTCACCCTGGGAAGTTAATTAAATACCATTTAGAGCATTTAATGTTCAAGCAAAAACGGCTGATTTTTGACAAAAGAGATAACACCCCCCCATTACGTCATTCTTCAGAAATGTGGAAAATGGTCCGTTTTCAAATGTTTTATTTTTGAACGTCAGTTCACATTTGTAGGTGGATCATCAGTGTTAGAGCTAAAATTAGCACGTTTAAAGTGATTTTCATGCTTCCAGGGGCTCGGGAAGTGAATTAAATACTATTTGGAGGCATTTAATGTACAAGCAAAAACGGCTGATTTTCGACAAAAGAGATAACACCCCCCCATTACGTCATGCTTCAGAAATGTGGAAAATGGTCCGTTTTCAAATGTTTTATTTTTGAACGTCAGTTCACATTTGTAGGTGGATCATCAGTGTTAGAGCTAAAATTAGCATGTTTAAAGTGATTTTCATGCTTCCAGGGGCCCTAAACACAAGATTTATGGAATTGGTTAAAAGTGCATGAAAATGGCCAATTTACTCACTCTGAGTTCTCAAAAAGGCTTTCTTCACCCCGGGAAGTTAATTAAATACCATTTGGAGGCATTTAATGTTCAAGCAAAAACGGCTGATTTTTGACAAAAGAGATAACACCCCCCCATTACGTCATGCTTCAGAAATGTGGAAAATGGTCCGTTTTCAAATGTTTTATTTTTGAACGTCAGTTCACATTTGTAGGTGGATCATCAGTGTTAGAGCTAAAATTAGCACGTTTAAAGTGATTTTCATGCTTCCAGGGGCTCGGGAAGTGAATTAAATACTATTTGGAGGCATTTAATGTTCAAGCAAAAACAGCTGATTTTCGACAAAAGAGATAACACCCCCCCATTACGTCATGCTTCAGAAATGTGGAAAATGGTCCGTTTCAAATTTTTTATTTTTGAACGTCAGTTCACATTTGTAGGTGGATCATCAGTGTTAGAGCTAAAATTAGCATGTTTAAAGTGATTTTCATGCTTCCAGAGGCCCTAAACACAAGATTTATGGAATGGTTAAAAGTGCATGAAAATGGCCAATTTACTCACTCCGAGTTCTCAAAAAGGGTTTCTTCACCCCGGGAAGTTAATTAAATACCATTTGGAGGCATTTAATGTTCGAGCAAAAACGGCTGATTTTCGACAAAAGAGATAACACCCCCCCATTACGTCATGCTTCAGAAATGTGGAAAATGGTCCGTTTTCAAATGTTTTATTTTTGAACGTCAGTTCACATTTGTAGGTGGATCATCAGTGTTAGAGCTAAAATTAGCATGTTTAAAGTGATTTTCATGCTTCCAGGGGCCCTAAACACAAGATTTATGGAATGGTTAAAAGTGCATGAAAATGGCCAATTTACTCACTCTGAGTTCTCAAAAAGGGTTTCTTCATCCCGGGAAGTTAATTAAATACCATTTGGAGGCATTTAATGTTCTAGCAAAAACGGCTGATTTTCGACAAAAGAGATAACACCCCCCCATTACGTCATGCTTCAGAAATGTGGAAAATGGTCCGTTTTCAAATGTTTTATTTTTGAACGTCAGTTCACATTTGTAGGTGGATCATCAGTGTTAGAGCTAAAATTAGCATGTTTAAAGTGATTTTCATGCTTCCAGGGGCCCTAAACACAAGATTTATGGAATGGTTAAAAGTGCATGAAAATGGCCAATTTACTCACTCTGAGTTCTCAAAAAGGGTTTCTTCACCCCGGGAAGTTAATTAAATACCATTTGGAGGCATTTAATGTTCAAGCAAAAACGGCTGATTTTTGACAAAAGAGATAACACCCCCCCATTACGTCATGCTTCAGAAATGTGGAAAATGGTCCGTTTTCAAATGTTTTATTTTTGAACGTCAGTTCACATTTGTAGGTGGATCATCAGTGTTAGAGCTAAAATTAGCACGTTTAAAGTGATTTTCATGCTTCCAGGGGCTCGGGAAGTGAATTAAATACTATTTGGAGGCATTTAATGTTCAAGCAAAAACAGCTGATTTTCGACAAAAGAGATAACACCCCCCCATTACGTCATGCTTCAGAAATGTGGAAAATGGTCCGTTTCAAATGTTTTATTTTTGAACGTCAGTTCACATTTGTAGGTGGATCATCAGTGTTAGAGCTAAAATTAGCATGTTTAAAGTGATTTTCATGCTTCCAGAGGCCCTAAACACAAGATTTATGGAATGGTTAAAAGTGCATGAAAATGGCCAATTTACTCACTCCGAGTTCTCAAAAAGGGTTTCTTCACCCCGGGAAGTTAATTAAATACCATTTGGAGGCATTTAATGTTCAAGCAAAAACGGCTGATTTTCGACAAAAGAGATAACACCCCCCCATTACGTCATGCTTCAGAAATGTGGAAAATGGTCCGTTTTCAAATGTTTTATTTTTGAACGTCAGTTCACATTTGTAGGTGGATCATCAGTGTTAGAGCTAAAATTAGCATGTTTAAAGTGATTTTCATGCTTCCAGGGGCCCTAAACACAAGATTTATGGAATGGTTAAAAGTGCATGAAAATGGCCAATTTACTCACTCTGAGTTCTCAAAAAGGGTTTCTTCACCCTGGGAAGTTAATTAAATACCATTTGGAGGCATTTAATGTTCGAGCAAAAACGGCTGATTTTCGACAAAAGAGATAACACCCCCCCATTACGTCATGCTTCAGAAATGTGGAAAATGGTCCGTTTTCAAATGTTTTATTTTTGAACGTCAGTTCACATTTGTAGGTGGATCATCAGTGTTAGAGCTAAAATTAGCATGTTTAAAATGATTTTCATGCTTCCAGAGGCCCTAAACACAAGATTTATGGAATGGTTAAAAGTGCATGAAAATGGCAAATTTACTCACTCCGAGTTCTCAAAAAGGGTTTCTTCACCCCGGGAAGGTAATTAAATACCATTTGGAGGCATTTAATGTTCGAGCAAAAACGGCTGATTTTCGACAAAAGAGATAACACCCCCCCATTACGTCATGCTTCAGAAATGTGGAAAATGGTCCGTTTTCAAATGTTTTATTTTTGAACGTCAGTTCACATTTGTAGGTGGATCATCAGTGTTAGAGCTAAAATTAGCATGTTTAAAATGATTTTCATGCTTCCAGAGGCCCTAAACACAAGATTTATGGAATGGTTAAAAGTGCATGAAAATGGCAAATTTACTCACTCCGAGTTCTCAAAAAGGGTTTCTTCACCCCGGGAAGGTAATTAAATACCATTTGGAGGCATTTAATGTTCGAGCAAAAACGGCTGATTTTCGACAAAAGAGATAACACCCCCCCATTACGTCATGCTTCAGAAATGTGGAAAATGGTCCGTTTTCAAATGTTTTATTTTTGAACGTCAGTTCACATTTGTAGGTGGATCATCAGTGTTAGAGCTAAAATTAGCATGTTTAAAGTGATTTTCATGCTTCCAGGGGCCCTAAACACAAGATTTATGGAATGGTTAAAAGTGCATGAAAATGGCCAATTTACTCCCTCTGAGTTCTCAAAAAGGGTTTCTTCACCCCGGGAAGTTAATTAAATACCATTTGGAGGCATTTAATGTTCAAGCAAAAACGGCTGATTTTTGACAAAAGAGATAACACCCCCCCATTACGTCATGCTTCAGAAATGTGGAAAATGGTCCGTTTTCAAATGTTTTATTTTTGAATGTCAGTTCACATTTGTAGGTGGATCATCAGTGTTAGAGCTAAAATTAGCATGTTTAAAGTGATTTTCATGCTTCCAGGGGCTCGGGAAGTGAATTAAATACTATTTGGAGGCATTTAATGTTCAAGCAAAAACAGCTGATTTTCGACAAAAGAGATAACACCCCCCATTATGTCATGCTTCAGAAATGTGGAAAATGGTCCGTTTTCAAATGTTTTATTTTTGAACGTCAGTTCACATTTGTAGGTGGATCATCAGTGTTAGAGCTAAAATTAGCATGTTTAAAGTGATTTTCATGCTTCCAGGGGCCCTAAACACAAGATTTATTGAATTGGTTAAAAGTGCATGAAAATGGCCAATTTACTCACTCTGAGTTCTCAAAAAGGGTTTCTTCACCCCGGGAAGTTAATTAAATACCATTTGGAGGCATTTAATGTTCAAGCAAAAACGGCTGATTTTTGACAAAAGAGATAACACCCCCCCATTACGTCATGCTTCAGAAATGTGGAAAATGGTCCGTTTTCAAATGTTTTATTTTTGAACGTCAGTTCACATTTGTAGGTGGATCATCAGTGTTAGAGCTAAAATTAGCATGTTTAAATTGATTTTCATGCTTCCAGGGGCTCGGGAAGTGAATTAAATACTATTTGGAGGCATTTAATGTTCAAGCAAAAACAGCTGACTTTCGACAAAAGAGATAACACCCCCCCATTACGTCATGCTTCAGAAATGTGGAAAATGGTCAGTTTTCAAATGTTTTATTTTTGATCGTCAGTTCACATTTGTAGGTGGATCATCAGTGTTAGAGCTAAAATTAGCATGTTTAAAGTGATTTTCATGCTTCCAGAGGCCCTAAACACAAGATTTATGGAATGGTTAAAAGTGCATGAAAATGGCCAATTTACTCACTCCGAGTTCTCAAAAAGGGTTTCTTCACCCCGGGAAGTTAATTAAATACCATTTGGAGGCATTTAATGTTCGAGCAAAAACGGCTGATTTTCGACAAAAGAGATAACACCCCCCCATTACGTCATGCTTCAGAAATGTGGAAAATGGTCCGTTTTCAAATGTTTTATTTTTGAACGTCAGTTCACATTTGTAGGTGGATCATCAGTGTTAGAGCTAAAATTAGCATGTTTAAAGTGATTTTCATGCTTCCAGGGGCCCTAAACACAAGATTTATGGAATGGTTAAAAGTGCATGAAAATGGCCAATTTACTCACTCTGAGTTCTCAAAAAGGGTTTCTTCACCCTGGGAAGTTAATTAAATACCATTTGGAGGCATTTAATGTTCGAGCAAAAACGGCTGATTTTCGACAAAAGAGATAACACCCCCCCATTACGTCATGCTTCAGAAATGTGGAAAATGGTCCGTTTTCAAATGTTTTATTTTTGAACGTCAGTTCACATTTGTAGGTGGATCATCAGTGTTAGAGCTAAAATTAGCATGTTTAAAATGATTTTCATGCTTCCAGAGGCCCTAAACACAAGATTTATGGAATGGTTAAAAGTGCATGAAAATGGCAAATTTACTCACTCCGAGTTCTCAAAAAGGGTTTCTTCACCCCGGGAAGGTAATTAAATACCATTTGGAGGCATTTAATGTTCGAGCAAAAACGGCTGATTTTCGACAAAAGAGATAACACCCCCCCATTACGTCATGCTTCAGAAATGTGGAAAATGGTCCGTTTTCAAATGTTTTATTTTTGAACGTCAGTTCACATTTGTAGGTGGATCATCAGTGTTAGAGCTAAAATTAGCATGTTTAAAGTGATTTTCATGCTTCCAGGGGCTCGGGAAGTGAATTAAATACTATTTGGAGGCATTTAATGTTCGAGCAAAAACGGCTGATTTTCGACAAAAGAGATAACACCCCCCCATTACGTCATGCTTCAGAAATGTGGAAAATGGTCCGTTTTCAAATGTTTTATTTTTGAACGTCAGTTCACATTTGTAGGTGGATCATCAGTGTTAGAGCTAAAATTAGCATGTTTAAAGTGATTTTCATGCTTCCAGAGGCCCTAAACACAAGATTTATGGAATGGTTAAAAGTGCATGAAAATGGCCAATTTACTCACTCCCAGTTCTCAAAAAGGGTTTCTTCACCCCGGGAAGTTAATTAAATACCATTTGGAGGCATTTAATGTTCGAGCAAAAACAGCTGATTTTCGACAAAAGAGATAACACCCCCCATTACGTCATGCTTCAGAAATGTGGAAAATGGTCAGTTTTCAAATGTTTTATTTTTGAACGTCAGTTCACATTTGTAGGTGGATCATCAGTGTTAGAGCTAAAATTAGCATGTTTAAAGTGATTTTCATGCTTCCAGGGGCCCTAAACACAAGATTTATGGAATGGTTAAAAGTGCATGAAAATGGCCAATTTACTCCCTCTGAGTTCTCAAAAAGGGTTTCTTCACCCCGGGAAGTTAATTAAATACCATTTGGAGGCATTTAATGTTCAAGCAAAAACGGCTGATTTTTGACAAAAGAGATAACACCCCCCCATTACGTCATGCTTCAGAAATGTGGAAAATGGTCCGTTTTCAAATGTTTTATTTTTGAATGTCAGTTCACATTTGTAGGTGGATCATCAGTGTTAGAGCTAAAATTAGCATGTTTAAAGTGATTTTCATGCTTCCAGGGGCTCGGGAAGTGAATTAAATACTATTTGGAGGCATTTAATGTTCAAGCAAAAACAGCTGATTTTCGACAAAAGAGATAACACCCCCCATTATGTCATGCTTCAGAAATGTGGAAAATGGTCCGTTTTCAAATGTTTTATTTTTGAACGTCAGTTCACATTTGTAGGTGGATCATCAGTGTTAGAGCTAAAATTAGCATGTTTAAAGTGATTTTCATGCTTCCAGGGGCCCTAAACACAAGATTTATTGAATTGGTTAAAAGTGCATGAAAATGGCCAATTTACTCACTCTGAGTTCTCAAAAAGGGTTTCTTCACCCCGGGAAGTTAATTAAATACCATTTGGAGGCATTTAATGTTCAAGCAAAAACGGCTGATTTTTGACAAAAGAGATAACACCCCCCCATTACGTCATGCTTCAGAAATGTGGAAAATGGTCCGTTTTCAAATGTTTTATTTTTGAACGTCAGTTCACATTTGTAGGTGGATCATCAGTGTTAGAGCTAAAATTAGCATGTTTAAATTGATTTTCATGCTTCCAGGGGCTCGGGAAGTGAATTAAATACTATTTGGAGGCATTTAATGTTCAAGCAAAAACAGCTGACTTTCGACAAAAGAGATAACACCCCCCCATTACGTCATGCTTCAGAAATGTGGAAAATGGTCAGTTTTCAAATGTTTTATTTTTGATCGTCAGTTCACATTTGTAGGTGGATCATCAGTGTTAGAGCTAAAATTAGCATGTTTAAAGTGATTTTCATGCTTCCAGAGGCCCTAAACACAAGATTTATCGAATGGTTAAAAGTGCATGAAAATGGCCAATATACTCACTCTGAGTTCTCAAAAAGGGTTTCTTCACCCCGGGAAGTTAATTAAATACCATTTGGAGGCATTTAATGTTCGAGCAAAAACGGCTGATTTTCGACAAAAGAGATAACACCCCCCCATTACGTCATGCTTCAGAAATGTGGAAAATGGTCCGTTTTCAAATGTTTTATTTTTGAACGTCAGTTCACATTTGTAGGTGGATCATCAGTGTTAGAGCTAAAATTAGCATGTTTAAAGTGATTTTCATGCTTCCAGGGGCCCTAAACACAAGATTTATGGAATGGTTAAAAGTGCATGAAAATGGCCAATTTACTCACTCCGAGTTCTCAAAAAGGGTTTCTTCACCCCGGGAAGTTAAGTAAATACCATTTGGAGGCATTTAATGTTCGAGCAAAAACGGCTGATTTTCGACAAAAGAGATAACACCCCCCCCATTACGTCATGCTTCAGAAATGTGGAAAATGGTCCGTTTTCAAATGTTTTATTTTTGAACGTCAGTTCACATTTGTAGGTGGATCATCAGTGTTAGAGCTAAAATTAGCATGTTTAAAGTGATTTTCATGCTTCCAGGGGCCCTAAACACAAGATTTATGGAATGGTTAAAAGTGCATGAAAATGGCCAATTTACTCACTCTGAGTTCTCAAAAAGGGTTTCTTCACCCTGGGAAGTTAATTAAATACCATTTGGAGGCATTTAATGTTCGAGCAAAAACAGCTGATTTTCTACAAAAGAGATAACACCCCCCCATTACGTCATGCTTCAGAAATGTGGAAAATGGTCCGTTTTCAAATGTTTTATTTTTGAACGTCAGTTCACATTTGTAGGTGGATCATCAGTGTTAGAGCTAAAATTAGCATGTTTAAAGTGATTTTCATGCTTCCAGGGGCCCTAAACACAAGATTTATGGAATGGTTAAAAGTGCATGAAAATGGCCAATTTACTCACTCTGAGTTCTCAAAAAGGGTTTCTTCACCCCGGGAAGTTAATTAAATACCATTTGGAGGCATTTAATGTTCAAGCAAAAACGGCTGATTTTTGACAAAAGAGATAACACCCCCCCATTACGTCATGCTTCAGAAATGTGGAAAATGGTCCGTTTTCAAATGTTTTATTTTTGAACGTCAGTTCACATTTGTAGGTGGATCATCAGTGTTAGAGCTAAAATTAGCATGTTTAAAGTGATTTTCATGCTTCCAGGGGCTCGGGAAGTGAATTAAATACTATTTGGAGGCATTTAATGTTCAAGCAAAAACAGCTGATTTTCGACAAAAGAGATAACCCCCCCCCATTACGTCATGCTTCAGAAATGTGGAAAATGGTCCGTTTTCAAATGTTTTATTTTTGAACGTCAGTTCACAGTTGTAGGTGGATCATCAGTGTTAGAGCTAAAATTTGCATGTTTAAAGTGATTTTCATGTTTCCAGGGGCCCTAAACACAAGATTTATGGAATGGTTAAAAGTGCATGAAAATGGCCAATTTACTCACTCCGAGTTCTCAAAAAGGGTTTCTTCACCCCGGGAAGTTAATTAAATACCATTTGGAGGCATTTAATGTTCAAGCAAAAACGGCTGATTTTCGACAAAAGAGATAACACCCCCCCATTACGTCATGCTTCAGAAATGTGGAAAATAGTCCGTTTTCAAATGTTTTATTTTTGAACATCAGTTCACATTTGTAGGTGGATCATCAGTGTTAGAGCTAACATTAGCATGTTTAAAGTGATTTTCATGCTTCCAGGGGCCCTAAACACAAGATTTATGGAATGGTTAAAAGTGCATGAAAATGGCCAATTTACTCACTCCGAGTTCTCAAAAACGGTTTCTTCACCCCGGGAAGCTAATTAAATACCATTTGGAGGCATTTAATGTTCGAGCAAAAACAGCTGATTTTCTACAAAAGAGATAACACCCCCCCATCACGTCATGCTTCAGAAATGTGGAAAATGGTCCGTTTTCAAATGTTTTATTTTTGAACGTCAGTTCACATTTGTAGGTGGATCATCAGTGTTAGAGCTAAAATTAGCATGTTTAAAGTGATTTTCATGCTTCCAGGGGCCCTAAACACAAGATTTATGGAATGGTTAAAAGTGCATGAAAATGGCCAATTTACTCACTCTGAGTTCTCAAAAAGGGTTTCTTCACCCCGGGAAGTTAATTAAATACCATTTGGAGGCATTTAATGTTCAAGCAAAAACGGCTGATGTTTGACAAAAGAGATAACACCCCCCCATTACGTCATGCTTCAGAAATGTGGAAAATGGTCCGTTTTCAAATGTTTTATTTTTGAACGTCAGTTCACATTTGTAGGTGGATCATCAGTGTTAGAGCTAAAATTAGCACATTTAAAGTGATTTTCATGCTTCCAGGGGCTCGGGAAGTGAATTAAATACTATTTGGAGGCATTTAATGTTCAAGCAAAAACGGCTGATTTTCGACAAAAGAGATAACACCCCCCCCCCATTACGTCATGCTTCAGAAATGTGGAAAATGGTCCGTTTTCAAATGTTTTATTTTTGAACGTCAGTTCACATTTGTAGGTGGATCATCAGTGTTAGAGCTAAAATTAGCATGTTTAAAGTGATTTTCATGCTTCCAGGGGCCCTAAACACAAGATTTATGGAATTGGTTAAAAGTGCATGAAAATGGCCAATTTACTCACTCTGAGTTCTCAAAAAGGCTTTCTTCACCCCGGGAAGTTAATTAAATACCATTTGGAGGCATTTAATGTTCAAGCAAAAACGGCTGATTTTTGACAAAAGAGATAACACCCCCCCATTACGTCATGCTTCAGAAATGTGGAAAATGGTCCGTTTTCAAATGTTTTATTTTTGAACGTCAGTTCACATTTGTAGGTGGATCATCAGTGTTAGAGCTAAAATTAGCACGTTTAAAGTGATTTTCATGCTTCCAGGGGCTCGGGAAGTGAATTAAATACTATTTGGAGGCATTTAATGTTCAAGCAAAAACAGCTGATTTTCGACAAAAGAGATAACACCCCCCCATTACGTCATGCTTCAGAAATGTGGAAAATGGTCCGTTTCAAATTTTTTATTTTTGAACGTCAGTTCACATTTGTAGGTGGATCATCAGTGTTAGAGCTAAAATTAGCATGTTTAAAGTGATTTTCATGCTTCCAGAGGCCCTAAACACAAGATTTATGGAATGGTTAAAAGTGCATGAAAATGGCCAATTTACTCACTCCGAGTTCTCAAAAAGGGTTTCTTCACCCCGGGAAGTTAATTAAATACCATTTGGAGGCATTTAATGTTCGAGAAGAAAAAACGGCTGATTTTCAACAAAAGAGATAACACCCCCCCATTACGTCATGCTTCAGAAATGTGGAAAATGGTCCGTTTTCAAATGTTTTATTTTTGAACGTCAGTTCACATTTGTAGGTGGATCATCAGTGTTAGAGCTAAAATTAGCATGTTTAAAGTGATTTTCATGCTTCCAGGGGCCCTAAACACAAGATTTATGGAATGGTTAAAAGTGCATGAAAATGGCCAATTTACTCACTCTGAGTTCTCAAAAAGGGTTTCTTCACCCCGGGAAGTTAGTTAAATACCATTTGGAGGCATTTAATGTTCAAGCAAAAACGGCTGATTTTTGACAAAAGAGATAACACCCCCCCATTACGTCATGCTTCAGAAATGTGGAAAATGGTCCGTTTTCAAATGTTTTATTTTTGAACGTCAGTTCACATTTGTAGGTGGATCATCAGTGTTAGAGCTAAAATTAGCACGTTTAAAGTGATTTTCATGCTTCCAGGGGCTCGGGAAGTGAATTAAATACTATTTGGAGGCATTTAATGTTCAAGCAAAAACAGCTGATTTTCGACAAAAGAGATAACACCCCCCCATTAGGTCATGCTTCAGAAATGTGGAAAATGGTCCGTTTCAAATGTTTTATTTTTGAACGTCAGTTCACATTTGTAGGTGGATCATCAGTGTTAGAGCTAAAATTAGCATGTTTAAAGTGATTTTCATGCTTCCAGAGGCCCTAAACACAAGATTTATGGAATGGTTAAAAGTGCATGAAAATGGCCAATTTACTCACTCCGAGTTCTCAAAAAGGGTTTCTTCACCCCGGGAAGTTAATTAAATACCATTTGGAGGCATTTAATGTTCGAGCAAAAACGGCTGATTTTCGACAAAAGAGATAACACCCCCCCCATTACGTCATGCTTCAGAAATGAGGAAAATGGTCCGTTTTCAAATGTTTTATTTTTGAACGTCAGTTCACATTTGTAGGTGGATCATCAGTGTTAGAGCTAAAATTAGCATGTTTAAAGTGATTTTCATGCTTCCAGGGGCCCTAAACACAAGATTTATGGAATGGTTAAAAGTGCATGAAAATGGCCAATTTACTCACTCCGAGTTCTCAAAAAGGGTTTCTTCACCCCGGGAAGTTAATTAAATACCATTTGGAGGCATTTAATGTTCGAGCAAAAACAGCTGATTTTCTACAAAAGAGATAACACCCCCCCATTACGTCATGCTTCAGAAATGTGGAAAATGGTCCGTTTTCAAATGTTTTATTTTTGAACGTCAGTTCACATTTGTAGGTGGATCATCAGTGTTAGAGCTAAAATTAGCATGTTTAAAGTGATTTTCATGCTTCCAGGGGCTCGGGAAGTGAATTAAATACTATTTGGAGGCATTTAATGTTCAAGCAAAAACAGCTGATTTTCGACAAAAGAGATAACCCCCCCCCATTACGTCATGCTTCAGAAATGTGGAAAATGGTCCGTTTTCAAATGTTTTATTTTTGAACGTCAGTTCACAGTTGTAGGTAGATCATCAGTGTTAGAGCTAAAATTAGCATGTTTAAAGTGATTTTCATGCTTCCAGGGGCCCTAAACACAAGATTTATGGAATGGTTAAAAGTGCATGAAAATGGCCAATTTACTCACTCTGAGTTCTCAAAAAGGGTTTCTTCACCCCGGGAAGTTAATTAAATACCATTTGGAGGCATTTAATGTTCGAGCAAAAACGGCTGATTTTCGACAAAAGAGATAACACCCCCCCATTACGTCATGCTTCAGAAATGTGGAAATTGGTCCGTTTTCAAATGTTTTATTTTTGAACGTCAGTTCACATTTGTAGGTGGATCATCAGTGTTAGAGCTAAAATTAGCATGTTTAAAGTGATTTTCATGCTTCCATGGGCTCGGGAAGTGAATTAAATACTATTTGGAGGCATTTAATGTTCAAGCAAAAACAGCTGATTTTCGACAAAAGAGATAACACCCCCCCATTACGTCATGCTTCAGAAATGTGGAAAATGGTCCGTTTTCAAATGTTTTATTTTTGAACGTCAGTTCACAGTTGTAGGTGGATCATCAGTGTTAGAGCTAAAATTAGCATGTTTAAAGTGATTTTCATGCTTCCAGGGGCCCTAAACACAAGATTTAGGGAATGGTTAAAAGTGCATGAAAATGGCCAATTTACTCACTCCGAGTTCTCAAAAAGGGTTTCTTCACCCCGGGAAGTTAATTAAATACCATTTGGAGGCATTTAATGTTCAAGCAAAAAAGGCTGATTTTCGACAAAAGAGATAACACCCCCCCATTACGTCATGCTTCAGAAATGTGGAAAATAGTCCGTTTTCAAATGTTTTATTTTTGAACTTCAGTTCACATTTGTAGGTGGATCATCAGTGTTAGAGCTAACATTAGCATGTTTAAAGTGATTTTCATGCTTCCAGGGGCCCTAAACACAAGATTTATGGAATGGTTAAAAGTGCATGAAAATGGCCAATTTACTCACTCCGAGTTCTCAAAAAGGGTTTCTTCACCCCGGGAAGTTAATTAAATACCATTTGGAGGCATTTAATGTTCGAGCAAAAACGGCTGATTTTCGACAAAAGAGATAACACTCCCCCATTACGTCATGCTTCAGAAATGTGGAAAATGGTCCGTTTTCAAATGTTTTATTTTTGAACGTCAGTTCACGTTTGTAGGTGGATCATCAGTGTTAGAGCTAAAATTAGCATGTTTAAAGTGATTTTCATGCTTCCAGGGGCTCGGGAAGTGAATTAAATACTATTTGGAGGCATTTAATGTTCAAGCAAAAACGGCTGATTTTCGACAAAAGAGATAACACCCCCCCATTACGTCATGCTTCAGAAATGTGGAAAATGGTCCGTTTTCAAATGTTTTATTTTTGAACGTCAGTTCACATTTGTAGGTGGATCATCAGTGTTAGAGCTAAAATTAGCATGTTTAAAGTGATTTTCATGCTTCCAGGGGCCCTAAACACAAGATTTATGGAATGGTTAAAAGTGCATGAAAATGGCCAATTTACTCACTCCGAGTTCTCAAAAAGGGTTTCTTCACCCCGGGAAGTTAATTAAATACCATTTGGAGGCATTTAATGTTCAAGCAAAAAAGGCTGATTTTCGACAAAAGAGATAACACCCCCCCATTACGTCATGCTTCAGAAATGTGGAAAATAGTCCGTTTTCAAATGTTTTATTTTTGAACTTCAGTTCACATTTGTAGGTGGATCATCAGTGTTAGAGCTAACATTAGCATGTTTAAAGTGATTTTCATGCTTCCAGGGGCCCTAAACACAAGATTTATGGAATGGTTAAAAGTGCATGAAAATGGCCAATTTACTCACTCCGAGTTCTCAAAAAGGGTTTCTTCACCCCGGGAAGTTAATTAAATACCATTTGGAGGCATTTAATGTTCGAGCAAAAACGGCTGATTTTCGACAAAAGAGATAACACTCCCCCATTACGTCATGCTTCAGAAATGTGGAAAATGGTCCGTTTTCAAATGTTTTATTTTTGAACGTCAGTTCACGTTTGTAGGTGGATCATCAGTGTTAGAGCTAAAATTAGCATGTTTAAAGTGATTTTCATGCTTCCAGGGGCTCGGGAAGTGAATTAAATACTATTTGGAGGCATTTAATGTTCAAGCAAAAACGGCTGATTTTCGACAAAAGAGATAACACCCCCCCCCATTACGTCATGCTTCAGAAATGTGGAAAATGGTCCGTTTTCAAATGTTTTATTTTTGAACGTCAGTTCACATTTGTAGGTGGATCATCAGTGTTAGAGCTAAAATTAGCATGTTTAAAGTGATTTTCATGCTTCCAGGGGCCCTAAACACAAGATTTATGGAATGGTTAAAAGTGCATGAAAATGGCCAATTTACTCACTCCGAGTTCTCAAAAAGGGTTTCTTCACCCCGGGAAGTTAATTAAATACCATTTGGAGGCATTTAATGTTCAAGCAAAAACGGCTGATTTTCGACAAAAGAGATAACACCCCCCCATTACGTCATGCTTCAGAAATGTGGAAAATAGTCCGTTTTCAAATGTTTTATTTTTGAACATCAGTTCACATTTGTAGGTGGATCATCAGTGTTAGAGCTAAAATTAGCATGTTTAAAGTGATTTTCATGCTTCCAGGGGCTCGGGAAGTGAATTAAATACTATTTGGAGGCATTTAATGTTCAAGCAAAAACGGCTGATTTTCGACAAAAGAGATAACACCCCCCCATTACGTCATGCTTCAGAAATGGGGAAATTGGTCCGTTTTCAAATGTTTTATTTTTGAACGTCAGTTCACATTTGTAGGTGGATCATCAGTGTTAGAGCTAAAATTAGCATGTTTAAAGTGATTTTCATGCTTCCATGGGCTCGGGAAGTGAATTAAATACTATTTGGAGGCATTTAATGTTCAAGCAAAAACAGCTGATTTTCGACAAAAGAGATAACACCCCCCCATTACGTCATGCTTCAGAAATGTGGAAAATGGTCCGTTTTCAAATGTTTTATTTTTGAACGTCAGTTCACAGTTGTAGGTGGATCATCAGTGTTAGAGCTAAAATTAGCATGTTTAAAGTGATTTTCATGCTTCCAGGGGCCCTAAACACAAGATTTAGGGAATGGTTAAAAGTGCATGAAAATGGCCAATTTACTCACTCCGAGTTCTCAAAAAGGGTTTCTTCACCCCGGGAAGTTAATTAAATACCATTTGGAGGCATTTAATGTTCAAGCAAAAAAGGCTGATTTTCGACAAAAGAGATAACACCCCCCCATTACGTCATGCTTCAGAAATGTGGAAAATAGTCCGTTTTCAAATGTTTTATTTTTGAACTTCAGTTCACATTTGTAGGTGGATCATCAGTGTTAGAGCTAACATTAGCATGTTTAAAGTGATTTTCATGCTTCCAGGGGCCCTAAACACAAGATTTATGGAATGGTTAAAAGTGCATGAAAATGGCCAATTTACTCACTCCGAGTTCTCAAAAAGGGTTTCTTCACCCCGGGAAGTTAATTAAATACCATTTGGAGGCATTTAATGTTCGAGCAAAAACGGCTGATTTTCGACAAAAGAGATAACACTCCCCCATTACGTCATGCTTCAGAAATGTGGAAAATGGTCCGTTTTCAAATGTTTTATTTTTGAACGTCAGTTCACGTTTGTAGGTGGATCATCAGTGTTAGAGCTAAAATTAGCATGTTTAAAGTGATTTTCATGCTTCCAGGGGCTCGGGAAGTGAATTAAATACTATTTGGAGGCATTTAATGTTCAAGCAAAAACGGCTGATTTTCGACAAAAGAGATAACACCCCCCCCATTACGTCATGCTTCAGAAATGTGGAAAATGGTCCGTTTTCAAATGTTTTATTTTTGAACGTCAGTTCACATTTGTAGGTGGATCATCAGTGTTAGAGCTAAAATTAGCATGTTTAAAGTGATTTTCATGCTTCCAGGGGCCTTAAACACAAGATTTATGGAATGGTTAAAAGTGCATGAAAATGGCCAATTTACTCACTCTGAGTTCTCAAAAAGGGTTTCTTCACCCCGGGAAGTTAATTAAATACCATTTGGAGGCATTTAATGTTCGAGCAAAAACGGCTGATTTTCGACAAAAGAGATAACACCCCCCCATTACGTCATGCTTCAGAAATGTGGAAATTGGTCCGTTTTCAAATGTTTTATTTTTGAACGTCAGTTCACATTTGTAGGTGGATCATCAGTGTTAGAGCTAAAATTAGCATGTTTAAAGTGATTTTCATGCTTCCATGGGCTCGGGAAGTGAATTAAATACTATTTGGAGGCATTTAATGTTCAAGCAAAAACAGCTGATTTTCGACAAAAGAGATAACACCCCCCCATTACGTCATGCTTCAGAAATGTGGAAAATGGTCCGTTTTCAAATGTTTTATTTTTGAACGTCAGTTCACAGTTGTAGGTAGATCATCAGTGTTAGAGCTAAAATTAGCATGTTTAAAGTGATTTTCATGCTTCCAGGGGCCCTAAACACAAGATTTATGGAATGGTTAAAAGTGCATGAAAATGGCCAATTTACTCACTCTGAGTTCTCAAAAAGGGTTTCTTCACCCCGGGAAGTTAATTAAATACCATTTGGAGGCATTTAATGTTCGAGCAAAAACGGCTGATTTTCGACAAAAGAGATAACACCCCCCCATTACGTCATGCTTCAGAAATGTGGAAATTGGTCCGTTTTCAAATGTTTTATTTTTGAACGTCAGTTCACATTTGTAGGTGGATCATCAGTGTTAGAGCTAAAATTAGCATGTTTAAAGTGATTTTCATGCTTCCATGGGCTCGGGAAGTGAATTAAATACTATTTGGAGGCATTTAATGTTCAAGCAAAAACAGCTGATTTTCGACAAAAGAGATAACACCCCCCCATTACGTCATGCTTCAGAAATGTGGAAAATGGTCCGTTTTCAAATGTTTTATTTTTGAACGTCAGTTCACAGTTGTAGGTGGATCATCAGTGTTAGAGCTAAAATTAGCATGTTTAAAGTGATTTTCATGCTTCCAGGGGCCCTAAACACAAGATTTAGGGAATGGTTAAAAGTGCATGAAAATGGCCAATTTACTCACTCCGAGTTCTCAAAAAGGGTTTCTTCACCCCGGGAAGTTAATTAAATACCATTTGGAGGCATTTAATGTTCAAGCAAAAAAGGCTGATTTTCGACAAAAGAGATAACACCCCCCCATCACGTCATGCTTCAGAAATGTGGAAAATAGTCCGTTTTCAAATGTTTTATTTTTGAACTTCAGTTCACATTTGTAGGTGGATCATCAGTGTTAGAGCTAACATTAGCATGTTTAAAGTGATTTTCATGCTTCCAGGGGCCCTAAACACAAGATTTATGGAATGGTTAAAAGTGCATGAAAATGGCCAATTTACTCACTCCGAGTTCTCAAAAAGGGTTTCTTCACCCCGGGAAGTTAATTAAATACCATTTGGAGGCATTTAATGTTCGAGCAAAAACGGCTGATTTTCGACAAAAGAGATAACACTCCCCCATTACGTCATGCTTCAGAAATGTGGAAAATGGTCCGTTTTCAAATGTTTTATTTTTGAACGTCAGTTCACGTTTGTAGGTGGATCATCAGTGTTAGAGCTAAAATTAGCATGTTTAAAGTGATTTTCATGCTTCCAGGGGCTCGGGAAGTGAATTAAATACTATTTGGAGGCATTTAATGTTCAAGCAAAAACGGCTGATTTTCGACAAAAGAGATAACACCCCCCCCATTACGTCATGCTTCAGAAATGTGGAAAATGGTCCGTTTTCAAATGTTTTATTTTTGAACGTCAGTTCACAGTTGTAGGTAGATCATCAGTGTTAGAGCTAAAATTAGCATGTTTAAAGTGATTTTCATGCTTCCAGGGGCCCTAAACACAAGATTTATGGAATGGTTAAAAGTGCATGAAAATGGCCAATTTACTCACTCTGAGTTCTCAAAAAGGGTTTCTTCACCCCGGGAAGTTAATTAAATACCATTTGGAGGCATTTAATGTTCGAGCAAAAACGGCTGATTTTCGACAAAAGAGATAACACCCCCCCATTACGTCATGCTTCAGAAATGTGGAAATTGGTCCGTTTTCAAATGTTTTATTTTTGAACGTCAGTTCACATTTGTAGGTGGATCATCAGTGTTAGAGCTAAAATTAGCATGTTTAAAGTGATTTTCATGCTTCCATGGGCTCGGGAAGTGAATTAAATACTATTTGGAGGCATTTAATGTTCAAGCAAAAACAGCTGATTTTCGACAAAAGAGATAACACCCCCCAAATACGTCATGCTTCAGAAATGTGGAAAATGGTCCGTTTTCAAATGTTTTATTTTTGAACGTCAGTTCACAGTTGTAGGTAGATCATCAGTGTTAGAGCTAAAATTAGCATGTTTAAAGTGATTTTCATGCTTCCAGGGGCCCTAAACACAAGATTTATGGAATGGTTAAAAGTGCATGAAAATGGCCAATTTACTCACTCTGAGTTCTCAAAAAGGGTTTCTTCACCCCGGGAAGTTAATTAAATACCATTTGGAGGCATTTAATGTTCGAGCAAAAACGGCTGATTTTCGACAAAAGAGATAACACCCCCCCATTACGTCATGCTTCAGAAATGTGGAAATTGGTCCGTTTTCAAATGTTTTATTTTTGAACGTCAGTTCACATTTGTAGGTGGATCATCAGTGTTAGAGCTAAAATTAGCATGTTTAAAGTGATTTTCATGCTTCCATGGGCTCGGGAAGTGAATTAAATACTATTTGGAGGCATTTAATGTTCAAGCAAAAACAGCTGATTTTCGACAAAAGAGATAACACCCCCCCATTACGTCATGCTTCAGAAATGTGGAAAATGGTCCGTTTTCAAATGTTTTATTTTTGAACGTCAGTTCACAGTTGTAGGTGGATCATCAGTGTTAGAGCTAAAATTAGCATGTTTAAAGTGATTTTCATGCTTCCAGGGGCCCTAAACACAAGATTTAGGGAATGGTTAAAAGTGCATGAAAATGGCCAATTTACTCACTCCGAGTTCTCAAAAAGGGTTTCTTCACCCCGGGAAGTTAATTAAATACCATTTGGAGGCATTTAATGTTCAAGCAAAAAAGGCTGATTTTCGACAAAAGAGATAACACCCCCCCATTACGTCATGCTTCAGAAATGTGGAAAATAGTCCGTTTTCAAATGTTTTATTTTTGAACTTCAGTTCACATTTGTAGGTGGATCATCAGTGTTAGAGCTAACATTAGCATGTTTAAAGTGATTTTCATGCTTCCAGGGGCCCTAAACACAAGATTTATGGAATGGTTAAAAGTGCATGAAAATGGCCAATTTACTCACTCCGAGTTCTCAAAAAGGGTTTCTTCACCCCGGGAAGTTAATTAAATACCATTTGGAGGCATTTAATGTTCGAGCAAAAACGGCTGATTTTCGACAAAAGAGATAACACTCCCCCATTACGTCATGCTTCAGAAATGTGGAAAATGGTCCGTTTTCAAATGTTTTATTTTTGAACGTCAGTTCACGTTTGTAGGTGGATCATCAGTGTTAGAGCTAAAATTAGCATGTTTAAAGTGATTTTCATGCTTCCAGGGGCTCGGGAAGTGAATTAAATACTATTTGGAGGCATTTAATGTTCAAGCAAAAACGGCTGATTTTCGACAAAAGAGATAACACCCCCCCCATTACGTCATGCTTCAGAAATGTGGAAAATGGTCCGTTTTCAAATGTTTTATTTTTGAACGTCAGTTCACATTTGTAGGTGGATCATCAGTGTTAGAGCTAAAATTAGCATGTTTAAAGTGATTTTCATGCTTCCAGGGGCCCTAAACACAAGATTTATGGAATGGTTAAAAGTGCATGAAAATGGCCAATTTACTCACTCCGAGTTCTCAAAAAGGGTTTCTTCACCCCGGGAAGTTAATTAAATACCATTTGGAGGCATTTAATGTTCAAGCAAAAAAGGCTGATTTTCGACAAAAGAGATAACACCCCCCCATTACGTCATGCTTCAGAAATGTGGAAAATAGTCCGTTTTCAAATGTTTTATTTTTGAACTTCAGTTCACATTTGTAGGTGGATCATCAGTGTTAGAGCTAACATTAGCATGTTTAAAGTGATTTTCATGCTTCCAGGGGCCCTAAACACAAGATTTATGGAATGGTTAAAAGTGCATGAAAATGGCCAATTTACTCACTCCGAGTTCTCAAAAAGGGTTTCTTCACCCCGGGAAGTTAATTAAATACCATTTGGAGGCATTTAATGTTCGAGCAAAAACGGCTGATTTTCGACAAAAGAGATAACACTCCCCCATTACGTCATGCTTCAGAAATGTGGAAAATGGTCCGTTTTCAAATGTTTTATTTTTGAACGTCAGTTCACGTTTGTAGGTGGATCATCAGTGTTAGAGCTAAAATTAGCATGTTTAAAGTGATTTTCATGCTTCCAGGGGCTCGGGAAGTGAATTAAATACTATTTGGAGGCATTTAATGTTCAAGCAAAAACGGCTGATTTTCGACAAAAGAGATAACACCCCCCCCATTACGTCATGCTTCAGAAATGTGGAAAATGGTCCGTTTTCAAATGTTTTATTTTTGAACGTCAGTTCACATTTGTAGGTGGATCATCAGTGTTAGAGCTAAAATTAGCATGTTTAAAGTGATTTTCATGCTTCCAGGGGCCCTAAACACAAGATTTATGGAATGGTTAAAAGTGCATGAAAATGGCCAATTTACTCACTCCGAGTTCTCAAAAAGGGTTTCTTCACCCCGGGAAGTTAATTAAATACCATTTGGAGGCATTTAATGTTCAAGCAAAAACGGCTGATTTTCGACAAAAGAGATAACACCCCCCCATTACGTCATGCTTCAGAAATGTGGAAAATAGTCCGTTTTCAAATGTTTTATTTTTGAACATCAGTTCACATTTGTAGGTGGATCATCAGTGTTAGAGCTAAAATTAGCATGTTTAAAGTGATTTTCATGCTTCCAGGGGCTCGGGAAGTGAATTAAATACTATTTGGAGGCATTTAATGTTCAAGCAAAAACGGCTGATTTTCGACAAAAGAGATAACACCCCCCCATTACGTCATGCTTCAGAAATGGGGAAATTGGTCCGTTTTCAAATGTTTTATTTTTGAACGTCAGTTCACATTTGTAGGTGGATCATCAGTGTTAGAGCTAAAATTAGCATGTTTAAAGTGATTTTCATGCTTCCATGGGCTCGGGAAGTGAATTAAATACTATTTGGAGGCATTTAATGTTCAAGCAAAAACAGCTGATTTTCGACAAAAGAGATAACACCCCCCCATTACGTCATGCTTCAGAAATGTGGAAAATGGTCCGTTTTCAAATGTTTTATTTTTGAACGTCAGTTCACAGTTGTAGGTGGATCATCAGTGTTAGAGCTAAAATTAGCATGTTTAAAGTGATTTTCATGCTTCCAGGGGCCCTAAACACAAGATTTAGGGAATGGTTAAAAGTGCATGAAAATGGCCAATTTACTCACTCCGAGTTCTCAAAAAGGGTTTCTTCACCCCGGGAAGTTAATTAAATACCATTTGGAGGCATTTAATGTTCAAGCAAAAAAGGCTGATTTTCGACAAAAGAGATAACACCCCCCCATTACGTCATGCTTCAGAAATGTGGAAAATAGTCCGTTTTCAAATGTTTTATTTTTGAACTTCAGTTCACATTTGTAGGTGGATCATCAGTGTTAGAGCTAACATTAGCATGTTTAAAGTGATTTTCATGCTTCCAGGGGCCCTAAACACAAGATTTATGGAATGGTTAAAAGTGCATGAAAATGGCCAATTTACTCACTCCGAGTTCTCAAAAAGGGTTTCTTCACCCCGGGAAGTTAATTAAATACCATTTGGAGGCATTTAATGTTCGAGCAAAAACGGCTGATTTTCGACAAAAGAGATAACACTCCCCCATTACGTCATGCTTCAGAAATGTGGAAAATGGTCCGTTTTCAAATGTTTTATTTTTGAACGTCAGTTCACGTTTGTAGGTGGATCATCAGTGTTAGAGCTAAAATTAGCATGTTTAAAGTGATTTTCATGCTTCCAGGGGCTCGGGAAGTGAATTAAATACTATTTGGAGGCATTTAATGTTCAAGCAAAAACGGCTGATTTTCGACAAAAGAGATAACACCCCCCCCCATTACGTCATGCTTCAGAAATGTGGAAAATGGTCCGTTTTCAAATGTTTTATTTTTGAACGTCAGTTCACATTTGTAGGTGGATCATCAGTGTTAGAGCTAAAATTAGCATGTTTAAAGTGATTTTCATGCTTCCAGGGGCCCTAAACACAAGATTTATGGAATGGTTAAAAGTGCATGAAAATGGCCAATTTACTCACTCCGAGTTCTCAAAAAGGGTTTCTTCACCCCGGGAAGTTAATTAAATACCATTTGGAGGCATTTAATGTTCAAGCAAAAACGGCTGATTTTCGACAAAAGAGATAACACCCCCCCATTACGTCATGCTTCAGAAATGTGGAAATTGGTCCGTTTTCAAATGTTTTATTTTTGAACGTCAGTTCACATTTGTAGGTGGATCATCAGTGTTAGAGCTAAAATTAGCATGTTTAAAGTGATTTTCATGCTTCCATGGGCTCGGGAAGTGAATTAAATACTATTTGGAGGCATTTAATGTTAAAGCAAAAACAGCTGATTTTCGACAAAAGAGATAACACCCCCCCATTACGTCATGCTTCAGAAATGTGGAAAATGGTCCGTTTTCAAATGTTTTATTTTTGAACGTCAGTTCACAGTTGTAGGTGGATCATCAGTGTTAGAGCTAAAATTAGCATGTTTAAAGTGATTTTCATGCTTCCAGGGGCCCTAAACACAAGATTTATGGAATGGTTAAAAGTGCATGAAAATGGCCAATTTACTCACTCCGAGTTCTCAAAAAGGGTTTCTTCACCCCGGGAAGTTAATTAAATACCATTTGGAGGCATTTAATGTTCAAGCAAAAACGGCTGATTTTTGACAAAAGAGATAACACCCCCCCATTACGTCATGCTTCAGAAATGTGGAAAATAGTCCGTTTTCAAATGTTTCATTTTTGAACGTCAGTTCACATTTGTAGGTGGATCATCAGTGTTAGAGCTAACATTAGCATGTTTAAAGTGATTTTCATGCTTCCAGGGGCCCTAAACACAAGATTTATGGAATGGTTAAAAGTGCATGAAAATGGCCAATTTACTCACTCCGAGTTCTCAAAAAGGGTTTCTTCACCCCAGGAAGTTAATTAAATACCATTTGGAGGCATTTAATGTTCGAGCAAAAATGGCTGATTTTCGACAAAAGAGATAACACCCCCCCATTACGTCATGCTTCAGAAATGTGGAAAATGGTCCGTTTTCAAATGTTTTATTTTTGAACGTCAGTTCACGTTTGTAGGTGGATCATCAGTGTTAGAGCTAAAATTAGCATGTTTAAAGTGATTTTCATGCTTCCAGGGGCTCGGGAAGTGAATTAAATACTATTTGGAGGCATTTAATGTTCAAGCAAAAACGGCTGATTTTCGACAAAAGAGATAACACCCCCCCCATTACGTCATGCTTCAGAAATGTGGAAAATGGTCCGTTTTCAAATGTTTTATTTTTGAACGTCAGTTCACATTTGTAGGTGGATCATCAGTGTTAGAGCTAAAATTAGCATGTTTAAAGTGATTTTCATGCTTCCAGGGGCCCCAAACACAAGATTTATGGAATGGTTAAAAGTGCATGAAAATGGCCAATTTACTCACTCTGAGTTCTCAAAAAGGGTTTCTTCACCCCGGGAAGTTAATTAAATACCATTTAGAGCATTTAATGTTCAAGCAAAAACGGCTGATTTTTGACAAAAGAGATAACACCCCCCCATTACGTCATTCTTCAGAAATGTGGAAAATGGTCCGTTTTCAAATGTTTTATTTTTGAACGTCAGTTCACATTTGTAGGTGGATCATCAGTGTTAGAGCTAAAATTAGCACGTTTAAAGTGATTTTCATGCTTCCAGGGGCTCGGGAAGTGAATTAAATACTATTTGGAGGCATTTAATGTTCAAGCAAAAACAGCTGATTTTCGACAAAAGAGATAACACCCCCCCCATTACGTCATGCTTCAGAAATGTGGAAAATGGTCCGTTTTCAAATGTTTTATTTTTGAACGTCAGTTCACATTTGTAGGTGGATCATCAGTGTTAGAGCTAAAATTAGCATGTTTAAAGTGATTTTCATGCTTCCAGGGGCCCTAAACACAAGATTTATGGAATGGTTAAAAGTGCATGAAAATGGCCAATTTACTCACTCTGAGTTCTCAAAAAGGGTTTCTTCACCCTGGGAAGTTAATTAAATACCATTTAGAGCATTTAATGTTCAAGCAAAAACGGCTGATTTTTGACAAAAGAGATAACACCCCCCCATTACGTCATTCTTCAGAAATGTGGAAAATGGTCCGTTTTCAAATGTTTTATTTTTGAACGTCAGTTCACATTTGTAGGTGGATCATCAGTGTTAGAGCTAAAATTAGCACGTTTAAAGTGATTTTCATGCTTCCAGGGGCTCGGGAAGTGAATTAAATACTATTTGGAGGCATTTAATGTACAAGCAAAAACGGCTGATTTTCGACAAAAGAGATAACACCCCCCCATTACGTCATGCTTCAGAAATGTGGAAAATGGTCCGTTTTCAAATGTTTTATTTTTGAACGTCAGTTCACATTTGTAGGTGGATCATCAGTGTTAGAGCTAAAATTAGCATGTTTAAAGTGATTTTCATGCTTCCAGGGGCCCTAAACACAAGATTTATGGAATTGGTTAAAAGTGCATGAAAATGGTCAATTTACTCACTCTGAGTTCTCAAAAAGGCTTTCTTCACCCCGGGAAGTTAATTAAATACCATTTGGAGGCATTTAATGTTCAAGCAAAAACGGCTGATTTTTGACAAAAGAGATAACACCCCCCCATTACGTCATGCTTCAGAAATGTGGAAAATGGTCCGTTTTCAAATGTTTTATTTTTGAACGTCAGTTCACATTTGTAGGTGGATCATCAGTGTTAGAGCTAAAATTAGCACGTTTAAAGTGATTTTCATGCTTCCAGGGGCTCGGGAAGTGAATTAAATACTATTTGGAGGCATTTAATGTTCAAGCAAAAACAGCTGATTTTCGACAAAAGAGATAACACCCCCCCATTACGTCATGCTTCAGAAATGTGGAAAATGGTCCGTTTCAAATTTTTTATTTTTGAACGTCAGTTCACATTTGTAGGTGGATCATCAGTGTTAGAGCTAAAATTAGCATGTTTAAAGTGATTTTCATGCTTCCAGAGGCCCTAAACACAAGATTTATGGAATGGTTAAAAGTGCATGAAAATGGCCAATTTACTCACTCCGAGTTCTCAAAAAGGGTTTCTTCACCCCGGGAAGTTAATTAAATACCATTTGGAGGCATTTAATGTTCGAGCAAAAACGGCTGATTTTCGACAAAAGAGATAACACCCCCCCATTACGTCATGCTTCAGAAATGTGGAAAATGGTCCGTTTTCAAATGTTTTATTTTTGAACGTCAGTTCACATTTGTAGGTGGATCATCAGTGTTAGAGCTAAAATTAGCATGTTTAAAGTGATTTTCATGCTTCCAGGGGCCCTAAACACAAGATTTATGGAATGGTTAAAAGTGCATGAAAATGGCCAATTTACTCACTCTGAGTTCTCAAAAAGGGTTTCTTCATCCCGGGAAGTTAATTAAATACCATTTGGAGGCATTTAATGTTCTAGCAAAAACGGCTGATTTTCGACAAAAGAGATAACACCCCCCCATTACGTCATGCTTCAGAAATGTGGAAAATGGTCCGTTTTCAAATGTTTTATTTTTGAACGTCAGTTCACATTTGTAGGTGGATCATCAGTGTTAGAGCTAAAATTAGCATGTTTAAAGTGATTTTCATGCTTCCAGGGGCCCTAAACACAAGATTTATGGAATGGTTAAAAGTGCATGAAAATGGCCAATTTACTCACTCTGAGTTCTCAAAAAGGGTTTCTTCACCCCGGGAAGTTAATTAAATACCATTTGGAGGCATTTAATGTTCAAGCAAAAACGGCTGATTTTTGACAAAAGAGATAACACCCCCCCATTACGTCATGCTTCAGAAATGTGGAAAATGGTCCGTTTTCAAATGTTTTATTTTTGAACGTCAGTTCACATTTGTAGGTGGATCATCAGTGTTAGAGCTAAAATTAGCACGTTTAAAGTGATTTTCATGCTTCCAGGGGCTCGGGAAGTGAATTAAATACTATTTGGAGGCATTTAATGTTCAAGCAAAAACAGCTGATTTTCGACAAAAGAGATAACACCCCCCCATTACGTCATGCTTCAGAAATGTGGAAAATGGTCCGTTTCAAATGTTTTATTTTTGAACGTCAGTTCACATTTGTAGGTGGATCATCAGTGTTAGAGCTAAAATTAGCATGTTTAAAGTGATTTTCATGCTTCCAGAGGCCCTAAGCACAAGATTTATGGAATGGTTAAAAGTGCATGAAAATGGCCAATTTACTCACTCCGAGTTCTCAAAAAGGGTTTCTTCACCCCGGGAAGTTAATTAAATACCATTTGGAGGCATTTAATGTTCGAGCAAAAACGGCTGATTTTCGACAAAAGAGATAACACCCCCCCATTACGTCATGCTTCAGAAATGTGGAAAATGGTCCGTTTTCAAATGTTTTATTTTTGAACGTCAGTTCACATTTGTAGGTGGATCATCAGTGTTAGATCTAAAATTAGCATGTTTAAAGTGATTTTCATGCTTCCAGGGGCCCTAAACACAAGATTTATGGAATGGTTAAAAGTGCATGAAAATGGCCAATTTACTCACTCTGAGTTCTCAAAAAGGGTTTCTTCACCCTGGGAAGTTAATTAAATACCATTTGGAGGCATTTAATGTTCGAGCAAAAACGGCTGATTTTCGACAAAAGAGATAACACCCCCCCATTACGTCATGCTTCAGAAATGTGGAAAATGGGCCGTTTTCAAATGTTTTATTTTTGAACGTCAGTTCACATTTGTAGGTGGATCATCAGTGTTAGAGCTAAAATTAGCATGTTTAAAATGATTTTCATGCTTCCAGAGGCCCTAAACACAAGATTTATGGAATGGTTAAAAGTGCATGAAAATGGCAAATTTACTCACTCCGAGTTCTCAAAAAGGGTTTCTTCACCCCGGGAAGGTAATTAAATACCATTTGGAGGCATTTAATGTTCGAGCAAAAACGGCTGATTTTCGACAAAAGAGATAACACCCCCCCATTACGTCATGCTTCAGAAATGTGGAAAATGGTCCGTTTTCAAATGTTTTATTTTTGAACGTCAGTTCACATTTGTAGGTGGATCATCAGTGTTAGAGCTAAAATTAGCATGTTTAAAGTGATTTTCATGCTTCCAGGGGCTCGGGAAGTGAATTAAATACTATTTGGAGGCATTTAATGTTCGAGCAAAAACGGCTGATTTTCGACAAAAGAGATAACACCCCCCCATTACGTCATGCTTCAGAAATGTGGAAAATGGTCCGTTTTCAAATGTTTTATTTTTGAACGTCAGTTCACATTTGTAGGTGGATCATCAGTGTTAGAGCTAAAATTAGCATGTTTAAAGTGATTTTCATGCTTCCAGAGGCCCTAAACACAAGATTTATGGAATGGTTAAAAGTGCATGAAAATGGCCAATTTACTCACTCCCAGTTCTCAAAAAGGGTTTCTTCACCCCGGGAAGTTAATTAAATACCATTTGGAGGCATTTAATGTTCGAGCAAAAACAGCTGATTTTCGACAAAAGAGATAACACCCCCCATTACGTCATGCTTCAGAAATGTGGAAAATGGTCAGTTTTCAAATGTTTTATTTTTGAACGTCAGTTCACATTTGTAGGTGGATCATCAGTGTTAGAGCTAAAATTAGCATGTTTAAAGTGATTTTCATGCTTCCAGGGGCCCTAAACACAAGATTTATGGAATGGTTAAAAGTGCATGAAAATGGCCAATTTACTCCCTCTGAGTTCTCAAAAAGGGTTTCTTCACCCCGGGAAGTTAATTAAATACCATTTGGAGGCATTTAATGTTCAAGCAAAAACGGCTGATTTTTGACAAAAGAGATAACACCCCCCCATTACGTCATGCTTCAGAAATGTGGAAAATGGTCCGTTTTCAAATGTTTTATTTTTGAATGTCAGTTCACATTTGTAGGTGGATCATCAGTGTTAGAGCTAAAATTAGCATGTTTAAAGTGATTTTCATGCTTCCAGGGGCTCGGGAAGTGAATTAAATACTATTTGGAGGCATTTAATGTTCAAGCAAAAACAGCTGATTTTCGACAAAAGAGATAACACCCCCCATTATGTCATGCTTCAGAAATGTGGAAAATGGTCCGTTTTCAAATGTTTTATTTTTGAACGTCAGTTCACATTTGTAGGTGGATCATCAGTGTTAGAGCTAAAATTAGCATGTTTAAAGTGATTTTCATGCTTCCAGGGGCCCTAAACACAAGATTTATTGAATTGGTTAAAAGTGCATGAAAATGGCCAATTTACTCACTCTGAGTTCTCAAAAAGGGTTTCTTCACCCCGGGAAGTTAATTAAATACCATTTGGAGGCATTTAATGTTCAAGCAAAAACGGCTGATTTTTGACAAAAGAGATAACACCCCCCCATTACGTCATGCTTCAGAAATGTGGAAAATGGTCCGTTTTCAAATGTTTTATTTTTGAACGTCAGTTCACATTTGTAGGTGGATCATCAGTGTTAGAGCTAAAATTAGCATGTTTAAATTGATTTTCATGCTTCCAGGGGCTCGGGAAGTGAATTAAATACTATTTGGAGGCATTTAATGTTCAAGCAAAAACAGCTGACTTTCGACAAAAGAGATAACACCCCCCCATTACGTCATGCTTCAGAAATGTGGAAAATGGTCAGTTTTCAAATGTTTTATTTTTGATCGTCAGTTCACATTTGTAGGTGGATCATCAGTGTTAGAGCTAAAATTAGCATGTTTAAAGTGATTTTCATGCTTCCAGAGGCCCTAAACACAAGATTTATCGAATGGTTAAAAGTGCATGAAAATGGCCAATTTACTCACTCTGAGTTCTCAAAAAGGGTTTCTTCACCCCGGGAAGTTAATTAAATACCATTTGGAGGCATTTAATGTTCGAGCAAAAACGGCTGATTTTCGACAAAAGAGATAACACCCCCCCATTACGTCATGCTTCAGAAATGTGGAAAATGGTCCGTTTTCAAATGTTTTATTTTTGAACGTCAGTTCACATTTGTAGGTGGATCATCAGTGTTAGAGCTAAAATTAGCATGTTTAAAGTGATTTTCATGCTTCCAGGGGCCCTAAACACAAGATTTATGGAATGGTTAAAAGTGCATGAAAATGGCCAATTTACTCACTCCGAGTTCTCAAAAAGGGTTTCTTCACCCCGGGAAGTTAAGTAAATACCATTTGGAGGCATTTAATGTTCGAGCAAAAACGGCTGATTTTCGACAAAAGAGATAACACCCCCCCCATTACGTCATGCTTCAGAAATGTGGAAAATGGTCCGTTTTCAAATGTTTTATTTTTGAACGTCAGTTCACATTTGTAGGTGGATCATCAGTGTTAGAGCTAAAATTAGCATGTTTAAAGTGATTTTCATGCTTCCAGGGGCCCTAAACACAAGATTTATGGAATGGTTAAAAGTGCATGAAAATGGCCAATTTACTCACTCTGAGTTCTCAAAAAGGGTTTCTTCACCCTGGGAAGTTAATTAAATACCATTTGGAGGCATTTAATGTTCGAGCAAAAACGGCTGATTTTCGACAAAAGAGATAACACCCCCCCATTACGTCATGCTTCAGAAATGTGGAAAATGGTCCGTTTTCAAATGTTTTATTTTTGAACGTCAGTTCACGTTTGTAGGTGGATCATCAGTGTTAGAGCTAAAATTAGCATGTTTAAAGTGATTTTCATGCTTCCAGGGGCTCGGGAAGTGAATTAAATACTATTTGGAGGCATTTAATGTTCAAGCAAAAACGGCTGATTTTCGACAAAAGAGATAACACCCCCCTATTACGTCATGCTTCAGAAATGTGGAAAATGGTCCGTTTTCAAATGTTTTATTTTTGAACGTCAGTTCACATTTGTAGGTGGATCATCAGTGTTAGAGCTAAAATTAGCATGTTTAAAGTGATTTTCATGCTTCCAGGGGCCCTAAACACAAGATTTATGGAATGGTTAAAAGTGCATGAAAATGGCCAATTTACTCACTCCGAGTTCTCAAAAAGGGTTTCTTCACCCCGGGAAGTTAATTAAATACCATTTGGAGGCATTTAATGTTCAAGCAAAAACGGCTGATTTTCGACAAAAGAGATAACACCCCCCCATTACGTCATGCTTCAGAAATGTGGAAAATAGTCCGTTTTCAAATGTTTTATTTTTGAACGTCAGTTCACATTTGTAGGTGGATCATCAGTGTTAGAGCTAACATTAGCATGTTTAAAGTGATTTTCATGCTTCCAGGGGCCCTAAACACAAGATTTATGGAATGGTTAAAAGTGCATGAAAATGGCCAATTTACTCACTCCGAGTTCTCAAAAAGGGTTTCTTCATCCCGGGAAGTTAATTAAATACCATTTGGAGGCATTTAATGTTCTAGCAAAAACGGCTGATTTTCGACAAAAGAGATAACACCCCCCCATTACGTCATGCTTCAGAAATGTGGAAAATGGTCCGTTTTCAAATGTTTTATTTTTGAACGTCAGTTCACATTTGTAGGTGGATCATCAGTGTTAGAGCTAAAATTAGCATGTTTAAAGTGATTTTCATGCTTCCAGGGGCCCTAAACACAAGATTTATGGAATGGTTAAAAGTGCATGAAAATGGCCAATTTACTCACTCTGAGTTCTCAAAAAGGGTTTCTTCACCCCGGGAAGTTAATTAAATACCATTTGGAGGCATTTAATGTTCAAGCAAAAACGGCTGATTTTTGACAAAAGAGATAACACCCCCCCATTACGTCATGCTTCAGAAATGTGGAAAATGGTCCGTTTTCAAATGTTTTATTTTTGAACGTCAGTTCACATTTGTAGGTGGATCATCAGTGTTAGAGCTAAAATTAGCACGTTTAAAGTGATTTTCATGCTTCCAGGGGCTCGGGAAGTGAATTAAATACTATTTGGAGGCATTTAATGTTCAAGCAAAAACAGCTGATTTTCGACAAAAGAGATTACACCCCCCCATTACGTCATGCTTCAGAAATGTGGAAAATGGTCCGTTTCAAATGTTTTATTTTTGAACGTCAGTTCACATTTGTAGGTGGATCATCAGTGTTAGAGCTAAAATTAGCATGTTTAAAGTGATTTTCATGCTTCCAGAGGCCCTAAACACAAGATTTATGGAATGGTTAAAAGTGCATGAAAATGGCCAATTTACTCACTCCGAGTTCTCAAAAAGGGTTTCTTCACCCCGGGAAGTTAATTAAATACCATTTGGAGGCATTTAATGTTCGAGCAAAAACGGCTGATTTTCGACAAAAGAGATAACACCCCCCCATTACGTCATGCTTCAGAAATGTGGAAAATGGTCCGTTTTCAAATGTTTTATTTTTGAACGTCAGTTCACATTTGTAGGTGGATCATCAGTGTTAGAGCTAAAATTAGCATGTTTAAAGTGATTTTCATGCTTCCAGGGGCCCTAAACACAAGATTTATGGAATGGTTAAAAGTGCATGAAAATGGCCAATTTACTCACTCTGAGTTCTCAAAAAGGGTTTCTTCACCCTGGGAAGTTAATTAAATACCATTTGGAGGCATTTAATGTTCGAGCAAAAACGGCTGATTTTCGACAAAAGAGATAACACCCCCCCATTACGTCATGCTTCAGAAATGTGGAAAATGGTCCGTTTTCAAATGTTTTATTTTTGAACGTCAGTTCACATTTGTAGGTGGATCATCAGTGTTAGAGCTAAAATTAGCATGTTTAAAATGATTTTCATGCTTCCAGAGGCCCTAAACACAAGATTTATGGAATGGTTAAAAGTGCATGAAAATGGCAAATTTACTCACTCCGAGTTCTCAAAAAGGGTTTCTTCACCCCGGGAAGGTAATTAAATACCATTTGGAGGCATTTAATGTTCGAGCAAAAACGGCTGATTTTCGACAAAAGAGATAACACCCCCCCATTACGTCATGCTTCAGAAATGTGGAAAATGGTCCGTTTTCAAATGTTTTATTTTTGAACGTCAGTTCACATTTGTAGGTGGATCATCAGTGTTAGAGCTAAAATTAGCATGTTTAAAGTGATTTTCATGCTTCCAGGGGCTCGGGAAGTGAATTAAATACTATTTGGAGGCATTTAATGTTCGAGCAAAAACGGCTGATTTTCGACAAAAGAGATAACACCCCCCCATTACGTCATGCTTCAGAAATGTGGAAAATGGTCCGTTTTCAAATGTTTTATTTTTGAACGTCAGTTCACATTTGTAGGTGGATCATCAGTGTTAGAGCTAAAATTAGCATGTTTAAAGTGATTTTCATGCTTCCAGAGGCCCTAAACACAAGATTTATGGAATGGTTAAAAGTGCATGAAAATGGCCAATTTACTCACTCCCAGTTCTCAAAAAGGGTTTCTTCACCCCGGGAAGTTAATTAAATACCATTTGGAGGCATTTAATGTTCGAGCAAAAACAGCTGATTTTCGACAAAAGAGATAACACCCCCCATTACGTCATGCTTCAGAAATGTGGAAAATGGTCAGTTTTCAAATGTTTTATTTTTGAACGTCAGTTCACATTTGTAGGTGGATCATCAGTGTTAGAGCTAAAATTAGCATGTTTAAAGTGATTTTCATGCTTCCAGGGGCCCTAAACACAAGATTTATGGAATGGTTAAAAGTGCATGAAAATGGCCAATTTACTCCCTCTGAGTTCTCAAAAAGGGTTTCTTCACCCCGGGAAGTTAATTAAATACCATTTGGAGGCATTTAATGTTCAAGCAAAAACGGCTGATTTTTGACAAAAGAGATAACACCCCCCCATTACGTCATGCTTCAGAAATGTGGAAAATGGTCCGTTTTCAAATGTTTTATTTTTGAATGTCAGTTCACATTTGTAGGTGGATCATCAGTGTTAGAGCTAAAATTAGCATGTTTAAAGTGATTTTCATGCTTCCAGGGGCTCGGGAAGTGAATTAAATACTATTTGGAGGCATTTAATGTTCAAGCAAAAACAGCTGATTTTCGACAAAAGAGATAACACCCCCATTATGTCATGCTTCAGAAATGTGGAAAATGGTCCGTTTTCAAATGTTTTATTTTTGAACGTCAGTTCACATTTGTAGGTGGATCATCAGTGTTAGAGCTAAAATTAGCATGTTTAAAGTGATTTTCATGCTTCCAGGGGCCCTAAACACAAGATTTATTGAATTGGTTAAAAGTGCATGAAAATGGCCAATTTACTCACTCTGAGTTCTCAAAAAGGGTTTCTTCACCCCGGGAAGTTAATTAAATACCATTTGGAGGCATTTAATGTTCAAGCAAAAACGGCTGATTTTTGACAAAAGAGATAACACCCCCCCATTACGTCATGCTTCAGAAATGTGGAAAATGGTCCGTTTTCAAATGTTTTATTTTTGAACGTCAGTTCACATTTGTAGGTGGATCATCAGTGTTAGAGCTAAAATTAGCATGTTTAAATTGATTTTCATGCTTCCAGGGGCTCGGGAAGTGAATTAAATACTATTTGGAGGCATTTAATGTTCAAGCAAAAACAGCTGACTTTCGACAAAAGAGATAACACCCCCCCATTACGTCATGCTTCAGAAATGTGGAAAATGGTCAGTTTTCAAATGTTTTATTTTTGATCGTCAGTTCACATTTGTAGGTGGATCATCAGTGTTAGAGCTAAAATTAGCATGTTTAAAGTGATTTTCATGCTTCCAGAGGCCCTAAACACAAGATTTATCGAATGGTTAAAAGTGCATGAAAATGGCCAATTTACTCACTCTGAGTTCTCAAAAAGGGTTTCTTCACCCCGGGAAGTTAATTAAATACCATTTGGAGGCATTTAATGTTCGAGCAAAAACGGCTGATTTTCGACAAAAGAGATAACACCCCCCCATTACGTCATGCTTCAGAAATGTGGAAAATGGTCCGTTTTCAAATGTTTTATTTTTGAACGTCAGTTCACATTTGTAGGTGGATCATCAGTGTTAGAGCTAAAATTAGCATGTTTAAAGTGATTTTCATGCTTCCAGGGGCCCTAAACACAAGATTTATGGAATGGTTAAAAGTGCATGAAAATGGCCAATTTACTCACTCCGAGTTCTCAAAAAGGGTTTCTTCACCCCGGGAAGTTAAGTAAATACCATTTGGAGGCATTTAATGTTCGAGCAAAAACGGCTGATTTTCGACAAAAGAGATAACACCCCCCCATTACGTCATGCTTCAGAAATGTGGAAAATGGTCCGTTTTCAAATGTTTTATTTTTGAACGTCAGTTCACATTTGTAGGTGGATCATCAGTGTTAGAGCTAAAATTAGCATGTTTAAAGTGATTTTCATGCTTCCAGGGGCCCTAAACACAAGATTTATGGAATGGTTAAAAGTGCATGAAAATGGCCAATTTACTCACTCTGAGTTCTCAAAAAGGGTTTCTTCACCCTGGGAAGTTAATTAAATACCATTTGGAGGCATTTAATGTTCGAGCAAAAACGGCTGATTTTCGACAAAAGAGATAACACCCCCCCATTACGTCATGCTTCAGAAATGTGGAAAATGGTCCGTTTTCAAATGTTTTATTTTTGAACGTCAGTTCACGTTTGTAGGTGGATCATCAGTGTTAGAGCTAAAATTAGCATGTTTAAAGTGATTTTCATGCTTCCAGGGGCTCGGGAAGTGAATTAAATACTATTTGGAGGCATTTAATGTTCAAGCAAAAACGGCTGATTTTCGACAAAAGAGATAACACCCCCCTATTACGTCATGCTTCAGAAATGTGGAAAATGGTCCGTTTTCAAATGTTTTATTTTTGAACGTCAGTTCACATTTGTAGGTGGATCATCAGTGTTAGAGCTAAAATTAGCATGTTTAAAGTGATTTTCATGCTTCCAGGGGCCCTAAACACAAGATTTATGGAATGGTTAAAAGTGCATGAAAATGGCCAATTTACTCACTCCGAGTTCTCAAAAAGGGTTTCTTCACCCCGGGAAGTTAATTAAATACCATTTGGAGGCATTTAATGTTCAAGCAAAAACGGCTGATTTTCGACAAAAGAGATAACACCCCCCCATTACGTCATGCTTCAGAAATGTGGAAAATAGTCCGTTTTCAAATGTTTTATTTTTGAACGTCAGTTCACATTTGTAGGTGGATCATCAGTGTTAGAGCTAACATTAGCATGTTTAAAGTGATTTTCATGCTTCCAGGGGCCCTAAACACAAGATTTATGGAATGGTTAAAAGTGCATGAAAATGGCCAATTTACTCACTCCGAGTTCTCAAAAAGGGTTTCTTCACCCCGGGAAGTTAATTAAATACCATTTGGAGGCATTTAATGTTCGAGCAAAAACAGCTGATTTTCTACAAAAGAGATAACACCCCCCCATTACGTCATGCTTCAGAAATGTGGAAAATGGTGAGTTTTCAAATGTTTTATTTTTGAACGTCAGTTCACATTTGTAGGTGGATCATCAGTGTTAGAGCTAAAATTAGCATGTTTAAAGTGATTTTCATGCTTCCAGGGGCCCTAAACACAAGATTTATGGAATGGTTAAAAGTGCATGAAAATGGCCAATTTACTCACTCTGAGTTCTCAAAAAGGGTTTCTTCACCCCGGGAAGTTAATTAAATACCATTTGGAGGCATTTAATGTTCAAGCAAAAACGGCTGATTTTTGACAAAAGAGATAACACCCCCCCATTACGTCATGCTTCAGAAATGTGGAAAATGGTCCTTTTTCAAATGTTTTATTTTTGAACGTCAGTTCACATTTGTAGGTGGATCATCAGTGTTAGAGCTAAAATTAGCATGTTTAAAGTGATTTTCATGCTTCCAGGGGCTCGGGAAGTGAATTAAATACTATTTGGAGGCATTTAATGTTCAAGCAAAAACAGCTGATTTTCGACAAAAGAGATAACACCCCCCCATTACGTCATGCTTCAGAAATGTGGAAAATGGTCCGTTTTCAAATGTTTTATTTTTGAACGTCAGTTCACAGTTGTAGGTGGATCATCAGTGTTAGAGCTAAAATTAGCATGTTTAAAGTGATTTTCATGCTTCCAGGGGCCCTAAACACAAGATTTATGGAATGGTTAAAAGTGCATGAAAATGGCCAATTTACTCACTCTGAGTTCTCAAAAAGGGTTTCTTCACCCCAGGAAGTTAATTAAATACCATTTGGAGGCATTTAATGTTCGAGCAAAAACGGCTGATTTTCGACAAAAGAGATAACACCCCCCCATTACGTCATGCTTCAGAAATGTGGAAAATGGTCCGTTTTCAAATGTTTTATTTTTGAACGTCAGTTCACATTTTTAGGTGGATCATCAGTGTTAGAGCTAAAATTAGCATGTTTAAAGTGATTTTCATGCTTCCTGGGGCCCTAAACACAAGATTTATGGAATGGTTAAAAGTGCATGAAAATGGCCAATTTACTCACTCCAAGTTCTCAAAAAGGGTTTCTTCACCCCGGGAAGTTATTTAAATACCATTTGGAAGCATTTAATGTTCGAGCAAAAACGGCTGATTTTCGACAAAAGAGATAACACCCCCCCATTACGTCATGCTTCAGAAATGTGGAAAATGATCCGTTTTCAAATGTTTTATTTTTGAACGTCAGTTCACATTTGTAGGTGGATCATCAGTGTTAGAGCTAAAATTAGCATGTTTAAAGTGATGCTCATGCTTCCAGGGGCTCGGGAAGTGAATTAAATACTATTTGGAGGCATTTAATGTTCAAGCAAAAACGGCTGATTTTCGACAAAAGAGATAACACCCCCCCCATTACGTCATGCTTCAGAAATGTGGAAAATGGTCCGTTTTCAAATGTTTTATTTTTGAACGTCAGTTCACATTTGTAGGTGGATCATCAGTGTTAGAGCTAAAATTAGCATGTTTAAAGTGATTTTCATGCTTCCAGGGGCCCTAAACACAAGATTTATGGAATTGGTTAAAAGTGCATGAAAATGGCCAATTTACTCACTCTGAGTTCTCAAAAAGGGTTTCTTCACCCCGGGAAGTTAATTAAATACAATTTGGAGGCATTTAATGTTCAAGCAAAAACGGCTGATTTTTGACAAAAGAGATAACACCCCCCCATTACGTCATGCTTCAGAAATGTGGAAAATGGTCCGTTTTCAAATGTTTTATTTTTGAACGTCAGTTCACATTTGTAGGTGGATCATCAGTGTTAGAGCTAAAATTAGCATGTTTAAAGTGATTTTCATGCTTCCAGGGGCTCGGGAAGTGAATTAAATACTATTTGGAGGCATTTAATGTACAAGCAAAAACGGCTGATTTTCGACAAAAGAGATAACACCCCCCCCATTACGTCATGCTTCAGAAATGTGGAAAATGGTCCGTTTTCAAATGTTTTATTTTTGAACGTCAGTTCACATTTGTAGGTGGATCATCAGTGTTAGAGCTAAAATTAGCATGTTTAAAGTGATTTTCATGCTTCCAGGGGCCCTAAACACAAGATTTATGGAATTGGTTAAAAGTGCATGAAAATGGCCAATTTACTCACTCTGAGTTCTCAAAAAGGCTTTCTTCACCCCGGGAAGTTAATTAAATACCATTTGGAGGCATTTAATGTTCAAGCAAAAACGGCTGATTTTTGACAAAAGAGATAACACCCCCCCATTACGTCATGCTTCAGAAATGTGGAAAATGGTCCGTTTTCAAATGTTTTATTTTTGAACGTCAGTTCACATTTGTAGGTGGATCATCAGTGTTAGAGCTAAAATTAGCACGTTTAAAGTGATTTTCATGCTTCCAGGGGCTCGGGAAGTGAATTAAATACTATTTGGAGGCATTTAATGTTCAAGCAAAAACAGCTGATTTTCGACAAAAGAGATAACACCCCCCCATTACGTCATGCTTCAGAAATGTGGAAAATGGTCCGTTTCAAATTTTTTATTTTTGAACGTCAGTTCACATTTGTAGGTGGATCATCAGTGTTAGAGCTAAAATTAGCATGTTTAAAGTGATTTTCATGCTTCCAGAGGCCCTAAACACAAGATTTATGGAATGGTTAAAAGTGCATGAAAATGGCCAATTTACTCACTCCGAGTTCTCAAAAAGGGTTTCTTCACCCCGGGAAGTTAATTAAATACCATTTGGAGGCATTTAATGTTCGAGCAAAAACGGCTGATTTTCGACAAAAGAGATAACACCCCCCCATTACGTCATGCTTCAGAAATGTGGAAAATGGTCCGTTTTCAAATGTTTTATTTTTGAACGTCAGTTCACATTTGTAGGTGGATCATCAGTGTTAGAGCTAAAATTAGCATGTTTAAAGTGATTTTCATGCTTCCAGGGGCCCTAAACACAAGATTTATGGAATGGTTAAAAGTGCATGAAAATGGCCAATTTACTCACTCTGAGTTCTCAAAAAGGGTTTCTTCATCCCGGGAAGTTAATTAAATACCATTTGGAGGCATTTAATGTTCTAGCAAAAACGGCTGATTTTCGACAAAAGAGATAACACCCCCCCATTACGTCATGCTTCAGAAATGTGGAAAATGGTCCGTTTTCAAATGTTTTATTTTTGAACGTCAGTTCACATTTGTAGGTGGATCATCAGTGTTAGAGCTAAAATTAGCATGTTTAAAGTGATTTTCATGCTTCCAGGGGCCCTAAACACAAGATTTATGGAATGGTTAAAAGTGCATGAAAATGGCCAATTTACTCACTCTGAGTTCTCAAAAAGGGTTTCTTCACCCCGGGAAGTTAATTAAATACCATTTGGAGGCATTTAATGTTCAAGCAAAAACGGCTGATTTTTGACAAAAGAGATAACACCCCCCCATTACGTCATGCTTCAGAAATGTGGAAAATGGTCCGTTTTCAAATGTTTTATTTTTGAACGTCAGTTCACATTTGTAGGTGGATCATCAGTGTTAGAGCTAAAATTAGCACGTTTAAAGTGATTTTCATGCTTCCAGGGGCTCGGGAAGTGAATTTAAATACTATTTGGAGGCATTTAATGTTCAAGCAAAAACAGCTGATTTTCGACAAAAGAGATAACACCCCCCCATTACGTCATGCTTCAGAAATGTGGAAAATGGTCCGTTTCAAATGTTTTATTTTTGAACGTCAGTTCACATTTGTAGGTGGATCATCAGTGTTAGAGCTAAAATTAGCATGTTTAAAGTGATTTTCATGCTTCCAGAGGCCCTAAACACAAGATTTATGGAATGGTTAAAAGTGCATGAAAATGGCCAATTTACTCACTCCGAGTTCTCAAAAAGGGTTTCTTCACCCCGGGAAGTTAATTAAATACCATTTGGAGGCATTTAATGTTCGAGCAAAAACGGCTGATTTTCGACAAAAGAGATAACACCCCCCCATTACGTCATGCTTCAGAAATGTGGAAAATGGTCCGTTTTCAAATGTTTTATTTTTGAACGTCAGTTCACATTTGTAGGTGGATCATCAGTGTTAGAGCTAAAATTAGCATGTTTAAAGTGATTTTCATGCTTCCAGGGGCCCTAAACACAAGATTTATGGAATGGTTAAAAGTGCATGAAAATGGCCAATTTACTCACTCTGAGTTCTCAAAAAGGGTTTCTTCACCCTGGGAAGTTAATTAAATACCATTTGGAGGCATTTAATGTTCGAGCAAAAACGGCTGATTTTCGACAAAAGAGATAACACCCCCCCATTACGTCATGCTTCAGAAATGTGGAAAATGGTCCGTTTTCAAATGTTTTATTTTTGAACGTCAGTTCACATTTGTAGGTGGATCATCAGTGTTAGAGCTAAAATTAGCATGTTTAAAATGATTTTCATGCTTCCAGAGGCCCTAAACACAAGATTTATGGAATGGTTAAAAGTGCATGAAAATGGCAAATTTACTCACTCCGAGTTCTCAAAAAGGGTTTCTTCACCCCGGGAAGGTAATTAAATACCATTTGGAGGCATTTAATGTTCGAGCAAAAACGGCTGATTTTCGACAAAAGAGATAACACCCCCCCATTACGTCATGCTTCAGAAATGTGGAAAATGGTCCGTTTTCAAATGTTTTATTTTTGAACGTCAGTTCACATTTGTAGGTGGATCATCAGTGTTAGAGCTAAAATTAGCATGTTTAAAGTGATTTTCATGCTTCCAGGGGCTCGGGAAGTGAATTAAATACTATTTGGAGGCATTTAATGTTCGAGCAAAAACGGCTGATTTTCGACAAAAGAGATAACACCCCCCCATTACGTCATGCTTCAGAAATGTGGAAAATGGTCCGTTTTCAAATGTTTTATTTTTGAACGTCAGTTCACATTTGTAGGTGGATCATCAGTGTTAGAGCTAAAATTAGCATGTTTAAAGTGATTTTCATGCTTCCAGAGGCCCTAAACACAAGATTTATGGAATGGTTAAAAGTGCATGAAAATGGCCAATTTACTCACTCCCAGTTCTCAAAAAGGGTTTCTTCACCCCGGGAAGTTAATTAAATACCATTTGGAGGCATTTAATGTTCGAGCAAAAACAGCTGATTTTCGACAAAAGAGATAACACCCCCCATTACGTCATGCTTCAGAAATGTGGAAAATGGTCAGTTTTCAAATGTTTTATTTTTGAACGTCAGTTCACATTTGTAGGTGGATCATCAGTGTTAGAGCTAAAATTAGCATGTTTAAAGTGATTTTCATGCTTCCAGGGGCCCTAAACACAAGATTTATGGAATGGTTAAAAGTGCATGAAAATGGCCAATTTACTCCCTCTGAGTTCTCAAAAAGGGTTTCTTCACCCCGGGAAGTTAATTAAATACCATTTGGAGGCATTTAATGTTCAAGCAAAAACGGCTGATTTTTGACAAAAGAGATAACACCCCCCCATTACGTCATGCTTCAGAAATGTGGAAAATGGTCCGTTTTCAAATGTTTTATTTTTGAATGTCAGTTCACATTTGTAGGTGGATCATCAGTGTTAGAGCTAAAATTAGCATGTTTAAAGTGATTTTCATGCTTCCAGGGGCTCGGGAAGTGAATTAAATACTATTTGGAGGCATTTAATGTTCAAGCAAAAACAGCTGATTTTCGACAAAAGAGATAACACCCCCCATTATGTCATGCTTCAGAAATGTGGAAAATGGTCCGTTTTCAAATGTTTTATTTTTGAACGTCAGTTCACATTTGTAGGTGGATCATCAGTGTTAGAGCTAAAATTAGCATGTTTAAAGTGATTTTCATGCTTCCAGGGGCCCTAAACACAAGATTTATTGAATTGGTTAAAAGTGCATGAAAATGGCCAATTTACTCACTCTGAGTTCTCAAAAAGGGTTTCTTCACCCCGGGAAGTTAATTAAATACCATTTGGAGGCATTTAATGTTCAAGCAAAAACGGCTGATTTTTGACAAAAGAGATAACACCCCCCCATTACGTCATGCTTCAGAAATGTGGAAAATGGTCCGTTTTCAAATGTTTTATTTTTGAACGTCAGTTCACATTTGTAGGTGGATCATCAGTGTTAGAGCTAAAATTAGCATGTTTAAATTGATTTTCATGCTTCCAGGGGCTCGGGAAGTGAATTAAATACTATTTGGAGGCATTTAATGTTCAAGCAAAAACAGCTGACTTTCGACAAAAGAGATAACACCCCCCCATTACGTCATGCTTCAGAAATGTGGAAAATGGTCAGTTTTCAAATGTTTTATTTTTGATCGTCAGTTCACATTTGTAGGTGGATCATCAGTGTTAGAGCTAAAATTAGCATGTTTAAAGTGATTTTCATGCTTCCAGAGGCCCTAAACACAAGATTTATGGAATGGTTAAAAGTGCATGAAAATGGCCAATTTACTCACTCTGAGTTCTCAAAAAGGGTTTCTTCACCCCGGGAAGTTAATTAAATACCATTTGGAGGCATTTAATGTTCGAGCAAAAACGGCTGATTTTCGACAAAAGAGATAACACCCCCCCATTACGTCATGCTTCAGAAATGTGGAAAATGGTCCGTTTTCAAATGTTTTATTTTTGAACGTCAGTTCACATTTGTAGGTGGATCATCAGTGTTAGAGCTAAAATTAGCATGTTTAAAGTGATTTTCATGCTTCCAGGGGCCCTAAACACAAGATTTATGGAATGGTTAAAAGTGCATGAAAATGGCCAATTTACTCACTCCGAGTTCTCAAAAAGGGTTTCTTCACCCCGGGAAGTTAAGTAAATACCATTTGGAGGCATTTAATGTTCGAGCAAAAACGGCTGATTTTCGACAAAAGAGATAACACCCCCCCATTACGTCATGCTTCAGAAATGTGGAAAATGGTCCGTTTTCAAATGTTTTATTTTTGAACGTCAGTTCACATTTGTAGGTGGATCATCAGTGTTAGAGCTAAAATTAGCATGTTTAAAGTGATTTTCATGCTTCCAGGGGCCCTAAACACAAGATTTATGGAATGGTTAAAAGTGCATGAAAATGGCCAATTTACTCACTCTGAGTTCTCAAAAAGGGTTTCTTCACCCTGGGAAGTTAATTAAATACCATTTGGAGGCATTTAATGTTCGAGCAAAAACAGCTGATTTTCTACAAAAGAGATAACACCCCCCCATTACGTCATGCTTCAGAAATGTGGAAAATGGTCCGTTTTCAAATGTTTTATTTTTGAACGTCAGTTCACATTTGTAGGTGGATCATCAGTGTTAGAGCTAAAATTAGCATGTTTAAAGTGATTTTCATGCTTCCAGGGGCCCTAAACACAAGATTTATGGAATGGTTAAAAGTGCATGAAAATGGCCAATTTACTCACTCTGAGTTCTCAAAAAGGGTTTCTTCACCCCGGGAAGTTAATTAAATACCATTTGGAGGCATTTAATGTTCAAGCAAAAACGGCTGATTTTTGACAAAAGAGATAACACCCCCCCATTACGTCATGCTTCAGAAATGTAGAAAATGGTCCGTTTTCAAATGTTTTATTTTTGAACGTCAGTTCACATTTGTAGGTGGATCATCAGTGTTAGAGCTAAAATTAGCATGTTTAAAGTGATTTTCATGCTTCCAGGGGCTCGGGAAGTGAATTAAATACTATTTGGAGGCATTTAATGTTCAAGCAAAAACAGCTGATTTTCGACAAAAGAGATAACCCCCCCCCCATTACGTCATGCTTCAGAAATGTGGAAAATGGTCCGTTTTCAAATGTTTTATTTTTGAACGTCAGTTCACAGTTGTAGGTGGATCATCAGTGTTAGAGCTAAAATTTGCATGTTTAAAGTGATTTTCATGTTTCCAGGGGCCCTAAACACAAGATTTATGGAATGGTTAAAAGTGCATGAAAATGGCCAATTTACTCACTCCGAGTTCTCAAAAAGGGTTTCTTCACCCCGGGAAGTTAATTAAATACCATTTGGAGGCATTTAATGTTCGAGCAAAAACGGCTGATTTTCGACAAAAGAGATAACACCCCCCCATTATGTCATGCTTCAGAAATGTGGAAAATGGTCCGTTTTCAAATGTTTTATTTTTGAACGTCAGTTCACGTTTGTAGGTGGATCATCAGTGTTAGAGCTAAAATTAGCATGTTTAAAGTGATTTTCATGCTTCCAGGGGCTCGGGAAGTGAATTAAATACTATTTGGAGGCATTTAATGTTCAAGCAAAAACGGCTGATTTTCGACAAAAGAGATAACACCCCCCTATTACGTCATGCTTCAGAAATGTGGAAAATGGTCCGTTTTCAAATGTTTTATTTTTGAACGTCAGTTCACATTTGTAGGTGGATCATCAGTGTTAGAGCTAAAATTAGCATGTTTAAAGTGATTTTCATGCTTCCAGGGGCCCTAAACACAAGATTTATGGAATGGTTAAAAGTGCATGAAAATGGCCAATTTACTCACTCCGAGTTCTCAAAAAGGGTTTCTTCACCCCGGGAAGTTAATTAAATACCATTTGGAGGCATTTAATGTTCAAGCAAAAACGGCTGATTTTCGACAAAAGAGATAACACCCCCCCATTACGTCATGCTTCAGAAATGTGGAAAATAGTCCGTTTTCAAATGTTTTATTTTTGAACGTCAGTTCACATTTGTAGGTGGATCATCAGTGTTAGAGCTAACATTAGCATGTTTAAAGTGATTTTCATGCTTCCAGGGGCCCTAAACACAAGATTTATGGAATGGTTAAAAGTGCATGAAAATGGCCAATTTACTCACTCCGAGTTCTCAAAAAGGGTTTCTTCACCCCGGGAAGTTAATTAAATACCATTTGGAGGCATTTAATGTTCGAGCAAAAACAGCTGATTTTCTACAAAAGAGATAACACCCCCCCATTACGTCATGCTTCAGAAATGTGGAAAATGGTGAGTTTTCAAATGTTTTATTTTTGAACGTCAGTTCACATTTGTAGGTGGATCATCAGTGTTAGAGCTAAAATTAGCATGTTTAAAGTGATTTTCATGCTTCCAGGGGCCCTAAACACAAGATTTATGGAATGGTTAAAAGTGCATGAAAATGGCCAATTTACTCACTCTGAGTTCTCAAAAAGGGTTTCTTCACCCCGGGAAGTTAATTAAATACCATTTGGAGGCATTTAATGTTCAAGCAAAAACGGCTGATTTTTGACAAAAGAGATAACACCCCCCCATTACGTCATGCTTCAGAAATGTGGAAAATGGTCCTTTTTCAAATGTTTTATTTTTGAACGTCAGTTCACATTTGTAGGTGGATCATCAGTGTTAGAGCTAAAATTAGCATGTTTAAAGTGATTTTCATGCTTCCAGGGGCTCGGGAAGTGAATTAAATACTATTTGGAGGCATTTAATGTTCAAGCAAAAACAGCTGATTTTCGACAAAAGAGATAACACCCCCCCATTACGTCATGCTTCAGAAATGTGGAAAATGGTCCGTTTTCAAATGTTTTATTTTTGAACGTCAGTTCACAGTTGTAGGTGGATCATCAGTATTAGAGCTAATATTAGCATGTTTAAAGTGATTTTCATGCTTCCAGGGGCCCTAAACACAAGATTTATGGAATGGTTAAAAGTGCATGAAAATGGCCAATTTACTCACTCTGAGTTCTCAAAAAGGGTTTCTTCACCCCAGGAAGTTAATTAAATACCATTTGGAGGCATTTAATGTTCGAGCAAAAACGGCTGATTTTCGACAAAAGAGATAACACCCCCCCATTACGTCATGCTTCAGAAATGTGGAAAATGGTCCGTTTTCAAATGTTTTATTTTTGAACGTCAGTTCACATTTTTAGGTGGATCATCAGTGTTAGAGCTAAAATTAGCATGTTTAAAGTGATTTTCATGCTTCCTGGGGCCCTAAACACAAGATTTATGGAATGGTTAAAAGTGCATGAAAATGGCCAATTTACTCACTCCAAGTTCTCAAAAAGGGTTTCTTCACCCCGGGAAGTTATTTAAATACCATTTGGAAGCATTTAATGTTCGAGCAAAAACGGCTGATTTTCGACAAAAGAGATAACACCCCCCCATTACGTCATGCTTCAGAAATGTGGAAAATGATCCGTTTTCAAATGTTTTATTTTTGAACGTCAGTTCACATTTGTAGGTGGATCATCAGTGTTAGAGCTAAAATTAGCATGTTTAAAGTGATGCTCATGCTTCCAGGGGCTCGGGAAGTGAATTAAATACTATTTGGAGGCATTTAATGTTCAAGCAAAAACGGCTGATTTTCGACAAAAGAGATAACACCCCCCCCCATTACGTCATGCTTCAGAAATGTGGAAAATGGTCCGTTTTCAAATGTTTTATTTTTGAACGTCAGTTCACATTTGTAGGTGGATCATCAGTGTTAGAGCTAAAATTAGCATGTTTAAAGTGATTTTCATGCTTCCAGGGGCCCTAAACACAAGATTTATGGAATTGGTTAAAAGTGCATGAAAATGGCCAATTTACTCACTCTGAGTTCTCAAAAAGGGTTTCTTCACCCCGGGAAGTTAATTAAATACAATTTGGAGGCATTTAATGTTCAAGCAAAAACGGCTGATTTTTGACAAAAGAGATAACACCCCCCCATTACGTCATGCTTCAGAAATGTGGAAAATGGTCCGTTTTCAAATGTTTTATTTTTGAACGTCAGTTCACATTTGTAGGTGGATCATCAGTGTTAGAGCTAAAATTAGCACGTTTAAAGTGATTTTCATGCTTCCAGGGGCTCGGGAAGTGAATTAAATACTATTTGGAGGCATTTAATGTTCAAGCAAAAACAGCTGATTTTTGACAAAAGAGATAACACCCCCCCATTACGTCATGCTTCAGAAATGTGGAAAATGGTCCGTTTCAAATGTTTTATTTTTGAACGTCAGTTCACATTTGTAGGTGGATCATCAGTGTTAGAGCTAAAATTAGCATGTTTAAAGTGATTTTCATGCTTCCAGAGGCCCTAAACACAAGATTTATGGAATGGTTAAAAGTGCATGAAAATGGCCAATTTACTCACTCCGAGTTCTCAAAAAGGGTTTCTTCACCCCGGGAAGTTAATTAAATACCATTTGGAGGCATTTAATGTTCGAGCAAAAACGGCTGATTTTCGACAAAAGAGATAACACCCCCCCATTACGTCATGCTTCAGAAATGTGGAAAATGGTCCGTTTTCAAATGTTTTATTTTTGAACGTCAGTTCACATTTGTAGGTGGATCATCAGTGTTAGAGCTAAAATTAGCATGTTTAAAGTGATTTTCATGCTTCCAGGGGCCCTAAACACAAGATTTATGGAATGGTTAAAAGTGCATGAAAATGGCCAATTTACTCACTCTGAGTTCTCAAAAAGGGTTTCTTCACCCTGGGAAGTTAATTAAATACCATTTGGAGGCATTTAATGTTCGAGCAAAAACGGCTGATTTTCGACAAAAGAGATAACACCCCCCCATTACGTCATGCTTCAGAAAAGTGGAAAATGGTCCGTTTTCAAATGTTTTATTTTTGAACGTCAGTTCACATTTGTAGGTGGATCATCAGTGTTAGAGCTAAAATTAGCATGTTTAAAATGATTTTCATGCTTCCAGAGGCCCTAAACACAAGATTTATGGAATGGTTAAAAGTGCATGAAAATGGCAAATTTACTCACTCCGAGTTCTCAAAAAAGGTTTCTTCACCCCGGGAAGGTAATTAAATACCATTTGGAGGCATTTAATGGTCGAGCAAAAACGGCTGATTTTCGACAAAAGAGATAACACCCCCCCATTACGTCATGCTTCAGAAATGTGGAAAATGGTCCGTTTTCAAATGTTTTATTTTTGAACGTCAGTTCACATTTGTAGGTGGATCATCAGTGTTAGAGCTAAAATTAGCATGTTTAAAGTGATTTTCATGCTTCCAGGGGCTCGGGAAGTGAATTAAATACTATTTGGAGGCATTTAATGTTCGAGCAAAAACGGCTGATTTTCGACAAAAGAGATAACACCCCCCCCATTACGTCATGCTTCAGAAATGTGGAAAATGGTCCGTTTTCAAATGTTTTATTTTTGAACGTCAGTTCACATTTGTAGGTGGATCATCAGTGTTAGAGCTAAAATTAGCATGTTTAAAGTGATTTTCATGCTTCCAGAGGCCCTAAACACAAGATTTATGGAATGGTTAAAAGTACATGAAAATGGCCAATTTACTCACTCCCAGTTCTCAAAAAGGGTTTCTTCACCCCGGGAAGTTAATTAAATACCATTTGGAGGCATTTAATGTTCGAGCAAAAACAGCTGATTTTCGACAAAAGAGATAACACCCCCCATTACGTCATGCTTCATAAATGTGGAAAATGGTCCGTTTTCAAATGTTTTATTTTTGAACGTCAGTTCACATTTGTAGGTGGATCATCAGTGTTAGAGCTAAAATTAGCATGTTTAAAGTGATTTTCATGCTTCCAGGGGCTCGGGAAGTGAATTAAATACTATTTGGAGGCATTTAATGTTCAAGCAAAAACAGCTGATTTTCGACAAAAGAGATAACACCCCCCCCCATTATGTCATGGTTCAGAAATGTGGAAAATGGTCCGTTTTCAAATGTTTTATTTTTGAACGTCAGTTCACATTCGTAGGTGGATCATCAGTGTTAGAGATAAAATTAGCATGTTTAAAGTGATTTTCATGCTTCCAGGGGCTCGGGAAGTGAATTAAATACTATTTGGAGGCATTTAATGTTCAAGCAAAAACGGCTGATTTTCGACAAAAGAGATAACACCCCCCAATTACGTCATGCTTCAGAAATGTGGAAAATGGTCCGTTTTCAAATGTTTTATTTTTGAACGTCAGTTCACATTTGTAGGTGGATCATCAGTGTTAGAGCTAAAATTAGCATGTTTAAAGTGATTTTCATGCTTCCAGGGGCCCTAAACACAAGATTTATGGAATTGGTTAAAAGTGCATGAAAATGGCCAATTTACTCACTCTGAGTTCTCAAAAAGGGTTTCTTCACCCCGGGAAGTTAATTAAATACCATTTGGAGGCATTTAATGTTCAAGCAAAAACAGCTGATTTTTGACAAAAGAGATAACACCCCCCCATTACGTCATGCTTCAGAAATGTGGAAAATGGTCCGTTTTCAAATGTTTTATTTTTGAACGTCAGTTCACATTTGTAGGTGGATCATCAGTGTTAGAGCTAAAATTAGCATGTTTAAATTGATTTTCATGCTTCCAGGGGCTCGGGAAGTGAATTAAATACTATTTGGAGGCATTTAATGTTCAAGCAAAAACAGCTGACTTTCGACAAAAGAGATAACACCCCCCCATTACGTCATGCTTCAGAAATGTGGAAAATGGTCCGTTTTCAAATGTTTTATTTTTGAACGTCAGTTCACATTTGTAGGTGGATCATCAGTGTTAGAGCTAAAATTAGCATGTTTAAAGTGATTTTCATGCTTCCAGGGGCCCTAAACACAAGATTTATGGAATGGTTAAAAGTGCATGAAAATGGCCAATTTACTCACTCTGAGTTCTCAAAAAGGGTTTCTTCACCCCGGGAAGTTAATTAAATACCATTTGGAGGCATTTAATGTTCAAGCAAAAACGGCTGATTTTTGACAAAAGAGATAACACCCCCCCATTACGTCATGCTTCAGAAATGTGGAAAATGGTCCGTTTTCAAATGTTTTATTTTTGAACGTCAGTTCACATTTGTAGGTGGATCATCAGTGTTAGAGCTAAAATTAGCATGTTTAAAGTGATTTTCATGCTTCCAGGGGCCCTAAACACAAGATTTATGGAATGGTTAAAAGTGCATGAAAATGGCCAATTTACTCACTCCGAGTTCTCAAAAAGGGTTTCTTCACCCCGGGAAGTTAAGTAAATACCATTTGGAGGCATTTAATGTTCGAGCAAAAACGGCTGATTTTCGACAAAAGAGATAACACCCCCCCATTACGTCATGCTTCAGAAATGTGGAAAATGGTCCGTTTTCAAATGTTTTATTTTTGAACGTCAGTTCACATTTGTAGGTGGATCATCAGTGTTAGAGCTAAAATTAGCATGTTTAAAGTGATTTTCATGCTTCCAGGGGCCCTAAACACAAGATTTATGGAATGGTTAAAAGTGCATGAAAATGGCCAATTTACTCACTCTGAGTTCTCAAAAAGGGTTTCTTCACCCTGGGAAGTTAATTAAATACCATTTGGAGGCATTTAATGTTCGAGCAAAAACAGCTGATTTTCTACAAAAGAGATAACACCCCCCCATTACGTCATGCTTCAGAAATGTGGAAAATGGTCCGTTTTCAAATGTTTTATTTTTGAACGTCAGTTCACATTTGTAGGTGGATCATCAGTGTTAGAGCTAAAATTAGCATGTTTAAAGTGATTTTCATGCTTCCAGGGGCCCTAAACACAAGATTTATGGAATGGTTAAAAGTGCATGAAAATGGCCAATTTACTCACTCTGAGTTCTCAAAAAGGGTTTCTTCACCCCGGGAAGTTAATTAAATACCATTTGGAGGCATTTAATGTTCAAGCAAAAACGGCTGATTTTTGACAAAAGAGATAACACCCCCCCATTACGTCATGCTTCAGAAATGTAGAAAATGGTCCGTTTTCAAATGTTTTATTTTTGAACGTCAGTTCACATTTGTAGGTGGATCATCAGTGTTAGAGCTAAAATTAGCATGTTTAAAGTGATTTTCATGCTTCCAGGGGCTCGGGAAGTGAATTAAATACTATTTGGAGGCATTTAATGTTCAAGCAAAAACAGCTGATTTTCGACAAAAGAGATAACCCCCCCCCATTACGTCATGCTTCAGAAATGTGGAAAATGGTCCGTTTTCAAATGTTTTATTTTTGAACGTCAGTTCACAGTTGTAGGTGGATCATCAGTGTTAGAGCTAAAATTTGCATGTTTAAAGTGATTTTCATGTTTCCAGGGGCCCTAAACACAAGATTTATGGAATGGTTAAAAGTGCATGAAAATGGCCAATTTACTCACTCCGAGTTCTCAAAAAGGGTTTCTTCACCCCGGGAAGTTAATTAAATACCATTTGGAGGCATTTAATGTTCGAGCAAAAACGGCTGATTTTCGACAAAAGAGATAACACCCCCCCATTATGTCATGCTTCAGAAATGTGGAAAATGGTCCGTTTTCAAATGTTTTATTTTTGAACGTCAGTTCACGTTTGTAGGTGGATCATCAGTGTTAGAGCTAAAATTAGCATGTTTAAAGTGATTTTCATGCTTCCAGGGGCTCGGGAAGTGAATTAAATACTATTTGGAGGCATTTAATGTTCAAGCAAAAACGGCTGATTTTCGACAAAAGAGATAACACCCCCCTATTACGTCATGCTTCAGAAATGTGGAAAATGGTCCGTTTTCAAATGTTTTATTTTTGAACGTCAGTTCACATTTGTAGGTGGATCATCAGTGTTAGAGCTAAAATTAGCATGTTTAAAGTGATTTTCATGCTTCCAGGGGCCCTAAACACAAGATTTATGGAATGGTTAAAAGTGCATGAAAATGGCCAATTTACTCACTCCGAGTTCTCAAAAAGGGTTTCTTCACCCCGGGAAGTTAATTAAATACCATTTGGAGGCATTTAATGTTCAAGCAAAAACGGCTGATTTTCGACAAAAGAGATAACACCCCCCCATTACGTCATGCTTCAGAAATGTGGAAAATAGTCCGTTTTCAAATGTTTTATTTTTGAACGTCAGTTCACATTTGTAGGTGGATCATCAGTGTTAGAGCTAACATTAGCATGTTTAAAGTGATTTTCATGCTTCCAGGGGCCCTAAACACAAGATTTATGGAATGGTTAAAAGTGCATGAAAATGGCCAATTTACTCACTCCGAGTTCTCAAAAAGGGTTTCTTCACCCCGGGAAGTTAATTAAATACCATTTGGAGGCATTTAATGTTCGAGCAAAAACAGCTGATTTTCTACAAAAGAGATAACACCCCCCCATTACGTCATGCTTCAGAAATGTGGAAAATGGTGAGTTTTCAAATGTTTTATTTTTGAACGTCAGTTCACATTTGTAGGTGGATCATCAGTGTTAGAGCTAAAATTAGCATGTTTAAAGTGATTTTCATGCTTCCAGGGGCCCTAAACACAAGATTTATGGAATGGTTAAAAGTGCATGAAAATGGCCAATTTACTCACTCTGAGTTCTCAAAAAGGGTTTCTTCACCCCGGGAAGTTAATTAAATACCATTTGGAGGCATTTAATGTTCAAGCAAAAACGGCTGATTTTTGACAAAAGAGATAACACCCCCCCATTACGTCATGCTTCAGAAATGTGGAAAATGGTCCTTTTTCAAATGTTTTATTTTTGAACGTCAGTTCACATTTGTAGGTGGATCATCAGTGTTAGAGCTAAAATTAGCATGTTTAAAGTGATTTTCATGCTTCCAGGGGCTCGGGAAGTGAATTAAATACTATTTGGAGGCATTTAATGTTCAAGCAAAAACAGCTGATTTTCGACAAAAGAGATAACACCCCCCCATTACGTCATGCTTCAGAAATGTGGAAAATGGTCCGTTTTCAAATGTTTTATTTTTGAACGTCAGTTCACAGTTGTAGGTGGATCATCAGTGTTAGAGCTAAAATTAGCATGTTTAAAGTGATTTTCATGCTTCCAGGGGCCCTAAACACAAGATTTATGGAATGGTTAAAAGTGCATGAAAATGGCCAATTTACTCACTCTGAGTTCTCAAAAAGGGTTTCTTCACCCCAGGAAGTTAATTAAATACCATTTGGAGGCATTTAATGTTCGAGCAAAAACGGCTGATTTTCGACAAAAGAGATAACACCCCCCCATTACGTCATGCTTCAGAAAAGTGGAAAATGGTCCGTTTTCAAATGTTTTATTTTTGAACGTCAGTTCACATTTGTAGGTGGATCATCAGTGTTAGAGCTAAAATTAGCATGTTTAAAATGATTTTCATGCTTCCAGAGGCCCTAAACACAAGATTTATGGAATGGTTAAAAGTGCATGAAAATGGCAAATTTACTCACTCCGAGTTCTCAAAAAAGGTTTCTTCACCCCGGGAAGGTAATTAAATACCATTTGGAGGCATTTAATGGTCGAGCAAAAACGGCTGATTTTCGACAAAAGAGATAACACCCCCCCATTACGTCATGCTTCAGAAATGTGGAAAATGGTCCGTTTTCAAATGTTTTATTTTTGAACGTCAGTTCACATTTGTAGGTGGATCATCAGTGTTAGAGCTAAAATTAGCATGTTTAAAGTGATTTTCATGCTTCCAGGGGCTCGGGAAGTGAATTAAATACTATTTGGAGGCATTTAATGTTCGAGCAAAAACGGCTGATTTTCGACAAAAGAGATAACACCCCCCCCATTACGTCATGCTTCAGAAATGTGGAAAATGGTCCGTTTTCAAATGTTTTATTTTTGAACGTCAGTTCACATTTGTAGGTGGATCATCAGTGTTAGAGCTAAAATTAGCATGTTTAAAGTGATTTTCATGCTTCCAGAGGCCCTAAACACAAGATTTATGGAATGGTTAAAAGTACATGAAAATGGCCAATTTACTCACTCCCAGTTCTCAAAAAGGGTTTCTTCACCCCGGGAAGTTAATTAAATACCATTTGGAGGCATTTAATGTTCGAGCAAAAACAGCTGATTTTCGACAAAAGAGATAACACCCCCCATTACGTCATGCTTCATAAATGTGGAAAATGGTCCGTTTTCAAATGTTTTATTTTTGAACGTCAGTTCACATTTGTAGGTGGATCATCAGTGTTAGAGCTAAAATTAGCATGTTTAAAGTGATTTTCATGCTTCCAGGGGCTCGGGAAGTGAATTAAATACTATTTGGAGGCATTTAATGTTCAAGCAAAAACAGCTGATTTTCGACAAAAGAGATAACACCCCCCCCCATTATGTCATGGTTCAGAAATGTGGAAAATGGTCCGTTTTCAAATGTTTTATTTTTGAACGTCAGTTCACATTCGTAGGTGGATCATCAGTGTTAGAGATAAAATTAGCATGTTTAAAGTGATTTTCATGCTTCCAGGGGCTCGGGAAGTGAATTAAATACTATTTGGAGGCATTTAATGTTCAAGCAAAAACGGCTGATTTTCGACAAAAGAGATAACACCCCCCAATTACGTCATGCTTCAGAAATGTGGAAAATGGTCCGTTTTCAAATGTTTTATTTTTGAACGTCAGTTCACATTTGTAGGTGGATCATCAGTGTTAGAGCTAAAATTAGCATGTTTAAAGTGATTTTCATGCTTCCAGGGGCCCTAAACACAAGATTTATGGAATTGGTTAAAAGTGCATGAAAATGGCCAATTTACTCACTCTGAGTTCTCAAAAAGGGTTTCTTCACCCCGGGAAGTTAATTAAATACCATTTGGAGGCATTTAATGTTCAAGCAAAAACAGCTGATTTTTGACAAAAGAGATAACACCCCCCCATTACGTCATGCTTCAGAAATGTGGAAAATGGTCCGTTTTCAAATGTTTTATTTTTGAACGTCAGTTCACATTTGTAGGTGGATCATCAGTGTTAGAGCTAAAATTAGCATGTTTAAATTGATTTTCATGCTTCCAGGGGCTCGGGAAGTGAATTAAATACTATTTGGAGGCATTTAATGTTCAAGCAAAAACAGCTGACTTTCGACAAAAGAGATAACACCCCCCCATTACGTCATGCTTCAGAAATGTGGAAAATGGTCCGTTTTCAAATGTTTTATTTTTGAACGTCAGTTCACATTTGTAGGTGGATCATCAGTGTTAGAGCTAAAATTAGCATGTTTAAAGTGATTTTCATGCTTCCAGGGGCCCTAAACACAAGATTTATGGAATGGTTAAAAGTGCATGAAAATGGCCAATTTACTCACTCTGAGTTCTCAAAAAGGGTTTCTTCACCCCGGGAAGTTAATTAAATACCATTTGGAGGCATTTAATGTTCAAGCAAAAACGGCTGATTTTTGACAAAAGAGATAACACCCCCCCATTACGTCATGCTTCAGAAATGTGGAAAATGGTCCGTTTTCAAATGTTTTATTTTTGAACGTCAGTTCACATTTGTAGGTGGATCATCAGTGTTAGAGCTAAAATTAGCATGTTTAAAGTGATTTTCATGCTTCCAGGGGCCCTAAACACAAGATTTATGGAATGGTTAAAAGTGCATGAAAATGGCCAATTTACTCACTCCGAGTTCTCAAAAAGGGTTTCTTCACCCCGGGAAGTTAAGTAAATACCATTTGGAGGCATTTAATGTTCGAGCAAAAACGGCTGATTTTCGACAAAAGAGATAACACCCCCCCATTACGTCATGCTTCAGAAATGTGGAAAATGGTCCGTTTTCAAATGTTTTATTTTTGAACGTCAGTTCACATTTGTAGGTGGATCATCAGTGTTAGAGCTAAAATTAGCATGTTTAAAGTGATTTTCATGCTTCCAGGGGCCCTAAACACAAGATTTATGGAATGGTTAAAAGTGCATGAAAATGGCCAATTTACTCACTCTGAGTTCTCAAAAAGGGTTTCTTCACCCTGGGAAGTTAATTAAATACCATTTGGAGGCATTTAATGTTCGAGCAAAAACAGCTGATTTTCTACAAAAGAGATAACACCCCCCCATTACGTCATGCTTCAGAAATGTGGAAAATGGTCCGTTTTCAAATGTTTTATTTTTGAACGTCAGTTCACATTTGTAGGTGGATCATCAGTGTTAGAGCTAAAATTAGCATGTTTAAAGTGATTTTCATGCTTCCAGGGGCCCTAAACACAAGATTTATGGAATGGTTAAAAGTGCATGAAAATGGCCAATTTACTCACTCTGAGTTCTCAAAAAGGGTTTCTTCACCCCGGGAAGTTAATTAAATACCATTTGGAGGCATTTAATGTTCAAGCAAAAACGGCTGATTTTTGACAAAAGAGATAACACCCCCCCATTACGTCATGCTTCAGAAATGTAGAAAATGGTCCGTTTTCAAATGTTTTATTTTTGAACGTCAGTTCACATTTGTAGGTGGATCATCAGTGTTAGAGCTAAAATTAGCATGTTTAAAGTGATTTTCATGCTTCCAGGGGCTCGGGAAGTGAATTAAATACTATTTGGAGGCATTTAATGTTCAAGCAAAAACAGCTGATTTTCGACAAAAGAGATAACCCCCCCCCATTACGTCATGCTTCAGAAATGTGGAAAATGGTCCGTTTTCAAATGTTTTATTTTTGAACGTCAGTTCACAGTTGTAGGTGGATCATCAGTGTTAGAGCTAAAATTTGCATGTTTAAAGTGATTTTCATGTTTCCAGGGGCCCTAAACACAAGATTTATGGAATGGTTAAAAGTGCATGAAAATGGCCAATTTACTCACTCCGAGTTCTCAAAAAGGGTTTCTTCACCCCGGGAAGTTAATTAAATACCATTTGGAGGCATTTAATGTTCGAGCAAAAACGGCTGATTTTCGACAAAAGAGATAACACCCCCCCATTATGTCATGCTTCAGAAATGTGGAAAATGGTCCGTTTTCAAATGTTTTATTTTTGAACGTCAGTTCACGTTTGTAGGTGGATCATCAGTGTTAGAGCTAAAATTAGCATGTTTAAAGTGATTTTCATGCTTCCAGGGGCTCGGGAAGTGAATTAAATACTATTTGGAGGCATTTAATGTTCAAGCAAAAACGGCTGATTTTCGACAAAAGAGATAACACCCCCCTATTACGTCATGCTTCAGAAATGTGGAAAATGGTCCGTTTTCAAATGTTTTATTTTTGAACGTCAGTTCACATTTGTAGGTGGATCATCAGTGTTAGAGCTAAAATTAGCATGTTTAAAGTGATTTTCATGCTTCCAGGGGCCCTAAACACAAGATTTATGGAATGGTTAAAAGTGCATGAAAATGGCCAATTTACTCACTCCGAGTTCTCAAAAAGGGTTTCTTCACCCCGGGAAGTTAATTAAATACCATTTGGAGGCATTTAATGTTCAAGCAAAAACGGCTGATTTTCGACAAAAGAGATAACACCCCCCCATTACGTCATGCTTCAGAAATGTGGAAAATAGTCCGTTTTCAAATGTTTTATTTTTGAACGTCAGTTCACATTTGTAGGTGGATCATCAGTGTTAGAGCTAACATTAGCATGTTTAAAGTGATTTTCATGCTTCCAGGGGCCCTAAACACAAGATTTATGGAATGGTTAAAAGTGCATGAAAATGGCCAATTTACTCACTCCGAGTTCTCAAAAAGGGTTTCTTCACCCCGGGAAGTTAATTAAATACCATTTGGAGGCATTTAATGTTCGAGCAAAAACAGCTGATTTTCTACAAAAGAGATAACACCCCCCCATTACGTCATGCTTCAGAAATGTGGAAAATGGTGAGTTTTCAAATGTTTTATTTTTGAACGTCAGTTCACATTTGTAGGTGGATCATCAGTGTTAGAGCTAAAATTAGCATGTTTAAAGTGATTTTCATGCTTCCAGGGGCCCTAAACACAAGATTTATGGAATGGTTAAAAGTGCATGAAAATGGCCAATTTACTCACTCTGAGTTCTCAAAAAGGGTTTCTTCACCCCGGGAAGTTAATTAAATACCATTTGGAGGCATTTAATGTTCAAGCAAAAACGGCTGATTTTTGACAAAAGAGATAACACCCCCCCATTACGTCATGCTTCAGAAATGTGGAAAATGGTCCTTTTTCAAATGTTTTATTTTTGAACGTCAGTTCACATTTGTAGGTGGATCATCAGTGTTAGAGCTAAAATTAGCATGTTTAAAGTGATTTTCATGCTTCCAGGGGCTCGGGAAGTGAATTAAATACTATTTGGAGGCATTTAATGTTCAAGCAAAAACAGCTGATTTTCGACAAAAGAGATAACACCCCCCCATTACGTCATGCTTCAGAAATGTGGAAAATGGTCCGTTTTCAAATGTTTTATTTTTGAACGTCAGTTCACAGTTGTAGGTGGATCATCAGTGTTAGAGCTAAAATTAGCATGTTTAAAGTGATTTTCATGCTTCCAGGGGCCCTAAACACAAGATTTATGGAATGGTTAAAAGTGCATGAAAATGGCCAATTTACTCACTCTGAGTTCTCAAAAAGGGTTTCTTCACCCCAGGAAGTTAATTAAATACCATTTGGAGGCATTTAATGTTCGAGCAAAAACGGCTGATTTTCGACAAAAGAGATAACACCCCCCCATTACGTCATGCTTCAGAAATGTGGAAAATGGTCCGTTTTCAAATGTTTTATTTTTGAACGTCAGTTCACATTTTTAGGTGGATCATCAGTGTTAGAGCTAAAATTAGCATGTTTAAAGTGATTTTCATGCTTCCTGGGGCCCTAAACACAAGATTTATGGAATGGTTAAAAGTGCATGAAAATGGCCAATTTACTCACTCCAAGTTCTCAAAAAGGGTTTCTTCACCCCGGGAAGTTATTTAAATACCATTTGGAAGCATTTAATGTTCGAGCAAAAACAGCTGATTTTCGACAAAAGAGATAACACCCCCCCATTACGTCATGCTTCAGAAATGTGGAAAATGATCCGTTTTCAAATGTTTTATTTTGGAACGTCAGTTCACATTTGTAGGTGGATCATCAGTGTTAGAGCTAAAATTAGCATGTTTAAAGTGATGCTCATGCTTCCAGGGGCTCGGGAAGTGAATTAAATACTATTTGGAGGCATTTAATGTTCAAGCAAAAACGGCTGATTTTCGACAAAAGAGATAACACCCCCCCCATTACGTCATGCTTCAGAAATGTGGAAAATGGTCCGTTTTCAAATGTTTTATTTTTGAACGTCAGTTCACATTTGTAGGTGGATCATCAGTGTTAGAGCTAAAATTAGCATGTTTAAAGTGATTTTCATGCTTCCAGGGGCCCTAAACACAAGATTTATGGAATTGGTTAAAAGTGCATGAAAATGGCCAATTTACTCACTCTGAGTTCTCAAAAAGGGTTTCTTCACCCCGGGAAGTTAATTAAATACAATTTGGAGGCATTTAATGTTCAAGCAAAAACGGCTGATTTTTGACAAAAGAGATAACACCCCCCCATTACGTCATGCTTCAGAAATGTGGAAAATGGTCCGTTTTCAAATGTTTTATTTTTGAACGTCAGTTCACATTTGTAGGTGGATCATCAGTGTTAGAGCTAAAATTAGCACGTTTAAAGTGATTTTCATGCTTCCAGGGGCTCGGGAAGTGAATTAAATACTATTTGGAGGCATTTAATGTTCAAGCAAAAACAGCTGATTTTTGACAAAAGAGATAACACCCCCCCATTACGTCATGCTTCAGAAATGTGGAAAATGGTCCGTTTCAAATGTTTTATTTTTGAACGTCAGTTCACATTTGTAGGTGGATCATCAGTGTTAGAGCTAAAATTAGCATGTTTAAAGTGATTTTCATGCTTCCAGAGGCCCTAAACACAAGATTTATGGAATGGTTAAAAGTGCATGAAAATGGCCAATTTACTCACTCCGAGTTCTCAAAAAGGGTTTCTTCACCCCGGGAAGTTAATTAAATACCATTTGGAGGCATTTAATGTTCGAGCAAAAACGGCTGATTTTCGACAAAAGAGATAACACCCCCCCATTACGTCATGCTTCAGAAATGTGGAAAATGGTCCGTTTTCAAATGTTTTATTTTTGAACGTCAGTTCACATTTGTAGGTGGATCATCAGTGTTAGAGCTAAAATTAGCATGTTTAAAGTGATTTTCATGCTTCCAGGGGCCCTAAACACAAGATTTATGGAATGGTTAAAAGTGCATGAAAATGGCCAATTTACTCACTCTGAGTTCTCAAAAAGGGTTTCTTCACCCTGGGAAGTTAATTAAATACCATTTGGAGGCATTTAATGTTCGAGCAAAAACGGCTGATTTTCGACAAAAGAGATAACACCCCCCCATTACGTCATGCTTCAGAAAAGTGGAAAATGGTCCGTTTTCAAATGTTTTATTTTGAACGTCAGTTCACATTTGTAGGTGGATCATCAGTGTTAGAGCTAAAATTAGCATGTTTAAAATGATTTTCATGCTTCCAGAGGCCCTAAACACAAGATTTATGGAATGGTTAAAAGTGCATGAAAATGGCAAATTTACTCACTCCGAGTTCTCAAAAAAGGTTTCTTCACCCCGGGAAGGTAATTAAATACCATTTGGAGGCATTTAATGGTCGAGCAAAAACGGCTGATTTTCGACAAAAGAGATAACACCCCCCCATTACGTCATGCTTCAGAAATGTGGAAAATGGTCCGTTTTCAAATGTTTTATTTTTGAACGTCAGTTCACATTTGTAGGTGGATCATCAGTGTTAGAGCTAAAATTAGCATGTTTAAAGTGATTTTCATGCTTCCAGGGGCTCGGGAAGTGAATTAAATACTATTTGGAGGCATTTAATGTTCGAGCAAAAACGGCTGATTTTCGACAAAAGAGATAACACCCCCCCATTACGTCATGCTTCAGAAATGTGGAAAATGGTCCGTTTTCAAATGTTTTATTTTTGAACGTCAGTTCACATTTGTAGGTGGATCATCAGTGTTAGAGCTAAAATTAGCATGTTTAAAGTGATTTTCATGCTTCCAGGAGGCCCTAAACACAAGATTTATGGAATGGTTAAAAGTACATGAAAATGGCCAATTTACTCACTCCCAGTTCTCAAAAAGGGTTTCTTCACCCCGGGAAGTTAATTAAATACCATTTGGAGGCATTTAATGTTCGAGCAAAAACAGCTGATTTTCGACAAAAGAGATAACACCCCCCATTACGTCATGCTTCATAAATGTGGAAAATGGTCCGTTTTCAAATGTTTTTATTTTTGAACGTCAGTTCACATTTGTAGGTGGATCATCAGTGTTAGAGCTAAAATTAGCATGTTTAAAGTGATTTTCATGCTTCCAGGGGCTCGGGAAGTGAATTAAATACTATTTGGAGGCATTTAATGTTCAAGCAAAAACAGCTGATTTTCGACAAAAGAGATAACACCCCCCCCATTATGTCATGGTTCAGAAATGTGGAAAATGGTCCGTTTTCAAATGTTTTATTTTTGAACGTCAGTTCACATTCGTAGGTGGATCATCAGTGTTAGAGATAAAATTAGCATGTTTAAAGTGATTTTCATGCTTCCAGGGGCTCGGGAAGTGAATTAAATACTATTTGGAGGCATTTAATGTTCAAGCAAAAACGGCTGATTTTCGACAAAAGAGATAACACCCCCCAATTACGTCATGCTTCAGAAATGTGGAAAATGGTCCGTTTTCAAATGTTTTATTTTTGAACGTCAGTTCACATTTGTAGGTGGATCATCAGTGTTAGAGCTAAAATTAGCATGTTTAAAGTGATTTTCATGCTTCCAGGGGCCCTAAACACAAGATTTATGGAATTGGTTAAAAGTGCATGAAAATGGCCAATTTACTCACTCTGAGTTCTCAAAAAGGGTTTCTTCACCCCGGGAAGTTAATTAAATACCATTTGGAGGCATTTAATGTTCAAGCAAAAACAGCTGATTTTTGACAAAAGAGATAACACCCCCCCATTACGTCATGCTTCAGAAATGTGGAAAATGGTCCGTTTTCAAATGTTTTATTTTTGAACGTCAGTTCACATTTGTAGGTGGATCATCAGTGTTAGAGCTAAAATTAGCATGTTTAAATTGATTTTCATGCTTCCAGGGGCTCGGGAAGTGAATTAAATACTATTTGGAGGCATTTAATGTTCAAGCAAAAACAGCTGACTTTCGACAAAAGAGATAACACCCCCCCATTACGTCATGCTTCAGAAATGTGGAAAATGGTCCGTTTTCAAATGTTTTATTTTTGAACGTCAGTTCACATTTGTAGGTGGATCATCAGTGTTAGAGCTAAAATTAGCATGTTTAAAGTGATTTTCATGCTTCCAGGGGCCCTAAACACAAGATTTATGGAATGGTTAAAAGTGCATGAAAATGGCCAATTTACTCACTCTGAGTTCTCAAAAAGGGTTTCTTCACCCCGGGAAGTTAATTAAATACCATTTGGAGGCATTTAATGTTCAAGCAAAAACGGCTGATTTTTGACAAAAGAGATAACACCCCCCCATTACGTCATGCTTCAGAAATGTGGAAAATGGTCCGTTTTCAAATGTTTTATTTTTGAACGTCAGTTCACATTTGTAGGTGGATCATCAGTGTTAGAGCTAAAATTAGCACGTTTAAAGTGATTTTCATGCTTCCAGGGGCTCGGGAAGTGAATTAAATACTATTTGGAGGCATTTAATGTTCAAGCAAAAACAGCTGATTTTCGACAAAAGAGATAACACCCCCCCATTACGTCATGCTTCAGAAATGTGGAAAATGGTCCGTTTCAAATGTTTTATTTTTGAACGTCAGTTCACATTTGTAGGTGGATCATCAGTGTTAGAGCTAAAATTAGCATGTTTAAAGTGATTTTCATGCTTCCAGAGGCCCTAAACACAAGATTTATGGAATGGTTAAAAGTGCATGAAAATGGCCAATTTACTCACTCCGAGTTCTCAAAAAGGGTTTCTTCACCCCGGGAAGTTAATTAAATACCATTTGGAGGCATTTAATGTTCGAGCAAAAACGGCTGATTTTCGACAAAAGAGATAACACCCCCCCATTACGTCATGCTTCAGAAATGAGGAAAATGGTCCGTTTTCAAATGTTTTATTTTTGAACGTCAGTTCACATTTGTAGGTGGATCATCAGTGTTAGAGCTAAAATTAGCATGTTTAAAGTGATTTTCATGCTTCCAGGGGCCCTAAACACAAGATTTATGGAATGGTTAAAAGTGCATGAAAATGGCCAATTTACTCACTCTGAGTTCTCAAAAAGGGTTTCTTCATCCCGGGAAGTTAATTAAATACCATTTGGAGGCATTTAATGTTCTAGCAAAAACGGCTGATTTTCGACAAAAGAGATAACACCCCCCCATTACGTCATGCTTCAGAAATGTGGAAAATGGTCCGTTTTCAAATGTTTTATTTTTGAACGTCAGTTCACATTTGTAGGTGGATCATCAGTGTTAGAGCTAAAATTAGCATGTTTAAAGTGATTTTCATGCTTCCAGGGGCCCTAAACACAAGATTAATGGAATGGTTAAAAGTGCATGAAAATGGCCAATTTACTCACTCTGAGTTCTCAAAAAGGGTTTCTTCACCCTGGGAAGTTAATTAAATACCATTTGGAGGCATTTAATGTTCGAGCAAAAACGGCTGATTTTCGACAAAAGAGATAACACCCCCCCATTACGTCATGCTTCAGAAATGTGGAAAATGGTCCGTTTTCAAATGTTTTATTTTTGAACGTCAGTTCACATTTGTAGGTGGATCATCAGTGTTAGAGCTAAAATTAGCATGTTTAAAATGATTTTCATGCTTCCAGAGGCCCTAAACACAAGATTTATGGAATGGTTAAAAGTGCATGAAAATGGCAAATTTACTCACTCCGAGTTCTCAAAAAGGGTTTCTTCACCCCGGGAAGGTAATTAAATACCATTTGGAGGCATTTAATGTTCGAGCAAAAACGGCTGATTTTCGACAAAAGAGATAACACCCCCCCATTACGTCATGCTTCAGAAATGTGGAAAATGGTCCGTTTTCAAATGTTTTATTTTTGAACGTCAGTTCACATTTGTAGGTGGATCATCAGTGTTAGAGCTAAAATTAGCATGTTTAAAGTGATTTTCATGCTTCCAGGGGCTCGGGAAGTGAATTAAATACTATTTGGAGGCATTTAATGTTCGAGCAAAAACGGCTGATTTTCGACAAAAGAGATAACACCCCCCCATTACGTCATGCTTCAGAAATGTGGAAAATGGTCCGTTTTCAAATGTTTTATTTTTGAACGTCAGTTCACATTTGTAGGTGGATCATCAGTGTTAGAGCTAAAATTAGCATGTTTAAAGTGATTTTCATGCTTCCAGAGGCCCTAAACACAAGATTTATGGAATGGTTAAAAGTGCATGAAAATGGCCAATTTACTCACTCCCAGTTCTCAAAAAGGGTTTCTTCACCCCGGGAAGTTAATTAAATACCATTTGGAGGCATTTAATGTTCGAGCAAAAACAGCTGATTTTCGACAAAAGAGATAACACCCCCCATTACGTCATGCTTCAGAAATGTGGAAAATGGTCAGTTTTCAAATGTTTTATTTTTGAACGTCAGTTCACATTTGTAGGTGGATCATCAGTGTTAGAGCTAAAATTAGCATGTTTAAAGTGATTTTCATGCTTCCAGGGGCCCTAAACACAAGATTTATTGAATTGGTTAAAAGTGCATGAAAATGGCCAATTTACTCACTCTGAGTTCTCAAAAAGGGTTTCTTCACCCCGGGAAGTTAATTAAATACCATTTGGAGGCATTTAATGTTCAAGCAAAAACGGCTGATTTTTGACAAAAGAGATAACACCCCCCATTACGTCATGCTTCAGAAATGTGGAAAATGGTCCGTTTTCAAATGTTTTATTTTTGAACGTCAGTTCACATTTGTAGGTGGATCATCAGTGTTAGAGCTAAAATTAGCATGTTTAAATTGATTTTCATGCTTCCAGGGGCTCGGGAAGTGAATTAAATACGATTTGGAGGCATTTAATGTTCAAGCAAAAACAGCTGACTTTCGACAAAAGAGATAACACCCCCCCATTACGTCATGCTTCAGAAATGTGGAAAATGGTCAGTTTTCAAATGTTTTATTTTTGATCGTCAGTTCACATTTGTAGGTGGATCATCAGTGTTAGAGCTAAAATTAGCATGTTTAAAGTGATTTTCATGCTTCCAGAGGCCCTAAACACAAGATTTATGGAATGGTTAAAAGTGCATGAAAATGGCCAATTTACTCACTCCGAGTTCTCAAAAAGGGTTTCTTCACCCCGGGAAGTTAATTAAATACCATTTGGAGGCATTTAATGTTCGAGCAAAAACAGCTGATTTTCTACAAAAGAGATAACACCCCCCCATTACGTCATGCTTCAGAAATGTGGAAAATGGTCAGTTTTCAAATGTTTTATTTTTGAACGTCAGTTCACATTTGTAGGTGGATCATCAGTGTTAGAGCTAAAATTAGCATGTTTAAAGTGATTTTCATGCTTCCAGGGGCCCTAAACACAAGATTTATGGAATGGTTAAAAGTGCATGAAAATGGCCAATTTACTCACTCTGAGTTCTCAAAAAGGGTTTCTTCACCCCGGGAAGTTAATTAAATACCATTTGGAGGCATTTAATGTTCAAGCAAAAACGGCTGATTTTTGACAAAAGAGATAACACCCCCCCATTACGTCATGCTTCAGAAATGTGGAAAATGGTCCGTTTTCAAATGTTTTATTTTTGAACGTCAGTTCACATTTGTAGGTGGATCATCAGTGTTAGAGCTAAAATTAGCATGTTTAAAGTGATTTTCATGCTTCCAGGGGCTCGGGAAGTGAATTAAATACTATTTGGAGGCATTTAATGTTCAAGCAAAAACAGCTGATTTTCGACAAAAGAGATAACACCCCCCCATTACGTCATGCTTCAGAAATGTGGAAAATGGTCCGTTTTCAAATGTTTTATTTTTGAACGTCAGTTCACAGTTGTAGGTGGATCATCAGTGTTAAAGCTAAAATTAGCATGTTTAAAGTGATTTTCATGCTTCCAGGGGCCCTAAACACAAGATTTATGGAATGGTTAAAAGTGCATGAAAATGGCCAATTTACTCACTCTGAGTTCTCAAAAAGGGTTTCTTCACCCCAGGAAGTTAATTAAATACCATTTGGAGGCATTTAATGTTCGAGCAAAAACGGCTGATTTTCGACAAAAGAGATAACACCCCCCCATTACGTCATGCTTCAGAAATGTGGAAAATGGTCCGTTTTCAAATGTTTTATTTTTGAACGTCAGTTCACATTTTTAGGTGGATCATCAGTGTTAGAGCTAAAATTAGCATGTTTAAAGTGATTTTCATGCTTCCTGGGGCCCTAAACACAAGATTTATGGAATGGTTAAAAGTGCATGCAAATGGCCAATTTACTCACTCCAAGTTCTCAAAAAGGGTTTCTTCACCCCGGGAAGTTATTTAAATACCATTTGGAAGCATTTAATGTTCGAGCAAAAACGGCTGATTTTCGACAAAAGAGATAACACCCCCCCATTACGTCATGCTTCAGAAATTTGGAAAATGATCCGTTTTCAAATGTTTTTATTTTTGAACGTCAGTTCACATTTGTAGGTGGATCATCAGTGTTAGAGCTAAAATTAGCATGTTTAAAGTGATGTTAATGCTTTCAGGGGCTCGGGAAGTGAATTAAATACTATTTGGAGGCATTTAATGTTCAAGCAAAAACAGCTGATTTTCGACAAAAGAGATAACACCCCCCCATTACGTCATGCTTCAGAAATGTGGAAAATGGTCCGTTTTCAAATGTTTTATTTTTGAACGTCAGTTCACATTTGTAGGTGGATCATCAGTGTTAGAGCTAAAATTAGCATGTTTAAAGTGATTTTCATGCTTCCAGGGGCCCTAAACACAAGATTTATGGAATTGGTTAAAAGTGCATGAAAATGGCCAATTTACTCACTCTGAGTTCTCAAAAAGGGTTTCTTCACCCCGGGAAGTTAATTAAATACAATTTGGAGGCATTTAATGTTCAAGCAAAAACGGCTGATTTTTGACAAAAGAGATAACACCCCCCCATTACGTCATGCTTCAGAAATGTGGAAAATGGTCCATTTTCAAATGTTTTATTTTTGAACGTCAGTTCACATTTGTAGGTGGATCATCAGTGTTAGAGCTAAAATTAGCACGTTTAAAGTGATTTTCATGCTTCCAGGGGCTCGGGAAGTGAATTAAATACTATTTGGAGGCATTTAATGTTCAAGCAAAAACAGCTGATTTTCGACAAAAGAGATAACACCCCCCATTACGTCATGCTTCAGAAATGTGGAAAATGGTCCGTTTTCAAATGTTTTATTTTTGAACGTCAGTTCACAGTTGTAGGTGGATCATCAGTGTTAGAGCTAAAATTAGCATGTTTAAAGTGATTTTCATGCTTCCAGGGGCCCTAAACACAAGATTTATGGAATGGTTAAAAGTGCATGAAAATGGCCAATTTACTCACTCCGAGTTCTCAAAAAGGGTTTCTTCACCCCGGGAAGTTAATTAAATACCATTTGGAGGCATTTAATGTTCAAGCAAAAACGGCTGATTTTCGACAAAAGAGATAACACCCCCCCATTACGTCATGCTTCAGAAATGTGGAAAATAGTCCGTTTTCAAATGTTTTATTTTTGAACGTCAGTTCACATTTGTAGGTGGATCATCAGTGTTAGAGCTAACATTAGCATGTTTAAAGTGATTTTCATGCTTCCGGGGGCCCTAAACACAAGATTTATGGAATGGTTAAAAGTGCATGAAAATGGCCAATTTACTCACTCCGAGTTCTCAAAAAGGGTTTCTTCACCCCGGGAAGTTAATTAAATACCATTTGGAGGCATTTAATGTTCGAGCAAAAACAGCTGATTTTCTACAAAAGAGATAACACCCCCCCATTACGTCATGCTTCAGAAATGTGGAAAATGGTCAGTTTTCAAATGTTTTATTTTTGAACGTCAGTTCACATTTGTAGGTGGATCATCAGTGTTAGAGCTAAAATTAGCATGTTTAAAGTGATTTTCATGCTTCCAGGGGCCCTAAACACAAGATTTATGGAATGGTTAAAAGTGCATGAAAATGGCCAATTTACTCACTCTGAGTTCTCAAAAAGGGTTTCTTCACCCCGGGAAGTTAATTAAATACCATTTGGAGGCATTTAATGTTCAAGCAAAAACGGCTGATTTTTGACAAAAGAGATAACACCCCCCCATTACGTCATGCTTCAGAAATGTGGAAAATGGTCCGTTTTCAAATGTTTTATTTTTGAACGTCGGTTCACATTTGTAGGTGGATCATCAGTGTTAGAGCTAAAATTAGCATGTTTAAAGTGATTTTCATGCTTCCAGGGGCTCGGGAAGTGAATTAAATACTATTTGGAGGCATTTAATGTTCAAGCAAAAACAGCTGATTTTCGACAAAAGAGATAACACCCCCCCATTACGTCATGCTTCAGAAATGTGGAAAATGATCCGTTTTCAAATGTTTTATTTTTGAACGTCAGTTCACAGTTGTAGGTGGATCATCAGTGTTAAAGCTAAAATTAGCATGTTTAAAGTGATTTTCATGCTTCCAGGGGCCCTAAACACAAGATTTATGGAATGGTTAAAAGTGCATGAAAATGGCCAATTTACTCACTCTGAGTTCTCAAAAAGGGTTTCTTCACCCCAGGAAGTTAATTAAATACCATTTGGAGGCATTTAATGTTCGAGCAAAAACGGCTGATTTTCGACAAAAGAGATAACACCCCCCCATTACGTCATGCTTCAGAAATGTGGAAAATGGTCCGTTTTCAAATGTTTTATTTTTGAACGTCAGTTCACATTTTTAGGTGGATCATCAGTGTTAGAGCTAAAATTAGCATGTTTAAAGTGATTTTCATGCTTCCTGGGGCCCTAAACACAAGATTTATGGAATGGTTAAAAGTGCATGCAAATGGCCAATTTACTCACTCCAAGTTCTCAAAAAGGGTTTCTTCACCCCGGGAAGTTATTTAAATACCATTTGGAAGCATTTAATGTTCGAGCAAAAACGGCTGATTTTCGACAAAAGAGATAACACCCCCCCATTACGTCATGCTTCAGAAATTTGGAAAATGATCCGTTTTCAAATGTTTTTATTTTTGAACGTCAGTTCACATTTGTAGGTGGATCATCAGTGTTAGAGCTAAAATTAGCATGTTTAAAGTGATGTTAATGCTTTCAGGGGCTCGGGAAGTGAATTAAATACTATTTGGAGGCATTTAATGTTCAAGCAAAAACAGCTGATTTTCGACAAAAGAGATAACACCCCCCCCATTACGTCATGCTTCAGAAATGTGGAAAATGGTCCGTTTTCAAATGTTTTATTTTTGAACGTCAGTTCACATTTGTAGGTGGATCATCAGTGTTAGAGCTAAAATTAGCATGTTTAAAGTGATTTTCATGCTTCCAGGGGCCCTAAACACAAGATTTATGGAATTGGTTAAAAGTGCATGAAAATGGCCAATTTACTCACTCTGAGTTCTCAAAAAGGGTTTCTTCACCCCGGGAAGTTAATTAAATACAATTTGGAGGCATTTAATGTTCAAGCAAAAACGGCTGATTTTTGACAAAAGAGATAACACCCCCCCATTACGTCATGCTTCAGAAATGTGGAAAATGGTCCATTTTCAAATGTTTTATTTTTGAACGTCAGTTCACATTTGTAGGTGGATCATCAGTGTTAGAGCTAAAATTAGCACGTTTAAAGTGATTTTCATGCTTCCAGGGGCTCGGGAAGTGAATTAAATACTATTTGGAGGCATTTAATGTTCAAGCAAAAACAGCTGATTTTCGACAAAAGAGATAACACCCCCCCATTACGTCATGCTTCAAAAATGTGGAAAATGGTCCGTTTCAAATGTTTTATTTTTGAACGTCAGTTCACATTTGTAGGTGGATCATCAGTGTTAGAGCTAAAATTAGCATGTTTAAAGTGATTTTCATGCTTCCAGAGGCCCTAAACACAAGATTTATGGAATGGTTAAAAGTGCATGAAAATGGCCAATTTACTCACTCCGAGTTCTCAAAAAGGGTTTCTTCACCCCGGGAAGTTAATTAAATACCATTTGGAGGCATTTAATGTTCGAGCAAAAACGGCTGATTTTCGACAAAAGAGATAACACCCCCCCATTACGTCATGCTTCAGAAATGTGGAAAATGGTCCGTTTTCAAATGTTTTATTTTTGAACGTCAGTTCACATTTGTAGGTGGATCATCAGTGTTAGAGCTAAAATTAGCATGTTTAAAATGATTTTCATGCTTCCAGAGGCCCTAAACACAAGATTTATGGAATGGTTAAAAGTGCATGAAAATGGCAAATTTACTCACTCCGAGTTCTCAAAAAGGGTTTCTTCACCCCGGGAAGGTAATTAAATACCATTTGGAGGCATTTAATGGTCGAGCAAAAACGGCTGATTTTCGACAAAAGAGATAACACCCCCCCATTACGTCATGCTTCAGAAATGTGGAAAATGGTCCGTTTTCAAATGTTTTATTTTTGAACGTCAGTTCACATTTGTAGGTGGATCATCAGTGTTAGAGCTAAAATTAGCATGTTTAAAGTGATGTTAATGCTTTCAGGGGCTCGGGAAGTGAATTAAATACTATTTGGAGGCATTTAATGTTCAAGCAAAAACAGCTGATTTTCGACAAAAGAGATAACACCCCCCCATTACGTCATGCTTCAGAAATGTGGAAAATGGTCCGTTTTCAAATGTTTTATTTTTGAACGTCAGTTCACATTTGTAGGTGGATCATCAGTGTTAGAGCTAAAATTAGCATGTTTAAAGTGATTTTCATGCGTCCAGGGGCCCTAAACACAAGATTTATGGAATGGTTAAAAGTGCATGAAAATGGCCTATTTACTCACTCTGAGTTCTCAAAAAGGGTTTCTTCACCCCGGGAAGTTAATGAAATACCATTTGAAGGCATTTAATGTTCGAGCAAAAACGGCTGATTTTCGACAAAAGAGATAACACCCCCCCATTACGTCATGCTTCAGAAATGTGGAAAATGGTCCATTTTCAAATGTTTTATTTTTGAACGTCAGTTCACATTTGTAGGTGGGTCATCAGTGTTAGAGCTAAAATTAGCATGTTTAAAGTGATTTTCATGCTTCCAGGGGCATTAAACACAAGATTTATGGAATGGTTAAAAGTGCATGAAAATGGCCAATTTACTCACTCCGAGTTCTCAAAAAGGGTTTCTTCACCCCGGGAAGTTAATTAAATACCATTTGGAGGCATTTAATGTTCAAGCAAAAACGGCTGATTTTCGACAAAAGAGATAACACCCCCCCATTACGTCATGCTTCAGAAATGTGGAAAATAGTCCGTTTTCAAATGTTTTATTTTTGAACGTCAGTTCACATTTGTAGGTGGATCATCAGTGTTAGAGCTAACATTAGCATGTTTAAAGTGATTTTCATGCTTCCGGGGGCCCTAAACACAAGATTTATGGAATGGTTAAAAGTGCATGAAAATGGCCAATTTACTCACTCCGAGTTCTCAAAAAGGGTTTCTTCACCCCGGGAAGTTAATTAAATACCATTTGGAGGCATTTAATGTTCGAGCAAAAACAGCTGATTTTCTACAAAAGAGATAACACCCCCCCATTACGTCATGCTTCAGAAATGTGGAAAATGGTCAGTTTTCAAATGTTTTATTTTTGAACGTCAGTTCACATTTGTAGGTGGATCATCAGTGTTAGAGCTAAAATTAGCATGTTTAAAGTGATTTTCATGCTTCCAGGGGCCCTAAACACAAGATTTATGGAATGGTTAAAAGTGCATGAAAATGGCCAATTTACTCACTCTGAGTTCTCAAAAAGGGTTTCTTCACCCCGGGAAGTTAATTAAATACCATTTGGAGGCATTTAATGTTCAAGCAAAAACGGCTGATTTTTGACAAAAGAGATAACACCCCCCCATTACGTCATGCTTCAGAAATGTGGAAAATGGTCCGTTTTCAAATGTTTTATTTTTGAACGTCAGTTCACATTTGTAGGTGGATCATCAGTGTTAGAGCTAAAATTAGCATGTTTAAAGTGATTTTCATGCTTCCAGGGGCTCGGGAAGTGAATTAAATACTATTTGGAGGCATTTAATGTTCAAGCAAAAACAGCTGATTTTCGACAAAAGAGATAACACCCCCCCATTACGTCATGCTTCAGAAATGTGGAAAATGATCCGTTTTCAAATGTTTTATTTTTGAACGTCAGTTCACAGTTGTAGGTGGATCATCAGTGTTAAAGCTAAAATTAGCATGTTTAAAGTGATTTTCATGCTTCCAGGGGCCCTAAACACAAGATTTATGGAATGGTTAAAAGTGCATGAAAATGGCCAATTTACTCACTCTGAGTTCTCAAAAAGGGTTTCTTCACCCCAGGAAGTTAATTAAATACCATTTGGAGGCATTTAATGTTCGAGCAAAAACGGCTGATTTTCGACAAAAGAGATAACACCCCCCCATTACGTCATGCTTCAGAAATGTGGAAAATGGTCCGTTTTCAAATGTTTTATTTTTGAACGTCAGTTCACATTTTTAGGTGGATCATCAGTGTTAGAGCTAAAATTAGCATGTTTAAAGTGATTTTCATGCTTCCTGGGGCCCTAAACACAAGATTTATGGAATGGTTAAAAGTGCATGCAAATGGCCAATTTACTCACTCCAAGTTCTCAAAAAGGGTTTCTTCACCCCGGGAAGTTATTTAAATACCATTTGGAAGCATTTAATGTTCGAGCAAAAACGGCTGATTTTCGACAAAAGAGATAACACCCCCCCATTACGTCATGCTTCAGAAATGTGGAAAATGGTCCGTTTTCAAATGTTTTATTTTTGAACGTCAGTTCACATTTTTAGGTGGATCATCAGTGTTAGAGCTAAAATTAGCATGTTTAAAGTGATTTTCATGCTTCCTGGGGCCCTAAACACAAGATTTATGGAATGGTTAAAAGTGCATGCAAATGGCCAATTTACTCACTCCAAGTTCTCAAAAAGGGTTTCTTCACCCCGGGAAGTTATTTAAATACCATTTGGAAGCATTTAATGTTCGAGCAAAAACGGCTGATTTTCGACAAAAGAGATAACACCCCCCCATTACGTCATGCTTCAGAAATTTGGAAAATGATCCGTTTTCAAATGTTTTTATTTTTGAACGTCAGTTCACATTTGTAGGTGGATCATCAGTGTTAGAGCTAAAATTAGCATGTTTAAAGTGATGTTAATGCTTTCAGGGGCTCGGGAAGTGAATTAAATACTATTTGGAGGCATTTAATGTTCAAGCAAAAACAGCTGATTTTCGACAAAAGAGATAACACCCCCCCCATTACGTCATGCTTCAGAAATGTGGAAAATGGTCCGTTTTCAAATGTTTTATTTTTGAACGTCAGTTCACATTTGTAGGTGGATCATCAGTGTTAGAGCTAAAATTAGCATGTTTAAAGTGATTTTCATGCTTCCAGGGGCCCTAAACACAAGATTTATGGAATTGGTTAAAAGTGCATGAAAATGGCCAATTTACTCACTCTGAGTTCTCAAAAAGGGTTTCTTCACCCCGGGAAGTTAATTAAATACAATTTGGAGGCATTTAATGTTCAAGCAAAAACGGCTGATTTTTGACAAAAGAGATAACACCCCCCCATTACGTCATGCTTCAGAAATGTGGAAAATGGTCCATTTTCAAATGTTTTATTTTTGAACGTCAGTTCACATTTGTAGGTGGATCATCAGTGTTAGAGCTAAAATTAGCACGTTTAAAGTGATTTTCATGCTTCCAGGGGCTCGGGAAGTGAATTAAATACTATTTGGAGGCATTTAATGTTCAAGCAAAAACAGCTGATTTTCGACAAAAGAGATAACACCCCCCCATTACGTCATGCTTCAAAAATGTGGAAAATGGTCCGTTTCAAATGTTTTATTTTTGAACGTCAGTTCACATTTGTAGGTGGATCATCAGTGTTAGAGCTAAAATTAGCATGTTTAAAGTGATTTTCATGCTTCCAGAGGCCCTAAACACAAGATTTATGGAATGGTTAAAAGTGCATGAAAATGGCCAATTTACTCACTCCGAGTTCTCAAAAAGGGTTTCTTCACCCCGGGAAGTTAATTAAATACCATTTGGAGGCATTTAATGTTCGAGCAAAAACGGCAGATTTTCGACAAAAGAGATAACACCCCCCCATTACGTCATGCTTCAGAAATGTGGAAAATGGTCCGTTTTCAAATGTTTTATTTTTGAACGTCAGTTCACATTTGTAGGTTGATCATCAGTGTTAGAGCTAAAATTAGCATGTTTAAAATGATTTTCATGCTTCCAGAGGCCCTAAACACAAGATTTATGGAATGGTTAAAAGTGCATGAAAATGGCAAATTTACTCACTCCGAGTTCTCAAAAAGGGTTTCTTCACCCCGGGAAGGTAATTAAATACCATTTGGAGGCATTTAATGGTCGAGCAAAAACGGCTGATTTTCGACAAAAGAGATAACACCCCCCCATTACGTCATGCTTCAGAAATGTGGAAAATGGTCCGTTTTCAAATGTTTTATTTTTGAACGTCAGTTCACATTTGTAGGTGGATCATCAGTGTTAGAGCTAAAATTAGCATGTTTAAAGTGATGTTAATGCTTTCAGGGGCTCGGGAAGTGAATTAAATACTATTTGGAGGCATTTAATGTTCAAGCAAAAACAGCTGATTTTCGACAAAAGAGATAACACCCCCCCATTACGTCATGCTTCAGAAATGTGGAAAATGGTCCGTTTTCAAATGTTTTATTTTTGAACGTCAGTTCACATTTGTAGGTGGATCATCAGTGTTAGAGCTAAAATTAGCATGTTTAAAGTGATTTTCATGCTTCCAGGGGCCCTAAACACAAGATTTATGGAATTGGTTAAAAGTGCATGAAAATGGCCAATTTACTCACTCTGAGTTCTCAAAAAGGGTTTCTTCACCCCGGGAAGTTAATTAAATACAATTTGGAGGCATTTAATGTTCAAGCAAAAACGGCTGATTTTTGACAAAAGAGATAACACCCCCCCATTACGTCATGCTTCAGAAATGTGGAAAATGGTCCATTTTCAAATGTTTTATTTTTGAACGTCAGTTCACATTTGTAGGTGGATCATCAGTGTTAGAGCTAAAATTAGCACGTTTAAAGTGATTTTCATGCTTCCAGGGGCTCGGGAAGTGAATTAAATACTATTTGGAGGCATTTAATGTTCAAGCAAAAACAGCTGATTTTCGACAAAAGAGATAACACCCCCCATTACGTCATGCTTCAGAAATGTGGAAAATGGTCCGTTTTCAAATGTTTTATTTTTGAACGTCAGTTCACAGTTGTAGGTGGATCATCAGTGTTAGAGCTAAAATTAGCATGTTTAAAGTGATTTTCATGCTTCCAGGGGCCCTAAACACAAGATTTATGGAATGGTTAAAAGTGCATGAAAATGGCCAATTTACTCACTCCGAGTTCTCAAAAAGGGTTTCTTCACCCCGGGAAGTTAATTAAATACCATTTGGAGGCATTTAATGTTCAAGCAAAAACGGCTGATTTTCGACAAAAGAGATAACACCCCCCCATTACGTCATGCTTCAGAAATGTGGAAAATAGTCCGTTTTCAAATGTTTTATTTTTGAACGTCAGTTCACATTTGTAGGTGGATCATCAGTGTTAGAGCTAACATTAGCATGTTTAAAGTGATTTTCATGCTTCCGGGGGCCCTAAACACAAGATTTATGGAATGGTTAAAAGTGCATGAAAATGGCCAATTTACTCACTCCGAGTTCTCAAAAAGGGTTTCTTCACCCCGGGAAGTTAATTAAATACCATTTGGAGGCATTTAATGTTCGAGCAAAAACAGCTGATTTTCTACAAAAGAGATAACACCCCCCCATTACGTCATGCTTCAGAAATGTGGAAAATGGTCAGTTTTCAAATGTTTTATTTTTGAACGTCAGTTCACATTTGTAGGTGGATCATCAGTGTTAGAGCTAAAATTAGCATGTTTAAAGTGATTTTCATGCTTCCAGGGGCCCTAAACACAAGATTTATGGAATGGTTAAAAGTGCATGAAAATGGCCAATTTACTCACTCTGAGTTCTCAAAAAGGGTTTCTTCACCCCGGGAAGTTAATTAAATACCATTTGGAGGCATTTAATGTTCAAGCAAAAACGGCTGATTTTTGACAAAAGAGATAACACCCCCCCATTACGTCATGCTTCAGAAATGTGGAAAATGGTCCGTTTTCAAATGTTTTATTTTTGAACGTCAGTTCACATTTGTAGGTGGATCATCAGTGTTAGAGCTAAAATTAGCATGTTTAAAGTGATTTTCATGCTTCCAGGGGCTCGGGAAGTGAATTAAATACTATTTGGAGGCATTTAATGTTCAAGCAAAAACAGCTGATTTTCGACAAAAGAGATAACACCCCCCCATTACGTCATGCTTCAGAAATGTGGAAAATGATCCGTTTTCAAATGTTTTATTTTTGAACGTCAGTTCACAGTTGTAGGTGGATCATCAGTGTTAAAGCTAAAATTAGCATGTTTAAAGTGATTTTCATGCTTCCAGGGGCCCTAAACACAAGATTTATGGAATGGTTAAAAGTGCATGAAAATGGCCAATTTACTCACTCTGAGTTCTCAAAAAGGGTTTCTTCACCCCAGGAAGTTAATTAAATACCATTTGGAGGCATTTAATGTTCGAGCAAAAACGGCTGATTTTCGACAAAAGAGATAACACCCCCCCATTACGTCATGCTTCAGAAATGTGGAAAATGGTCCGTTTTCAAATGTTTTATTTTTGAACGTCAGTTCACATTTTTAGGTGGATCATCAGTGTTAGAGCTAAAATTAGCATGTTTAAAGTGATTTTCATGCTTCCTGGGGCCCTAAACACAAGATTTATGGAATGGTTAAAAGTGCATGCAAATGGCCAATTTACTCACTCCAAGTTCTCAAAAAGGGTTTCTTCACCCCGGGAAGTTATTTAAATACCATTTGGAAGCATTTAATGTTCGAGCAAAAACGGCTGATTTTCGACAAAAGAGATAACACCCCCCCATTACGTCATGCTTCAGAAATTTGGAAAATGATCCGTTTTCAAATGTTTTTATTTTTGAACGTCAGTTCACATTTGTAGGTGGATCATCAGTGTTAGAGCTAAAATTAGCATGTTTAAAGTGATGTTAATGCTTTCAGGGGCTCGGGAAGTGAATTAAATACTATTTGGAGGCATTTAATGTTCAAGCAAAAACAGCTGATTTTCGACAAAAGAGATAACACCCCCCCCATTACGTCATGCTTCAGAAATGTGGAAAATGGTCCGTTTTCAAATGTTTTATTTTTGAACGTCAGTTCACATTTGTAGGTGGATCATCAGTGTTAGAGCTAAAATTAGCATGTTTAAAGTGATTTTCATGCTTCCAGGGGCCCTAAACACAAGATTTATGGAATTGGTTAAAAGTGCATGAAAATGGCCAATTTACTCACTCTGAGTTCTCAAAAAGGGTTTCTTCACCCCGGGAAGTTAATTAAATACAATTTGGAGGCATTTAATGTTCAAGCAAAAACGGCTGATTTTTGACAAAAGAGATAACACCCCCCCATTACGTCATGCTTCAGAAATGTGGAAAATGGTCCATTTTCAAATGTTTTATTTTTGAACGTCAGTTCACATTTGTAGGTGGATCATCAGTGTTAGAGCTAAAATTAGCACGTTTAAAGTGATTTTCATGCTTCCAGGGGCTCGGGAAGTGAATTAAATACTATTTGGAGGCATTTAATGTTCAAGCAAAAACAGCTGATTTTCGACAAAAGAGATAACACCCCCCCATTACGTCATGCTTCAAAAATGTGGAAAATGGTCCGTTTCAAATGTTTTATTTTTGAACGTCAGTTCACATTTGTAGGTGGATCATCAGTGTTAGAGCTAAAATTAGCATGTTTAAAGTGATTTTCATGCTTCCAGAGGCCCTAAACACAAGATTTATGGAATGGTTAAAAGTGCATGAAAATGGCCAATTTACTCACTCCGAGTTCTCAAAAAGGGTTTCTTCACTCCGGGAAGTTAATTAAATACCATTTGGAGGCATTTAATGTTCGAGCAAAAACGTCTGATTTTCGACAAAAGAGATAACACCCCCCCATTACGTCATGCTTCAGAAATGTGGAAAATGGTCCGTTTTCAAATGTTTTATTTTTGAACGTCAGTTCACATTTGTAGGTGGATCATCAGTGTTAGAGCTAAAATTAGCATGTTTAAAATGATTTTCATGCTTCCAGAGGCCCTAAACACAAGATTTATGGAATGGTTAAAAGTGCATGAAAATGGCAAATTTACTCACTCCGAGTTCTCAAAAAGGGTTTCTTCACCCCGGGAAGGTAATTAAATACCATTTGGAGGCATTTAATGGTCGAGCAAAAACGGCTGATTTTCGACAAAAGAGATAACACCCCCCCATTACGTCATGCTTCAGAAATGTGGAAAATGGTCCGTTTTCAAATGTTTTATTTTTGAACGTCAGTTCACATTTGTAGGTGGATCATCAGTGTTAGAGCTAAAATTAGCATGTTTAAAGTGATTTTCATGCTTCCAGGGGCTCGGGAAGTGAATTAAATACTATTTGGAGGCATTTAATGTTCGAGCAAAAACGGCTGATTTTCGACAAAAGAGATAACACCCCCCCATTACGTCATGCTTCAGAAATGTGGAAAATGGTCCGTTTTCAAATGTTTTATTTTTGAACGTCAGTTCACATTTGTAGGTGGATCATCAGTGTTAGAGCTAAAATTAGCATGTTTAAAGTGATTTTCATGCTTCCAGAGGCCCTAAACACAAGATTTATGGAATGGTTAAAAGTACATGAAAATGGCCAATTTACTCACTCCCAGTTCTCAAAAAGGGTTTCTTCACCCCGGGAAGTTAATTAAATACCATTTGGAGGCATTTAATGTTCGAGCAAAAACAGCTGATTTTCGACAAAAGAGATAACACCCCCCATTACGTCATGCTTCAGAAATGTGGAAAATGGTCAGTTTTCAAATGTTTTATTTTTGAACGTCAGTTCACATTTTTAGGTGGATCATCAGTGTTAGAGCTAAAATTAGCATGTTTAAAGTGATGATTTTCATGCTTCCTGGGGCCCTAAACACAAGATTTATGGAATGGTTAAAAGTGCATGCAAATGGCCAATTTACTCACTCCAAGTTCTCAAAAAGGGTTTCTTCACCCCGGGAAGTTATTTAAATACCATTTGGAAGCATTTAATGTTCGAGCAAAAACGGCTGATTTTCGACAAAAGAGATAACACCCCCCCATTACGTCATGCTTCAGAAATTTGGAAAATGATCCGTTTTCAAATGTTTTTATTTTTGAACGTCAGTTCACATTTGTAGGTGGATCATCAGTGTTAGAGCTAAAATTAGCATGTTTAAAGTGATGTTCATGCTTTCAGGGGCTCGGGAAGTGAATTAAATACTATTTGGAGGCATTTAATGTTCAAGCAAAAACAGCTGATTTTCGACAAAAGAGATAACACCCCCCCATTACGTCATGCTTCAGAAATGTGGAAAATGGTCCGTTTTCAAATGTTTTATTTTTGAACGTCAGTTCACATTTGTAGGTGGATCATCAGTGTTAGAGCTAAAATTAGCATGTTTAAAGTGATTTTCATGCTTCCAGGGGCCCTAAACACAAGATTTATGGAATTGGTTAAAAGTGCATGAAAATGGCCAATTTACTCACTCTGAGTTCTCAAAAAGGGTTTCTTCACCCCGGGAAGTTAATTAAATACAATTTGGAGGCATTTAATGTTCAAGCAAAAACGGCTGATTTTTGACAAAAGAGATAACACCCCCCCATTACGTCATGCTTCAGAAATGTGGAAAATGGTCCATTTTCAAATGTTTTATTTTTGAACGTCAGTTCACATTTGTAGGTGGATCATCAGTGTTAGAGCTAAAATTAGCACGTTTAAAGTGATTTTCATGCTTCCAGGGGCTCGGGAAGTGAATTAAATACTATTTGGAGGCATTTAATGTTCAAGCAAAAACAGCTGATTTTCGACAAAAGAGATAACACCCCCCCATTACGTCATGCTTCAGAAATGTGGAAAATGGTCCGTTTCAAATGTTTTATTTTTGAACGTCAGTTCACATTTGTAGGTGGATCATCAGTGTTAGAGCTAAAATTAGCATGTTTAAAGTGATTTTCATGCTTCCAGAGGCCCTAAACACAAGATTCATGGAATGGTTAAAAGTGCATGAAAATGGCCAATTTACTCACTCCGAGTTCTCAAAAAGGGTTTCTTCACCCCGGGAAGTTAATTAAATACCATTTGGAGGCATTTAATGTTCGAGCAAAAACGGCTGATTTTCGACAAAAGAGATAACACCCCCCATTACGTCATGCTTCAGAAATGTGGAAAATGGTCCGTTTTCAAATGTTTTATTTTTGAACGTCAGTTCACATTTGTAGGTGGATCATCAGTGTTAGAGCTAAAATTAGCATGTTTAAAGTGATTTTCATGCTTCCAGGGGCCCTAAACACAAGATTTATGGAATGGTTAAAAGTGCATGAAAATGGCCAATTTACTCACTCTGAGTTCTCAAAAAGGGTTTCTTCACCCTGGGAAGTTAATTAAATACCATTTGGAGGCATTTAATGTTCGAGCAAAAACGGCTGATTTTCGACAAAAGAGATAACACCCCCCCATTACGTCATGCTTCAGAAATGTGGAAAATGGTCCGTTTTCAAATGTTTTATTTTTGAACGTCAGTTCACATTTGTAGGTGGATCATCAGTGTTAGAGCTAAAATTAGCATGTTTAAAATGATTTTCATGCTTCCAGAGGCCCTAAACACAAGATTTATGGAATGGTTAAAAGTGCATGAAAATGGCAAATTTACTCACTCCGAGTTCTCAAAAAGGGTTTCTTCACCCCGGGAAGGTAATTAAATACCATTTGGAGGCATTTAATGGTCGAGCAAAAATGGCTGATTTTCGACAAAAGAGATAACACCCCCCCATTACGTCATGCTTCAGAAATTTGGAAAATGATCCGTTTTCAAATGTTTTTATTTTTGAACGTCAGTTCACATTTGTAGGTGGATCATCAGTGTTAGAGCTAAAATTAGCATGTTTAAAGTGATGTTCATGCTTTCAGGGGCTCGGGAAGTGAATTAAATACTATTTGGAGGCATTTAATGTTCAAGCAAAAACAGCTGATTTTCGACAAAAGAGATAACACCCCCCCATTACGTCATGCTTCAGAAATGTGGAAAATGGTCCGTTTTCAAATGTTTTATTTTTGAACGTCAGTTCACATTTGTAGGTGGATCATCAGTGTTAGAGCTAAAATTAGCATGTTTAAAGTGATTTTCATGCTTCCAGGGGCCCTAAACACAAGATTTATGGAATTGGTTAAAAGTGCATGAAAATGGCCAATTTACTCACTCTGAGTTCTCAAAAAGGGTTTCTTCACCCCGGGAAGTTAATTAAATACAATTTGGAGGCATTTAATGTTCAAGCAAAAACGGCTGATTTTTGACAAAAGAGATAACACCCCCCCATTACGTCATGCTTCAGAAATGTGGAAAATGGTCCATTTTCAAATGTTTTATTTTTGAACGTCAGTTCACATTTGTAGGTGGATCATCAGTGTTAGAGCTAAAATTAGCACGTTTAAAGTGATTTTCATGCTTCCAGGGGCTCGGGAAGTGAATTAAATACTATTTGGAGGCATTTAATGTTCAAGCAAAAACAGCTGATTTTCGACAAAAGAGATAACACCCCCCCATTATGTCATGCTTCGAAAATGTGGAAAATGGTCCGTTTCAAATGTTTTATTTTTGAACGTCAGTTCACATTTGTAGGTGGATCATCAGTGTTAGAGCTAAAATTAGCATGTTTAAAGTGATTTTCATGCTTCCAGAGGCCCTAAACACAAGATTTATGGAATGGTTAAAAGTGCATGAAAATGGCCAATTTACTCACTCCGAGTTCTCAAAAAGGGTTTCTTCACCCCGGGAAGTTAATTAAATACCATTTGGAGGCATTTAATGTTCGAGCAAAAACGGCTGATTTTCGACAAAAGAGATAACACCCCCCCATTACGTCATGCTTCAGAAATGTGGAAAATGGTCCGATTTCAAATGTTTTATTTTTGAACGTCAGTTCACATTTGTAGGTGGATCATCAGTGTTAGAGCTAAAATTAGCATGTTTAAAGTGATTTTCATGCTTCCAGGGGCCCTAAACACAAGATTTATGGAATGGTTAAAAGTGCATGAAAATGGCCAATTTACTTACTCCGAGTTCTCAAAAAGGGTTTCTTCACCCCGGGAAGTTAATTAAATACCATTTGGAGGCATTTAATGTTCGAGCAAAAACGGCTGATTTTCGACAAAAGAGATAACACCCCCCCATTACGTCATGCTTCAGAAATGTGGAAAATGGTCCGTTTTCATATGTTTTATTTTTGAACGTCAGTTCACATTTGTAGGTGGATCATCAGTGTTAGAGCTAAAATTAGCATGTTTAAAGTGATTTTCATGCTTCCAGGGGCCCTAAACACAAGATTTATGGAATGGTTAAAATTGCATGAAAATTGCCAATTTACTCACTCTGAGTTCTCAAAAAGGGTTTCTTCACCCTGGGAAGTTAATTAAATACCATTTGGAGGCATTTAATGTTCGAGCAAAAACAGCTGATTTTCTACAAAAGAGATAACACCCCCCCATTACGTCATGCTTCAGAAATGTGGAAAATGGTCCGTTTTCAAATGTTTTATTTTTGAACGTCAGTTCACATTTGTAGGTGGATCATCAGTGTTAGAGCTAAAATTAGCATGTTTAAAGTGATTTTCATGCTTCCAGGGGCCCTAAACACAAGATTTATGGAATGGTTAAAAGTGCATGAAAATGGCCAATTTACTCACTCTGAGTTCTCAAAAAGGGTTTCTTCACCCCGGGAAGTTAATTAAATACCATTTGGAGGCATTTAATGTTCAAGCAAAAACGGCTGATTTTTGACAAAAGAGATAACACCCCCCCATTACGTCATGCTTCAGAAATGTGGAAAATGGTCCGTTTTCAAATGTTTTATTTTTGAACGTCAGTTCACATTTGTAGGTGGATCATCAGTGTTAGAGCTAAAATTAGCATGTTTAAAGTGATTTTCATGCTTCCAGGGGCTCGGGAAGTGAATTAAATACTATTTGGAGGCATTTAATGTTCAAGCAAAAACAGCTGATTTTCGACAAAAGAGATAACCCCCCCCCCATTACGTCATGCTTCAGAAATGTGGAAAATGGTCCGTTTTCAAATGTTTTATTTTTGAACGTCAGTTCACAGTTGTAGGTGGATCATCAGTGTTAGAGCTAAAATTAGCATGTTTAAAGTGATTTTCATGCTTCCAGGGGCCCTAAACACAAGATTTATGGAATGGTTAAAAGTGCATGAAAATGGCCAATTTACTCACTCTGAGTTCTCAAAAAGGGTTTCTTCACCCCGGGAAGTTAATTAAATACCATTTGGAGGCATTTAATGTTCGAGCAAAAACGGCTGATTTTCGACAAAAGAGATAACACCCCCCCATTACGTCATGCTTCAGAAATGTGGAAAATGGTCCGTTTTCAAATGTTTTATTTTTGAACGTCAGTTCACATTTGTAGGTGGATCATCAGTGTTAGAGCTAAAATTAGCATGTTTAAAGTGATTTTCATGCTTCCATGGGCTCGGGAAGTGAATTAAATACTATTTGGAGGCATTTAATGTTCAAGCAAAAACAGCTGATTTTCGACAAAAGAGATAACACCCCCCATTACGTCATGCTTCAGAAATGTGGAAAATGGTCCGTTTTCAAATGTTTTATTTTTGAACGTCAGTTCACAGTTGTAGGTGGATCATCAGTGTTAGAGCTAAAATTAGCATGTTTAAAGTGATTTTCATGCTTCCAGGGGCCCTAAACACAAGATTTATGGAATGGTTAAAAGTGCATGAAAATGGCCAATTTACTCACTCCGAGTTCTCAAAAAGGGTTTCTTCACCCCGGGAAGTTAATTAAATACCATTTGGAGGCATTTAATGTTCAAGCAAAAACGGCTGATTTTCGACAAAAGAGATAACACCTCCCCATTACGTCATGCTTCAGAAATGTGGAAAATAGTCCGTTTTCAAATGTTTTATTTTTGAACGTCAGTTCACAGTTGTAGGTGGATCATCAGTGTTAGAGCTAACATTAGCATGTTTAAAGTGATTTTCATGCTTCCAGGGGCCCTAACCACAAGATTTATGGAATGGTTAAAAGTGCATGAAAATGGCCAATTTACTCACTCCGAGTTCTCAAAAAGGGTTTCTTCACCCCGGGAAGTTAATTAAATACCATTTGGAGGCATTTAATGTTCGAGCAAAAACGGCTGATTTTCGACAAAAGAGATAACACCCCCCCATTACGTCATGCTTCAGAAATGTGGAAAATGGTCCGTTTTCAAATGTTTTATTTTTGAACGTCAGTTCACGTTTGTAGGTGGATCATCAGTGTTAGAGCTAAAATTAGCATGTTTAAAGTGATTTTCATGCTTCCAGGGGCTCGGGAAGTGAATTAAATACTATTTGGAGGCATTTAATGTTCAAGCAAAAACGGCTGATTTTCGACAAAAGAGATAACACCCCCCTATTACGTCATGCTTCAGAAATGTGGAAAATGGTCCGTTTTCAAATGTTTTATTTTTGAACGTCAGTTCACATTTGTAGGTGGATCATCAGTGTTAGAGCTAAAATTAGCATGTTTAAAGTGATTTTCATGCTTCCAGGGGCCCTAAACACAAGATTTATGGAATGGTTAAAAGTGCATGAAAATGGCCAATTTACTCACTCCGAGTTCTTAAAAAGGGTTTCTTCACCCCGGGAAGTTAATTAAATACCATTTGGAGGCATTTAATGTTCAAGCAAAAACGGCTGATTTTCGACAAAAGAGATAACACCCCCCCATTACGTCATGCTTCAGAAATGTGGAAAATAGTCCGTTTTCAAATGTTTTATTTTTGAACGTCAGTTCACATTTGTAGGTGGATCATCAGTGTTAGAGCTAACATTAGCATGTTTAAAGTGATTTTCATGCTTCCGGGGGCCCTAAACACAAGATTTATGGAATGGTTAAAAGTGCATGAAAATGGCCAATTTACTCACTCTGAGTTCTCAAAAAGGGTTTCTTCACCCCGGGAAGTTAATTAAATACCATTTGGAGGCATTTAATGTTCGAGCAAAAACAGCTGATTTTCTACAAAAGAGATAACACCCCCCCATTACGTCATGCTTCAGAAATGTGGAAAATGGTCAGTTTTCAAATGTTTTATTTTTGAACGTCAGTTCACATTTGTAGGTGGATCATCAGTGTTGGAGCTAAAATTAGCATGTTTAAAGTGATTTTCATGCTTCCAGGGGCCCTAAACACAAGATTTATGGAATGGTTAAAAGTGCATGAAAATGGCCAATTTACTCACTCTGAGTTCTCAAAAAGGGTTTCTTCACCCCGGGAAGTTAATTAAATACCATTTGGAGGCATTTAATGTTCAAGCAAAAACGGCTGATTTTTGACAAAAGAGATAACACCCCCCCATTACGTCATGCTTCAGAAATGTGGAAAATGGTCCGTTTTCAAATGTTTTATTTTTGAACGTCAGTTCACATTTGTAGGTGGATCATCAGTGTTAGAGCTAAAATTAGCATGTTTAAAGTGATTTTCATGCTTCCAGGGGCTCGGGAAGTGAATTAAATACTATTTGGAGGCATTTAATGTTCAAGCAAAAACAGCTGATTTTCGACAAAAGAGATAACACCCCCCCATTACGTCATGCTTCAGAAATGTGGAAAATGGTCCGTTTTCAAATGTTTTATTTTTGAACGTCAGTTCACAGTTGTAGGTGGATCATCAGTGTTAAAGCTAACATTAGCATGTTTAAAGTGATTTTCATGCTTCCAGGGGCCCTAAACACAAGATTTATGGAATGGTTAAAAGTGCATGAAAATGGCCAATTTACTCACTCTGAGTTCTCAAAAAGGGTTTCTTCACCCCAGGAAGTTAATTAAATACCATTTGGAGGCATTTAATGTTCGAGCAAAAACGGCTGATTTTCGACAAAAGAGATAACACCCCCCCATTACGTCATGCTTCAGAAATGTGGAAAATGGTCCGTTTTCAAATGTTTTATTTTTGAACGTCAGTTCACATTTTTAGGTGGATCATCAGTGTTAGAGCTAAAATTAGCATGTTTAAAGTGATTTTCATGCTTCCTGGGGCCCTAAACACAAGATTTATGGAATGGTTAAAAGTGCATGCAAATGGCCAATTTACTCACTCCAAGTTCTCAAAAAGGGTTTCTTCACCCCGGGAAGTTATTTAAATACCATTTGGAAGCATTTAATGTTCGAGCAAAAACGGCTGATTTTCGACAAAAGAGATAACACCCCCCCATTACGTCATGCTTCAGAAATTTGGAAAATGATCCGTTTTCAAATGTTTTTATTTTTGAACGTCAGTTCACATTTGTAGGTGGATCATCAGTGTTAGAGCTAAAATTAGCATGTTTAAAGTGATGTTAATGCTTTCAGGGGCTCGGGAAGTGAATTAAATACTATTTGGAGGCATTTAATGTTCAAGCAAAAACAGCTGATTTTCGACAAAAGAGATAACACCCCCCCATTACGTCATGCTTCAGAAATGTGGAAAATGGTCCGTTTTCAAATGTTTTATTTTTGAACGTCAGTTCACAGTTGTAGGTGGATCATCAGTGTTAAAGCTAACATTAGCATGTTTAAAGTGATTTTCATGCTTCCAGGGGCCCTAAACACAAGATTTATGGAATGGTTAAAAGTGCATGAAAATGGCCAATTTACTCACTCTGAGTTCTCAAAAAGGGTTTCTTCACCCCAGGAAGTTAATTAAATACCATTTGGAGGCATTTAATGTTCGAGCAAAAACGGCTGATTTTCGACAAAAGAGATAACACCCCCCCATTACGTCATGCTTCAGAAATGTGGAAAATGGTCCGTTTTCAAATGTTTTATTTTTGAACGTCAGTTCACATTTTTAGGTGGATCATCAGTGTTAGAGCTAAAATTAGCATGTTTAAAGTGATTTTCATGCTTCCTGGGGCCCTAAACACAAGATTTATGGAATGGTTAAAAGTGCATGCAAATGGCCAATTTACTCACTCCAAGTTCTCAAAAAGGGTTTCTTCACCCCGGGAAGTTATTTAAATACCATTTGGAAGCATTTAATGTTCGAGCAAAAACGGCTGATTTTCGACAAAAGAGATAACACCCCCCCATTACGTCATGCTTCAGAAATTTGGAAAATGATCCGTTTTCAAATGTTTTTATTTTTGAACGTCAGTTCACATTTGTAGGTGGATCATCAGTGTTAGAGCTAAAATTAGCATGTTTAAAGTGATTTTCATGCTTCCAGGGGCCCTAAACACAAGATTTATGGAATTGGTTAAAAGTGCATGAAAATGGCCAATTTACTCACTCTGAGTTCTCAAAAAGGGTTTCTTCACCCCGGGAAGTTAATTAAATACAATTTGGAGGCATTTAATGTTCAAGCAAAAACGGCTGATTTTTGACAAAAGAGATAACACCCCCCCATTACGTCATGCTTCAGAAATGTGGAAAATGGTCCATTTTCAAATGTTTTATTTTTGAACGTCAGTTCACATTTGTAGGTGGATCATCAGTGTTAGAGCTAAAATTAGCACGTTTAAAGTGATTTTCATGCTTCCAGGGGCTCGGAGAGTGAATTAAATACTATTTGGAGGCATTTAATGTTCAAGCAAAAACAGCTGATTTTCGACAAAAGAGATAACACCCCCCCATTACGTCATGCTTCAAAAATGTGGAAAATGGTCCGTTTCAAATGTTTTATTTTTGAACGTCAGTTCACATTTGTAGGTGGATCATCAGTGTTAGAGCTAAAATTAGCATGTTTAAAGTGATTTTCATGCTTCCAGAGGCCCTAAACACAAGATTTATGGAATGGTTAAAAGTGCATGAAAATGGCCAATTTACTCACTCCGAGTTCTCAAAAAGGGTTTCTTCACCCCGGGAAGTTAATTAAATACCATTTGGAGGCATTTAATGTTCGAGCAAAAACGGCTGATTTTCGACAAAAGAGATAACACCCCCCCATTACGTCATGCTTCAGAAATGTGGAAAATGGTCCGTTTTCAAATGTTTTATTTTTGAACGTCAGTTCACATTTGTAGGTGGATCATCAGTGTTAGAGCTAAAATTAGCATGTTTAAAGTGATTTTCATGCTTCCAGGGGCCCAAAACACAAGATTTATGGAATGGTTAAAAGTGCATGAAAATGGCCAATTTACTCACTCTGAGTTCTCAAAAAGGGTTTCTTCACCCTGGGAAGTTAATTAAATACCATTTGGAGGCATTTAATGTTCGAGCAAAAACGGCTGATTTTCGACAAAAGAGATAACACCCCCCCATTGCGTCATGCTTCAGAAATGTGGAAAATGGTCCGTTTTCAAATGTTTTATTTTTGAACGTCAGTTCACATTTGTAGGTGGATCATCAGTGTTAGAGCTAAAATTAGCATGTTTAAAATGATTTTCATGCTTCCAGAGGCCCTAAACACAAGATTTATGGAATGGTTAAAAGTGCATGAAAATGGCAAATTTACTCACTCCGAGTTCTCAAAAAGGGTTTCTTCACCCCGGGAAGGTAATTAAATACCATTTGGAGGCATTTAATGGTCGAGCAAAAACGGCTGATTTTCGACAAAAGAGATAACACCCCCCCATTACGTCATGCTTCAGAAATGTGGAAAATGGTCCGTTTTCAAATGTTTTATTTTTGAACGTCAGTTCACATTTGTAGGTGGATCATCAGTGTTAGAGCTAAAATTAGCATGTTTAAAGTGATTTTCATGCTTCCAGGGGCTCGGGAAGTGAATTAAATACTATTTGGAGGCATTTAATGTTCGAGCAAAAACGGCTGATTTTCGACAAAAGAGATAACACCCCCCCATTACGTCATGCTTCAGAAATGTGGAAAATGGTCCGTTTTCAAATGTTTTATTTTTGAACGTCAGTTCACATTTGTAGGTGGATCATCAGTGTTAGAGCTAAAATTAGCATGTTTAAAGTGATTTTCATGCTTCCAGAGGCCCTAAACACAAGATTTATGGAATGGTTAAAAGTACATGAAAATGGCCAATTTACTCACTCCCAGTTCTCAAAAAGGGTTTCTTCACCCCGGGAAGTTAATTAAATACCATTTGGAGGCATTTAATGTTCGAGCAAAAACAGCTGATTTTCGACAAAAGAGATAACACCCCCCATTACGTCATGCTTCAGAAATGTGGAAAATGGTCAGTTTTCAAATGTTTTATTTTTGAACGTCAGTTCACATTTGTAGGTGAATCATCAGTGTTAGAGCTAAAATTAGCATGTTTAAAGTGATTTTCATGCTTCCAGGGGCCCTAAACACAAGATTTATGGAATGGTTAAAAGTGCATGAAAATGGCCAATTTACTCCCTCTGAGTTCTCAAAAAGGGTTTCTTCACCCCGGGAAGTTAATTAAATACCATTTGGAGGCATTTAATGTTCAAGCAAAAACGGCTGATTTTTGACAAAAGAGATAACACCCCCCCATTACGTCATGCTTCAGAAATGTGGAAAATGGTCCGTTTTCAAATGTTTTATTTTTGAACGTCAGTTCACATTTTTAGGTGGATCATCAGTGTTAGAGCTAAAATTAGCATGTTTAAAGTGATTTTCATGCTTCCTGGGGCCCTAAACACAAGATTTATGGAATGGTTAAAAGTGCATGCAAATGGCCAATTTACTCACTCCAAGTTCTCAAAAAGGGTTTCTTCACCCCGGGAAGTTATTTAAATACCATTTGGAAGCATTTAATGTTCGAGCAAAAACGGCTGATTTTCGACAAAAGAGATAACACCCCCCCATTACGTCATGCTTCAGAAATTTGGAAAATGATCCGTTTTCAAATGTTTTTATTTTTGAACGTCAGTTCACATTTGTAGGTGGATCATCAGTGTTAGAGCTAAAATTAGCATGTTTAAAGTGATGTTCATGCTTTCAGGGGCTCGGGAAGTGAATTAAATACTATTTGGAGGCATTTAATGTTCAAGCAAAAACAGCTGATTTTCGACAAAAGAGATAGCACCCCCCCATTACGTCATGCTTCAGAAATGTGGAAAATGGTCCGTTTTCAAATGTTTTATTTTTGAACGTCAGTTCACATTTGTAGGTGGATCATCAGTGTTAGAGCTAAAATTAGCATGTTTAAAGTGATTTTCATGCTTCCAGGGGCCCTAAACACAAGATTTATGGAATTGGTTAAAAGTGCATGAAAATGGCCAATTTACTCACTCTGAGTTCTCAAAAAGGGTTTCTTCACCCCGGGAAGTTAATTAAATACAATTTGGAGGCATTTAATGTTCAAGCAAAAACGGCTGATTTTTGACAAAAGAGATAACACCCCCCCATTACGTCATGCTTCAGAAATGTGGAAAATGGTCCATTTTCAAATGTTTTATTTTTGAACGTCAGTTCACATTTGTAGGTGGATCATCAGTGTTAGAGCTAAAATTAGCACGTTTAAAGTGATTTTCATGCTTCCAGGGGCTCGGGAAGTGAATTAAATACTATTTCGAGGCATTTAATGTTCAAGCAAAAACAGCTGATTTTCGACAAAAGAGATAACACCCCCCCATTACGTCATGCTTCAGAAATGTGGAAAATGGTCCGTTTCAAATGTTTTATTTTTGAACGTCAGTTCACATTTGTAGGTGGATCATCAGTGTTAGAGCTAAAATTAGCATGTTTAAAGTGATTTTCATGCTTCCAGGGGCCCTAAACACAAGATTTATGGAATGGTTAAAAGTGCATGAAAATGGCCAATTTACTCACTCCGAGTTCTCAAAAAGGGTTTCTTCACCCCGGGAAGTTAATTAAATACCATTTGGAGGCATTTAATGTTCGAGCAAAAACGGCTGATTTTCGACAAAAGAGATAACACCCCCCCATTACGTCATGCTTCAGAAATGTGGAAAATGGTCCGTTTTCAAATGTTTTATTTTTGAACGTCAGTTCACATTTGTAGGTGGATCATCAGTGTTAGAGCTAAAATTAGCATGTTTAAAGTGATTTTCATGCTTCCAGGGGCCCTAAACACAAGATTTATGGAATGGTTAAAAGTGCATGAAAATGGCCAATTTACTCACTCTGAGTTCTCAAAAAGGGTTTCTTCACCCTGGGAAGTTAATTAAATACCATTTGGAGGCATTTAATGTTCGAGCAAAAACGGCTGATTTTCGACAAAAGAGATAACACCCCCCCATTACGTCATGCTTCAGAAATGTGGAAAATGGTCCGTTTTCAAATGTTTTATTTTTGAACGTCAGTTCACATTTGTAGGTGGATCATCAGTGTTAGAGCTAAAATTAGCATGTTTAAAATGATTTTCATGCTTCCAGAGGCCCTAAACACAAGATTTATGGAATGGTTAAAAGTGCATGAAAATGGCAAATTTACTCACTCCGAGTTCTCAAAAAGGGTTTCTTCACCCCGGGAAGGTAATTAAATACCATTTGGAGGCATTTAATGGTCGAGCAAAAACGGCTGATTTTCGACAAAAGAGATAACACCCCCCCATTACGTCATGCTTCAGAAATTTGGAAAATGATCCGTTTTCAAATGTTTTTATTTTTGAACGTCAGTTCACATTTGTAGGTGGATCATCAGTGTTAGAGCTAAAATTAGCATGTTTAAAGTGATGTTCATGCTTTCAGGGGCTCGGGAAGTGAATTAAATACTATTTGGAGGCATTTAATGTTCAAGCAAAAACAGCTGATTTTCGACAAAAGAGATAACACCCCCCCATTACGTCATGCTTCAGAAATGTGGAAAATGGTCCGTTTTCAAATGTTTTATTTTTGAACGTCAGTTCACATTTGTAGGTGGATCATCAGTGTTAGAGCTAAAATTAGCATGTTTAAAGTGATTTTCATGCTTCCAGGGGCCCTAAACACAAGATTTATGGAATTGGTTAAAAGTGCATGAAAATGGCCAATTTACTCACTCTGAGTTCTCAAAAAGGGTTTCTTCACCCCGGGAAGTTAATTAAATACAATTTGGAGGCATTTAATGTTCAAGCAAAAACGGCTGATTTTTGACAAAAGAGATAACACCCCCCCATTATGTCATGCTTCAGAAATGTGGAAAATGGTCCATTTTCAAATGTTTTATTTTTGAACGTCAGTTCACATTTGTAGGTGGATCATCAGTGTTAGAGCTAAAATTAGCACGTTTAAAGTGATTTTCATGCTTCCAGGGGCTCGGGAAGTGAATTAAATACTATTTGGAGGCATTTAATGTTCAAGCAAAAACAGCTGATTTTCGACAAAAGAGATAACACCCCCCCATTACGTCATGCTTCAAAAATGTGGAAAATGGTCCGTTTCAAATGTTTTATTTTTGAACGTCAGTTCACATTTGTAGGTGGATCATCAGTGTTAGAGCTAAAATTAGCATGTTTAAAGTGATTTTCATGCTTCCAGAGGCCCTAAACACAAGATTTATGGAATGGTTAAAAGTGCATGAAAATGGCCAATTTACTCACTCCGAGTTCTCAAAAAGGGTTTCTTCACCCCGGGAAGTTAATTAAATACCATTTGGAGGCATTTAATGTTCGAGCAAAAACGGCTGATTTTCGACAAAAGAGATAACACCCCCCCATTACGTCATGCTTCAGAAATGTGGAAAATGGTCCGTTTTCAAATGTTTTATTTTTGAACGTCAGTTCACATTTGTAGGTGGATCATCAGTGTTAGAGCTAAAATTAGCATGTTTAAAGTGATTTTCATGCTTCCAGGGGCCCTAAACACAAGATTTATGGAATGGTTAAAAGTGCATGAAAATGGCCAATTTACTCACTCTGAGTTCTCAAAAAGGGTTTCTTCACCCTGGGAAGTTAATTAAATACCATTTGGAGGCATTTAATGTTCGAGCAAAAACGGCTGATTTTCGACAAAAGAGATAACACCCCCCCATTACGTCATGCTTCAGAAATGTGGAAAATGGTCCGTTTTCAAATGTTTTATTTTTGAACGTCAGTTCACATTTGTAGGTGGATCATCAGTGTTAGAGCTAAAATTAGCATGTTTAAAATGATTTTCATGCTTCCAGAGGCCCTAAACACAAGATTTATGGAATGGTTAAAAGTGCATGAAAATGGCAAATTTACTCACTCCGAGTTCTCAAAAAGGGTTTCTTCACCCCGGGAAGGTAATTAAATACCGTTTGGAGGCATTTAATGGTCGAGCAAAAACGGCTGATTTTCGACAAAAGAGATAACACCCCCCCATTACGTCATGCTTCAGAAATGTGGAAAATGGTCCGTTTTCAAATGTTTTATTTTTGAACGTCAGTTCACATTTGTAGGTGGATCATCAGTGTTAGAGCTAAAATTAGCATGTTTAAAGTGATTTTCATGCTTCCAGGGGCTCGGGAAGTGAATTAAATACTATTTGGAGGCATTTAATGTTCGAGCAAAAACGGCTGATTTTCGACAAAAGAGATAACACCCCCCCATTACGTCATGCTTCAGAAATGTGGAAAATGGTCCGTTTTCAAATGTTTTATTTTTGAACGTCAGTTCACATTTGTAGGTGGATCATCAGTGTTAGAGCTAAAATTAGCATGTTTAAAGTGATTTTCATGCTTCCAGAGGCCCTAAACACAAGATTTATGGAATGGTTAAAAGTACATGAAAATGGCCAATTTACTCACTCCCAGTTCTCAAAAAGGGTTTCTTCACCCCGGGAAGTTAATTAAATACCATTTGGAGGCATTTAATGTTCGAGCAAAAACAGCTGATTTTCGACAAAAGAGATAACACCCCCCATTACGTCATGCTTCAGAAATGTGGAAAATGGTGAGTTTTCAAATGTTTTATTTTTGAACGTCAGTTCACATTTGTAGGTGGATCATCAGTGTTAGAGCTAAAATTAGCATGTTTAAAGTGATTTTCATGCTTCCAGGGGCCCTAAACACAAGATTTATGGAATGGTTAAAAGTGCATGAAAATGGCCAATTTACTCCCTCTGAGTTCTCAAAAAGGGTTTCTTCACCCCGGGAAGTTAATTAAATACCATTTGGAGGCATTTAATGTTCAAGCAAAAACGGCTGATTTTTGACAAAAGAGATAACACCCCCCCATTACGTCATGCTTCAGAAATGTGGAAAATGGTCCGTTTTCAAATGTTTTATTTTTGAACGTCAGTTCACATTTGTAGGTGGATCATCAGTGTTAGAGCTAAAATTAGCATGTTTAAAGTGATTTTCATGCTTCCAGGGGCCCTAAACACAAGATTTATGGAATGGTTAAAAGTGCATGCAAATGGCCAATTTACTCACTCCAAGTTCTCAAAAAGGGTTTCTTCACCCCGGGAAGTTATTTAAATACCATTTGGAAGCATTTAATGTTCGAGCAAAAACGGCTGATTTTCGACAAAAGAGATAACACCCCCCCATTACGTCATGCTTCAGAAATTTGGAAAATGATCCGTTTTCAAATGTTTTTATTTTTGAACGTCAGTTCACATTTGTAGGTGGATCATCAGTGTTAGAGCTAAAATTAGCATGTTTAAAGTGATGTTCATGCTTTCAGGGGCTCGGGAAGTGAATTAAATACTATTTGGAGGCATTTAATGTTCAAGCAAAAACAGCTGATTTTCGACAAAAGAGATAGCACCCCCCCATTACGTCATGCTTCAGAAATGTGGAAAATGGTCCGTTTTCAAATGTTTTATTTTTGAACGTCAGTTCACATTTGTAGGTGGATCATCAGTGTTAGAGCTAAAATTAGCATGTTTAAAGTGATTTTCATGCTTCCAGGGGCCCTAAACACAAGATTTATGGAATTGGTTAAAAGTGCATGAAAATGGCCAATTTACTCACTCTGAGTTCTCAAAAAGGGTTTCTTCACCCCGGGAAGTTAATTAAATACCATTTGGAGGCATTTAATGTTCGAGCAAAAACGGCTGATTTTCGACAAAAGAGATAACACCCCCCCATTACGTCATGCTTCAGAAATGTGGAAAATGGTCCGTTTTCAAATGTTTTATTTTTGAACGTCAGTTCACATTTGTAGGTGGATCATCAGTGTTAGAGCTAAAATTAGCACGTTTAAAGTGATTTTCATGCTTCCAGGGGCTCGGGAAGTGAATTAAATACTATTTGGAGGCATTTAATGTTCAAGCAAAAACAGCTGATTTTCGACAAAAGAGATAACACCCCCCCATTACGTCATGCTTCAGAAATGTGGAAAATGGTCCGTTTCAAATGTTTTATTTTTGAACGTCAGTTCACATTTGTAGGTGGATCATCAGTGTTAGAGCTAAAATTAGCATGTTTAAAGTGATTTTCATGCTTCCAGGGGCCCTAAACACAAGATTTATGGAATGGTTAAAAGTGCATGAAAATGGCCAATTTACTCACTCCGAGTTCTCAAAAAGGGTTTCTTCACCCCGGGAAGTTAATTAAATACCATTTGGAGGCATTTAATGTTCGAGCAAAAACGGCTGATTTTCGACAAAAGAGATAACACCCCCCCATTACGTCATGCTTCAGAAATGTGGAAAATGGTCCGTTTTCAAATGTTTTATTTTTGAACGTCAGTTCACATTTGTAGGTGGATCATCAGTGTTAGAGCTAAAATTAGCATGTTTAAAGTGATTTTCATGCTTCCAGGGGCCCTAAACACAAGATTTATGGAATGGTTAAAAGTGCATGAAAATGGCCAATTTACTCACTCTGAGTTCTCAAAAAGGGTTTCTTCACCCTGGGAAGTTAATTAAATACCATTTGGAGGCATTTAATGTTCGAGCAAAAACGGCTGATTTTCGACAAAAGAGATAACACCCCCCCATTACGTCATGCTTCAGAAATGTGGAAAATGGTCCGTTTTCAAATGTTTTATTTTTGAACGTCAGTTCACATTTGTAGGTGGATCATCAGTGTTAGAGCTAAAATTAGCATGTTTAAAATGATTTTCATGCTTCCAGAGGCCCTAAACACAAGATTTATGGAATGGTTAAAAGTGCATGAAAATGGCAAATTTACTCACTCCGAGTTCTCAAAAAGGGTTTCTTCACCCCGGGAAGGTAATTAAATACCATTTGGAGGCATTTAATGGTCGAGCAAAAACGGCTGATTTTCGACAAAAGAGATAACACCCCCCCATTACGTCATGCTTCAGAAATTTGGAAAATGATCCGTTTTCAAATGTTTTTATTTTTGAACGTCAGTTCACATTTGTAGGTGGATCATCAGTGTTAGAGCTAAAATTAGCATGTTTAAAGTGATGTTCATGCTTTCAGGGGCTCGGGAAGTGAATTAAATACTATTTGGAGGCATTTAATGTTCAAGCAAAAACAGCTGATTTTCGACAAAAGAGATAACACCCCCCCATTACGTCATGCTTCAGAAATGTGGAAAATGGTCCGTTTTCAAATGTTTTATTTTTGAACGTCAGTTCACATTTGTAGGTGGATCATCAGTGTTAGAGCTAAAATTAGCATGTTTAAAGTGATTTTCATGCTTCCAGGGGCCCTAAACACAAGATTTATGGAATTGGTTAAAAGTGCATGAAAATGGCCAATTTACTCACTCTGAGTTCTCAAAAAGGGTTTCTTCACCCCGGGAAGTTAATTAAATACAATTTGGAGGCATTTAATGTTCAAGCAAAAACGGCTGATTTTTGACAAAAGAGATAACACCCCCCCATTATGTCATGCTTCAGAAATGTGGAAAATGGTCCATTTTCAAATGTTTTATTTTTGAACGTCAGTTCACATTTGTAGGTGGATCATCAGTGTTAGAGCTAAAATTAGCACGTTTAAAGTGATTTTCATGCTTCCAGGGGCTTGGGAAGTGAATTAAATACTATTTGGAGGCATTTAATGTTCAAGCAAAAACAGCTGATTTTCGACAAAAGAGATAACACCCCCCCATTACGTCATGCTTCAAAAATGTGGAAAATGGTGCGTTTCAAATGTTTTATTTTTGAACGTCAGTTCACATTTGTAGGTGGATCATCAGTGTTAGAGCTAAAATTAGCATGTTTAAAGTGATTTTCATGCTTCCAGAGGCCCTAAACACAAGATTTATGGAATGGTTAAAAGTGCATGAAAATGGCCAATTTACTCACTCCGAGTTCTCAAAAAGGGTTTCTTCACCCCGGGAAGTTAATTAAATACCATTTGGAGGCATTTAATGTTCGAGCAAAAACGGCTGATTTTCGACAAAAGAGATAACACCCCCCCATTACGTCATGCTTCAGAAATGTGGAAAATGGTCCGTTTTCAAATGTTTTATTTTTGAACGTCAGTTCACATTTGTAGGTGGATCATCAGTGTTAGAGCTAAAATTAGCATGTTTAAAGTGATTTTCATGCTTCCAGGGGCCCTAAACACAAGATTTATGGAATGGTTAAAAGTGCATGAAAATGGCCAATTTACTCACTCTGAGTTCTCAAAAAGGGTTTCTTCACCCTGGGAAGTTAATTAAATACCATTTGGAGGCATTTAATGTTCGAGCAAAAACGGCTGATTTTCGACAAAAGAGATAACACCCCCCCATTACGTCATGCTTCAGAAATGTGGAAAATGGTCCGTTTTCAAATGTTTTATTTTTGAACGTCAGTTCACATTTGTAGGTGGATCATCAGTGTTAGAGCTAAAATTAGCATGTTTAAAATGATTTTCATGCTTCCAGAGGCCCTAAACACAAGATTTATGGAATGGTTAAAAGTGCATGAAAATGGCAAATTTACTCACTCCGAGTTCTCAAAAAGGGTTTCTTCACCCCGGGAAGGTAATTAAATACCGTTTGGAGGCATTTAATGGTCGAGCAAAAACGGCTGATTTTCGACAAAAGAGATAACACCCCCCCATTACGTCATGCTTCAGAAATGTGGAAAATGGTCCGTTTTCAAATGTTTTATTTTTGAACGTCAGTTCACATTTGTAGGTGGATCATCAGTGTTAGAGCTAAAATTAGCATGTTTAAAGTGATTTTCATGCTTCCAGGGGCTCGGGAAGTGAATTAAATACTATTTGGAGGCATTTAATGTTCGAGCAAAAACGGCTGATTTTCGACAAAAGAGATAACACCCCCCCATTACGTCATGCTTCAGAAATGTGGAAAATGGTCCGTTTTCAAATGTTTTATTTTTGAACGTCAGTTCACATTTGTAGGTGGATCATCAGTGTTAGAGCTAAAATTAGCATGTTTAAAGTGATTTTCATGCTTCCAGAGGCCCTAAACACAAGATTTATGGAATGGTTAAAAGTACATGAAAATGGCCAATTTACTCACTCCCAGTTCTCAAAAAGGGTTTCTTCACCCCGGGAAGTTAATTAAATACCATTTGGAGGCATTTAATGTTCGAGCAAAAACAGCTGATTTTCGACAAAAGAGATAACACCCCCCATTACGTCATGCTTCAGAAATGTGGAAAATGGTCAGTTTTCAAATGTTTTATTTTTGAACGTCAGTTCACATTTGTAGGTGGATCATCAGTGTTAGAGCTAAAATTAGCATGTTTAAAGTGATTTTCATGCTTCCAGGGGCCCTAAACACAAGATTTATGGAATGGTTAAAAGTGCATGAAAATGGCCAATTTACTCCCTCTGAGTTCTCAAAAAGGGTTTCTTCACCCCGGGAAGTTAATTAAATACCATTTGGAGGCATTTAATGTTCAAGCAAAAACGGCTGATTTTTGACAAAAGAGATAACACCCCCCCATTACGTCATGCTTCAGAAATGTGGAAAATGGTCCGTTTTCAAATGTTTTATTTTTGAACGTCAGTTCACATTTGTAGGTGGATCATCAGTGTTAGAGCTAAAATTAGCATGTTTAAAGTGATTTTCATGCTTCCAGGGGCCCTAAACACAAGATTTATGGAATGGTTAAAAGTGCATGAAAATGGCCAATTTACTCCCTCTGAGTTCTCAAAAAGGGTTTCTTCACCCCGGGAAGTTAATTAAATACCATTTGGAGGCATTTAATGTTCAAGCAAAAACGGCTGATTTTTGACAAAAGAGATAACACCCCCCCATTACGTCATGCTTCAGAAATGTGGAAAATGGTCCGTTTTCAAATGTTTTATTTTTGAACGTCAGTTCACATTTTTAGGTGGATCATCAGTGTTAGAGCTAAAATTAGCATGTTTAAAGTGATTTTCATGCTTCCTGGGGCCCTAAACACAAGATTTATGGAATGGTTAAAAGTGCATGCAAATGGCCAATTTACTCACTCCAAGTTCTCAAAAAGGGTTTCTTCACCCCGGGAAGTTATTTAAATACCATTTGGAAGCATTTAATGTTCGAGCAAAAACGGCTGATTTTCGACAAAAGAGATAACACCCCCCCATTACGTCATGCTTCAGAAATTTGGAAAATGATCCGTTTTCAAATGTTTTTATTTTTGAACGTCAGTTCACATTTGTAGGTGGATCATCAGTGTTAGAGCTAAAATTAGCATGTTTAAAGTGATGTTCATGCTTTCAGGGGCTCGGGAAGTGAATTAAATACTATTTGGAGGCATTTAATGTTCAAGCAAAAACAGCTGATTTTCGACAAAAGAGATAACACCCCCCCATTACGTCATGCTTCAGAAATGTGGAAAATGGTCCGTTTTCAAATGTTTTATTTTTGAACGTCAGTTCACATTTGTAGGTGGATCATCAGTGTTAGAGCTAAAATTAGCATGTTTAAAGTGATTTTCATGCTTCCAGGGGCCCTAAACACAAGATTTATGGAATTGGTTAAAAGTGCATGAAAATGGCCAATTTACTCACTCTGAGTTCTCAAAAAGGGTTTCTTCACCCCGGGAAGTTAATTAAATACAATTTGGAGGCATTTAATGTTCAAGCAAAAACGGCTGATTTTTGACAAAAGAGATAACACCCCCCCATTACGTCATGCTTCAGAAATGTGGAAAATGGTCCATTTTCAAATGTTTTATTTTTGAACGTCAGTTCACATTTGTAGGTGGATCATCAGTGTTAGAGCTAAAATTAGCACGTTTAAAGTGATTTTCATGCTTCCAGGGGCTCGGGAAGTGAATTAAATACTATTTGGAGGCATTTAATGTTCAAGCAAAAACAGCTGATTTTCGACAAAAGAGATAACACCCCCCCATTACTTCATGCTTCAGAAATGTGGAAAATGGTCCGTTTCAAATGTTTTATTTTTGAACGTCAGTTCACATTTGTAGGTGGATCATCAGTGTTAGAGCTAAAATTAGCATGTTTAAAGTGATTTTCATGCTTCCAGAGGCCCTAAACACAAGATTTATAGAATGGTTAAAAGTGCATGAAAATGGCCAATTTACTCACTCCGAGTTCTCAAAAAGGGTTTCTTCACCCCGGGAAGTTAATTAAATACCATTTGGAGGCATTTAATGTTCGAGCAAAAACGGCTGATTTTCGACAAAAGAGATAACACCCCCCCATTACGTCATGCTTCAGAAATGTGGAAAATGGTCCGTTTTCAAATGTTTTATTTTTGAACGTCAGTTCACATTTGTAGGTGGATCATCAGTGTTAGAGCTAAAATTAGCATGTTTAAAGTGATTTTCATGCTTCCAGGGGCCCTAAACACAAGATTTATGGAATGGTTAAAAGTGCATGAAAATGGCCAATTTACTCACTCTGAGTTCTCAAAAAGGGTTTCTTCACCCTGGGAAGTTAATTAAATACCATTTGGAGGCATTTAATGTTCGAGCAAAAACGGCTGATTTTCGACAAAAGAGATAACACCCCCCCATTACGTCATGCTTCAGAAATGTGGAAAATGGTCCGTTTTCAAATGTTTTATTTTTGAACGTCAGTTCACATTTGTAGGTGGATCATCAGTGTTAGAGCTAAAATTAGCATGTTTAAAATGATTTTCATGCTTCCAGAGGCCCTAAACACAAGATTTATGGAATGGTTAAAAGTGCATGAAAATGGCAAATTTACTCACTCCGAGTTCTCAAAAAGGGTTTCTTCACCCCGGGAAGGTAATTAAATACCATTTGGAGGCATTTAATGGTCGAGCAAAAACGGCTGATTTTCGACAAAAGAGATAACACCCCCCCATTACGTCATGCTTCAGAAATGTGGAAAATGGTCCATTTTCAAATGTTTTATTTTTGAACGTCAGTTCACATTTGTAGGTGGATCATCAGTGTTAGAGCTAAAATTAGCACGTTTAAAGTGATTTTCATGCTTCCAGGGGCTCGGAAAGTGAATTAAATACTATTTGGAGGCATTTAATGTTCAAGCAAAAACAGCTGATTTTCGACAAAAGAGATAACACCCCCCCATTACGTCATGCTTCAAAAATGTGGAAAATGGTCCGTTTCAAATGTTTTATTTTTGAACGTCAGTTCACATTTGTAGGTGGATCATCAGTGTTAGAGCTAAAATTAGCATGTTTAAAGTGATTTTCATGCTTCCAGAGGCCCTAAACACAAGATTTATGGAATGGTTAAAAGTGCATGAAAATGGCCAATTTACTCACTCCGAGTTCTCAAAAAGGGTTTCTTCACCCCGGGAAGTTAATTAAATACCATTTGGAGGCATTTAATGTTCGAGCAAAAACGGCTGATTTTCGACAAAAGAGATAACACCCCCCCATTACGTCATGCTTCAGAAATGTGGAAAATGGTCCGTTTTCAAATGTTTTATTTTTGAACGTCAGTTCACATTTGTAGGTGGATCATCAGTGTTAGAGCTAAAATTAGCATGTTTAAAGTGATTTTCATGCTTCCAGGGGCCCTAAACACAAGATTTATGGAATGGTTAAAAGTGCATGAAAATGGCCAATTTACTCACTCTGAGTTCTCAAAAAGGGTTTCTTCACCCTGGGAAGTTAATTAAATACCATTTGGAGGCATTTAATGTTCGAGCAAAAACGGCTGATTTTCGACAAAAGAGATAACACCCCCCCATTACGTCATGCTTCAGAAATGTGGAAAATGGTCCGTTTTCAAATGTTTTATTTTTGAACGTCAGTTCACATTTGTAGGTGGATCATCAGTGTTAGAGCTAAAATTAGCATGTTTAAAATGATTTTCATGCTTCCAGAGGCCCTAAACACAAGATTTATGGAATGGTTAAAAGTGCATGAAAATGGCAAATTTACTCACTCCGAGTTCTCAAAAAGGGTTTCTTCACCCCGGGAAGGTAATTAAATACCATTTGGAGGCATTTAATGGTCGAGCAAAAACGGCTGATTTTCGACAAAAGAGATAACACCCCCCCATTACGTCATGCTTCAGAAATGTGGAAAATGGTCCGTTTTCAAATGTTTTATTTTTGAACGTCAGTTCACATTTGTAGGTGGATCATCAGTGTTAGAGCTAAAATTAGCATGTTTAAAGTGATTTTCATGCTTCCAGGGGCTCGGGAAGTGAATTAAATACTATTTGGAGGCATTTAATGTTCGAGCAAAAACGGCTGATTTTCGACAAAAGAGATAACACCCCCCCATTACGTCATGCTTCAGAAATGTGGAAAATGGTCCGTTTTCAAATGTTTTATTTTTGAACGTCAGTTCACATTTGTAGGTGGATCATCAGTGTTAGAGCTAAAATTAGCATGTTTAAAGTGATTTTCATGCTTCCAGAGGCCCTAAACACAAGATTTATGGAATGGTTAAAAGTACATGAAAATGGCCAATTTACTCACTCCCAGTTCTCAAAAAGGGTTTCTTCACCCCGGGAAGTTAATTAAATACCATTTGGAGGCATTTAATGTTCGAGCAAAAACAGCTGATTTTCGACAAAAGAGATAACACCCCCCATTACGTCATGCTTCAGAAATGTGGAAAATGGTCAGTTTTCAAATGTTTTATTTTTGAACGTCAGTTCACATTTGTAGGTGGATCATCAGTGTTAGAGCTAAAATTAGCATGTTTAAAGTGATTTTCATGCTTCCAGGGGCCCTAAACACAAGATTTATGGAATGGTTAAAAGTGCATGAAAATGGCCAATTTACTCCCTCTGAGTTCTCAAAAAGGGTTTCTTCACCCCGGGAAGTTAATTAAATACCATTTGGAGGCATTTAATGTTCAAGCAAAAACGGCTGATTTTTGACAAAAGAGATAACACCCCCCCATTACGTCATGCTTCAGAAATGTGGAAAATGGTCCGTTTTCAAATGTTTTATTTTTGAACGTCAGTTCACATTTTTAGGTGGATCATCAGTGTTAGAGCTAAAATTAGCATGTTTAAAGTGATTTTCATGCTTCCTGGGGCCCTAAACACAAGATTTATGGAATGGTTAAAAGTGCATGCAAATGGCCAATTTACTCACTCCAAGTTCTCAAAAAGGGTTTCTTCACCCCGGGAAGTTATTTAAATACCATTTGGAAGCATTTAATGTTCGAGCAAAAACGGCTGATTTTCGACAAAAGAGATAACACCCCCCCATTACGTCATGCTTCAGAAATTTGGAAAATGATCCGTTTTCAAATGTTTTTATTTTTGAACGTCAGTTCACATTTGTAGGTGGATCATCAGTGTTAGAGCTAAAATTAGCATGTTTAAAGTGATGTTCATGCTTTCAGGGGCTCGGGAAGTGAATTAAATACTATTTGGAGGCATTTAATGTTCAAGCAAAAACAGCTGATTTTCGACAAAAGAGATAACACCCCCCCATTACGTCATGCTTCAGAAATGTGGAAAATGGTCCGTTTTCAAATGTTTTATTTTTGAACGTCAGTTCACATTTGTAGGTGGATCATCAGTGTTAGAGCTAAAATTAGCATGTTTAAAGTGATTTTCATGCTTCCAGGGGCCCTAAACACAAGATTTATGGAATTGGTTAAAAGTGCATGAAAATGGCCAATTTACTCACTCTGAGTTCTCAAAAAGGGTTTCTTCACCCCGGGAAGTTAATTAAATACAATTTGGAGGCATTTAATGTTCAAGCAAAAACGGCTGATTTTTGACAAAAGAGATAACACCCCCCCATTACGTCATGCTTCAGAAATGTGGAAAATGGTCCATTTTCAAATGTTTTATTTTTGAACGTCAGTTCACATTTGTAGGTGGATCATCAGTGTTAGAGCTAAAATTAGCACGTTTAAAGTGATTTTCATGCTTCCAGGGGCTCGGGAAGTGAATTAAATACTATTTGGAGGCATTTAATGTTCAAGCAAAAACAGCTGATTTTCGACAAAAGAGATAACACCCCCCCATTACGTCATGCTTCAGAAATGTGGAAAATGGTCCGTTTCAAATGTTTTATTTTTGAACGTCAGTTCACATTTGTAGGTGGATCATCAGTGTTAGAGCTAAAATTAGCATGTTTAAAGTGATTTTCATGCTTCCAGAGGCCCTAAACACAAGATTTATGGAATGGTTAAAAGTGCATGAAAATGGCCAATTTACTCACTCCGAGTTCTCAAAAAGGGTTTCTTCACCCCGGGAAGTTAATTAAATACCATTTGGAGGCATTTAATGTTCGAGCAAAAACGGCTGATTTTCGACAAAAGAGATAACACCCCCCCATTACGTCATGCTTCAGAAATGTGGAAAATGGTCCGTTTTCAAATGTTTTATTTTTGAACGTCAGTTCACATTTGTAGGTGGATCATCAGTGTTAGAGCTAAAATTAGCATGTTTAAAGTGATTTTCATGCTTCCAGGGGCCCTAAACACAAGATTTATGGAATGGTTAAAAGTGCATGAAAATGGCCAATTTACTCACTCTGAGTTCTCAAAAAGGGTTTCTTCACCCTGGGAAGTTAATTAAATACCATTTGGAGGCATTTAATGTTCGAGCAAAAACGGCTGATTTTCGACAAAAGAGATAACACCCCCCCATTACGTCATGCTTCAGAAATGTGAAAAATGGTCCGTTTTCAAATGTTTTATTTTTGAACGTCAGTTCACATTTGTAGGTGGATCATCAGTGTTAGAGCTAAAATTAGCATGTTTAAAATGATTTTCATGCTTCCAGAGGCCCTAAACACAAGATTTATGGAATGGTTAAAAGTGCATGAAAATGGCAAATTTACTCACTCCGAGTTCTCAAAAAGGGTTTCTTCACCCCGGGAAGGTAATTAAATACCATTTAGAGGCATTTAATGGTCGAGCAAAAACGGCTGATTTTCGACAAAAGAGATAACACCCCCCCATTACGTCATGCTTCAGAAATGTGGAAAATGGTCCGTTTTCAAATGTTTTATTTTTGAACGTCAGTTCACATTTGTAGGTGGATCATCAGTGTTAGAGCTAAAATTAGCATGTTTAAAGTGATTTTCATGCTTCCAGGGGCTCGGGAAGTGAATTAAATACTATTTGGAGGCATTTAATGTTCAAGCAAAAACAGCTGATTTTCGACAAAAGAGATAACACCCCCCATTACGTCATGCTTCAGAAATGTGGAAAATGGTCCGTTTTCAAATGTTTTATTTTTGAACGTCAGTTCACAGTTGTAGGTGGATCATCAGTGTTAGAGCTAAAATTAGCATGTTTAAAGTGATTTTCATGCTTCTAGGGGCCCTAAACACAAGATTTATGGAATGGTTAAAAGTGCATGAAAATGGCCAATTTACTCACTCCGAGTTCTCAAAAAGGGTTTCTTCACCCCGGGAAGTTAATTAAATACCATTTGGAGGCATTTAATGTTCAAGCAAAAACGGCTGATTTTCGACAAAAGAGATAACACCTCCCCATTACGTCATGCTTCAGAAATGTGGAAAATAGTCCGTTTTCAAATGTTTTATTTTTGAACGTCAGTTCACATTTGTAGGTGGATCATCAGTGTTAGAGCTAACATTAGCATGTTTAAAGTGATTTTCATGCTTCCAGGGGCCCTAACCACAAGATTTATGGAATGGTTAAAAGTGCATGAAAATGGCCAATTTACTCACTCCGAGTTCTCAAAAAGGGTTTCTTCACCCCGGGAAGTTAATTAAATACCATTTGGAGGCATTTAATGTTCGAGCAAAAACGGCTGATTTTCGACAAAAGAGATAACACCCCCCCATTACGTCATGCTTCAGAAATGTGGAAAATGGTCCGTTTTCAAATGTTTTATTTTTGAACGTCAGTTCACGTTTGTAGGTGGATCATCAGTGTTAGAGCTAAAATTAGCATGTTTAAAGTGATTTTCATGCTTCCAGGGGCTCGGGAAGTGAATTAAATACTATTTGGAGGCATTTAATGTTCAAGCAAAAACGGCTGATTTTCGACAAAAGAGATAACACCCCCCTATTACGTCATGCTTCAGAAATGTGGAAAATGGTCCGTTTTCAAATGTTTTATTTTTGAACGTCAGTTCACATTTGTAGGTGGATCATCAGTGTTAGAGCTAAAATTAGCATGTTTAAAGTGATTTTCATGCTTCCAGGGGCCCTAAACACAAGATTTATGGAATGGTTAAAAGTGCATGAAAATGGCCAATTTACTCACTCCGAGTTCTTAAAAAGGGTTTCTTCACCCCGGGAAGTTAATTAAATACCATTTGGAGGCATTTAATGTTCAAGCAAAAACGGCTGATTTTCGACAAAAGAGATAACACCCCCCCATTACGTCATGCTTCAGAAATGTGGAAAATAGTCCGTTTTCAAATGTTTTATTTTTGAACGTCAGTTCACATTTGTAGGTGGATCATCAGTGTTAGAGCTAACATTAGCATGTTTAAAGTGATTTTCATGCTTCCGGGGGCCCTAAACACAAGATTTATGGAATGGTTAAAAGTGCATGAAAATGGCCAATTTACTCACTCTGAGTTCTCAAAAAGGGTTTCTTCACCCCGGGAAGTTAATTAAATACCATTTGGAGGCATTTAATGTTCGAGCAAAAACAGCTGATTTTCTACAAAAGAGATAACACCCCCCCATTACGTCATGCTTCAGAAATGTGGAAAATGGTCAGTTTTCAAATGTTTTATTTTTGAACGTCAGTTCACATTTGTAGGTGGATCATCAGTGTTAGAGCTAAAATTAGCATGTTTAAAGTGATTTTCATGCTTCCAGGGACCCTAAACACAAGATTTATGGAATGGTTAAAAGTGCATGAAAATGGCCAATTTACTCATTCTGAGTTCTCAAAAAGGGTTTCTTCACCCCGGGAAGTTAATTAAATACCATTTGGAGGCATTTAATGTTCAAGCAAAAACGGCTGATTTTTGACAAAAGAGATAACACCCCCCCATTACGTCATGCTTCAGAAATGTGGAAAATGGTCCGTTTTCAAATGTTTTATTTTTGAACGTCAGTTCACATTTGTAGGTGGATCATCAGTGTTAGAGCTAAAATTAGCATGTTTAAAGTGATTTTCATGCTTCCAGGGGCTCGGGAAGTGAATTAAATACTATTTGGAGGCATTTAATGTTCAAGCAAAAACAGCTGATTTTCGACAAAAGAGATAACACCCCCCCATTACGTCATGCTTCAGAAATGTGGAAAATGGTCCGTTTTCAAATGTTTTATTTTTGAACGTCAGTTCACAGTTGTAGGTGGATCATCAGTGTTAAAGCTAACATTAGCATGTTTAAAGTGATTTTCATGCTTCCAGGGGCCCTAAACACAAGATTTATGGAATGGTTAAAAGTGCATGAAAATGGCCAATTTACTCACTCTGAGTTCTCAAAAAGGGTTTCTTCACCCCGGGAAGTTAATTAAATACAATTTGGAGGCATTTAATGTTCAAGCAAAAACGGCTGATTTTTGACAAAAGAGATAACACCCCCCCATTACGTCATGCTTCAGAAATGTGGAAAATGGTCCATTTTCAAATGTTTTATTTTTGAACGTCAGTTCACATTTGTAGGTGGATCATCAGTGTTAGAGCTAAAATTAGCACGTTTAAAGTGATTTTCATGCTTCCAGGGGCTCGGGAAGTGAATTAAATACTATTTGGAGGCATTTAATGTTCAAGCAAAAACAGCTGATTTTCGACAAAAGAGATAACACCCCCCCATTACGTCATGCTTCAAAAATGTGGAAAATGGTCCGTTTCAAATGTTTTATTTTTGAACGTCAGTTCACATTTGTAGGTGGATCATCAGTGTTAGAGCTAAAATTAGCATGTTTAAAGTGATTTTCATGCTTCCAGAGGCCCTAAACACAAGATTTATGGAATGGTTAAAAGTGCATGAAAATGGCCAATTTACTCACTCCGAGTTCTCAAAAAGGGTTTCTTCACCCCGGGAAGTTAATTAAATACCATTTGGAGGCATTTAATGTTCGAGCAAAAACGGCTGATTTTCGACAAAAGAGATAACACCCCCCCATTACGTCATGCTTCAGAAATGTGGAAAATGGTCCGTTTTCAAATGTTTTATTTTTGAACGTCAGTTCACAGTTGTAGGTGGATCATCAGTGTTAAAGCTAACATTAGCATGTTTAAAGTGATTTTCATGCTTCCAGGGGCCCTAAACACAAGATTTATGGAATGGTTAAAAGTGCATGAAAATGGCCAATTTACTCACTCTGAGTTCTCAAAAAGGGTTTCTTCACCCCGGGAAGTGAATTAAATACTATTTGGAGGCATTTAATGTTCAAGCAAAAACAGCTGATTTTCGACAAAAGAGATAACACCCCCCCATTACGTCATGCTTCAGAAATGTGGAAAATGGTCCGTTTCAAATGTTTTATTTTTGAACGTCAGTTCACATTTGTAGGTGGATCATCAGTGTTAGAGCTAAAATTAGCATGTTTAAAGTGATTTTCATGCTTCCAGGGGCCCTAAACACAAGATTTATGGAATGGTTAAAAGTGCATGAAAATGGCCAATTTACTCACTCCGAGTTCTCAAAAAGGGTTTCTTCACCCCGGGAAGTTAATTAAATACCATTTGGAGGCATTTAATGTTCGAGCAAAAACGGCTGATTTTCGACAAAAGAGATAACACCCCCCCCATTACGTCATGCTTCAGAAATGTGGAAAATGGTCCGTTTTCAAATGTTTTATTTTTGAACGTCAGTTCACATTTGTAGGTGGATCATCAGTGTTAGAGCTAAAATTAGCATGTTTAAAGTGATTTTCATGCTTCCAGGGGCCCTAAACACAAGATTTATGGAATGGTTAAAAGTGCATGAAAATGGCCAATTTACTCACTCTGAGTTCTCAAAAAGGGTTTCTTCACCCTGGGAAGTTAATTAAATACCATTTGGAGGCATTTAATGTTCGAGCAAAAACGGCTGATTTTCGACAAAAGAGATAACACCCCCCCATTACGTCATGCTTCAGAAATGTGGAAAATGGTCCGTTTTCAAATGTTTTATTTTTGAACGTCAGTTCACATTTGTAGGTGGATCATCAGTGTTAGAGCTAAAATTAGCATGTTTAAAATGATTTTCATGCTTCCAGAGGCCCTAAACACAAGATTTATGGAATGGTTAAAAGTGCATGAAAATGGCAAATTTACTCACTCCGAGTTCTCAAAAAGGGTTTCTTCACCCCGGGAAGGTAATTAAATACCATTTGGAGGCATTTAATGGTCGAGCAAAGACGGCTGATTTTCGACAAAAGAGATAACACCCCCCCATTACGTCATGCTTCAGAAATTTGGAAAATGATCCGTTTTCAAATGTTTTTATTTTTGAACGTCAGTTCACATTTGTAGGTGGATCATCAGTGTTAGAGCTAAAATTAGCATGTTTAAAGTGATGTTCATGCTTTCAGGGGCTCGGGAAGTGAATTAAATACTATTTGGAGGCATTTAATGTTCAAGCAAAAACAGCTGATTTTCGACAAAAGAGATAACACCCCCCCATTACGTCATGCTTCAGAAATGTGGAAAATGGTCCGTTTTCAAATGTTTTATTTTTGAACGTCAGTTCACATTTGTAGGTGGATCATCAGTGTTAGAGCTAAAATTAGCATGTTTAAAGTGATTTTCATGCTTCCAGGGGCCCTAAACACAAGATTTATGGAATTGGTTAAAAGTGCATGAAAATGGCCAATTTACTCACTCCGAGTTCTCAAAAAGGGTTTCTTCACCCCGGGAAGTTAATTAAATACCATTTGGAGGCATTTAATGTTCGAGCAAAAACGGCTGATTTTCGACAAAAGAGATAACACCCCCCCATTACGTCATGCTTCAGAAATGTGGAAAATGGTCCGTTTTCAAATGTTTTATTTTTGAACGTCAGTTCACATTTGTAGGTGGATCATCAGTGTTAGAGCTAAAATTAGCATGTTTAAAGTGATTTTCATGCTTCCAGGGGCCCTAAACACAAGATTTATGGAATGGTTAAAAGTGCATGAAAATGGCCAATTTACTCACTCTGAGTTCTCAAAAAGGGTTTCTTCACCCTGGGAAGTTAATTAAATACCATTTGGAGGCATTTAATGTTCGAGCAAAAACGGCTGATTTTCGACAAAAGAGATAACACCCCCCCATTACGTCATGCTTCAGAAATGTGGAAAATGGTCCGTTTTCAAATGTTTTATTTTTGAACGTCAGTTCACATTTGTAGGTGGATCATCAGTGTTAGAGCTAAAATTAGCATGTTTAAAATGATTTTCATGCTTCCAGAGGCCCTAAACACAAGATTTATGGAATGGTTAAAAGTGCATGAAAATGGCAAATTTACTCACTCCGAGTTCTCAAAAAGGGTTTCTTCACCCCGGGAAGGTAATTAAATACCGTTTGGAGGCATTTAATGGTCGAGCAAAAACGGCTGATTTTCGACAAAAGAGATAACACCCCCCCATTACGTCATGCTTCAGAAATGTGGAAAATGGTCCGTTTTCAAATGTTTTATTTTTGAACGTCAGTTCACATTTGTAGGTGGATCATCAGTGTTAGAGCTAAAATTAGCATGTTTAAAGTGATTTTCATGCTTCCAGGGGCTCGGGAAGTGAATTAAATACTATTTGGAGGCATTTAATGTTCGAGCAAAAACGGCTGATTTTCGACAAAAGAGATAACACCCCCCCATTACGTCATGCTTCAGAAATGTGGAAAATGGTCCGTTTTCAAATGTTTTATTTTTGAACGTCAGTTCACATTTGTAGGTGGATCATCAGTGTTAGAGCTAAAATTAGCATGTTTAAAGTGATTTTCATGCTTCCAGAGGCCCTAAACACAAGATTTATGGAATGGTTAAAAGTACATGAAAATGGCCAATTTACTCACTCCCAGTTCTCAAAAAGGGTTTCTTCACCCCAGGAAGTTAATTAAATACCATTTGGAGGCATTTAATGTTCGAGCAAAAACAGCTGATTTTCGACAAAAGAGATAACACCCCCCATTACGTCATGCTTCAGAAATGTGGAAAATGGTCAGTTTTCAAATGTTTTATTTTTGAACGTCAGTTCACATTTGTAGGTGGATCATCAGTGTTAGAGCTAAAATTAGCATGTTTAAAGTGATTTTCATGCTTCCAGGGGCCCTAAACACAAGATTTATGGAATGGTTAAAAGTGCATGAAAATGGCCAATTTACTCCCTCTGAGTTCTCAAAAAGGGTTTCTTCACCCCGGGAAGTTAATTAAATACCATTTGGAGGCATTTAATGTTCAAGCAAAAACGGCTGATTTTTGACAAAAGAGATAACACCCCCCCATTACGTCATGCTTCAGAAATGTGGAAAATGGTCCGTTTTCAAATGTTTTATTTTTGAACGTCAGTTCACATTTGTAGGTGGATCATCAGTGTTAGAGCTAAAATTAGCATGTTTAAAGTGATTTTCATGCTTCCAGGGGCCCTAAACACAAGATTTATGGAATGGTTAAAAGTGCATGAAAATGGCCAATTTACTCCCTCTGAGTTCTCAAAAAGGGTTTCTTCACCCCGGGAAGTTAATTAAATACCATTTGGAGGCATTTAATGTTCAAGCAAAAACGGCTGATTTTTGACAAAAGAGATAACACCCCCCCATTACGTCATGCTTCAGAAATGTGGAAAATGGTCCGTTTTCAAATGTTTTATTTTTGAACGTCAGTTCACATTTTTAGGTGGATCATCAGTGTTAGAGCTAAAATTAGCATGTTTAAAGTGATGTTCATGCTTTCAGGGGCTCGGGAAGTGAATTAAATACTATTTGGAGGCATTTAATGTTCAAGCAAAAACAGCTGATTTTCGACAAAAGAGATAACACCCCCCCATTACGTCATGCTTCAGAAATGTGGAAAATGGTCCGTTTTCAAATGTTTTATTTTTGAACGTCAGTTCACATTTGTAGGTGGATCATCAGTGTTAGAGCTAAAATTAGCATGTTTAAAGTGATTTTCATGCTTCCAGGGGCCCTAAACACAAGATTTATGGAATTGGTTAAAAGTGCATGAAAATGGCCAATTTACTCACTCTGAGTTCTCAAAAAGGGTTTCTTCACCCCGGGAAGTTAATTAAATACAATTTGGAGGCATTTAATGTTCAAGCAAAAACGGCTGATTTTTGACAAAAGAGATAACACCCCCCCATTACGTCATGCTTCAGAAATGTGGAAAATGGTCCATTTTCAAATGTTTTATTTTTGAACGTCAGTTCACATTTGTAGGTGGATCATCAGTGTTAGAGCTAAAATTAGCACGTTTAAAGTGATTTTCATGCTTCCAGGGGCTCGGGAAGTGAATTAAATACTATTTGGAGGCATTTAATGTTCAAGCAAAAACAGCTGATTTTCGACAAAAGAGATAACACCCCCCCATTACTTCATGCTTCAGAAATGTGGAAAATGGTCCGTTTCAAATGTTTTATTTTTGAACGTCAGTTCACATTTGTAGGTGGATCATCAGTGTTAGAGCTAAAATTAGCATGTTTAAAGTGATTTTCATGCTTCCAGAGGCCCTAAACACAAGATTTATAGAATGGTTAAAAGTGCATGAAAATGGCCAATTTACTCACTCCGAGTTCTCAAAAAGGGTTTCTTCACCCCGGGAAGTTAATTAAATACCATTTGGAGGCATTTAATGTTCGAGCAAAAACGGCTGATTTTCGACAAAAGAGATAACACCCCCCCATTACGTCATGCTTCAGAAATGTGGAAAATGGTCCGTTTTCAAATGTTTTATTTTTGAACGTCAGTTCACATTTGTAGGTGGATCATCAGTGTTAGAGCTAAAATTAGCATGTTTAAAGTGATTTTCATGCTTCCAGGGGCCCTAAACACAAGATTTATGGAATGGTTAAAAGTGCATGAAAATGGCCAATTTACTCACTCTGAGTTCTCAAAAAGGGTTTCTTCACCCTGGGAAGTTAATTAAATACCATTTGGAGGCATTTAATGTTCGAGCAAAAACGGCTGATTTTCGACAAAAGAGATAACACCCCCCCATTACGTCATGCTTCAGAAATGTGGAAAATGGTCCGTTTTCAAATGTTTTATTTTTGAACGTCAGTTCACATTTGTAGGTGGATCATCAGTGTTAGAGCTAAAATTAGCATGTTTAAAATGATTTTCATGCTTCCAGAGGCCCTAAACACAAGATTTATGGAATGGTTAAAAGTGCATGAAAATGGCAAATTTACTCACTCCGAGTTCTCAAAAAGGGTTTCTTCACCCCGGGAAGGTAATTAAATACCATTTGGAGGCATTTAATGGTCGAGCAAAAACGGCTGATTTTCGACAAAAGAGATAACACCCCCCCATTACGTCATGCTTCAGAAATTTGGAAAATGATCCGTTTTCAAATGTTTTTATTTTTGAACGTCAGTTCACATTTGTAGGTGGATCATCAGTGTTAGAGCTAAAATTAGCATGTTTAAAGTGATGTTCATGCTTTCAGGGGCTCGGGAAGTGAATTAAATACTATTTGGAGGCATTTAATGTTCAAGCAAAAACAGCTGATTTTCGACAAAAGAGATAACACCCCCCCATTACGTCATGCTTCAGAAATGTGGAAAATGGTCCGTTTTCAAATGTTTTATTTTTGAACGTCAGTTCACATTTGTAGGTGGATCATCAGTGTTAGAGCTAAAATTAGCATGTTTAAAGTGATTTTCATGCTTCCAGGGGCCCTAAACACAAGATTTATGGAATTGGTTAAAAGTGCATGAAAATGGCCAATTTACTCACTCCGAGTTCTCAAAAAGGGTTTCTTCACCCCGGGAAGTTAATTAAATACCATTTGGAGGCATTTAATGTTCGAGCAAAAACGGCTGATTTTCGACAAAAGAGATAACACCCCCCCATTACGTCATGCTTCAGAAATGTGGAAAATGGTCCGTTTTCAAATGTTTTATTTTTGAACGTCAGTTCACATTTGTAGGTGGATCATCAGTGTTAGAGCTAAAATTAGCATGTTTAAAGTGATTTTCATGCTTCCAGGGGCCCTAAACACAAGATTTATGGAATGGTTAAAAGTGCATGAAAATGGCCAATTTACTCACTCTGAGTTCTCAAAAAGGGTTTCTTCACCCTGGGAAGTTAATTAAATACCATTTGGAGGCATTTAATGTTCGAGCAAAAACGGCTGATTTTCGACAAAAGAGATAACACCCCCCCATTACGTCATGCTTCAGAAATGTGGAAAATGGTCCGTTTTCAAATGTTTTATTTTTGAACGTCAGTTCACATTTGTAGGTGGATCATCAGTGTTAGAGCTAAAATTAGCATGTTTAAAATGATTTTCATGCTTCCAGAGGCCCTAAACACAAGATTTATGGAATGGTTAAAAGTGCATGAAAATGGCAAATTTACTCACTCCGAGTTCTCAAAAAGGGTTTCTTCACCCCGGGAAGGTAATTAAATACCGTTTGGAGGCATTTAATGGTCGAGCAAAAACGGCTGATTTTCGACAAAAGAGATAACACCCCCCATTACGTCATGCTTCAGAAATGTGGAAAATGGTCCGTTTTCAAATGTTTTATTTTTGAACGTCAGTTCACATTTGTAGGTGGATCATCAGTGTTAGAGCTAAAATTAGCATGTTTAAAGTGATTTTCATGCTTCCAGGGGCTCGGGAAGTGAATTAAATACTATTTGGAGGCATTTAATGTTCGAGCAAAAACGGCTGATTTTCGACAAAAGAGATAACACCCCCCCATTACGTCATGCTTCAGAAATGTGGAAAATGGTCCGTTTTCAAATGTTTTATTTTTGAACGTCAGTTCACATTTGTAGGTGGATCATCAGTGTTAGAGCTAAAATTAGCATGTTTAAAGTGATTTTCATGCTTCCAGAGGCCCTAAACACAAGATTTATGGAATGGTTAAAAGTACATGAAAATGGCCAATTTACTCACTCCCAGTTCTCAAAAAGGGTTTCTTCACCCCAGGAAGTTAATTAAATACCATTTGGAGGCATTTAATGTTCGAGCAAAAACAGCTGATTTTCGACAAAAGAGATAACACCCCCCATTACGTCATGCTTCAGAAATGTGGAAAATGGTCAGTTTTCAAATGTTTTATTTTTGAACGTCAGTTCACATTTGTAGGTGGATCATCAGTGTTAGAGCTAAAATTAGCATGTTTAAAGTGATTTTCATGCTTCCAGGGGCCCTAAACACAAGATTTATGGAATGGTTAAAAGTGCATGAAAATGGCCAATTTACTCCCTCTGAGTTCTCAAAAAGGGTTTCTTCACCCCGGGAAGTTAATTAAATACCATTTGGAGGCATTTAATGTTCAAGCAAAAACGGCTGATTTTTGACAAAAGAGATAACACCCCCCCCATTACGTCATGCTTCAGAAATGTGGAAAATGGTCCGTTTTCAAATGTTTTATTTTTGAACGTCAGTTCACATTTGTAGGTGGATCATCAGTGTTAGAGCTAAAATTAGCATGTTTAAAGTGATTTTCATGCTTCCAGGGGCCCTAAACACAAGATTTATGGAATGGTTAAAAGTGCATGAAAATGGCCAATTTACTCCCTCTGAGTTCTCAAAAAGGGTTTCTTCACCCCGGGAAGTTAATTAAATACCATTTGGAGGCATTTAATGTTCAAGCAAAAACGGCTGATTTTTGACAAAAGAGATAACACCCCCCCATTACGTCATGCTTCAGAAATGTGGAAAATGGTCCGTTTTCAAATGTTTTATTTTTGAACGTCAGTTCACATTTTTAGGTGGATCATCAGTGTTAGAGCTAAAATTAGCATGTTTAAAGTGATGTTCATGCTTTCAGGGGCTCGGGAAGTGAATTAAATACTATTTGGAGGCATTTAATGTTCAAGCAAAAACAGCTGATTTTCGACAAAAGAGATAACACCCCCCCATTACGTCATGCTTCAGAAATGTGGAAAATGGTCCGTTTTCAAATGTTTTATTTTTGAACGTCAGTTCACATTTGTAGGTGGATCATCAGTGTTAGAGCTAAAATTAGCATGTTTAAAGTGATTTTCATGCTTCCAGGGGCCCTAAACACAAGATTTATGGAATTGGTTAAAAGTGCATGAAAATGGCCAATTTACTCACTCTGAGTTCTCAAAAAGGGTTTCTTCACCCCGGGAAGTTAATTAAATACAATTTGGAGGCATTTAATGTTCAAGCAAAAACGGCTGATTTTTGACAAAAGAGATAACACCCCCCCATTACGTCATGCTTCAGAAATGTGGAAAATGGTCCATTTTCAAATGTTTTATTTTTGAACGTCAGTTCACATTTGTAGGTGGATCATCAGTGTTAGAGCTAAAATTAGCACGTTTAAAGTGATTTTCATGCTTCCAGGGGCTCGGGAAGTGAATTAAATACTATTTGGAGGCATTTAATGTTCAAGCAAAAACAGCTGATTTTCGACAAAAGAGATAACACCCCCCCATTACTTCATGCTTCAGAAATGTGGAAAATGGTCCGTTTCAAATGTTTTATTTTTGAACGTCAGTTCACATTTGTAGGTGGATCATCAGTGTTAGAGCTAAAATTAGCATGTTTAAAGTGATTTTCATGCTTCCAGAGGCCCTAAACACAAGATTTATAGAATGGTTAAAAGTGCATGAAAATGGCCAATTTACTCACTCCGAGTTCTCAAAAAGGGTTTCTTCACCCCGGGAAGTTAATTAAATACCATTTGGAGGCATTTAATGTTCGAGCAAAAACGGCTGATTTTCGACAAAAGAGATAACACCCCCCCATTACGTCATGCTTCAGAAATGTGGAAAATGGTCCGTTTTCAAATGTTTTATTTTTGAACGTCAGTTCACATTTGTAGGTGGATCATCAGTGTTAGAGCTAAAATTAGCATGTTTAAAGTGATTTTCATGCTTCCAGGGGCCCTAAACACAAGATTTATGGAATGGTTAAAAGTGCATGAAAATGGCCAATTTACTCACTCTGAGTTCTCAAAAAGGGTTTCTTCACCCTGGGAAGTTAATTAAATACCATTTGGAGGCATTTAATGTTCGAGCAAAAACGGCTGATTTTCGACAAAAGAGATAACACCCCCCCATTACGTCATGCTTCAGAAATGTGGAAAATGGTCCGTTTTCAAATGTTTTATTTTTGAACGTCAGTTCACATTTGTAGGTGGATCATCAGTGTTAGAGCTAAAATTAGCATGTTTAAAATGATTTTCATGCTTCCAGAGGCCCTAAACACAAGATTTATGGAATGGTTAAAAGTGCATGAAAATGGCAAATTTACTCACTCCGAGTTCTCAAAAAGGGTTTCTTCACCCCGGGAAGGTAATTAAATACCATTTGGAGGCATTTAATGGTCGAGCAAAAACGGCTGATTTTCGACAAAAGAGATAACACCCCCCCATTACGTCATGCTTCAGAAATTTGGAAAATGATCCGTTTTCAAATGTTTTTATTTTTGAACGTCAGTTCACATTTGTAGGTGGATCATCAGTGTTAGAGCTAAAATTAGCATGTTTAAAGTGATGTTCATGCTTTCAGGGGCTCGGGAAGTGAATTAAATACTATTTGGAGGCATTTAATGTTCAAGCAAAAACAGCTGATTTTCGACAAAAGAGATAACACCCCCCCATTACGTCATGCTTCAGAAATGTGGAAAATGGTCCGTTTTCAAATGTTTTATTTTTGAAGGTCAGTTCACATTTGTAGGTGGATCATCAGTGTTAGAGCTAAAATTAGCATGTTTAAAGTGATTTTCATGCTTCCAGGGGCCCTAAACACAAGATTTATGGAATTGGTTAAAAGTGCATGAAAATGGCCAATTTACTCACTCTGAGTTCTCAAAAAGGGTTTCTTCACCCCGGGAAGTTAATTAAATACAATTTGGAGGCATTTAATGTTCAAGCAAAAACGGCTGATTTTTGACAAAAGAGATAACACCCCCCCATTACGTCATGCTTCAGAAATGTGGAAAATGGTCCATTTTCAAATGTTTTATTTTTGAACGTCAGTTCACATTTGTAGGTGGATCATGAGTGTTAGAGCTAAAATTAGCACGTTTAAAGTGATTTTCATGCTTCCAGGGGCTCGGAAAGTGAATTAAATACTATTTGGAGGCATTTAATGTTCAAGCAAAAACAGCTGATTTTCGACAAAAGAGATAACACCCCCCCATTACGTCATGCTTCAAAAATGTGGAAAATGGTCCGTTTCAAATGTTTTATTTTTGAACGTCAGTTCACATTTGTAGGTGGATCATCAGTGTTAGAGCTAAAATTAGCATGTTTAAAGTGATTTTCATGCTTCCAGAGGCCCTAAACACAAGATTTATGGAATGGTTAAAAGTGCATGAAAATGGCCAATTTACTCACTCCGAGTTCTCAAAAAGGGTTTCTTCACCCCGGGAAGTTAATTAAATACCATTTGGAGGCATTTAATGTTCGAGCAAAAACGGCTGATTTTCGACAAAAGAGATAACACCCCCCCATTACGTCATGCTTCAGAAATGTGGAAAATGGTCCGTTTTCAAATGTTTTATTTTTGAACGTCAGTTCACATTTGTAGGTGGATCATCAGTGTTAGAGCTAAAATTAGCATGTTTAAAGTGATTTTCATGCTTCCAGGGGCCCTAAACACAAGATTTATGGAATGGTTAAAAGTGCATGAAAATGGCCAATTTACTCACTCTGAGTTCTCAAAAAGGGTTTCTTCACCCTGGGAAGTTAATTAAATACCATTTGGAGGCATTTAATGTTCGAGCAAAAACGGCTGATTTTCGACAAAAGAGATAACACCCCCCCATTACGTCATGCTTCAGAAATGTGGAAAATGGTCCGTTTTCAAATGTTTTATTTTTGAACGTCAGTTCACATTTGTAGGTGGATCATCAGTGTTAGAGCTAAAATTAGCATGTTTAAAATGATTTTCATGCTTCCAGAGGCCCTAAACACAAGATTTATGGAATGGTTAAAAGTGCATGAAAATGGCAAATTTACTCACTCCGAGTTCTCAAAAAGGGTTTCTTCACCCCGGGAAGGTAATTAAATACCATTTGGAGGCATTTAATGGTCGAGCAAAAACGGCTGATTTTCGACAAAAGAGATAACACCCCCCCATTACGTCATGCTTCAGAAATGTGGAAAATGGTCCGTTTTCAAATGTTTTATTTTTGAACGTCAGTTCACATTTGTAGGTGGATCATCAGTGTTAGAGCTAAAATTAGCATGTTTAAAGTGATTTTCATGCTTCCAGGGGCTCGGGAAGTGAATTAAATACTATTTGGAGGCATTTAATGTTCGAGCAAAAACGGCTGATTTTCGACAAAAGAGATAACACCCCCCCATACGTCATGCTTCAGAAATGTGGAAAATGGTCCGTTTTCAAATGTTTTATTTTTGAACGTCAGTTCACATTTGTAGGTGGATCATCAGTGTTAGAGCTAAAATTAGCATGTTTAAAGTGATTTTCATGCTTCCAGAGGCCCTAAACACAAGATTTATGGAATGGTTAAAAGTACATGAAAATGGCCAATTTACTCACTCCCAGTTCTCAAAAAGGGTTTCTTCACCCCGGGAAGTTAATTAAATACCATTTGGAGGCATTTAATGTTCGAGCAAAAACAGCTGATTTTCGACAAAAGAGATAACACCCCCCATTACGTCATGCTTCAGAAATGTGGAAAATGGTCAGTTTTCAAATGTTTTTATTTTTGAACGTCAGTTCACATTTGTAGGTGGATCATCAGTGTTAGAGCTAAAATTAGCATGTTTAAAGTGATGTTCATGCTTTCAGGGGCTCGGGAAGTGAATTAAATACTATTTGGAGGCATTTAATGTTCAAGCAAAAACAGCTGATTTTCGACAAAAGAGATAACACCCCCCCATTACGTCATGCTTCAGAAATGTGGAAAATGGTCCGTTTTCAAATGTTTTATTTTTGAACGTCAGTTCACATTTGTAGGTGGATCATCAGTGTTAGAGCTAAAATTAGCATGTTTAAAGTGATTTTCATGCTTCCAGGGGCCCTAAACACAAGATTTATGGAATTGGTTAAAAGTGCATGAAAATGGCCAATTTACTCACTCTGAGTTCTCAAAAAGGGTTTCTTCACCCCGGGAAGTTAATTAAATACAATTTGGAGGCATTTAATGTTCAAGCAAAAACGGCTGATTTTTGACAAAAGAGATAACACCCCCCATTACGTCATGCTTCAGAAATGTGGAAAATGGTCAGTTTTCAAATGTTTTATTTTTGAACGTCAGTTCACATTTGTAGGTGGATCATCAGTGTTAGAGCTAAAATTAGCATGTTTAAAGTGATTTTCATGCTTCCAGGGGCCCTAAACACAAGATTTATGGAATGGTTAAAAGTGCATGAAAATGGCCAATTTACTCCCTCTGAGTTCTCAAAAAGGGTTTCTTCACCCCGGGAAGTTAATTAAATACCATTTGGAGGCATTTAATGTTCAAGCAAAAACGGCTGATTTTTGACAAAAGAGATAACACCCCCCCATTACGTCATGCTTCAGAAATGTGGAAAATGGTCCGTTTTCAAATGTTTTATTTTTGAACGTCAGTTCACATTTGTAGGTGGATCATCAGTGTTAGAGCTAAAATTAGCATGTTTAAAGTGATTTTCATGCTTCCAGGGGCCCTAAACACAAGATTTATGGAATGGTTAAAAGTGCATGAAAATGGCCAATTTACTCCCTCTGAGTTCTCAAAAAGGGTTTCTTCACCCCGGGAAGTTAATTAAATACCATTTGGAGGCATTTAATGTTCAAGCAAAAACGCCTGATTTTTGACAAAAGAGATAACACCCCCCCATTACGTCATGCTTCAGAAATGTGGAAAATGGTCCGTTTTCAAATGTTTTATTTTTGAACGTCAGTTCACATTTTTAGGTGGATCATCAGTGTTAGAGCTAAAATTAGCATGTTTAAAGTGATGTTCATGCTTTCAGGGGCTCGGGAAGTGAATTAAATACTATTTGGAGGCATTTAATGTTCAAGCAAAAACAGCTGATTTTCGACAAAAGAGATAACACCCCCCCATTACGTCATGCTTCAGAAATGTGGAAAATGGTCCGTTTTCAAATGTTTTATTTTTGAACGTCAGTTCACATTTGTAGGTGGATCATCAGTGTTAGAGCTAAAATCAGCATGTTTAAAGTGATTTTCATGCTTCCAGGGGCCCTAAACACAAGATTTATGGAATTGGTTAAAAGTGCATGAAAATGGCCAATTTACTCACTCTGAGTTCTCAAAAAGGGTTTCTTCACCCCGGGAAGTTAATTAAATACAATTTGGAGGCATTTAATGTTCAAGCAAAAACGGCTGATTTTTGACAAAAGAGATAACACCCCCCCATTACGTCATGCTTCAGAAATGTGGAAAATGGTCGATTTTCAAATGTTTTATTTTTGAACGTCAGTTCACATTTGTAGGTGGATCATCAGTGTTAGAGCTAAAATTAGCACGTTTAAAGTGATTTTCATGCTTCCAGGGGCTCGGGAAGTGAATTAAATACTATTTGGAGGCATTTAATGTTCAAGCAAAAACAGCTGATTTTCGACAAAAGAGATAACACCCCCCCATTACTTCATGCTTCAGAAATGTGGAAAATGGTCCGTTTCAAATGTTTTATTTTTGAACGTCAGTTCACATTTGTAGGTGGATCATCAGTGTTAGAGCTAAAATTAGCATGTTTAAAGTGATTTTCATGCTTCCAGAGGCCCTAAACACAAGATTTATAGAATGGTTAAAAGTGCATGAAAATGGCCAATTTACTCACTCCGAGTTCTCAAAAAGGGTTTCTTCACCCCGGGAAGTTAATTAAATACCATTTGGAGGCATTTAATGTTCGAGCAAAAACGGCTGATTTTCGACAAAAGAGATAACACCCCCCCATTACGTCATGCTTCAGAAATGTGGAAAATGGTCCGTTTTCAAATGTTTTATTTTTGAACGTCAGTTCACATTTGTAGGTGGATCATCAGTGTTAGAGCTAAAATTAGCATGTTTAAAGTGATTTTCATGCTTCCAGGGGCCCTAAACACAAGATTTATGGAATGGTTAAAAGTGCATGAAAATGGCCAATTTACTCACTCTGAGTTCTCAAAAAGGGTTTCTTCACCCTGGGAAGTTAATTAAATACCATTTGGAGGCATTTAATGTTCGAGCAAAAACGGCTGATTTTCGACAAAAGAGATAACACCCCCCCATTACGTCATGCTTCAGAAATGTGGAAAATGGTCCGTTTTCAAATGTTTTATTTTTGAACGTCAGTTCACATTTGTAGGTGGATCATCAGTGTTAGAGCTAAAATTAGCATGTTTAAAATGATTTTCATGCTTCCAGAGGCCCTAAACACAAGATTTATGGAATGGTTAAAAGTGCATGAAAATGGCAAATTTACTCACTCCGAGTTCTCAAAAAGGGTTTCTTCACCCCGGGAAGGTAATTAAATACCATTTGGAGGCATTTAATGGTCGAGCAAAAACGGCTGATTTTCGACAAAAGAGATAACACCCCCCCATTACGTCATGCTTCAGAAATTTGGAAAATGATCCGTTTTCAAATGTTTTTATTTTTGAACGTCAGTTCACATTTGTAGGTGGATCATCAGTGTTAGAGCTAAAATTAGCATGTTTAAAGTGATGTTCATGCTTTCAGGGGCTCGGGAAGTGAATTAAATACTATTTGGAGGCATTTAATGTTCAAGCAAAAACAGCTGATTTTCGACAAAAGAGATAACACCCCCCCATTACGTCATGCTTCAGAAATGTGGAAAATGGTCCGTTTTCAAATGTTTTATTTTTGAAGGTCAGTTCACATTTGTAGGTGGATCATCAGTGTTAGAGCTAAAATTAGCATGTTTAAAGTGATTTTCATGCTTCCAGGGGCCCTAAACACAAGATTTATGGAATTGGTTAAAAGTGCATGAAAATGGCCAATTTACTCACTCTGAGTTCTCAAAAAGGGTTTCTTCACCCCGGGAAGTTAATTAAATACAATTTGGAGGCATTTAATGTTCAAGCAAAAACGGCTGATTTTTGACAAAAGAGATAACACCCCCCCATTACGTCATGCTTCAGAAATGTGGAAAATGGTCCATTTTCAAATGTTTTATTTTTGAACGTCAGTTCACATTTGTAGGTGGATCATCAGTGTTAGAGCTAAAATTAGCACGTTTAAAGTGATTTTCATGCTTCCAGGGGCTCGGAAAGTGAATTAAATACTATTTGGAGGCATTTAATGTTCAAGCAAAAACAGCTGATTTTCGACAAAAGAGATAACACCCCCCCATTACGTCATGCTTCAAAAATGTGGAAAATGGTCCGTTTCAAATGTTTTATTTTTGAACGTCAGTTCACATTTGTAGGTGGATCATCAGTGTTAGAGCTAAAATTAGCATGTTTAAAGTGATTTTCATGCTTCCAGAGGCCCTAAACACAAGATTTATGGAATGGTTAAAAGTGCATGAAAATGGCCAATTTACTCACTCCGAGTTCTCAAAAAGGGTTTCTTCACCCCGGGAAGTTAATTAAATACCATTTGGAGGCATTTAATGTTCGAGCAAAAACGGCTGATTTTCGACAAAAGAGATAACACCCCCCCATTACGTCATGCTTCAGAAATGTGGAAAATGGTCCGTTTTCAAATGTTTTATTTTTGAACGTCAGTTCACATTTGTAGGTGGATCATCAGTGTTAGAGCTAAAATTAGCATGTTTAAAGTGATTTTCATGCTTCCAGGGGCCCTAAACACAAGATTTATGGAATGGTTAAAAGTGCATGAAAATGGCCAATTTACTCACTCTGAGTTCTCAAAAAGGGTTTCTTCACCCTGGGAAGTTAATTAAATACCATTTGGAGGCATTTAATGTTCGAGCAAAAACGGCTGATTTTCGACAAAAGAGATAACACCCCCCCATTACGTCATGCTTCAGAAATGTGGAAAATGGTCCGTTTTCAAATGTTTTATTTTTGAACGTCAGTTCACATTTGTAGGTGGATCATCAGTGTTAGAGCTAAAATTAGCATGTTTAAAATGATTTTCATGCTTCCAGAGGCCCTAAACACAAGATTTATGGAATGGTTAAAAGTGCATGAAAATGGCAAATTTACTCACTCCGAGTTCTCAAAAAGGGTTTCTTCACCCCGGGAAGGTAATTAAATACCATTTGGAGGCATTTAATGGTCGAGCAAAAACGGCTGATTTTCGACAAAAGAGATAACACCCCCCCATTACGTCATGCTTCAGAAATGTGGAAAATGGTCCGTTTTCAAATGTTTTATTTTTGAACGTCAGTTCACATTTGTAGGTGGATCATCAGTGTTAGAGCTAAAATTAGCATGTTTAAAGTGATTTTCATGCTTCCAGGGGCTCGGGAAGTGAATTAAATACTATTTGGAGGCATTTAATGTTCGAGCAAAAACGGCTGATTTTCGACAAAAGAGATAACACCCCCCCATACGTCATGCTTCAGAAATGTGGAAAATGGTCCGTTTTCAAATGTTTTATTTTTGAACGTCAGTTCACATTTGTAGGTGGATCATCAGTGTTAGAGCTAAAATTAGCATGTTTAAAGTGATTTTCATGCTTCCAGAGGCCCTAAACACAAGATTTATGGAATGGTTAAAAGTACATGAAAATGGCCAATTTACTCACTCCCAGTTCTCAAAAAGGGTTTCTTCACCCCGGGAAGTTAATTAAATACCATTTGGAGGCATTTAATGTTCGAGCAAAAACAGCTGATTTTCGACAAAAGAGATAACACCCCCCATTACGTCATGCTTCAGAAATGTGGAAAATGGTCAGTTTTCAAATGTTTTATTTTTGAACGTCAGTTCACATTTGTAGGTGGATCATCAGTGTTAGAGCTAAAATTAGCATGTTTAAAGTGATTTTCATGCTTCCAGGGGCCCTAAACACAAGATTTATGGAATGGTTAAAAGTGCATGAAAATGGCCAATTTACTCCCTCTGAGTTCTCAAAAAGGGTTTCTTCACCCCGGGAAGTTAATTAAATACCATTTGGAGGCATTTAATGTTCAAGCAAAAACGGCTGATTTTTGACAAAAGAGATAACACCCCCCCATTACGTCATGCTTCAGAAATGTGGAAAATGGTCCGTTTTCAAATGTTTTATTTTTGAACGTCAGTTCACATTTTTAGGTGGATCATCAGTGTTAGAGCTAAAATTAGCATGTTTAAAGTGATTTTCATGCTTCCTGGGGCCCTAAACACAAGATTTATGGAATGGTTAAAAGTGCATGCAAATGGCCAATTTACTCACTCCAAGTTCTCAAAAAGGGTTTCTTCACCCCGGGAAGTTATTTAAATACCATTTGGAAGCATTTAATGTTCGAGCAAAAACGGCTGATTTTCGACAAAAGAGATAACACCCCCCCATTACGTCATGCTTCAGAAATTTGGAAAATGATCCGTTTTCAAATGTTTTTATTTTTGAACGTCAGTTCACATTTGTAGGTGGATCATCAGTGTTAGAGCTAAAATTAGCATGTTTAAAGTGATGTTCATGCTTTCAGGGGCTCGGGAAGTGAATTAAATACTATTTGGAGGCATTTAATGTTCAAGCAAAAACAGCTGATTTTCGACAAAAGAGATAACACCCCCCCATTACGTCATGCTTCAGAAATGTGGAAAATGGTCCGTTTTCAAATGTTTTATTTTTGAACGTCAGTTCACATTTGTAGGTGGATCATCAGTGTTAGAGCTAAAATTAGCATGTTTAAAGTGATTTTCATGCTTCCAGGGGCCCTAAACACAAGATTTATGGAATTGGTTAAAAGTGCATGAAAATGGCCAATTTACTCACTCTGAGTTCTCAAAAAGGGTTTCTTCACCCCGGGAAGTTAATTAAATACAATTTGGAGGCATTTAATGTTCAAGCAAAAACGGCTGATTTTTGACAAAAGAGATAACACCCCCCCATTACGTCATGCTTCAGAAATGTGGAAAATGGTCCATTTTCAAATGTTTTATTTTTGAACGTCAGTTCACATTTGTAGGTGGATCATCAGTGTTAGAGCTAAAATTAGCACGTTTAAAGTGATTTTCATGCTTCCAGGGGCTCGGGAAGTGAATTAAATACTATTTGGAGGCATTTAATGTTCAAGCAAAAACAGCTGATTTTCGACAAAAGAGATAACACCCCCCCATTATGTCATGCTTCAGAAATGTGGAAAATGGTCCGTTTCAAATGTTTTATTTTTGAACGTCAGTTCACATTTGTAGGTGGATCATCAGTGTTAGAGCTAAAATTAGCATGTTTAAAGTGATTTTCATGCTTCCAGAGGCCCTAAACACAAGATTTATGGAATGGTTAAAAGTGCATGAAAATGGCCAATTTACTCACTCCGAGTTCTCAAAAAGGGTTTCTTCACCCCGGGAAGTTAATTAAATACCATTTGGAGGCATTTAATGTTCGAGCAAAAACGGCTGATTTTCGACAAAAGAGATAACACCCCCCCATTACGTCATGCTTCAGAAATGTGGAAAATGGTCCGTTTTCAAATGTTTTATTTTTGAACGTCAGTTCACATTTGTAGGTGGATCATCAGTGTTAGAGCTAAAATTAGCATGTTTAAAGTGATTTTCATGCTTCCAGGGGCCCTAAACACAAGATTTATGGAATGGTTAAAAGTGCATGAAAATGGCCAATTTACTCACTCTGAGTTCTCAAAAAGGGTTTCTTCACCCTGGGAAGTTAATTAAATACCATTTGGAGGCATTTAATGTTCGAGCAAAAACGGCTGATTTTCGACAAAAGAGATAACACCCCCCCATTACGTCATGCTTCAGAAATGTGGAAAATGGTCCGTTTTCAAATGTTTTATTTTTGAACGTCAGTTCACATTTGTAGGTGGATCATCAGTGTTAGAGCTAAAATTAGCATGTTTAAAATGATTTTCATGCTTCCAGAGGCCCTAAACACAAGATTTATGGAATGGTTAAAAGTGCATGAAAATGGCAAATTTACTCACTCCGAGTTCTCAAAAAGGGTTTCTTCACCCCGGGAAGGTAATTAAATACCATTTAGAGGCATTTAATGGTCGAGCAAAAACGGCTGATTTTCGACAAAAGAGATAACACCCCCCCCATTACGTCATGCTTCAGAAATGTGGAAAATGGTCCGTTTTCAAATGTTTTATTTTTGAACGTCAGTTCACATTTGTAGGTGGATCATCAGTGTTAGAGCTAAAATTAGCATGTTTAAAGTGATTTTCATGCTTCCAGGGGCTCGGGAAGTGAATTAAATACTATTTGGAGGCATTTAATGTTCGAGCAAAAACGGCTGATTTTCGACAAAAGAGATAACACCCCCCCATTACGTCATGCTTCAGAAATGTGGAAAATGGTCCGTTTTCAAATGTTTTATTTTTGAACGTCAGTTCACATTTGTAGGTGGATCATCAGTGTTAGAGCTAAAATTAGCATGTTTAAAGTGATTTTCATGCTTCCAGAGGCCCTAAACACAAGATTTATGGAATGGTTAAAAGTACATGAAAATGGCCAATTTACTCACTCCCAGTTCTCAAAAAGGGTTTCTTCACCCCGGGAAGTTAATTAAATACCATTTGGAGGCATTTAATGTTCAAGCAAAAACGGCTGATTTTTGACAAAAGAGATAACACCCCCCCATTACGTCATGCTTCAGAAATGTGGAAAATGGTCCGTTTTCAAATGTTTTATTTTTGAACGTCAGTTCACATTTGTAGGTGGATCATCAGTGTTAGAGCTAAAATTAGCATGTTTAAAGTGATTTTCATGCTTCCAGGGGCTCGGGAAGTGAATTAAATACTATTTGGAGGCATTTAATGTTCAAGCAAAAACAGCTGATGTTCGACAAAAGAGATAACACCCCCCCATTATGTCATGCTTCAGAAATGTGGAAAATGGTCCGTTTTCAAATGTTTTATTTTTGAACGTCAGTTCACATTCGTAGGTGGATCATCAGTGTTAGAGCTAAAATTAGCATGTTTAAAGTGATTTTCATGCTTCCAGGGGCTCGGGAAGTGAATTAAATACTATTTGGAGGCATTTAATGTTCAAGCAAAAACGGCTGATTTTCGACAAAAGAGATAACACCCCCCCATTACGTCATGCTTCAGAAATGTGGAAAATGGTCCGTTTTCAAATGTTTTATTTTTGAACGTCAGTTCACATTTGTAGGTGGATCATCAATGTTAGAGCTAAAATTAGCATGTTTAAAGTGATTTTCATGCTTCCAGGGGCCCTAAACACAAGATTTATGGAATTGGTTAAAAGTGCATGAAAATGGCCAATTTACTCACTCTGAGTTCTCAAAAAGGGTTTCTTCACCCCGGGAAGTTAATTAAATACCATTTGGAGGCATTTAATGTTCAAGCAAAAACAGCTGATTTTTGACAAAAGAGATAACACCCCCCCATTACGTCATGCTTCAGAAATGTGGAAAATGGTTCGTTTTCAAATGTTTTTTTTTTGAACGTCAGTTCACATTCGTAGGTGGATCATCAGTGTTAGAGCTAACATTAGCATGTTTAAAGTGATTTTCATGCTTCCAGGGGCCCTAAACACAAGATTTATGGAATGGTTAAAAGTGCATGAAAATGGCCAATTTACTCACTCCGAGTTCTCAAAAAGGGTTTCTTCACCCCGGGAAGTTAATTAAATACCATTTGGAGGCATTTAATGTTCAAGCAAAAACGGCTGATTTTCGACAAAAGAGATAACATCCCCCCCATTACGTCAAGCTTCAGAAATGTGGAAAATGGTCCGTTTTCAAATGTTTTATTTTTGAACGTCAGTTCACATTTGTAGGTGGATCATCAGTGTTAGAGCTAAAATTAGCATGTTTAAAGTGATTTTCATGCTTCCAGGGGCTCGCGAAGTGAATTAAATACTATTTGGAGGCATTTAATGTTCAAGCAAAAACGGCTGATTTTCAACAAAAGAGATAACACCCCCCCATTACGTCATGCTTCAGAAATGTGGAAAATGGTCCGTTTTCAAATGTTTTATTTTTGAACGTCAGTTCACAGTTGTAGGTGGATCATCAGTGTTAAAGCTAACATTAGCATGTTTAAAGTGATTTTCATGCTTCCAGGGGCCCTAAACACAAGATTTATGGAATGGTTAAAAGTGCATGAAAATGGCCAATTTACTCACTCTGAGTTCTCAAAAAGGGTTTCTTCACCCCAGGAAGTTAATTAAATACCATTTGGAGGCATTTAATGTTCGAGCAAAAACGGCTGATTTTCGACAAAAGAGATAACACCCCCCCATTACGTCATGCTTCAGAAATGTGGAAAATGGTCCGTTTTCAAATGTTTTATTTTTGAACGTCAGTTCACATTTTTAGGTGGATCATCAGTGTTAGAGCTAAAATTAGCATGTTTAAAGTGATTTTCATGCTTCCTGGGGCCCTAAACACAAGATTTATGGAATGGTTAAAAGTGCATGCAAATGGCCAATTTACTCACTCCAAGTTCTCAAAAAGGGTTTCTTCACCCCGGGAAGTTATTTAAATACCATTTGGAAGCATTTAATGTTCGAGCAAAAACGGCTGATTTTCGACAAAAGAGATAACACCCCCCCATTACGTCATGCTTCAGAAATTTGGAAAATGATCCGTTTTCAAATGTTTTTATTTTTGAACGTCAGTTCACATTTGTAGGTGGATCATCAGTGTTAGAGCTAAAATTAGCATGTTTAAAGTGATGTTAATGCTTTCAGGGGCTCGGGAAGTGAATTAAATACTATTTGGAGGCATTTAATGTTCAAGCAAAAACAGCTGATTTTCGACAAAAGAGATAACACCCCCCCATTACGTCATGCTTCAGAAATGTGGAAAATGGTCAGTTTTCAAATGTTTTATTTTTGAACGTCAGTTCACATTTGTAGGTGGATCATCAGTGTTAGAGCTAAAATTAGCATGTTTAAAGTGATTTTCATGCTTCCAGGGGCCCTAAACACAAGATTTATGGAATTGGTTAAAAGTGCATGAAAATGGCCAATTTACTCACTCTGAGTTCTCAAAAAGGGTTTCTTCACCCCGGGAAGTTAATTAAATACAATTTGGAGGCATTTAATGTTCAAGCAAAAACGGCTGATTTTTGACAAAAGAGATAACACCCCCCCATTACGTCATGCTTCAGAAATGTGGAAAATGGTCCATTTTCAAATGTTTTATTTTTGAACGTCAGTTCACATTTGTAGGTGGATCATCAGTGTTAGAGCTAAAATTAGCACGTTTAAAGTGATTTTCATGCTTCCAGGGGCTCGGGAAGTGAATTAAATACTATTTGGAGGCATTTAATGTTCAAGCAAAAACAGCTGATTTTCGACAAAAGAGATAACACCCCCCCCATTACGTCATGCTTCAAAAATGTGGAAAATGGTCCGTTTCAAATGTTTTATTTTTGAACGTCAGTTCACATTTGTAGGTGGATCATCAGTGTTAGAGCTAAAATTAGCATGTTTAAAGTGATTTTCATGCTTCCAGAGGCCCTAAACACAAGATTTATGGAATGGTTAAAAGTGCATGAAAATGGCCAATTTACTCACTCCGAGTTCTCAAAAAGGGTTTCTTCACCCCGGGAAGTTAATTAAATACCATTTGGAGGCATTTAATGTTCGAGCAAAAACGGCTGATTTTCGACAAAAGAGATAACACCCCCCCATTACGTCATGCTTCAGAAATGTGGAAAATGGTCCGTTTTCAAATGTTTTATTTTTGAACGTCAGTTCACATTTGTAGGTGGATCATCAGTGTTAGAGCTAAAATTAGCATGTTTAAAGTGATTTTCATGCTTCCAGGGGCCCAAAACACAAGATTTATGGAATGGTTAAAAGTGCATGAAAATGGCCAATTTACTCACTCTGAGTTCTCAAAAGGGGTTTCTTCACCCTGGGAAGTTAATTAAATACCATTTGGAGGCATTTAATGTTCGAGCAAAAACGGCTGATTTTCGACAAAAGAGATAACACCCCCCCATTGCGTCATGCTTCAGAAATGTGGAAAATGGTCCGTTTTCAAATGTTTTATTTTTGAACGTCAGTTCACATTTGTAGGTGGATCATCAGTGTTAGAGCTAAAATTAGCATGTTTAAAATGATTTTCATGCTTCCAGAGGCCCTAAACACAAGATTTATGGAATGGTTAAAAGTGCATGAAAATGGCAAATTTACTCACTCCGAGTTCTCAAAAAGGGTTTCTTCACCCCGGGAAGGTAATTAAATACCATTTGGAGGCATTTAATGGTCGAGCAAAAACGGCTGATTTTCGACAAAAGAGATAACACCCCCCCATTACGTCATGCTTCAGAAATGTGGAAAATGGTCCGTTTTCAAATGTTTTATTTTTGAACGTCAGTTCACATTTGTAGGTGGATCATCAGTGTTAGAGCTAAAATTAGCATGTTTAAAGTGATTTTCATGCTTCCAGGGGCTCGGGAAGTGAATTAAATACTATTTGGAGGCATTTAATGTTCGAGCAAAAACGGCTGATTTTCGACAAAAGAGATAACACCCCCCCATTACGTCATGCTTCAGAAATGTGGAAAATGGTCCGTTTTCAAATGTTTTATTTTTGAACGTCAGTTCACATTTGTAGGTGGATCATCAGTGTTAGAGCTAAAATTAGCATGTTTAAAGTGATTTTCATGCTTCCAGAGGCCCTAAACACAAGATTTATGGAATGGTTAAAAGTACATGAAAATGGCCAATTTACTCACTCCCAGTTCTCAAAAAGGGTTTCTTCACCCCGGGAAGTTAATTAAATACCATTTGGAGGCATTTAATGTTCGAGCAAAAACAGCTGATTTTCGACAAAAGAGATAACACCCCCCATTACGTCATGCTTCAGAAATGTGGAAAATGGTCAGTTTTCAAATGTTTTATTTTTGAACGTCAGTTCACATTTGTAGGTGGATCATCAGTGTTAGAGCTAAAATTAGCATGTTTAAAGTGATTTTCATGCTTCCAGGGGCCCTAAACACAAGATTTATGGAATGGTTAAAAGTGCATGAAAATGGCCAATTTACTCCCTTTGAGTTCTCAAAAAGGGTTTCTTCACCCCGGGAAGTTAATTAAATACCATTTGGAGGCATTTAATGTTCAAGCAAAAACGGCTGATTTTTGACAAAAGAGATAACACCCCCCCATTACGTCATGCTTCAGAAATGTGGAAAATGGTCCGTTTTCAAATGTTTTATTTTTGAACGTCAGTTCACATTTTTAGGTGGATCATCAGTGTTAGAGCTAAAATTAGCATGTTTAAAGTGATTTTCATGCTTCCTGGGGCCCTAAACACAAGATTTATGGAATGGTTAAAAGTGCATGCAAATGGCCAATTTACTCACTCCAAGTTCTCAAAAAGGGTTTCTTCACCCCGGGAAGTTATTTAAATACCATTTGGAAGCATTTAATGTTCGAGCAAAAACGGCTGATTTTCGACAAAAGAGATAACACCCCCCCATTACGTCATGCTTCAGAAATTTGGAAAATGATCCGTTTTCAAATGTTTTTATTTTTGAACGTCAGTTCACATTTGTAGGTGGATCATCAGTGTTAGAGCTAAAATTAGCATGTTTAAAGTGATGTTCATGCTTTCAGGGGCTCGGGAAGTGAATTAAATACTATTTGGAGGCATTTAATGTTCAAGCAAAAACAGCTGATTTTCGACAAAAGAGATAACACCCCCCCATTACGTCATGCTTCAGAAATGTGGAAAATGGTCCGTTTTCAAATGTTTTATTTTTGAACGTCAGTTCACATTTGTAGGTGGATCATCAGTGTTAGAGCTAAAATTAGCATGTTTAAAGTGATTTTCATGCTTCCAGGGGCCCTAAACACAAGATTTATGGAATTGGTTAAAAGTGCATGAAAATGGCCAATTTACTCACTCTGAGTTCTCAAAAAGGGTTTCTTCACCCCGGGAAGTTAATTAAATACCATTTGGAGGCATTTAATGTTCAAGCAAAAACAGCTGATTTTTGACAAAAGAGATAACACCCCCCCATTACGTCATGCTTCAGAAATGTGGAAAATGGTTCGTTTTCAAATGTTTTTTTTTTGAACGTCAGTTCACATTCGTAGGTGGATCATCAGTGTTAGAGCTAACATTAGCATGTTTAAAGTGATTTTCATGCTTCCAGGGGCCCTAAACACAAGATTTATGGAATGGTTAAAAGTGCATGAAAATGGCCAATTTACTCACTCCGAGTTCTCAAAAAGGGTTTCTTCACCCCGGGAAGTTAATTAAATACCATTTGGAGGCATTTAATGTTCAAGCAAAAACGGCTGATTTTCGACAAAAGAGATAACATCCCCCCCATTACGTCAAGCTTCAGAAATGTGGAAAATGGTCCGTTTTCAAATGTTTTATTTTTGAACGTCAGTTCACATTTGTAGGTGGATCATCAGTGTTAGAGCTAAAATTAGCATGTTTAAAGTGATTTTCATGCTTCCAGGGGCTCGCGAAGTGAATTAAATACTATTTGGAGGCATTTAATGTTCAAGCAAAAACGGCTGATTTTCAACAAAAGAGATAACACCCCCCCATTACGTCATGCTTCAGAAATGTGGAAAATGGTCCGTTTTCAAATGTTTTATTTTTGAACGTCAGTTCACAGTTGTAGGTGGATCATCAGTGTTAAAGCTAACATTAGCATGTTTAAAGTGATTTTCATGCTTCCAGGGGCCCTAAACACAAGATTTATGGAATGGTTAAAAGTGCATGAAAATGGCCAATTTACTCACTCTGAGTTCTCAAAAAGGGTTTCTTCACCCCAGGAAGTTAATTAAATACCATTTGGAGGCATTTAATGTTCGAGCAAAAACGGCTGATTTTCGACAAAAGAGATAACACCCCCCCATTACGTCATGCTTCAGAAATGTGGAAAATGGTCCGTTTTCAAATGTTTTATTTTTGAACGTCAGTTCACATTTTTAGGTGGATCATCAGTGTTAGAGCTAAAATTAGCATGTTTAAAGTGATTTTCATGCTTCCTGGGGCCCTAAACACAAGATTTATGGAATGGTTAAAAGTGCATGCAAATGGCCAATTTACTCACTCCAAGTTCTCAAAAAGGGTTTCTTCACCCCGGGAAGTTATTTAAATACCATTTGGAAGCATTTAATGTTCGAGCAAAAACGGCTGATTTTCGACAAAAGAGATAACACCCCCCCATTACGTCATGCTTCAGAAATTTGGAAAATGATCCGTTTTCAAATGTTTTTATTTTTGAACGTCAGTTCACATTTGTAGGTGGATCATCAGTGTTAGAGCTAAAATTAGCATGTTTAAAGTGATGTTAATGCTTTCAGGGGCTCGGGAAGTGAATTAAATACTATTTGGAGGCATTTAATGTTCAAGCAAAAACAGCTGATTTTCGACAAAAGAGATAACACCCCCCCATTACGTCATGCTTCAGAAATGTGGAAAATGGTCCGTTTTCAAATGTTTTATTTTTGAACGTCAGTTCACATTTGTAGGTGGATCATCAGTGTTAGAGCTAAAATTAGCATGTTTAAAGTGATTTTCATGCTTCCAGGGGCCCTAAACACAAGATTTATGGAATTGGCTAAAAGTGCATGAAAATGGCCAATTTACTCACTCTGAGTTCTCAAAAAGGGTTTCTTCACCCCGGGAAGTTAATTAAATACAATTTGGAGGCATTTAATGTTCAAGCAAAAACGGCTGATTTTTGACAAAAGAGATAACACCCCCCCATTACGTCATGCTTCAGAAATGTGGAAAATGGTCCATTTTCAAATGTTTTATTTTTGAACGTCAGTTCACATTTGTAGGTGGATCATCAGTGTTAGAGCTAAAATTAGCACGTTTAAAGTGATTTTCATGCTTCCAGGGGCTCGGGAAGTGAATTAAATACTATTTGGAGGCATTTAATGTTCAAGCAAAAACAGCTGATTTTCGACAAAAGAGATAACACCCCCCCATTACGTCATGCTTCAAAAATGTGGAAAATGGTCCGTTTCAAATGTTTTATTTTTGAACGTCAGTTCACATTTGTAGGTGGATCATCAGTGTTAGAGCTAAAATTAGCATGTTTAAAGTGATTTTCATGCTTCCAGAGGCCCTAAACACAAGATTTATGGAATGGTTAAAAGTGCATGAAAATGGCCAATTTACTCACTCCGAGTTCTCAAAAAGGGTTTCTTCACCCCGGGAAGTTAATTAAATACCATTTGGAGGCATTTAATGTTCGAGCAAAAACGGCTGATTTTCGACAAAAGAGATAACACCCCCCCATTACGTCATGCTTCAGAAATGTGGAAAATGGTCCGTTTTCAAATGTTTTATTTTTGAACGTCAGTTCACATTTGTAGGTGGATCATCAGTGTTAGAGCTAAAATTAGCATGTTTAAAGTGATTTTCATGCTTCCAGGGGCCCAAAACACAAGATTTATGGAATGGTTAAAAGTGCATGAAAATGGCCAATTTACTCACTCTGAGTTCTCAAAAGGGGTTTCTTCACCCTGGGAAGTTAATTAAATACCATTTGGAGGCATTTAATGTTCGAGCAAAAACGGCTGATTTTCGACAAAAGAGATAACACCCCCCCATTGCGTCATGCTTCAGAAATGTGGAAAATGGTCCGTTTTCAAATGTTTTATTTTTGAACGTCAGTTCACATTTGTAGGTGGATCATCAGTGTTAGAGCTAAAATTAGCATGTTTAAAATGATTTTCATGCTTCCAGAGGCCCTAAACACAAGATTTATGGAATGGTTAAAAGTGCATGAAAATGGCAAATTTACTCACTCCGAGTTCTCAAAAAGGGTTTCTTCACCCCGGGAAGGTAATTAAATACCATTTGGAGGCATTTAATGGTCGAGCAAAAACGGCTGATTTTCGACAAAAGAGATAACACCCCCCCATTACGTCATGCTTCAGAAATGTGGAAAATGGTCCGTTTTCAAATGTTTTATTTTTGAACGTCAGTTCACATTTGTAGGTGGATCATCAGTGTTAGAGCTAAAATTAGCATGTTTAAAGTGATTTTCATGCTTCCAGGGGCTCGGGAAGTGAATTAAATACTATTTGGAGGCATTTAATGTTCGAGCAAAAACGGCTGATTTTCGACAAAAGAGATAACACCCCCCCATTACGTCATGCTTCAGAAATGTGGAAAATGGTCCGTTTTCAAATGTTTTATTTTTGAACGTCAGTTCACATTTGTAGGTGGATCATCAGTGTTAGAGCTAAAATTAGCATGTTTAAAGTGATTTTCATGCTTCCAGAGGCCCTAAACACAAGATTTATGGAATGGTTAAAAGTACATGAAAATGGCCAATTTACTCACTCCCAGTTCTCAAAAAGGGTTTCTTCACCCCGGGAAGTTAATTAAATACCATTTGGAGGCATTTAATGTTCGAGCAAAAACAGCTGATTTTCGACAAAAGAGATAACACCCCCCATTACGTCATGCTTCAGAAATGTGGAAAATGGTCAGTTTTCAAATGTTTTATTTTTGAACGTCAGTTCACATTTGTAGGTGGATCATCAGTGTTAGAGCTAAAATTAGCATGTTTAAAGTGATTTTCATGCTTCCAGGGGCCCTAAACACAAGATTTATGGAATGGTTAAAAGTGCATGAAAATGGCCAATTTACTCCCTTTGAGTTCTCAAAAAGGGTTTCTTCACCCCGGGAAGTTAATTAAATACCATTTGGAGGCATTTAATGTTCAAGCAAAAACGGCTGATTTTTGACAAAAGAGATAACACCCCCCCATTACGTCATGCTTCAGAAATGTGGAAAATGGTCCGTTTTCAAATGTTTTATTTTTGAACGTCAGTTCACATTTTTAGGTGGATCATCAGTGTTAGAGCTAAAATTAGCATGTTTAAAGTGATTTTCATGCTTCCTGGGGCCCTAAACACAAGATTTATGGAATGGTTAAAAGTGCATGCAAATGGCCAATTTACTCACTCCAAGTTCTCAAAAAGGGTTTTTTCACCCCGGGAAGTTATTTAAATACCATTTGGAAGCATTTAATGTTCGAGCAAAAACGGCTGATTTTCGACAAAAGAGATAACACCCCCCCATTACGTCATGCTTCAGAAATTTGGAAAATGATCCGTTTTCAAATGTTTTTATTTTTGAACGTCAGTTCACATTTGTAGGTGGATCATCAGTGTTAGAGCTAAAATTAGCATGTTTAAAGTGATGTTCATGCTTTCAGGGGCTCGGGAAGTGAATTAAATACTATTTGGAGGCATTTAATGTTCAAGCAAAAACAGCTGATTTTCGACAAAAGAGATAACACCCCCCCATTACGTCATGCTTCAGAAATGTGGAAAATGGTCCGTTTTCAAATGTTTTATTTTTGAACGTCAGTTCACATTTGTAGGTGGATCATCAGTGTTAGAGCTAAAATTAGCATGTTTAAAGTGATTTTCATGCTTCCAGGGGCCCTAAACACAAGATTTATGGAATTGGTTAAAAGTGCATGAAAATGGCCAATTTACTCACTCTGAGTTCTCAAAAAGGGTTTCTTCACCCCGGGAAGTTAATTAAATACAATTTGGAGGCATTTAATGTTCAAGCAAAAACGGCTGATTTTTGACAAAAGAGATAACACCCCCCCATTACGTCATGCTTCAGAAATGTGGAAAATGGTCTATTTTCAAATGTTTTATTTTTGAACGTGAGTTCACATTTGTAGGTGGATCATCAGTGTTAGAGCTAAAATTAGCACGTTTAAAGTGATTTTCATGCTTCCAGGGGCTCGGGAAGTGAATTAAATACTATTTGGAGGCATTTAATGTTCAAGCAAAAACAGCTGATTTTCGACAAAAGAGATAACACCCCCCCATTACGTCATGCTTCAGAAATGTGGAAAATGGTCCGTTTCAAATGTTTTATTTTTGAACGTCAGTTCACATTTGTAGGTGGATCATCAGTGTTAGAGCTAAAATTAGCATGTTTAAAGTGATTTTCATGCTTCCAGGGGCCCTAAACACAAGATTTATGGAATGGTTAAAAGTGCATGAAAATGGCCAATTTACTCACTCCGAGTTCTCAAAAAGGGTTTCTTCACCCCGGGAAGTTAATTAAATACCATTTGGAGGCATTTAATGTTCGAGCAAAAACGGCTGATTTTCGACAAAAGAGATAACACCCCCCCATTACGTCATGCTTCAGAAATGTGGAAAATGGTCCGTTTTCAAATGTTTTATTTTTGAACGTCAGTTCACATTTGTAGGTGGATCATCAGTGTTAGAGCTAAAATTAGCATGTTTAAAGTGATTTTCATGCTTCCAGGGGCCCTAAACACAAGATTTATGGAATGGTTAAAAGTGCATGAAAATGGCCAATTTACTCACTCTGAGTTCTCAAAAAGGGTTTCTTCACCCTGGGAAGTTAATTAAATACCATTTGGAGGCATTTAATGTTCGAGCAAAAACGGCTGATTTTCGACAAAAGAGATAACACCCCCCCATTACGTCATGCTTCAGAAATGTGGAAAATGGTCCGTTTTCAAATGTTTTATTTTTGAACGTCAGTTCACATTTGTAGGTGGATCATCAGTGTTAGAGCTAAAATTAGCATGTTTAAAATGATTTTCATGCTTCCAGAGGCCCTAAACACAAGATTTATGGAATGGTTAAAAGTGCATGAAAATGGCAAATTTACTCACTCCGAGTTCTCAAAAAGGGTTTCTTCACCCCGGGAAGGTAATTAAATACCATTTGGAGGCATTTAATGGTCGAGCAAAAACGGCTGATTTTCGACAAAAGAGATAACACCCCCCCATTACGTCATGCTTCAGAAATTTGGAAAATGATCCGTTTTCAAATGTTTTTATTTTTGAACGTCAGTTCACATTTGTAGGTGGATCATCAGTGTTAGAGCTAAAATTAGCATGTTTAAAGTGATGTTCATGCTTTCAGGGGCTCGGGAAGTGAATTAAATACTATTTGGAGGCATTTAATGTTCAAGCAAAAACAGCTGATTTTCGACAAAAGAGATAACACCCCCCCATTACGTCATGCTTCAGAAATGTGGAAAATGGTCCGTTTTCAAATGTTTTATTTTTGAACGTCAGTTCACATTTGTAGGTGGATCATCAGTGTTAGAGCTAAAATTAGCATGTTTAAAGTGATTTTCATGCTTCCAGGGGCCCTAAACACAAGATTTATGGAATTGGTTAAAAGTGCATGAAAATGGCCAATTTACTCACTCTGAGTTCTCAAAAAGGGTTTCTTCACCCCGGGAAGTTAATTAAATACAATTTGGAGGCATTTAATGTTCAAGCAAAAACGGCTGATTTTTGACAAAAGAGATAACACCCCCCCATTATGTCATGCTTCAGAAATGTGGAAAATGGTCCATTTTCAAATGTTTTATTTTTGAACGTCAGTTCACATTTGTAGGTGGATCATCAGTGTTAGAGCTAAAATTAGCACGTTTAAAGTGATTTTCATGCTTCCAGGGGCTCGGGAAGTGAAATAAATACTATTTGGAGGCATTTAATGTTCAAGCAAAAACAGCTGATTTTCGACAAAAGAGATAACACCCCCCCATTACGTCATGCTTCAAAAATGTGGAAAATGGTCCGTTTCAAATGTTTTATTTTTGAACGTCAGTTCACATTTGTAGGTGGATCATCAGTGTTAGAGCTAAAATTAGCATGTTTAAAGTGATTTTCATGCTTCCAGAGGCCCTAAACACAAGATTTATGGAATGGTTAAAAGTGCATGAAAATGGCCAATTTACTCACTCCGAGTTCTCAAAAAGGGTTTCTTCACCCCGGGAAGTTAATTAAATACCATTTGGAGGCATTTAATGTTCGAGCAAAAACGGCTGATTTTCGACAAAAGAGATAACACCCCCCCATTACGTCATGCTTCAGAAATGTGGAAAATGGTCCGTTTTCAAATGTTTTATTTTTGAACGTCAGTTCACATTTGTAGGTGGATCATCAGTGTTAGAGCTAAAATTAGCATGTTTAAAGTGATTTTCATGCTTCCAGGGGCCCTAAACACAAGATTTATGGAATGGTTAAAAGTGCATGAAAATGGCCAATTTACTCACTCTGAGTTCTCAAAAAGGGTTTCTTCACCCTGGGAAGTTAATTAAATACCATTTGGAGGCATTTAATGTTCGAGCAAAAACGGCTGATTTTCGACAAAAGAGATAACACCCCCCCATTACGTCATGCTTCAGAAATGTGGAAAATGGTCCGTTTTCAAATGTTTTATTTTTGAACGTCAGTTCACATTTGTAGGTGGATCATCAGTGTTAGAGCTAAAATTAGCATGTTTAAAATGATTTTCATGCTTCCAGAGGCCCTAAACACAAGATTTATGGAATGGTTAAAAGTGCATGAAAATGGCAAATTTACTCACTCCGAGTTCTCAAAAAGGGTTTCTTCACCCCGGGAAGGTAATTAAATACCGTTTGGAGGCATTTAATGGTCGAGCAAAAACGGCTGATTTTCGACAAAAGAGATAACACCCCCCCATTACGTCATGCTTCAGAAATGTGGAAAATGGTCCGTTTTCAAATGTTTTATTTTTGAACGTCAGTTCACATTTGTAGGTGGATCATCAGTGTTAGAGCTAAAATTAGCATGTTTAAAGTGATTTTCATGCTTCCAGGGGCTCGGGAAGTGAATTAAATACTATTTGGAGGCATTTAATGTTCGAGCAAAAACGGCTGATTTTCGACAAAAGAGATAACACCCCCCCATTACGTCATGCTTCAGAAATGTGGAAAATGGTCCGTTTTCAAATGTTTTATTTTTGAACGTCAGTTCACATTTGTAGGTGGATCATCAGTGTTAGAGCTAAAATTAGCATGTTTAAAGTGATTTTCATGCTTCCAGAGGCCCTAAACACAAGATTTATGGAATGGTTAAAAGTACATGAAAATGGCCAATTTACTCACTCCCAGTTCTCAAAAAGGGTTTCTTCACCCCAGGAAGTTAATTAAATACCATTTGGAGGCATTTAATGTTCGAGCAAAAACAGCTGATTTTCGACAAAAGAGATAACACCCCCCATTACGTCATGCTTCAGAAATGTGGAAAATGGTCAGTTTTCAAATGTTTTATTTTTGAACGTCAGTTCACATTTGTAGGTGGATCATCAGTGTTAGAGCTAAAATTAGCATGTTTAAAGTGATTTTCATGCTTCCAGGGGCCCTAAACACAAGATTTATGGAATGGTTAAAAGTGCATGAAAATGGCCAATTTACTCCCTCTGAGTTCTCAAAAAGGGTTTCTTCACCCCGGGAAGTTAATTAAATACCATTTGGAGGCATTTAATGTTCAAGCAAAAACGGCTGATTTTTGACAAAAGAGATAACACCCCCCCATTACGTCATGCTTCAGAAATGTGGAAAATGGTCCGTTTTCAAATGTTTTATTTTTGAACGTCAGTTCACATTTGTAGGTGGATCATCAGTGTTAGAGCTAAAATTAGCATGTTTAAAGTGATTTTCATGCTTCCAGGGGCCCTAAACACAAGATTTATGGAATGGTTAAAAGTGCATGAAAATGGCCAATTTACTCCCTCTGAGTTCTCAAAAAGGGTTTCTTCACCCCGGGAAGTTAATTAAATACCATTTGGAGGCATTTAATGTTCAAGCAAAAACGGCTGATTTTTGACAAAAGAGATAACACCCCCCCATTACGTCATGCTTCAGAAATGTGGAAAATGGTCCGTTTTCAAATGTTTTATTTTTGAACGTCAGTTCACATTTTTAGGTGGATCATCAGTGTTAGAGCTAAAATTAGCATGTTTAAAGTGATTTTCATGCTTCCTGGGGCCCTAAACACAAGATTTATGGAATGGTTAAAAGTGCATGCAAATGGCCAATTTACTCACTCCAAGTTCTCAAAAAGGGTTTCTTCACCCCGGGAAGTTATTTAAATACCATTTGGAAGCATTTAATGTTCGAGCAAAAACGGCTGATTTTCGACAAAAGAGATAACACCCCCCCATTACGTCATGCTTCAGAAATTTGGAAAATGATCCGTTTTCAAATGTTTTTATTTTTGAACGTCAGTTCACATTTGTAGGTGGATCATCAGTGTTAGAGCTAAAATTAGCATGTTTAAAGTGATGTTCATGCTTTCAGGGGCTCGGGAAGTGAATTAAATACTATTTGGAGGCATTTAATGTTCAAGCAAAAACAGCTGATTTTCGACAAAAGAGATAACACCCCCCCATTACGTCATGCTTCAGAAATGTGGAAAATGATCCGTTTTCAAATGTTTTATTTTTGAACGTCAGTTCACATTTGTAGGTGGATCATCAGTGTTAGAGCTAAAATTAGCATGTTTAAAGTGATTTTCATGCTTCCAGGGGCCCTAAACACAAGATTTATGGAATTGGTTAAAAGTGCATGAAAATGGCCAATTTACTCACTCTGAGTTCTCAAAAAGGGTTTCTTCACCCCGGGAAGTTAATTAAATACAATTTGGAGGCATTTAATGTTCAAGCAAAAACGGCTGATTTTTGACAAAAGAGATAACACCCCCCCATTACGTCATGCTTCAGAAATGTGGAAAATGGTCCATTTTCAAATGTTTTATTTTTGAACGTCAGTTCACATTTGTAGGTGGATCATCAGTGTTAGAGCTAAAATTAGCACGTTTAAAGTGATTTTCATGCTTCCAGGGGCTCGGGAAGTGAATTAAATACTATTTGGAGGCATTTAATGTTCAAGCAAAAACAGCTGATTTTCGACAAAAGAGATAACACCCCCCCATTACTTCATGCTTCAGAAATGTGGAAAATGGTCCGTTTCAAATGTTTTATTTTTGAACGTCAGTTCACATTTGTAGGTGGATCATCAGTGTTAGAGCTAAAATTAGCATGTTTAAAGTGATTTTCATGCTTCCAGAGGCCCTAAACACAAGATTTATAGAATGGTTAAAAGTGCATGAAAATGGCCAATTTACTCACTCCGAGTTCTCAAAAAGGGTTTCTTCACCCCGGGAAGTTAATTAAATACCATTTGGAGGCATTTAATGTTCGAGCAAAAACGGCTGATTTTCGACAAAAGAGATAACACCCCCCCATTACGTCATGCTTCAGAAATGTGGAAAATGGTCCGTTTTCAAATGTTTTATTTTTGAACGTCAGTTCACATTTGTAGGTGGATCATCAGTGTTAGAGCTAAAATTAGCATGTTTAAAGTGATTTTCATGCTTCCAGGGGCCCTAAACACAAGATTTATGGAATGGTTAAAAGTGCATGAAAATGGCCAATTTACTCACTCTGAGTTCTCAAAAAGGGTTTCTTCACCCTGGGAAGTTAATTAAATACCATTTGGAGGCATTTAATGTTCGAGCAAAAACGGCTGATTTTCGACAAAAGAGATAACACCCCCCCATTACGTCATGCTTCAGAAATGTGGAAAATGGTCCGTTTTCAAATGTTTTATTTTTGAACGTCAGTTCACATTTGTAGGTGGATCATCAGTGTTAGAGCTAAAATTAGCATGTTTAAAATGATTTTCATGCTTCCAGAGGCCCTAAACACAAGATTTATGGAATGGTTAAAAGTGCATGAAAATGGCAAATTTACTCACTCCGAGTTCTCAAAAAGGGTTTCTTCACCCCGGGAAGGTAATTAAATACCATTTGGAGGCATTTAATGGTCGAGCAAAAACGGCTGATTTTCGACAAAAGAGATAACACCCCCCCATTACGTCATGCTTCAGAAATTTGGAAAATGATCCGTTTTCAAATGTTTTTATTTTTGAACGTCAGTTCACATTTGTAGGTGGATCATCAGTGTTAGAGCTAAAATTAGCATGTTTAAAGTGATGTTCATGCTTTCAGGGGCTCGGGAAGTGAATTAAATACTATTTGGAGGCATTTAATGTTCAAGCAAAAACAGCTGATTTTCGACAAAAGAGATAACACCCCCCCATTACGTCATGCTTCAGAAATGTGGAAAATGGTCCGTTTTCAAATGTTTTATTTTTGAAGGTCAGTTCACATTTGTAGGTGGATCATCAGTGTTAGAGCTAAAATTAGCATGTTTAAAGTGATTTTCATGCTTCCAGGGGCCCTAAACACAAGATTTATGGAATTGGTTAAAAGTGCATGAAAATGGCCAATTTACTCACTCTGAGTTCTCAAAAAGGGTTTCTTCACCCCGGGAAGTTAATTAAATACAATTTGGAGGCATTTAATGTTCAAGCAAAAACGGCTGATTTTTGACAAAAGAGATAACACCCCCCCATTACGTCATGCTTCAGAAATGTGGAAAATGGTCCATTTTCAAATGTTTTATTTTTGAACGTCAGTTCACATTTGTAGGTGGATCATCAGTGTTAGAGCTAAAATTAGCACGTTTAAAGTGATTTTCATGCTTCCAGGGGCTCGGAAAGTGAATTAAATACTATTTGGAGGCATTTAATGTTCAAGCAAAAACAGCTGATTTTCGACAAAAGAGATAACACCCCCCCATTACGTCATGCTTCAAAAATGTGGAAAATGGTCCGTTTCAAATGTTTTATTTTTGAACGTCAGTTCACATTTGTAGGTGGATCATCAGTGTTAGAGCTAAAATTAGCATGTTTAAAGTGATTTTCATGCTTCCAGAGGCCCTAAACACAAGATTTATGGAATGGTTAAAAGTGCATGAAAATGGCCAATTTACTCACTCCGAGTTCTCAAAAAGGGTTTCTTCACCCCGGGAAGTTAATTAAATACCATTTGGAGGCATTTAATGTTCGAGCAAAAACGGCTGATTTTCGACAAAAGAGATAACACCCCCCCATTACGTCATGCTTCAGAAATGTGGAAAATGGTCCGTTTTCAAATGTTTTATTTTTGAACGTCAGTTCACATTTGTAGGTGGATCATCAGTGTTAGAGCTAAAATTAGCATGTTTAAAGTGATTTTCATGCTTCCAGGGGCCCTAAACACAAGATTTATGGAATGGTTAAAAGTGCATGAAAATGGCCAATTTACTCACTCTGAGTTCTCAAAAAGGGTTTCTTCACCCTGGGAAGTTAATTAAATACCATTTGGAGGCATTTAATGTTCGAGCAAAAACGGCTCATTTTCGACAAAAGAGATAACACCCCCCCATTACGTCATGCTTCAGAAATGTGGAAAATGGTCCGTTTTCAAATGTTTTATTTTTGAACGTCAGTTCACATTTGTAGGTGGATCATCAGTGTTAGAGCTAAAATTAGCATGTTTAAAATGATTTTCATGCTTCCAGAGGCCCTAAACACAAGATTTATGGAATGGTTAAAAGTGCATGAAAATGGCAAATTTACTCACTCCGAGTTCTCAAAAAGGGTTTCTTCACCCCGGGAAGGTAATTAAATACCATTTGGAGGCATTTAATGGTCGAGCAAAAACGGCTGATTTTCGACAAAAGAGATAACACCCCCCCATTACGTCATGCTTCAGAAATGTGGAAAATGGTCCGTTTTCAAATGTTTTATTTTTGAACGTCAGTTCACATTTGTAGGTGGATCATCAGTGTTAGAGCTAAAATTAGCATGTTTAAAGTGATTTTCATGCTTCCAGGGGCTCGGGAAGTGAATTAAATACTATTTGGAGGCATTTAATGTTCGAGCAAAAACGGCTGATTTTCGACAAAAGAGATAACACCCCCCCATTACGTCATGCTTCAGAAATGTGGAAAATGGTCCGTTTTCAAATGTTTTATTTTTGAACGTCAGTTCACATTTGTAGGTGGATCATCAGTGTTAGAGCTAAAATTAGCATGTTTAAAGTGATTTTCATGCTTCCAGAGGCCCTAAACACAAGATTTATGGAATGGTTAAAAGTACATGAAAATGGCCAATTTACTCACTCCCAGTTCTCAAAAAGGGTTTCTTCACCCCGGGAAGTTAATTAAATACCATTTGGAGGCATTTAATGTTCGAGCAAAAACAGCTGATTTTCGACAAAAGAGATAACACCCCCCATTACGTCATGCTTCAGAAATGTGGAAAATGGTCAGTTTTCAAATGTTTTATTTTTGAACGTCAGTTCACATTTGTAGGTGGATCATCAGTGTTAGAGCTAAAATTAGCATGTTTAAAGTGATTTTCATGCTTCCAGGGGCCCTAAACACAAGATTTATGGAATGGTTAAAAGTGCATGAAAATGGCCAATTTACTCCCTCTGAGTTCTCAAAAAGGGTTTCTTCACCCCGGGAAGTTAATTAAATACCATTTGGAGGCATTTAATGTTCAAGCAAAAACGGCTGATTTTTGACAAAAGAGATAACACCCCCCCATTACGTCATGCTTCAGAAATGTGGAAAATGGTCCGTTTTCAAATGTTTTATTTTTGAACGTCAGTTCACATTTTTAGGTGGATCATCAGTGTTAGAGCTAAAATTAGCATGTTTAAAGTGATTTTCATGCTTCCTGGGGCCCTAAACACAAGATTTATGGAATGGTTAAAAGTGCATGCAAATGGCCAATTTACTCACTCCAAGTTCTCAAAAAGGGTTTCTTCACCCCGGGAAGTTATTTAAATACCATTTGGAAGCATTTAATGTTCGAGCAAAAACGGCTGATTTTCGACAAAAGAGATAACACCCCCCCATTACGTCATGCTTCAGAAATTTGGAAAATGATCCGTTTTCAAATGTTTTTATTTTTGAACGTCAGTTCACATTTGTAGGTGGATCATCAGTGTTAGAGCTAAAATTAGCATGTTTAAAGTGATGTTCATGCTTTCAGGGGCTCGGGAAGTGAATTAAATACTATTTGGAGGCATTTAATGTTCAAGCAAAAACAGCTGATTTTCGACAAAAGAGATAACACCCCCCCATTACGTCATGCTTCAGAAATGTGGAAAATGGTCCGTTTTCAAATGTTTTATTTTTGAACGTCAGTTCACATTTGTAGGTGGATCATCAGTGTTAGAGCTAAAATTAGCATGTTTAAAGTGATTTTCATGCTTCCAGGGGCCCTAAACACAAGATTTATGGAATTGGTTAAAAGTGCATGAAAATGGCCAATTTACTCACTCTGAGTTCTCAAAAAGGGTTTCTTCACCCCGGGAAGTTAATTAAATACAATTTGGAGGCATTTAATGTTCAAGCAAAAACGGCTGATTTTTGACAAAAGAGATAACACCCCCCCATTACGTCATGCTTCAGAAATGTGGAAAATGGTCCATTTTCAAATGTTTTATTTTTGAACGTCAGTTCACATTTGTAGGTGGATCATCAGTGTTAGAGCTAAAATTAGCACGTTTAAAGTGATTTTCATGCTTCCAGGGGCTCGGGAAGTGAATTAAATACTATTTGGAGGCATTTAATGTTCAAGCAAAAACAGCTGATTTTCGACAAAAGAGATAACACCCCCCCATTACGTCATGCTTCAGAAATGTGGAAAATGGTCCGTTTCAAATGTTTTATTTTTGAACGTCAGTTCACATTTGTAGGTGGATCATCAGTGTTAGAGCTAAAATTAGCATGTTTAAAGTGATTTTCATGCTTCCAGAGGCCCTAAACACAAGATTTATGGAATGGTTAAAAGTGCATGAAAATGGCCAATTTACTCACTCCGAGTTCTCAAAAGGGGTTTCTTCACCCCGGGAAGTTAATTAAATACCATTTGGAGGCATTTAATGTTCGAGCAAAAACGGCTGATTTTCGACAAAAGAGATAACACCCCCCCATTACGTCATGCTTCAGAAATGTGGAAAATGGTCCGTTTTCAAATGTTTTATTTTTGAACGTCAGTTCACATTTGTAGGTGGATCATCAGTGTTAGAGCTAAAATTAGCATGTTTAAAGTGATTTTCATGCTTCCAGGGGCCCTAAACACAAGATTTATGGAATGGTTAAAAGTGCATGAAAATGGCCAATTTACTCACTCTGAGTTCTCAAAAAGGGTTTCTTCACCCTGGGAAGTTAATTAAATACCATTTGGAGGCATTTAATGTTCGAGCAAAAACGGCTGATTTTCGACAAAAGAGATAACACCCCCCCATTACGTCATGCTTCAGAAATGTGGAAAATGGTCCGTTTTCAAATGTTTTATTTTTGAACGTCAGTTCACATTTGTAGGTGGATCATCAGTGTTAGAGCTAAAATTAGCATGTTTAAAATGATTTTCATGCTTCCAGAGGCCCTAAACACAAGATTTATGGAATGGTTAAAAGTGCATGAAAATGGCAAATTTACTCACTCCGAGTTCTCAAAAAGGGTTTCTTCACCCCGGGAAGGTAATTAAATACCATTTAGAGGCATTTAATGGTCGAGCAAAAACGGCTGATTTTCGACAAAAGAGATAACACCCCCCCCATTACGTCATGCTTCAGAAATGTGGAAAATGGTCCGTTTTCAAATGTTTTATTTTTGAACGTCAGTTCACATTTGTAGGTGGATCATCAGTGTTAGAGCTAAAATTAGCATGTTTAAAGTGATTTTCATGCTTCCAGGGGCTCGGGAAGTGAATTAAATACTATTTGGAGGCATTTAATGTTCGAGCAAAAACGGCTGATTTTCGACAAAAGAGATAACACCCCCCCATTACGTCATGCTTCAGAAATGTGGAAAATGGTCCGTTTTCAAATGTTTTATTTTTGAACGTCAGTTCACATTTGTAGGTGGATCATCAGTGTTAGAGCTAAAATTAGCATGTTTAAAGTGATTTTCATGCTTCCAGAGGCCCTAAACACAAGATTTATGGAATGGTTAAAAGTACATGAAAATGGCCAATTTACTCACTCCCAGTTCTCAAAAAGGGTTTCTTCACCCCGGGAAGTTAATTAAATACCATTTGGAGGCATTTAATGTTCAAGCAAAAACGGCTGATTTTTGACAAAAGAGATAACACCCCCCCATTACGTCATGCTTCAGAAATGTGGAAAATGGTCCGTTTTCAAATGTTTTATTTTTGAACGTCAGTTCACATTTGTAGGTGGATCATCAGTGTTAGAGCTAAAATTAGCATGTTTAAAGTGATTTTCATGCTTCCAGGGGCTCGGGAAGTGAATTAAATACTATTTGGAGGCATTTAATGTTCAAGCAAAAACAGCTGATGTTCGACAAAAGAGATAACACCCCCCCATTATGTCATGCTTCAGAAATGTGGAAAATGGTCCGTTTTCAAATGTTTTATTTTTGAACGTCAGTTCACATTCGTAGGTGGATCATCAGTGTTAGAGCTAAAATTAGCATGTTTAAAGTGATTTTCATGCTTCCAGGGGCTCGGGAAGTGAATTAAATACTATTTGGAGGCATTTAATGTTCAAGCAAAAACGGCTGATTTTCGACAAAAGAGATAACACCCCCCCATTACGTCATGCTTCAGAAATGTGGAAAATGGTCCGTTTTCAAATGTTTTATTTTTGAACGTCAGTTCACATTTGAAGGTGGATCATCAATGTTAGAGCTAAAATTAGCATGTTTAAAGTGATTTTCATGCTTCCAGGGGCCCTAAACACAAGATTTATGGAATTGGTTAAAAGTGCATGAAAATGGCCAATTTACTCACTCTGAGTTCTCAAAAAGGGTTTCTTCACCCCGGGAAGTTAATTAAATACCATTTGGAGGCATTTAATGTTCAAGCAAAAACAGCTGATTTTTGACAAAAGAGATAACACCCCCCCATTACGTCATGCTTCAGAAATGTGGAAAATGGTTCGTTTTCAAATGTTTTATTTTTGAACGTCAGTTCACATTCGTAGGTGGATCATCAGTGTTAGAGCTAACATTAGCATGTTTAAAGTGATTTTCATGCTTCCAGGGGCCCTAAACACAAGATTTATGGAATGGTTAAAAGTGCATGAAAATGGCCAATTTACTCACTCCGAGTTCTCAAAAAGGGTTTCTTCACCCCGGGAAGTTAATTAAATACCATTTGGAGGCATTTAATGTTCAAGCAAAAACGGCTGATTTTCGACAAAAGAGATAACATCCCCCCCATTACGTCAAGCTTCAGAAATGTGGAAAATGGTCCGTTTTCAAATGTTTTATTTTTGAACGTCAGTTCACATTTGTAGGTGGATCATCAGTGTTAGAGCTAAAATTAGCATGTTTAAAGTGATTTTCATGCTTCCAGGGGCTCGCGAAGTGAATTAAATACTATTTGGAGGCATTTAATGTTCAAGCAAAAACGGCTGATTTTCAACAAAAGAGATAACACCCCCCCATTACGTCATGCTTCAGAAATGTGGAAAATGGTCCGTTTTCCAATGTTTTATTTTTGAACGTCAGTTCACATTTGTAGGTGGATCATCAGTGTTAGAGCTAAAATTAGCATGTTTAAAGGGATTTTCATGCTTCCAGGGGCCCTAAACACAAGATTTATGGAATGGTTAAAAGTGCATGAAAATGGCCAATTTACTCACTCTGAGTTCTCAAAAAGGGTTTCTTCACCCTGGGAAGTTAATTAAATACCATTTGGAGGCATTTAATGTTCGAGCAAAAACGGCTGATTTTCGACAAAAGAGATAACACCCCCCCATTACGTCATGTTTCAGAAATGTGGAAAATGGTCCGTTTTCAAATGTTTTATTTTTGAACGTCAGTTCACATTTGTAGGTGGATCATCAGTGTTAGAGCTAAAATTAGCATGTTGAAAGTGATTTTCATGCTTCCAGGGGCCCTAAACACAAGATTTATGGAATGGTTAAAAGTGCATGAAAATGGCCAATTTACTCACTCTGAGTTCTCAAAAAGGGTTTCTTCACCCCGGGAAGTTAATTAAATACCATTTGGAGGCATTTAATGTTCAAGCAAAAACGGCTGATTTTCGACAAAAGAGATAACACCCCCCCATTACGTCATGCTTCAGAAATGTGGAAAATGGTCCGTTTTCAAATGTTTTATTTTTGAACGGCAGTTCACATTTGTAGGTGGATCATCAGTGTTAGAGCTAAAATTAGCATGTTTAAAGTGATTTTCATGCTTCCAGGGGCTCGGGAAGTGAAGTAAATACTATTTGGAGGCATTTAATGTTCAAGCAAAAACGGCTGATTTTCGACAAAAGAGATAACACCCTCCCATTACGTCATGGTTCAGAAATGTGGAAAATGGTCCGTTTTCAAATGTTTTATTTTTGAACGTCAGTTCACATTTGTAGGTGGATCATCAGTGTTAGAGCTAAAATTAGCATGTTTAAAGTGATTTTCATGCTTCCAGGGGCCCTAAACACAAGATTTATGGAATGGTTAAAAGTGCATGAAAATGGCCAATTTACTCACTCTGAGTTCTCAAAAAGGGTTTCTTCACCCTGGGAAGTTAATTAAATATCATTTGGAGGCATTTAATGTTCGAGCAAAAACGGCTGATTTTCGACAAAAGAGATAACACCCCCCCATTACGTCATGTTTCAGAAATGTGGAAAATGGTCCGTTTTCAAATGTTTTATTTTTGAACGTCAGTTCACATTTGTAGGTGGATCATCAGTGTTAGAGCTAAAATTAGCATGTTTAAAGTGATTTTCATGCTTCCAGGGGCCCTAAACACAAGATTTATGGAATGGTTAAAAGTGCATGAAAATGGCCAATTTACTCACTCTGAGTTCTCAAAAAGGGTTTCTTCACCCCGGGAAGTTAATTAAATACCATTTGGAGGCATTTAATGTTCAAGCAAAAACGGCTGATTTTCGACAAAAGACATAACACCCCCCATTACGTCATGCTTCAGAAATGTGGAAAAGGGTCCGTTTTCAAATGTTTTATTTTTGAACGTCAGTTCACATTTGTAGGTGGATCATCAGTGTTAGAGCTAAAATTAGCATGTTTAAAGTGATTTTCATGCTTCCAGGGGCCCTAAACACAAGATTTATGGAATGGTTAAAAGTGCATGAAAATGGCCAATTTACTCACTCTGAGTTCTCAAAAAGGGTTTCTTCACCCCGGGAAGTTAATTAAATACCATTTGGAGGCATTTAATGTTCACGCCAAAACGGCTGATTTTCGACAAAAGCGATAACACCCCCCCATTACGTCATGCTTCAGAAATGTGGAAAATGGTCCGTTTTCAAATGTTTTATTTTTGAACTTCAGTTCACATTTGTAGGTGGATCATCAGTGTTAGAGCTAAAATTAGCATGTTTAAAGTTATTTTCATGCTTCCAGGGGCTCGGGAAGTGAATTAAATACTATTTGGAGGCATTTAATGTTCGAGCAAAAATGGCTGATTTTCGACAAAAGAGATAACACCCCCCCATTACGTCATGCTTCAGAAATGTGGAAAATGGTCCGTTTTCAAATGTTTTATTTTTGAACGTCAGTTCACATTTGTAGGTGGATCATCAGTGTTAGAGCTAAAATTAGCATGTTTAAAGTGATTTTCATGCTTCCAGAGGCCCTAAACACAAGATTTATGGAATGGTTAAAAGTGCATGAAAATGGCCAATTTACTCACTCCCAGTTCTCAAAAAGGGTTTCTTCACCCCGGGAAGTTAATTAAATACCATTTGGAGGCATTTAATGTTCGAGCAAAAACAGCAGATTTTCGACAAAAGAGATAACACCCCCCCATTACGTCATGCTTCAGAAATGTGGAAAATGGTCCGTTTTCAAATGTTTTATTTTTGAACGTCAGTTCACATTTGTAGGTGGATCATCAGTGTTAGAGCTAAAATTAGCATGTTTAAAGTGATTTTCATGCTTCCAGGGGCCCTAAACACAAGATTTATGGAATGGTTAAAAGTGCATGAAAATGGCCAATTTACTCACTCTGAGTTCTCAAAAAGGGTTTCTTCACCCCGGGAAGTTAATTAAATACCATTTGGAGGCATTTAATGTTCAAGCAAAAACGGCTGATTTTTGACAAAAGAGATAACACCCCCCCATTACGTCATGCTTCAGAAATGTGGAAAATGGTCCGTTTTCAAATGCTTTATTTTTGAACGTCAGTTCACATTTGTAGGTGGATCATCAGTGTTAGAGCTAAAATTAGCATGTTTAAAGTGATTTTCATGCTTCCAGGGGCTCGGGAAGTGAATTAAATACTATTTGGAGGCATTTAATGTTCAAGCAAAAACAGCTGATTTTCGACAAAAGAGATAACACCCCCCCATTACGTCATGCTTCAGAAATGTGGAAAATGGTCCGTTTTCAAATGTTTTATTTTTGAACGTCAGTTCACATTTGTAGGTGGATCATCAGTGTTAGAGCTAAAATTAGCATGTTTAAAGTGATTTTCATGCTTCCAGGGGCCCTAAACACAAGATTTATGGAATGGTTAAAAGTGCATGAAAATGGCCAATTTACTCACTCTGAGTTCTCAAAAAGGGTTTCTTCACCCCGGGAAGTTAATTAAATACCATTTGGAGGCATTTAATGTTCGAGCAAAAACAGCTGATTTTCGACAAAAGAGATAACACCCCCCCCATTACGTCATGCTTCAGAAATGTGGAAAATGGTCCGTTTTCAAATGTTTTATTTTTGAACTTCAGTTCACATTTGTAGGTGGATCATCAGTGTTAGAGCTAAAATTAGCATGTTTAAAGTTATTTTCATGCTTCCAGGGGCTCGGGAAGTGAATTAAATACTATTTGGAGGCATTTAATGTTCGAGCAAAAATGGCTGATTTTCGACAAAAGAGATAACACCCCCCCATTACGTCATGCTTCAGAAATGTGGAAAATGGTCCTTTTTCAAATGTTTTATTTTTGAACGTCAGTTCACATTTGTAGGTGGATCATCAGTGTTAGAGCTAAAATTAGCATGTTTAAAGTGATTTTCATGCTTCCAGAGGCCCTAAACACAAGATTTATGGAATGGTTAAAAGTGCATGAAAATGGCCAATTTACTCACTCCCAGTTCTCAAAAAGGGTTTCTTCACCCCGGGAAGTTAATTAAATACCATTTGTAGGCATTTAATGTTCGAGCAAAAACAGCAGATTTTCGACAAAAGAGATAACATCCCCCCATTACGTCATGCTTCAGAAATGTGGAAAATGGTCCGTTTTCAAATGTTTTATTTTTGAACGTCAGTTCACATTTGTAGGTGGATCATCAGTGTTAGAGCTAAAATTAGCATGTTTAAAGTGATTTTCATGCTTCCAGGGGCCCTAAACACAAGATTTATGGAATGGTTAAAAGTGCATGAAAATGGCCAATTTACTCACTCTGAGTTCTCAAAAAGGGTTTCTTCACCCCGGGAAGTTAATTAAATACCATTTGGAGGCATTTAATGTTCGAGCAAAAACGGCTGATTTTCGACAAAAGAGATAACACCCCCCCATTACGTCATACTTCAGAAATGTGGAAAATGGTCTGTTTTCAAATGTTTTATTTTTAGACGTCAGTTCACATTTGTAGGTGGATCATCAGTGTTAGAGCTAAAATTAGCATGTTTAAAGTGATTTTCATCCTTCCAGAGGCCCTAAACACAAGATTTATGGAATGGTTAAAAGTGCATGAAAATGGCCAATTTACTCACTCCGAGTTCTCAAAAAGGGTTTCTTCACCCCGGGAAGTTAATTAAATACCATTTGGAGGCATTTAATGTTCGAGCAAAAACGGCTGATTTTCGACAAAAGAGATAACACCCCCCCATTACGTCAAACTTCAGAAATGTGGAAAATGGTCTGTTTTCAAATGTTTTATTTTTGAACGTCAGTTCACATTTGTAGGTGGATCATCAGTGTTAGACCTAAAATTAGCATGTTTAAAGTGATTTTCATGCTTCCAGAGGCCCTAAACACAAGATTTATGGAATGGTTAAAAGTGCATGAAAATGGCCAATTTACTCACTCCGAGTTCTCAAAAAGGGTTTCTTCACCCCGGGAAGTTAATTAAATACTATTTGGAGGCATTTAATGTTCGAGCAAAAACGGCTGATTTTCGACAAAAGAGATAACACCCCCCCCCATTACGTCATGCTTCAGAAATGTGGAAAATGGTCCGTTTTCTAATGTTTTATTTTTGAACGTCAGTTCACATTTGTAGGTGGATCATCAGTGTTCGAGCTAAAATTAGCATGTTTAAAGTGATTTTCATGCTTCCAGGGGCCCTAAACACAAGATTTATGGAATGGTTAAAAGTGCATGAAAATGGCCAATTTACTCACTCTGAGTTCTCAAAAAGGGTTTCTTCACCCCGGGAAGTTAATTAAATACCATTTGGAGGCATTTAATGTTCAAGCAAAAACGGCTGATTTTCGACAAAAGCGATAACACCCCCCCATTACGTCATGCTTCAGAAATGTGGAAAATGGTCCGTTTTCAAATGTTTTATTTTTGAACGTCAGTTCACGTTTGTAGGTGGATCATCAGTGTTAGAGCTAAAATTAGCATGTTTAAAGTGATTTTCATGCTTCCAGGGGCTCGGGAAGTGAATTAAATACTATTTGGAGGCATTTAATGTTCAAGCAAAAACGGCTGATTTTCGACAAAAGAGATAACACCCCCCTAATACGTCATGCTTCAGAAATGTGGAAAATGGTCTGTTTTCAAATGTTTTATTTTTGAACGTCAGTTCACATTTGTAGGTGGATCATCAGTGTTAGAGCTAAAATTAGCATGTTTAAAGTGATTTTCATGCTTCCAGGGGCCCTAAACACAAGATTTATGGAATGGTTAAAAGTGCATGAAAATGGCCAATTTACTCACTCCGAGTTCTCAAAAAGGGTTTCTTCACCCCGGGAAGTTAATTAAATACCATTTGGAGGCATTTAATGTTCAAGCAAAAACGGCTGATTTTCGACAAAAGAGATAACACCCCCCCATTACGTCATGCTTCAGAAATGTGGAAAATAGTCCGTTTTCAAATGTTTTATTTTTGAACGTCAGTTCACATTTGTAGGTGGATCATCAGTGTTAGAGCTAAAATTAGCATGTTTAAAATGATTTTCATGCTTCCAGAGGCCCTAAACACAAGATTTATGGAATGGTTAAAAGTGCATGAAAATGGCAAATTTACTCACTCCGAGTTCTCAAAAAGGGTTTCTTCACCCCGGGAAGGTAATTAAATACCATTTGGAGGCATTTAATGGTCGAGCAAAAACGGCTGATTTTCGACAAAAGAGATAACACCCCCCCATTACGTCATGCTTCAGAAATGTGGAAAATGGTCCGTTTTCAAATGTTTTATTTTTGAACGTCAGTTCACATTTGTAGGTGGATCATCAGTGTTAGAGCTAAAATTAGCATGTTTAAAGTGATGTTAATGCTTTCAGGGGCTCGGGAAGTGAATTAAATACTATTTGGAGGCATTTAATGTTCAAGCAAAAACAGCTGATTTTCGACAAAAGAGATAACACCCCCCCATTACGTCATGCTTCAGAAATGTGGAAAATGGTCCGTTTTCAAATGTTTTATTTTTGAACGTCAGTTCACATTTGTAGGTGGATCATCAGTGTTAGAGCTAAAATTAGCATGTTTAAAGTGATTTTCATGCTTCCAGGGGCCCTAAACACAAGATTTATGGAATTGGTTAAAAGTGCATGAAAATGGCCAATTTACTCACTCTGAGTTCTCAAAAAGGGTTTCTTCACCCCGGGAAGTTAATTAAATACAATTTGGAGGCATTTAATGTTCAAGCAAAAACGGCTGATTTTTGACAAAAGAGATAACACCCCCCCATTACGTCATGCTTCAGAAATGTGGAAAATGGTCCATTTTCAAATGTTTTATTTTTGAACGTCAGTTCACATTTGTAGGTGGATCATCAGTGTTAGAGCTAAAATTAGCACGTTTAAAGTGATTTTCATGCTTCCAGGGGCTCGGGAAGTGAATTAAATACTATTTGGAGGCATTTAATGTTCAAGCAAAAACAGCTGATTTTCGACAAAAGAGATAACACCCCCCATTACGTCATGCTTCAGAAATGTGGAAAATGGTCCGTTTTCAAATGTTTTATTTTTGAACGTCAGTTCACAGTTGTAGGTGGATCATCAGTGTTAGAGCTAAAATTAGCATGTTTAAAGTGATTTTCATGCTTCCAGGGGCCCTAAACACAAGATTTATGGAATGGTTAAAAGTGCATGAAAATGGCCAATTTACTCACTCCGAGTTCTCAAAAAGGGTTTCTTCACCCCGGGAAGTTAATTAAATACCATTTGGAGGCATTTAATGTTCAAGCAAAAACGGCTGATTTTCGACAAAAGAGATAACACCCCCCCATTACGTCATGCTTCAGAAATGTGGAAAATAGTCCGTTTTCAAATGTTTTATTTTTGAACGTCAGTTCACATTTGTAGGTGGATCATCAGTGTTAGAGCTAACATTAGCATGTTTAAAGTGATTTTCATGCTTCCGGGGGCCCTAAACACAAGATTTATGGAATGGTTAAAAGTGCATGAAAATGGCCAATTTACTCACTCCGAGTTCTCAAAAAGGGTTTCTTCACCCCGGGAAGTTAATTAAATACCATTTGGAGGCATTTAATGTTCGAGCAAAAACAGCTGATTTTCTACAAAAGAGATAACACCCCCCCATTACGTCATGCTTCAGAAATGTGGAAAATGGTCAGTTTTCAAATGTTTTATTTTTGAACGTCAGTTCACATTTGTAGGTGGATCATCAGTGTTAGAGCTAAAATTAGCATGTTTAAAGTGATTTTCATGCTTCCAGGGGCCCTAAACACAAGATTTATGGAATGGTTAAAAGTGCATGAAAATGGCCAATTTACTCACTCTGAGTTCTCAAAAAGGGTTTCTTCACCCCGGGAAGTTAATTAAATACCATTTGGAGGCATTTAATGTTCGAGCAAAAACAGCTGATTTTCGACAAAAGAGATAACACCCCCCCCATTACGTCATGCTTCAGAAATGTGGAAAATGGTCCGTTTTCAAATGTTTTATTTTTGAACTTCAGTTCACATTTGTAGGTGGATCATCAGTGTTAGAGCTAAAATTAGCATGTTTAAAGTTATTTTCATGCTTCCAGGGGCTCGGGAAGTGAATTAAATACTATTTGGAGGCATTTAATGTTCGAGCAAAAATGGCTGATTTTCGACAAAAGAGATAACACCCCCCCATTACGTCATGCTTCAGAAATGTGGAAAATGGTCCTTTTTCAAATGTTTTATTTTTGAACGTCAGTTCACATTTGTAGGTGGATCATCAGTGTTAGAGCTAAAATTAGCATGTTTAAAGTGATTTTCATGCTTCCAGAGGCCCTAAACACAAGATTTATGGAATGGTTAAAAGTGCATGAAAATGGCCAATTTACTCACTCCCAGTTCTCAAAAAGGGTTTCTTCACCCCGGGAAGTTAATTAAATACCATTTGTAGGCATTTAATGTTCGAGCAAAAACAGCAGATTTTCGACAAAAGAGATAACATCCCCCCATTACGTCATGCTTCAGAAATGTGGAAAATGGTCCGTTTTCAAATGTTTTATTTTTGAACGTCAGTTCACATTTGTAGGTGGATCATCAGTGTTAGAGCTAAAATTAGCATGTTTAAAGTGATTTTCATGCTTCCAGGGGCCCTAAACACAAGATTTATGGAATGGTTAAAAGTGCATGAAAATGGCCAATTTACTCACTCTGAGTTCTCAAAAAGGGTTTCTTCACCCCGGGAAGTTAATTAAATACCATTTGGAGGCATTTAATGTTCGAGCAAAAACGGCTGATTTTCGACAAAAGAGATAACACCCCCCCATTACGTCATACTTCAGAAATGTGGAAAATGGTCTGTTTTCAAATGTTTTATTTTTAGACGTCAGTTCACATTTGTAGGTGGATCATCAGTGTTAGAGCTAAAATTAGCATGTTTAAAGTGATTTTCATGCTTCCAGAGGCCCTAAACACAAGATTTATGGAATGGTTAAAAGTGCATGAAAATGGCCAATTTACTCACTCCGAGTTCTCAAAAAGGGTTTCTTCACCCCGGGAAGTTAATTAAATACCATTTGGAGGCATTTAATGTTCGAGCAAAAACGGCTGATTTTCGACAAAAGAGATAACACCCCCCCATTACGTCAAACTTCAGAAATGTGGAAAATGGTCTGTTTTCAAATGTTTTATTTTTGAACGTCAGTTCACATTTGTAGGTGGATCATCAGTGTTAGAGCTAAAATTAGCATGTTTAAAGTGATTTTCATGCTTCCAGAGGCCCTAAACACAAGATTTATGGAATGGTTAAAAGTGCATGAAAATGGCCAATTTACTCACTCCGAGTTCTCAAAAAGGGTTTCTTCACCCCGGGAAGTTAATTAAATACTATTTGGAGGCATTTAATGTTCGAGCAAAAACGGCTGATTTTCGACAAAAGAGATAACACCCCCCCCCCATTACGTCATGCTTCAGAAATGTGGAAAATGGTCCGTTTTCTAATGTTTTATTTTTGAACGTCAGTTCACATTTGTAGGTGGATCATCAGTGTTCGAGCTAAAATTAGCATGTTTAAAGTGATTTTCATGCTTCCAGGGGCCCTAAACACAAGATTTATGGAATGGTTAAAAGTGCATGAAAATGGCCAATTTACTCACTCTGAGTTCTCAAAAAGGGTTTCTTCACCCCGGGAAGTTAATTAAATACCATTTGGAGGCATTTAATGTTCAAGCAAAAACGGCTGATTTTCGACAAAAGCGATAACACCCCCCCATTACGTCATGCTTCAGAAATGTGGAAAATGGTCCGTTTTCAAATGTTTTATTTTTGAACGTCAGTTCACGTTTGTAGGTGGATCATCAGTGTTAGAGCTAAAATTAGCATGTTTAAAGTGATTTTCATGCTTCCAGGGGCTCGGGAAGTGAATTAAATACTATTTGGAGGCATTTAATGTTCAAGCAAAAACGGCTGATTTTCGACAAAAGAGATAACACCCCCCTAATACGTCATGCTTCAGAAATGTGGAAAATGGTCTGTTTTCAAATGTTTTATTTTTGAACGTCAGTTCACATTTGTAGGTGGATCATCAGTGTTAGAGCTAAAATTAGCATGTTTAAAGTGATTTTCATGCTTCCAGGGGCCCTAAACACAAGATTTATGGAATGGTTAAAAGTGCATGAAAATGGCCAATTTACTCACTCCGAGTTCTCAAAAAGGGTTTCTTCACCCCGGGAAGTTAATTAAATACCATTTGGAGGCATTTAATGTTCAAGCAAAAACGGCTGATTTTCGACAAAAGAGATAACACCCCCCCATTACGTCATGCTTCAGAAATGTGGAAAATAGTCCGTTTTCAAATGTTTTATTTTTGAACGTCAGTTCACATTTGTAGGTGGATCATCAGTGTTAGAGCTAACATTATCATGTTTAAAGTGATTTTCATGCTTCCAGGGGCCCTAAACACATGATTTATGGAATGGTTAAAAGTGCATGAAAATGGCCAATTTACTCACTCCGAGTTCTCAAAAAGGGTTTCTTCACCCCGGGAAGTTAATTAAATACCATTTGGAGGCATTTAATGTTCGAGCAAAAACAGCTGATTTTCTACAAAAGAGATAACACCCCCCCATTACGTCAGGCTTCAGAAATGTGGAAAATGGTCAGTTTTCAAATGTTTTATTTTTGAACGTCAGTTCACATTTGTAGGTGGATCATCAGTGTTAGAGCTAAAATTAGCATGTTTAAAGTGATTTTCATGCTTCCAGGGGCCCTAAACACAAGATTTATGGAATGGTTAAAAGTGCATGAAAATGGCCAATTTACTCACTCTGAGTTCTCAAAAAGGGTTTCTTCACCCCGGGAAGTTAATTAAATACCATTTGGAGGCATTTAATGTTCAAGCAAAAACGGCTGATTTTTGACAAAAGAGATAACACCCCCCCATTACGTCATGCTTCAGAAATGTGGAAAATGGTCCGTTTTCAAATGTTTTATTTTTGAACGTCAGTTCACATTTGTAGGTGGATCATCGGTGTTAGAGCTAAAATTAGCATGTTTAAAGTGATTTTCATGCTTCCAGGGGCTCGCGAAGTGAATTAAATACTATTTGGAGGCATTTAATGTTCAAGCAAAAACGGCTGATTTTCAACAAAAGAGATAACACCCCCCCATTACGTCATACTTCAGAAATGTGGAAAATGGTCTGTTTTCAAATGTTTTATTTTTGAACGTCAGTTCACATTTGTAGGTGGATCATCAGTGTTAGAGCTAAAATTAGCATGTTTAAAGTGATTTTCATGCTTCCAGAGGCCCTAAACACAAGATTTATGGAATGGTTAAAAGTGCATGAAAATGGCCAATTTACTCACTCCGAGTTCTCAAAAAGGGTTTCTTCACCCCGGGAAGTTAATTAAATACCATTTGGAGGCATTTAATGTTCGAGCAAAAACGGCTGATTTTCGACAAAAGAGATAACACCCCCCCATTACGTCAAACTTCAGAAATGTGGAAAATGGTCTGTTTTCAAATGTTTTATTTTTGAACGTCAGTTCACATTTGTAGGTGGATCATCAGTGTTAGAGCTAAAATTAGCATGTTTAAAGTGATTTTCATGCTTCCAGAGGCCCTAAACACAAGATTTATGGAATGGTTAAAAGTGCATGAAAATGGCCAATTTACTCACTCCGAGTTCTCAAAAAGGGTTTCTTCACCCCGGGAAGTTAATTAAATACTATTTGGAGGCATTTAATGTTCGAGCAAAAACGGCTGATTTTCGACAAAAGAGATAACACCCCCCCCCCATTACGTCATGCTTCAGAAATGTGGAAAATGGTCCGTTTTCTAATGTTTTATTTTTGAACGTCAGTTCACATTTGTAGGTGGATCATCAGTGTTCGAGCTAAAATTAGCATGTTTAAAGTGATTTTCATGCTTCCAGGGGCCCTAAACACAAGATTTATGGAATGGTTAAAAGTGCATGAAAATGGCCAATTTACTCACTCTGAGTTCTCAAAAAGGGTTTCTTCACCCCGGGAAGTTAATTAAATACCATTTGGAGGCATTTAATGTTCAAGCAAAAACGGCTGATTTTCGACAAAAGCGATAACACCCCCCCATTACGTCATGCTTCAGAAATGTGGAAAATGGTCCGTTTTCAAATGTTTTATTTTTGAACGTCAGTTCACGTTTGTAGGTGGATCATCAGTGTTAGAGCTAAAATTAGCATGTTTAAAGTGATTTTCATGCTTCCAGGGGCTCGGGAAGTGAATTAAATACTATTTGGAGGCATTTAATGTTCAAGCAAAAACGGCTGATTTTCGACAAAAGAGATAACACCCCCCTAATACGTCATGCTTCAGAAATGTGGAAAATGGTCTGTTTTCAAATGTTTTATTTTTGAACGTCAGTTCACATTTGTAGGTGGATCATCAGTGTTAGAGCTAAAATTAGCATGTTTAAAGTGATTTTCATGCTTCCAGGGGCCCTAAACACAAGATTTATGGAATGGTTAAAAGTGCATGAAAATGGCCAATTTACTCACTCCGAGTTCTCAAAAAGGGTTTCTTCACCCCGGGAAGTTAATTAAATACCATTTGGAGGCATTTAATGTTCAAGCAAAAACGGCTGATTTTCGACAAAAGAGATAACACCCCCCCATTACGTCATGCTTCAGAAATGTGGAAAATAGTCCGTTTTCAAATGTTTTATTTTTGAACGTCAGTTCACATTTGTAGGTGGATCATCAGTGTTAGAGCTAACATTATCATGTTTAAAGTGATTTTCATGCTTCCAGGGGCCCTAAACACATGATTTATGGAATGGTTAAAAGTGCATGAAAATGGCCAATTTACTCACTCCGAGTTCTCAAAAAGGGTTTCTTCACCCCGGGAAGTTAATTAAATACCATTTGGAGGCATTTAATGTTCGAGCAAAAACAGCTGATTTTCTACAAAAGAGATAACACCCCCCCATTACGTCAGGCTTCAGAAATGTGGAAAATGGTCAGTTTTCAAATGTTTTATTTTTGAACGTCAGTTCACATTTGTAGGTGGATCATCAGTGTTAGAGCTAAAATTAGCATGTTTAAAGTGATTTTCATGCTTCCAGGGGCCCTAAACACAAGATTTATGGAATGGTTAAAAGTGCATGAAAATGGCCAATTTACTCACTCTGAGTTCTCAAAAAGGGTTTCTTCACCCCGGGAAGTTAATTAAATACCATTTGGAGGCATTTAATGTTCAAGCAAAAACGGCTGATTTTTGACAAAAGAGATAACACCCCCCCATTACGTCATGCTTCAGAAATGTGGAAAATGGTCCGTTTTCAAATGTTTTATTTTTGAACGTCAGTTCACATTTGTAGGTGGATCATCGGTGTTAGAGCTAAAATTAGCATGTTTAAAGTGATTTTCATGCTTCCAGGGGCTCGCGAAGTGAATTAAATACTATTTGGAGGCATTTAATGTTCAAGCAAAAACGGCTGATTTTCAACAAAAGAGATAACACCCCCCCATTACGTCATGCTTCAAAAATGTGGAAAATGGTCCGTTTCAAATGTTTTATTTTTGAACGTCAGTTCACATTTGTAGGTGGATCATCAGTGTTAGAGCTAAAATTAGCATGTTTAAAGTGATTTTCATGCTTCCAGAGGCCCTAAACACAAGATTTATGGAATGGTTAAAAGTGCATGAAAATGGCCAATTTACTCACTCCGAGTTCTCAAAAAGGGTTTCTTCACCCCGGGAAGTTAATTAAATACCATTTGGAGGCATTTAATGTTCGAGCAAAAACGGCTGATTTTCGACAAAAGAGATAACACCCCCCCATTACGTCATGCTTCAGAAATGTGGAAAATGGTCCGTTTTCAAATGTTTTATTTTTGAACGTCAGTTCACATTTGTAGGTGGATCATCAGTGTTAGAGCTAAAATTAGCATGTTTAAAATGATTTTCATGCTTCCAGAGGCCCTAAACACAAGATTTATGGAATGGTTAAAAGTGCATGAAAATGGCAAATTTACTCACTCCGAGTTCTCAAAAAGGGTTTCTTCACCCCGGGAAGGTAATTAAATACCATTTGGAGGCATTTAATGGTCGAGCAAAAACGGCTGATTTTCGACAAAAGAGATAACACCCCCCCATTACGTCATGCTTCAGAAATGTGGAAAATGGTCCGTTTTCAAATGTTTTATTTTTGAACGTCAGTTCACATTTGTAGGTGGATCATCAGTGTTAGAGCTAAAATTAGCATGTTTAAAGTGATGTTAATGCTTTCAGGGGCTCGGGAAGTGAATTAAATACTATTTGGAGGCATTTAATGTTCAAGCAAAAACAGCTGATTTTCGACAAAAGAGATAACACCCCCCCATTACGTCATGCTTCAGAAATGTGGAAAATGGTCCGTTTTCAAATGTTTTATTTTTGAACGTCAGTTCACATTTGTAGGTGGATCATCAGTGTTAGAGCTAAAATTAGCATGTTTAAAGTGATTTTCATGCTTCCAGGGGCCCTAAACACAAGATTTATGGAATTGGTTAAAAGTGCATGAAAATGGCCAATTTACTCACTCTGAGTTCTCAAAAAGGGTTTCTTCACCCCGGGAAGTTAATTAAATACAATTTGGAGGCATTTAATGTTCAAGCAAAAACGGCTGATTTTTGACAAAAGAGATAACACCCCCCCATTACGTCATGCTTCAGAAATGTGGAAAATGGTCCATTTTCAAATGTTTTATTTTTGAACGTCAGTTCACATTTGTAGGTGGATCATCAGTGTTAGAGCTAAAATTAGCACGTTTAAAGTGATTTTCATGCTTCCAGGGGCTCGGGAAGTGAATTAAATACTATTTGGAGGCATTTAATGTTCAAGCAAAAACAGCTGATTTTCGACAAAAGAGATAACACCCCCCATTACGTCATGCTTCAGAAATGTGGAAAATGGTCCGTTTTCAAATGTTTTATTTTTGAACGTCAGTTCACAGTTGTAGGTGGATCATCAGTGTTAGAGCTAAAATTAGCATGTTTAAAGTGATTTTCATGCTTCCAGGGGCCCTAAACACAAGATTTATGGAATGGTTAAAAGTGCATGAAAATGGCCAATTTACTCACTCCGAGTTCTCAAAAAGGGTTTCTTCACCCCGGGAAGTTAATTAAATACCATTTGGAGGCATTTAATGTTCAAGCAAAAACGGCTGATTTTCGACAAAAGAGATAACACCCCCCCATTACGTCATGCTTCAGAAATGTGGAAAATAGTCCGTTTTCAAATGTTTTATTTTTGAACGTCAGTTCACATTTGTAGGTGGATCATCAGTGTTAGAGCTAACATTAGCATGTTTAAAGTGATTTTCATGCTTCCGGGGGCCCTAAACACAAGATTTATGGAATGGTTAAAAGTGCATGAAAATGGCCAATTTACTCACTCCGAGTTCTCAAAAAGGGTTTCTTCACCCCGGGAAGTTAATTAAATACCATTTGGAGGCATTTAATGTTCGAGCAAAAACAGCTGATTTTCTACAAAAGAGATAACACCCCCCCATTACGTCATGCTTCAGAAATGTGGAAAATGGTCAGTTTTCAAATGTTTTATTTTTGAACGTCAGTTCACATTTGTAGGTGGATCATCAGTGTTAGAGCTAAAATTAGCATGTTTAAAGTGATTTTCATGCTTCCAGGGGCCCTAAACACAAGATTTATGGAATGGTTAAAAGTGCATGAAAATGGCCAATTTACTCACTCTGAGTTCTCAAAAAGGGTTTCTTCACCCCGGGAAGTTAATTAAATACCATTTGGAGGCATTTAATGTTCAAGCAAAAACGGCTGATTTTTGACAAAAGAGATAACACCCCCCCATTACGTCATGCTTCAGAAATGTGGAAAATGGTCCGTTTTCAAATGTTTTATTTTTGAACGTCAGTTCACATTTGTAGGTGGATCATCAGTGTTAGAGCTAAAATTAGCATGTTTAAAGTGATTTTCATGCTTCCAGGGGCTCGGGAAGTGAATTAAATACTATTTGGAGGCATTTAATGTTCAAGCAAAAACAGCTGATTTTCGACAAAAGAGATAACACCCCCCCATTACGTCATGCTTCAGAAATGTGGAAAATGATCCGTTTTCAAATGTTTTATTTTTGAACGTCAGTTCACAGTTGTAGGTGGATCATCAGTGTTAAAGCTAAAATTAGCATGTTTAAAGTGATTTTCATGCTTCCAGGGGCCCTAAACACAAGATTTATGGAATGGTTAAAAGTGCATGAAAATGGCCAATTTACTCACTCTGAGTTCTCAAAAAGGGTTTCTTCACCCCAGGAAGTTAATTAAATACCATTTGGAGGCATTTAATGTTCGAGCAAAAACGGCTGATTTTCGACAAAAGAGATAACACCCCCCCATTACGTCATGCTTCAGAAATGTGGAAAATGGTCCGTTTTCAAATGTTTTATTTTTGAACGTCAGTTCACATTTTTAGGTGGATCATCAGTGTTAGAGCTAAAATTAGCATGTTTAAAGTGATTTTCATGCTTCCTGGGGCCCTAAACACAAGATTTATGGAATGGTTAAAAGTGCATGCAAATGGCCAATTTACTCACTCCAAGTTCTCAAAAAGGGTTTCTTCACCCCGGGAAGTTATTTAAATACCATTTGGAAGCATTTAATGTTCGAGCAAAAACGGCTGATTTTCGACAAAAGAGATAACACCCCCCCATTACGTCATGCTTCAGAAATTTGGAAAATGATCCGTTTTCAAATGTTTTTATTTTTGAACGTCAGTTCACATTTGTAGGTGGATCATCAGTGTTAGAGCTAAAATTAGCATGTTTAAAGTGATGTTAATGCTTTCAGGGGCTCGGGAAGTGAATTAAATACTATTTGGAGGCATTTAATGTTCAAGCAAAAACAGCTGATTTTCGACAAAAGAGATAACACCCCCCCCATTACGTCATGCTTCAGAAATGTGGAAAATGGTCCGTTTTCAAATGTTTTATTTTTGAACGTCAGTTCACATTTGTAGGTGGATCATCAGTGTTAGAGCTAAAATTAGCATGTTTAAAGTGATTTTCATGCTTCCAGGGGCCCTAAACACAAGATTTATGGAATTGGTTAAAAGTGCATGAAAATGGCCAATTTACTCACTCTGAGTTCTCAAAAAGGGTTTCTTCACCCCGGGAAGTTAATTAAATACAATTTGGAGGCATTTAATGTTCAAGCAAAAACGGCTGATTTTTGACAAAAGAGATAACACCCCCCCATTACGTCATGCTTCAGAAATGTGGAAAATGGTCCATTTTCAAATGTTTTATTTTTGAACGTCAGTTCACATTTGTAGGTGGATCATCAGTGTTAGAGCTAAAATTAGCACGTTTAAAGTGATTTTCATGCTTCCAGGGGCTCGGGAAGTGAATTAAATACTATTTGGAGGCATTTAATGTTCAAGCAAAAACAGCTGATTTTCGACAAAAGAGATAACACCCCCCCATTACGTCATGCTTCAAAAATGTGGAAAATGGTCCGTTTCAAATGTTTTATTTTTGAACGTCAGTTCACATTTGTAGGTGGATCATCAGTGTTAGAGCTAAAATTAGCATGTTTAAAGTGATTTTCATGCTTCCAGAGGCCCTAAACACAAGATTTATGGAATGGTTAAAAGTGCATGAAAATGGCCAATTTACTCACTCCGAGTTCTCAAAAAGGGTTTCTTCACCCCGGGAAGTTAATTAAATACCATTTGGAGGTATTTAATGTTCGAGCAAAAACGGCTGATTTTCGACAAAAGAGATAACACCCCCCCATTACGTCATGCTTCAGAAATGTGGAAAATGGTCCGTTTTCAAATGTTTTATTTTTGAACGTCAGTTCACATTTGTAGGTGGATCATCAGTGTTAGAGCTAAAATTAGCATGTTTAAAGTGATTTTCATGCTTCCAGGGGCCCTAAACACAAGATTTATGGAATGGTTAAAAGTGCATGAAAATGGCCAATTTACTTACTCCGAGTTCTCAAAAAGGGTTTCTTCACCCCGGGAAGTTAATTAAATACCATTTGGAGGCATTTAATGTTCGAGCAAAAACGGCTGATTTTCGACAAAAGAGATAACACCCCCCATTACGTCATGCTTCAGAAATGTGGAAAATGGTCCGTTTTCATATGTTTTATTTTTGAACGTCAGTTCACATTTGTAGGTGGATCATCAGTGTTAGAGCTAAAATTAGCATGTTTAAAGTGATTTTCATGCTTCCAGGGGCCCTAAACACAAGATTTATGGAATGGTTAAAATTGCATGAAAATGGCCAATTTACTCACTCTGAGTTCTCAAAAAGGGTTTCTTCACCCTGGGAAGTTAATTAAATACCATTTGGAGGCATTTAATGTTCGAGCAAAAACAGCTGATTTTCTACAAAAGAGATAACACCCCCCCATTACGTCATGCTTCAGAAATGTGGAAAATGGTCCGTTTTCAAATGTTTTATTTTTGAACGTCAGTTCACATTTGTAGGTGGATCATCAGTGTTAGAGCTAAAATTAGCATGTTTAAAGTGATTTTCATGCTTCCAGGGGCCCTAAACACAAGATTTATGGAATGGTTAAAAGTGCATGAAAATGGCCAATTTACTCACTCTGAGTTCTCAAAAAGGGTTTCTTCACCCCGGGAAGTTAATTAAATACCATTTGGAGGCATTTAATGTTCAAGCAAAAACGGCTGATTTTTGACAAAAGAGATAACACCCCCCCATTACGTCATGCTTCAGAAATGTGGAAAATGGTCCGTTTTCAAATGTTTTATTTTTGAACGTCAGTTCACATTTGTAGGTGGATCATCAGTGTTAGAGCTAAAATTAGCATGTTTAAAGTGATTTTCATGCTTCCAGGGGCTCGGGAAGTGAATTAAATACTATTTGGAGGCATTTAATGTTCAAGCAAAAACAGCTGATTTTCGACAAAAGAGATAACCCCCCCCCCATTACGTCATGCTTCAGAAATGTGGAAAATGGTCCGTTTTCAAATGTTTTATTTTTGAACGTCAGTTCACAGTTGTAGGTGGATCATCAGTGTTAGAGCTAAAATTAGCATGTTTAAAGTGATTTTCATGCTTCCAGGGGCCCTAAACACAAGATTTATGGAATGGTTAAAAGTGCATGAAAATGGCCAATTTACTCACTCTGAGTTCTCAAAAAGGGTTTCTTCACCCCGGGAAGTTAATTAAATACCATTTGGAGGCATTTAATGTTCGAGCAAAAACGGCTGATTTTCGACAAAAGAGATAACACCCCCCCATTACGTCATGCTTCAGAAATGTGGAAAATGGTCCGTTTTCAAATGTTTTATTTTTGAACGTCAGTTCACATTTGTAGGTGGATCATCAGTGTTAGAGCTAAAATTAGCATGTTTAAAGTGATTTTCATGCTTCCATGGGCTCGGGAAGTGAATTAAATACTATTTGGAGGCATTTAATGTTCAAGCAAAAACAGCTGATTTTCGACAAAAGAGATAACACCCCCCATTACGTCATGCTTCAGAAATGTGGAAAATGGTCCGTTTTCAAATGTTTTATTTTTGAACGTCAGTTCACAGTTGTAGGTGGATCATCAGTGTTAGAGCTAAAATTAGCATGTTTAAAGTGATTTTCATGCTTCCAGGGGCCCTAAACACAAGATTTATGGAATGGTTAAAAGTGCATGAAAATGGCCAATTTACTCACTCCGAGTTCTCAAAAAGGGTTTCTTCACCCCGGGAAGTTAATTAAATACCATTTGGAGGCATTTAATGTTCAAGCAAAAACGGCTGATTTTCGACAAAAGAGATAACACCTCCCCATTACGTCATGCTTCAGAAATGTGGAAAATAGTCCGTTTTCAAATGTTTTATTTTTGAACGTCAGTTCACATTTGTAGGTGGATCATCAGTGTTAGAGCTAACATTAGCATGTTTAAAGTGATTTTCATGCTTCCAGGGGCCCTAACCACAAGATTTATGGAATGGTTAAAAGTGCATGAAAATGGCCAATTTACTCACTCCGAGTTCTCAAAAAGGGTTTCTTCACCCCGGGAAGTTAATTAAATACCATTTGGAGGCATTTAATGTTCGAGCAAAAACGGCTGATTTTCGACAAAAGAGATAACACCCCCCCATTACGTCATGCTTCAGAAATGTGGAAAATGGTCCGTTTTCAAATGTTTTATTTTTGAACGTCAGTTCACGTTTGTAGGTGGATCATCAGTGTTAGAGCTAAAATTAGCATGTTTAAAGTGATTTTCATGCTTCCAGGGGCTCGGGAAGTGAATTAAATACTATTTGGAGGCATTTAATGTTCAAGCAAAAACGGCTGATTTTCGACAAAAGAGATAACACCCCCCTATTACGTCATGCTTCAGAAATGTGGAAAATGGTCCGTTTTCAAATGTTTTATTTTTGAACGTCAGTTCACATTTGTAGGTGGATCATCAGTGTTAGAGCTAAAATTAGCATGTTTAAAGTGATTTTCATGCTTCCAGGGGCCCTAAACACAAGATTTATGGAATGGTTAAAAGTGCATGAAAATGGCCAATTTACTCACTCCGAGTTCTTAAAAAGGGTTTCTTCACCCCGGGAAGTTAATTAAATACCATTTGGAGGCATTTAATGTTCAAGCAAAAACGGCTGATTTTCGACAAAAGAGATAACACCCCCCCATTACGTCATGCTTCAGAAATGTGGAAAATAGTCCATTTTCAAATGTTTTATTTTTGAACGTCAGTTCACATTTGTAGGTGGATCATCAGTGTTAGAGCTAACATTAGCATGTTTAAAGTGATTTTCATGCTTCCGGGGGCCCTAAACACAAGATTTATGGAATGGTTAAAAGTGCATGAAAATGGCCAATTTACTCACTCTGAGTTCTCAAAAAGGGTTTCTTCACCCCGGGAAGTTAATTAAATACCATTTGGAGGCATTTAATGTTCGAGCAAAAACAGCTGATTTTCTACAAAAGAGATAACACCCCCCCATTACGTCATGCTTCAGAAATGTGGAAAATGGTCAGTTTTCAAATGTTTTATTTTTGAACGTCAGTTCACATTTGTAGGTGGATCATCAGTGTTAGAGCTAAAATTAGCATGTTTAAAGTGATTTTCATGCTTCCAGGGGCCCTAAACACAAGATTTATGGAATGGTTAAAAGTGCATGAAAATGGCCAATTTACTCACTCTGAGTTCTCAAAAAGGGTTTCTTCACCCCGGGAAGTTAATTAAATACCATTTGGAGGCATTTAATGTTCAAGCAAAAACGGCTGATTTTTGACAAAAGAGATAACACCCCCCCATTACGTCATGCTTCAGAAATGTGGAAAATGGTCCGTTTTCAAATGTTTTATTTTTGAACGTCAGTTCACATTTGTAGGTGGATCATCAGTGTTAGAGCTAAAATTAGCATGTTTAAAGTGATTTTCATGCTTCCAGGGGCTCGGGAAGTGAATTAAATACTATTTGGAGGCATTTAATGTTCAAGCAAAAACAGCTGATTTTCGACAAAAGAGATAACACCCCCCCATTACGTCATGCTTCAGAAATGTGGAAAATGGTCCGTTTTCAAATGTTTTATTTTTGAACGTCAGTTCACAGTTGTAGGTGGATCATCAGTGTTAAAGCTAACATTAGCATGTTTAAAGTGATTTTCATGCTTCCAGGGGCCCTAAACACAAGATTTATGGAATGGTTAAAAGTGCATGAAAATGGCCAATTTACTCACTCTGAGTTCTCAAAAAGGGTTTCTTCACCCCAGGAAGTTAATTAAATACCATTTGGAGGCATTTAATGTTCGAGCAAAAACGGCTGATTTTCGACAAAAGAGATAACACCCCCCCATTACGTCATGCTTCAGAAATGTGGAAAATGGTCCGTTTTCAAATGTTTTATTTTTGAACGTCAGTTCACATTTTTAGGTGGATCATCAGTGTTAGAGCTAAAATTAGCATGTTTAAAGTGATTTTCATGCTTCCTGGGGCCCTAAACACAAGATTTATGGAATGGTTAAAAGTGCATGCAAATGGCCAATTTACTCACTCCAAGTTCTCAAAAAGGGTTTCTTCACCCCGGGAAGTTATTTAAATACCATTTGGAAGCATTTAATGTTCGAGCAAAAACGGCTGATTTTCGACAAAAGAGATAACACCCCCCCATTACGTCATGCTTCAGAAATTTGGAAAATGATCCGTTTTCAAATGTTTTTATTTTTGAACGTCAGTTCACATTTGTAGGTGGATCATCAGTGTTAGAGCTAAAATTAGCATGTTTAAAGTGATGTTAATGCTTTCAGGGGCTCGGGAAGTGAATTAAATACTATTTGGAGGCATTTAATGTTCAAGCAAAAACAGCTGATTTTCGACAAAAGAGATAACACCCCCCCATTACGTCATGCTTCAGAAATGTGGAAAATGGTCCGTTTTCAAATGTTTTATTTTTGAACGTCAGTTCACATTTGTAGGTGGATCATCAGTGTTAGAGCTAAAATTAGCATGTTTAAAGTGATTTTCATGCTTCCAGGGGCCCTAAACACAAGATTTATGGAATTGGTTAAAAGTGCATGAAAATGGCCAATTTACTCACTCTGAGTTCTCAAAAAGGGTTTCTTCACCCCGGGAAGTTAATTAAATACAATTTGGAGGCATTTAATGTTCAAGCAAAAACGGCTGATTTTTGACAAAAGAGATAACACCCCCCCATTACGTCATGCTTCAGAAATGTGGAAAATGGTCCATTTTCAAATGTTTTATTTTTGAACGTCAGTTCACATTTGTAGGTGGATCATCAGTGTTAGAGCTAAAATTAGCACGTTTAAAGTGATTTTCATGCTTCCAGGGGCTCGGGAAGTGAATTAAATACTATTTGGAGGCATTTAATGTTCAAGCAAAAACAGCTGATTTTCGACAAAAGAGATAACACCCCCCCATTACGTCATGCTTCAAAAATGTGGAAAATGGTCCGTTTCAAATGTTTTATTTTTGAACGTCAGTTCACATTTGTAGGTGGATCATCAGTGTTAGAGCTAAAATTAGCATGTTTAAAGTGATTTTCATGCTTCCAGGGGCCCTAAACACAAGATTTATGGAATGGTTAAAAGTGCATGAAAATGGCCAATTTACTCACTCCGAGTTCTCAAAAAGGGTTTCTTCACCCCGGGAAGTTAATTAAATACCATTTGGAGGCATTTAATGTTCGAGCAAAAACGGCTGATTTTCGACAAAAGAGATAACACCCCCCCATTACGTCATGCTTCAGAAATGTGGAAAATGGTCCGTTTTCAAATGTTTTATTTTTGAACGTCAGTTCACATTTGTAGGTGGATCATCAGTGTTAGAGCTAAAATTAGCATGTTTAAAGTGATTTTCATGCTTCCAGGGGCCCAAAACACAAGATTTATGGAATGGTTAAAAGTGCATGAAAATGGCCAATTTACTCACTCTGAGTTCTCAAAAAGGGTTTCTTCACCCTGGGAAGTTAATTAAATACCATTTGGAGGCATTTAATGTTCGAGCAAAAACGGCTGATTTTCGACAAAAGAGATAACACCCCCCCATTGCGTCATGCTTCAGAAATGTGGAAAATGGTCCGTTTTCAAATGTTTTATTTTTGAACGTCAGTTCACATTTGTAGGTGGATCATCAGTGTTAGAGCTAAAATTAGCATGTTTAAAATTATTTTCATGCTTCCAGAGGCCCTAAACACAAGATTTATGGAATGGTTAAAAGTGCATGAAAATGGCAAATTTACTCACTCCGAGTTCTCAAAAAGGGTTTCTTCACCCCGGGAAGGTAATTAAATACCATTTGGAGGCATTTAATGGTCGAGCAAAAACGGCTGATTTTCGACAAAAGAGATAACACCCCCCCATTACGTCATGCTTCAGAAATGTGGAAAATGGTCCGTTTTCAAATGTTTTATTTTTGAACGTCAGTTCACATTTGTAGGTGGATCATCAGTGTTAGAGCTAAAATTAGCATGTTTAAAGTGATTTTCATGCTTCCAGGGGCTCGGGAAGTGAATTAAATACTATTTGGAGGCATTTAATGTTCGAGCAAAAACGGCTGATTTTCGACAAAAGAGATAACACCCCCCCATTACGTCATGCTTCAGAAATGTGGAAAATGGTCCGTTTTCAAATGTTTTATTTTTGAACGTCAGTTCACATTTGTAGGTGGATCATCAGTGTTAGAGCTAAAATTAGCATGTTTAAAGTGATTTTCATGCTTCCAGAGGCCCTAAACACAAGATTTATGGAATGGTTAAAAGTACATGAAAATGGCCAATTTACTCACTCCCAGTTCTCAAAAAGGGTTTCTTCACCCCGGGAAGTTAATTAAATACCATTTGGAGGCATTTAATGTTCGAGCAAAAACAGCTGATTTTCGACAAAAGAGATAACACCCCCCATTACGTCATGCTTCAGAAAAGTGGAAAATGGTCAGTTTTCAAATGTTTTATTTTTGAACGTCAGTTCACATTTGTAGGTGGATCATCAGTGTTAGAGCTAAAATTAGCATGTTTAAAGTGATTTTCATGCTTCCAGGGGCCCTAAACACAAGATTTATGGAATGGTTAAAAGTGCATGAAAATGGCCAATTTACTCCCTCTGAGTTCTCAAAAAGGGTTTCTTCACCCCGGGAAGTTAATTAAATACCATTTGGAGGCATTTAATGTTCAAGCAAAAACGGCTGATTTTTGACAAAAGAGATAACACCCCCCATTACGTCATGCTTCAGAAATGTGGAAAATGGTCCGTTTTCAAATGTTTTATTTTTGAACGTCAGTTCACATTTTTAGGTGGATCATCAGTGTTAGAGCTAAAATTAGCATGTTTAAAGTGATTTTCATGCTTCCTGGGGCCCTAAACACAAGATTTATGGAATGGTTAAAAGTGCATGCAAATGGCCAATTTACTCACTCCAAGTTCTCAAAAAGGGTTTCTTCACCCCGGGAAGTTATTTAAATACCATTTGGAAGCATTTAATGTTCGAGCAAAAACGGCTGATTTTCGACAAAAGAGATAACACCCCCCCATTACGTCATGCTTCAGAAATTTGGAAAATGATCCGTTTTCAAATGTTTTTATTTTTGAACGTCAGTTCACATTTGTAGGTGGATCATCAGTGTTAGAGCTAAAATTAGCATGTTTAAAGTGATGTTCATGCTTTCAGGGGCTCGGGAAGTGAATTAAATACTATTTGGAGGCATTTAATGTTCAAGCAAAAACAGCTGATTTTCGACAAAAGAGATAGCACCCCCCCATTACGTCATGCTTCAGAAATGTGGAAAATGGTCCGTTTTCAAATGTTTTATTTTTGAACGTCAGTTCACATTTGTAGGTGGATCATCAGTGTTAGAGCTAAAATTAGCATGTTTAAAGTGATTTTCATGCTTCCAGGGGCCCTAAACACAAGATTTATGGAATTGGTTAAAAGTGCATGAAAATGGCCAATTTACTCACTCCGAGTTCTTAAAAAGGGTTTCTTCACCCCGGGAAGTTAATTAAATACCATTTGGAGGCATTTAATGTTCAAGCAAAAACGGCTGATTTTCGACAAAAGAGATAACACCCCCCCATTACGTCATGCTTCAGAAATGTGGAAAATAGTCCGTTTTCAAATGTTTTATTTTTGAACGTCAGTTCACATTTGTAGGTGGATCATCAGTGTTAGAGCTAACATTAGCATGTTTAAAGTGATTTTCATGCTTCCGGGGGCCCTAAACACAAGATTTATGGAATGGTTAAAAGTGCATGAAAATGGCCAATTTACTCACTCTGAGTTCTCAAAAAGGGTTTCTTCACCCCGGGAAGTTAATTAAATACCATTTGGAGGCATTTAATGTTCGAGCAAAAACAGCTGATTTTCTACAAAAGAGATAACACCCCCCCATTACGTCATGCTTCAGAAATGTGGAAAATGGTCAGTTTTCAAATGTTTTATTTTTGAACGTCAGTTCACATTTGTAGGTGGATCATCAGTGTTAGAGCTAAAATTAGCATGTTTAAAGTGATTTTCATGCTTCCAGGGGCCCTAAACACAAGATTTATGGAATGGTTAAAAGTGCATGAAAATGGCCAATTTACTCACTCTGAGTTCTCAAAAAGGGTTTCTTCACCCCGGGAAGTTAATTAAATACCATTTGGAGGCATTTAATGTTCAAGCAAAAACGGCTGATTTTTGACAAAAGAGATAACACCCCCCCATTACGTCATGCTTCAGAAATGTGGAAAATGGTCCGTTTTCAAATGTTTTATTTTTGAACGTCAGTTCACATTTGTAGGTGGATCATCAGTGTTAGAGCTAAAATTAGCATGTTTAAAGTGATTTTCATGCTTCCAGGGGCTCGGGAAGTGAATTAAATACTATTTGGAGGCATTTAATGTTCAAGCAAAAACAGCTGATTTTCGACAAAAGAGATAACACCCCCCCATTACGTCATGCTTCAGAAATGTGGAAAATGGTCCGTTTTCAAATGTTTTATTTTTGAACGTCAGTTCACAGTTGTAGGTGGATCATCAGTGTTAAAGCTAACATTAGCATGTTTAAAGTGATTTTCATGCTTCCAGGGGCCCTAAACACAAGATTTATGGAATGGTTAAAAGTGCATGAAAATGGCCAATTTACTCACTCTGAGTTCTCAAAAAGGGTTTCTTCACCCCAGGAAGTTAATTAAATACCATTTGGAGGCATTTAATGTTCGAGCAAAAACGGCTGATTTTCGACAAAAGAGATAACACCCCCCCATTACGTCATGCTTCAGAAATGTGGAAAATGGTCCGTTTTCAAATGTTTTATTTTTGAACGTCAGTTCACATTTTTAGGTGGATCATCAGTGTTAGAGCTAAAATTAGCATGTTTAAAGTGATTTTCATGCTTCCTGGGGCCCTAAACACAAGATTTATGGAATGGTTAAAAGTGCATGCAAATGGCCAATTTACTCACTCCAAGTTCTCAAAAAGGGTTTCTTCACCCCGGGAAGTTATTTAAATACCATTTGGAAGCATTTAATGTTCGAGCAAAAACGGCTGATTTTCGACAAAAGAGATAACACCCCCCCATTACGTCATGCTTCAGAAATTTGGAAAATGATCCGTTTTCAAATGTTTTTATTTTTGAACGTCAGTTCACATTTGTAGGTGGATCATCAGTGTTAGAGCTAAAATTAGCATGTTTAAAGTGATGTTAATGCTTTCAGGGGCTCGGGAAGTGAATTAAATACTATTTGGAGGCATTTAATGTTCAAGCAAAAACAGCTGATTTTCGACAAAAGAGATAACACCCCCCCATTACGTCATGCTTCAGAAATGTGGAAAATGGTCCGTTTTCAAATGTTTTATTTTTGAACGTCAGTTCACATTTGTAGGTGGATCATCAGTGTTAGAGCTAAAATTAGCATGTTTAAAGTGATTTTCATGCTTCCAGGGGCCCTAAACACAAGATTTATGGAATTGGTTAAAAGTGCATGAAAATGGCCAATTTACTCACTCTGAGTTCTCAAAAAGGGTTTCTTCACCCCGGGAAGTTAATTAAATACAATTTGGAGGCATTTAATGTTCAAGCAAAAACGGCTGATTTTTGACAAAAGAGATAACACCCCCCCATTACGTCATGCTTCAGAAATGTGGAAAATGGTCCATTTTCAAATGTTTTATTTTTGAACGTCAGTTCACATTTGTAGGTGGATCATCAGTGTTAGAGCTAAAATTAGCACGTTTAAAGTGATTTTCATGCTTCCAGGGGCTCGGGAAGTGAATTAAATACTATTTGGAGGCATTTAATGTTCAAGCAAAAACAGCTGATTTTCGACAAAAGAGATAACACCCCCCCATTACGTCATGCTTCAAAAATGTGGAAAATGGTCCGTTTCAAATGTTTTATTTTTGAACGTCAGTTCACATTTGTAGGTGGATCATCAGTGTTAGAGCTAAAATTAGCATGTTTAAAGTGATTTTCATGCTTCCAGAGGCCCTAAACACAAGATTTATGGAATGGTTAAAAGTGCATGAAAATGGCCAATTTACTCACTCCGAGTTCTCAAAAAGGGTTTCTTCACCCCGGGAAGTTAATTAAATACCATTTGGAGGCATTTAATGTTCGAGCAAAAACGGCTGATTTTCGACAAAAGAGATAACACCCCCCCATTACGTCATGCTTCAGAAATGTGGAAAATGGTCCGTTTTCAAATGTTTTATTTTTGAACGTCAGTTCACATTTGTAGGTGGATCATCAGTGTTAGAGCTAAAATTAGCATGTTTAAAGTGATTTTCATGCTTCCAGGGGCCCAAAACACAAGATTTATGGAATGGTTAAAAGTGCATGAAAATGGCCAATTTACTCACTCTGAGTTCTCAAAAAGGGTTTCTTCACCCTGGGAAGTTAATTAAATACCATTTGGAGGCATTTAATGTTCGAGCAAAAACGGCTGATTTTCGACAAAAGAGATAACACCCCCCCATTGCGTCATGCTTCAGAAATGTGGAAAATGGTCCGTTTTCAAATGTTTTATTTTTGAACGTCAGTTCACATTTGTAGGTGGATCATCAGTGTTAGAGCTAAAATTAGCATGTTTAAAATGATTTTCATGCTTCCAGAGGCCCTAAACACAAGATTTATGGAATGGTTAAAAGTGCATGAAAATGGCAAATTTACTCACTCCGAGTTCTCAAAAAGGGTTTCTTCACCCCGGGAAGGTAATTAAATACCATTTGGAGGCATTTAATGGTCGAGCAAAAACGGCTGATTTTCGACAAAAGAGATAACACCCCCCCATTACGTCATGCTTCAGAAATGTGGAAAATGGTCCGTTTTCAAATGTTTTATTTTTGAACGTCAGTTCACATTTGTAGGTGGATCATCAGTGTTAGAGCTAAAATTAGCATGTTTAAAGTGATTTTCATGCTTCCAGGGGCTCGGGAAGTGAATTAAATACTATTTGGAGGCATTTAATGTTCGAGCAAAAACGGCTGATTTTCGACAAAAGAGATAACACCCCCCCATTACGTCATGCTTCAGAAATGTGGAAAATGGTCCGTTTTCAAATGTTTTATTTTTGAACGTCAGTTCACATTTGTAGGTGGATCATCAGTGTTAGAGCTAAAATTAGCATGTTTAAAGTGATTTTCATGCTTCCAGAGGCCCTAAACACAAGATTTATGGAATGGTTAAAAGTACATGAAAATGGCCAATTTACTCACTCCCAGTTCTCAAAAAGGGTTTCTTCACCCCGGGAAGTTAATTAAATACCATTTGGAGGCATTTAATGTTCGAGCAAAAACAGCTGATTTTCGACAAAAGAGATAACACCCCCCATTACGTCATGCTTCAGAAATGTGGAAAATGGTCAGTTTTCAAATGTTTTATTTTTGAACGTCAGTTCACATTTGTAGGTGGATCATCAGTGTTAGAGCTAAAATTAGCATGTTTAAAGTGATTTTCATGCTTCCAGGGGCCCTAAACACAAGATTTATGGAATGGTTAAAAGTGCATGAAAATGGCCAATTTACTCCCTCTGAGTTCTCAAAAAGGGTTTCTTCACCCCGGGAAGTTAATTAAATACCATTTGGAGGCATTTAATGTTCAAGCAAAAACGGCTGATTTTTGACAAAAGAGATAACACCCCCCCATTACGTCATGCTTCAGAAATGTGGAAAATGGTCCGTTTTCAAATGTTTTATTTTTGAACGTCAGTTCACATTTTTAGGTGGATCATCAGTGTTAGAGCTAAAATTAGCATGTTTAAAGTGATTTTCATGCTTCCTGGGGCCCTAAACACAAGATTTATGGAATGGTTAAAAGTGCATGCAAATGGCCAATTTACTCACTCCAAGTTCTCAAAAAGGGTTTCTTCACCCCGGGAAGTTATTTAAATACCATTTGGAAGCATTTAATGTTCGAGCAAAAACGGCTGATTTTCGACAAAAGAGATAACACCCCCCCATTACGTCATGCTTCAGAAATTTGGAAAATGATCCGTTTTCAAATGTTTTTATTTTTGAACGTCAGTTCACATTTGTAGGTGGATCATCAGTGTTAGAGCTAAAATTAGCATGTTTAAAGTGATGTTCATGCTTTCAGGGGCTCGGGAAGTGAATTAAATACTATTTGGAGGCATTTAATGTTCAAGCAAAAACAGCTGATTTTCGACAAAAGAGATAGCACCCCCCCATTACGTCATGCTTCAGAAATGTGGAAAATGGTCCGTTTTCAAATGTTTTATTTTTGAACGTCAGTTCACATTTGTAGGTGGATCATCAGTGTTAGAGCTAAAATTAGCATGTTTAAAGTGATTTTCATGCTTCCAGGGGCCCTAAACACAAGATTTATGGAATTGGTTAAAAGTGCATGAAAATGGCCAATTTACTCACTCTGAGTTCTCAAAAAGGGTTTCTTCACCCCGGGAAGTTAATTAAATACAATTTGGAGGCATTTAATGTTCAAGCAAAAACGGCTGATTTTTGACAAAAGAGATAACACCCCCCCATTACGTCATGCTTCAGAAATGTGGAAAATGGTCCATTTTCAAATGTTTTATTTTTGAACGTCAGTTCACATTTGTAGGTGGATCATCAGTGTTAGAGCTAAAATTAGCACGTTTAAAGTGATTTTCATGCTTCCAGGGGCTCGGGAAGTGAATTAAATACTATTTGGAGGCATTTAATGTTCAAGCAAAAACAGCTGATTTTCGACAAAAGAGATAACACCCCCCCATTACGTCATGCTTCAGAAATGTGGAAAATGGTCCGTTTCAAATGTTTTATTTTTGAACGTCAGTTCACATTTGTAGGTGGATCATCAGTGTTAGAGCTAAAATTAGCATGTTTAAAGTGATTTTCATGCTTCCAGGGGCCCTAAACACAAGATTTATGGAATGGTTAAAAGTGCATGAAAATGGCCAATTTACTCACTCTGAGTTCTCAAAAAGGGTTTCTTCACCCCGGGAAGTTAATTAAATACCATTTGGAGGCATTTAATGTTCGAGCAAAAACGGCTGATTTTCGACAAAAGAGATAACACCCCCCCATTACGTCATGCTTCAGAAATGTGGAAAATGGTCCGTTTTCAAATGTTTTATTTTTGAACGTCAGTTCACATTTGTAGGTGGATCATCAGTGTTAGAGCTAAAATTAGCATGTTTAAAGTGATTTTCATGCTTCCAGGGGCCCTAAACACAAGATTTATGGAATGGTTAAAAGTGCATGAAAATGGCCAATTTACTCACTCTGAGTTCTCAAAAAGGGTTTCTTCACCCTGGGAAGTTAATTAAATACCATTTGGAGGCATTTAATGTTCGAGCAAAAACGGCTGATTTTCGACAAAAGAGATAACACCCCCCCATTACGTCATGCTTCAGAAATGTGGAAAATGGTCCGTTTTCAAATGTTTTATTTTTGAACGTCAGTTCACATTTGTAGGTGGATCATCAGTGTTAGAGCTAAAATTAGCATGTTTAAAATGATTTTCATGCTTCCAGAGGCCCTAAACACAAGATTTATGGAATGGTTAAAAGTGCATGAAAATGGCAAATTTACTCACTCCGAGTTCTCAAAAAGGGTTTCTTCACCCCGGGAAGGTAATTAAATACCATTTGGAGGCATTTAATGGTCGAGCAAAAACGGCTGATTTTCGACAAAAGAGATAACACCCCCCCATTACGTCAAGCTTCAGAAATGTGGAAAATGGTCCGTTTTCAAATGTTTTATTTTTGAACGTCAGTTCACATTTGTAGGTGGATCATCAGTGTTAGAGCTAAAATTAGCATGTTTAAAGTGATTTTCATGCTTCCAGGGGCTCGCGAAGTGAATTAAATACTATTTGGAGGCATTTAATGTTCAAGCAAAAACGGCTGATTTTCAACAAAAGAGATAACACCCCCCCATTACGTCATGCTTCAGAAATGTGGAAAATGGTCCGTTTTCCAATGTTTTATTTTTGAACGTCAGTTCACATTTGTAGGTGGATCATCAGTGTTAGAGCTAAAATTAGCATGTTTAAAGGGATTTTCATGCTTCCAGGGGCCCTAAACACAAGATTTATGGAATGGTTAAAAGTGCATGAAAATGGCCAATTTACTCACTCTGAGTTCTCAAAAAGGGTTTCTTCACCCTGGGAAGTTAATTAAATACCATTTGGAGGCATTTAATGTTCGAGCAAAAACGGCTGATTTTCGACAAAAGAGATAACACCCCCCCATTACGTCATGTTTCAGAAATGTGGAAAATGGTCCGTTTTCAAATGTTTTATTTTTGAACGTCAGTTCACATTTGTAGGTGGATCATCAGTGTTAGAGCTAAAATTAGCATGTTGAAAGTGATTTTCATGCTTCCAGGGGCCCTAAACACAAGATTTATGGAATGGTTAAAAGTGCATGAAAATGGCCAATTTACTCACTCTGAGTTCTCAAAAAGGGTTTCTTCACCCCGGGAAGTTAATTAAATACCATTTGGAGGCATTTAATGTTCAAGCAAAAACGGCTGATTTTCGACAAAAGAGATAACACCCCCCCATTACGTCATGCTTCAGAAATGTGGAAAATGGTCCGTTTTCAAATGTTTTATTTTTGAACGGCAGTTCACATTTGTAGGTGGATCATCAGTGTTAGAGCTAAAATTAGCATGTTTAAAGTGATTTTCATGCTTCCAGGGGCTCGGGAAGTGAAGTAAATACTATTTGGAGGCATTTAATGTTCAAGCAAAAACGGCTGATTTTCGACAAAAGAGATAACACCCTCCCATTACGTCATGGTTCAGAAATGTGGAAAATGGTCCGTTTTCAAATGTTTTATTTTTGAACGTCAGTTCACATTTGTAGGTGGATCATCAGTGTTAGAGCTAAAATTAGCATGTTTAAAGTGATTTTCATGCTTCCAGGGGCCCTAAACACAAGATTTATGGAATGGTTAAAAGTGCATGAAAATGGCCAATTTACTCACTCTGAGTTCTCAAAAAGGGTTTCTTCACCCTGGGAAGTTAATTAAATATCATTTGGAGGCATTTAATGTTCGAGCAAAAACGGCTGATTTTCGACAAAAGAGATAACACCCCCCCATTACGTCATGTTTCAGAAATGTGGAAAATGGTCCGTTTTCAAATGTTTTATTTTTGAACGTCAGTTCACATTTGTAGGTGGATCATCAGTGTTAGAGCTAAAATTAGCATGTTTAAAGTGATTTTCATGCTTCCAGGGGCCCTAAACACAAGATTTATGGAATGGTTAAAAGTGCATGAAAATGGCCAATTTACTCACTCTGAGTTCTCAAAAAGGGTTTCTTCACCCCGGGAAGTTAATTAAATACCATTTGGAGGCATTTAATGTTCAAGCAAAAACGGCTGATTTTCGACAAAAGACATAACACCCCCCATTACGTCATGCTTCAGAAATGTGGAAAAGGGTCCGTTTTCAAATGTTTTATTTTTGAACGTCAGTTCACATTTGTAGGTGGATCATCAGTGTTAGAGCTAAAATTAGCATGTTTAAAGTGATTTTCATGCTTCCAGGGGCCCTAAACACAAGATTTATGGAATGGTTAAAAGTGCATGAAAATGGCCAATTTACTCACTCTGAGTTCTCAAAAAGGGTTTCTTCACCCCGGGAAGTTAATTAAATACCATTTGGAGGCATTTAATGTTCACGCCAAAACGGCTGATTTTCGACAAAAGCGATAACACCCCCCCATTACGTCATGCTTCAGAAATGTGGAAAATGGTCCGTTTTCAAATGTTTTATTTTTGAACTTCAGTTCACATTTGTAGGTGGATCATCAGTGTTAGAGCTAAAATTAGCATGTTTAAAGTTATTTTCATGCTTCCAGGGGCTCGGGAAGTGAATTAAATACTATTTGGAGGCATTTAATGTTCGAGCAAAAATGGCTGATTTTCGACAAAAGAGATAACACCCCCCCATTACGTCATGCTTCAGAAATGTGGAAAATGGTCCGTTTTCAAATGTTTTATTTTTGAACGTCAGTTCACATTTGTAGGTGGATCATCAGTGTTAGAGCTAAAATTAGCATGTTTAAAGTGATTTTCATGCTTCCAGAGGCCCTAAACACAAGATTTATGGAATGGTTAAAAGTGCATGAAAATGGCCAATTTACTCACTCCCAGTTCTCAAAAAGGGTTTCTTCACCCCGGGAAGTTAATTAAATACCATTTGGAGGCATTTAATGTTCGAGCAAAAACAGCAGATTTTCGACAAAAGAGATAACACCCCCCCATTACGTCATGCTTCAGAAATGTGGAAAATGGTCCGTTTTCAAATGTTTTATTTTTGAACGTCAGTTCACATTTGTAGGTGGATCATCAGTGTTAGAGCTAAAATTAGCATGTTTAAAGTGATTTTCATGCTTCCAGGGGCCCTAAACACAAGATTTATGGAATGGTTAAAAGTGCATGAAAATGGCCAATTTACTCACTCTGAGTTCTCAAAAAGGGTTTCTTCACCCCGGGAAGTTAATTAAATACCATTTGGAGGCATTTAATGTTCAAGCAAAAACGGCTGATTTTTGACAAAAGAGATAACACCCCCCATTACGTCATGCTTCAGAAATGTGGAAAATGGTCCGTTTTCAAATGCTTTATTTTTGAACGTCAGTTCACATTTGTAGGTGGATCATCAGTGTTAGAGCTAAAATTAGCATGTTTAAAGTGATTTTCATGCTTCCAGGGGCTCGGGAAGTGAATTAAATACTATTTGGAGGCATTTAATGTTCAAGCAAAAACAGCTGATTTTCGACAAAAGAGATAACACCCCCCCATTACGTCATGCTTCAGAAATGTGGAAAATGGTCCGTTTTCAAATGTTTTATTTTTGAACGTCAGTTCACATTTGTAGGTGGATCATCAGTGTTAGAGCTAAAATTAGCATGTTTAAAGTGATTTTCATGCTTCCAGGGGCCCTAAACACAAGATTTATGGAATGGTTAAAAGTGCATGAAAATGGCCAATTTACTCACTCTGAGTTCTCAAAAAGGGTTTCTTCACCCCGGTAAGTTAATTAAATACCATTTGGAGGCATTTAATGTTCGAGCAAAAACAGCTGATTTTCGACAAAAGAGATAACACCCCCCCCATTACGTCATGCTTCAGAAATGTGGAAAATGGTCCGTTTTCAAATGTTTTATTTTTGAACTTCAGTTCACATTTGTAGGTGGATCATCAGTGTTAGAGCTAAAATTAGCATGTTTAAAGTTATTTTCATGCTTCCAGGGGCTCGGGAAGTGAATTAAATACTATTTGGAGGCATTTAATGTTCGAGCAAAAATGGCTGATTTTCGACAAAAGAGATAACACCCCCCCATTACGTCATGCTTCAGAAATGTGGAAAATGGTCCTTTTTCAAATGTTTTATTTTTGAACGTCAGTTCACATTTGTAGGTGGATCATCAGTGTTAGAGCTAAAATTAGCATGTTTAAAGTGATTTTCATGCTTCCAGAGGCCCTAAACACAAGATTTATGGAATGGTTAAAAGTGCATGAAAATGGCCAATTTACTCACTCCCAGTTCTCAAAAAGGGTTTCTTCACCCCGGGAAGTTAATTAAATACCATTTGTAGGCATTTAATGTTCGAGCAAAAACAGCAGATTTTCGACAAAAGAGATAACATCCCCCCATTACGTCATGCTTCAGAAATGTGGAAAATGGTCCGTTTTCAAATGTTTTATTTTTGAACGTCAGTTCACATTTGTAGGTGGATCATCAGTGTTAGAGCTAAAATTAGCATGTTTAAAGTGATTTTCATGCTTCCAGGGGCCCTAAACACAAGATTTATGGAATGGTTAAAAGTGCATGAAAATGGCCAATTTACTCACTCTGAGTTCTCAAAAAGGGTTTCTTCACCCCGGGAAGTTAATTAAATACCATTTGGAGGCATTTAATGTTCGAGCAAAAACGGCTGATTTTCGACAAAAGAGATAACACCCCCCCATTACGTCATACTTCAGAAATGTGGAAAATGGTCTGTTTTCAAATGTTTTATTTTTAGACGTCAGTTCACATTTGTAGGTGGATCATCAGTGTTAGAGCTAAAATTAGCATGTTTAAAGTGATTTTCATGCTTCCAGAGGCCCTAAACACAAGATTTATGGAATGGTTAAAAGTGCATGAAAATGGCCAATTTACTCACTCCGAGTTCTCAAAAAGGGTTTCTTCACCCCGGGAAGTTAATTAAATACCATTTGGAGGCATTTAATGTTCGAGCAAAAACGGCTGATTTTCGACAAAAGAGATAACACCCCCCCATTACGTCAAACTTCAGAAATGTGGAAAATGGTCTGTTTTCAAATGTTTTATTTTTGAACGTCAGTTCACATTTGTAGGTGGATCATCAGTGTTAGAGCTAAAATTAGCATGTTTAAAGTGATTTTCATGCTTCCAGAGGCCCTAAACACAAGATTTATGGAATGGTTAAAAGTGCATGAAAATGGCCAATTTACTCACTCCGAGTTCTCAAAAAGGGTTTCTTCACCCCGGGAAGTTAATTAAATACTATTTGGAGGCATTTAATGTTCGAGCAAAAACGGCTGATTTTCGACAAAAGAGATAACACCCCCCCCCATTACGTCATGCTTCAGAAATGTGGAAAATGGTCCGTTTTCTAATGTTTTATTTTTGAACGTCAGTTCACATTTGTAGGTGGATCATCAGTGTTCGAGCTAAAATTAGCATGTTTAAAGTGATTTTCATGCTTCCAGGGGCCCTAAACACAAGATTTATGGAATGGTTAAAAGTGCATGAAAATGGCCAATTTACTCACTCTGAGTTCTCAAAAAGGGTTTCTTCACCCCGGGAAGTTAATTAAATACCATTTGGAGGCATTTAATGTTCAAGCAAAAACGGCTGATTTTCGACAAAAGCGATAACACCCCCCCATTACGTCATGCTTCAGAAATGTGGAAAATGGTCCGTTTTCAAATGTTTTATTTTTGAACGTCAGTTCACGTTTGTAGGTGGATCATCAGTGTTAGAGCTAAAATTAGCATGTTTAAAGTGATTTTCATGCTTCCAGGGGCTCGGGAAGTGAATTAAATACTATTTGGAGGCATTTAATGTTCAAGCAAAAACGGCTGATTTTCGACAAAAGAGATAACACCCCCCTAATACGTCATGCTTCAGAAATGTGGAAAATGGTCTGTTTTCAAATGTTTTATTTTTGAACGTCAGTTCACATTTGTAGGTGGATCATCAGTGTTAGAGCTAAAATTAGCATGTTTAAAATGATTTTCATGCTTCCAGAGGCCCTAAACACAAGATTTATGGAATGGTTAAAAGTGCATGAAAATGGCAAATTTACTCACTCCGAGTTCTCAAAAAGGGTTTCTTCACCCCGGGAAGGTAATTAAATACCATTTGGAGGCATTTAATGGTCGAGCAAAAACGGCTGATTTTCGACAAAAGAGATAACACCCCCCCATTACGTCATGCTTCAGAAATTTGGAAAATGATCCATTTTCAAATGTTTTTATTTTTGAACGTCAGTTCACATTTGTAGGTGGATCATCAGTGTTAGAGCTAACATTATCATGTTTAAAGTGATTTTCATGCTTCCAGGGGCCCTAAACACAAGATTTATGGAATGGTTAAAAGTGCATGAAAATGGCCAATTTACTCACTCTGAGTTCTCAAAAAGGGTTTCTTCACCCCGGGAAGTTAATTAAATACCATTTGGAGGCATTTAATGTTCAAGCAAAAACGGCTGATTTTCGACAAAAGAGATAACACCCCCCCATTACGTCATGCTTCAGAAATGTGGAAAATGGTCCGTTTTCAAATGTTTTATTTTTGAACGGCAGTTCACATTTGTAGGTGGATCATCAGTGTTAGAGCTAAAATTAGCATGTTTAAAGTGATTTTCATGCTTCCAGGGGCTCGGGAAGTGAAGTAAATACTATTTGGAGGCATTTAATGTTCAAGCAAAAACGGCTGATTTTCGACAAAAGAGATAACACCCTCCCATTACGTCATGGTTCAGAAATGTGGAAAATGGTCCGTTTTCAAATGTTTTATTTTTGAACGTCAGTTCACATTTGTAGGTGGATCATCAGTGTTAGAGCTAAAATTAGCATGTTTAAAGTGATTTTCATGCTTCCAGGGGCCCTAAACACAAGATTTATGGAATGGTTAAAAGTGCATGAAAATGGCCAATTTACTCACTCTGAGTTCTCAAAAAGGGTTTCTTCACCCTGGGAAGTTAATTAAATATCATTTGGAGGCATTTAATGTTCGAGCAAAAACGGCTGATTTTCGACAAAAGAGATAACACCCCCCCATTACGTCATGTTTCAGAAATGTGGAAAATGGTCCGTTTTCAAATGTTTTATTTTTGAACGTCAGTTCACATTTGTAGGTGGATCATCAGTGTTAGAGCTAAAATTAGCATGTTTAAAGTGATTTTCATGCTTCCAGGGGCCCTAAACACAAGATTTATGGAATGGTTAAAAGTGCATGAAAATGGCCAATTTACTCACTCTGAGTTCTCAAAAAGGGTTTCTTCACCCCGGGAAGTTAATTAAATACCATTTGGAGGCATTTAATGTTCAAGCAAAAACGGCTGATTTTCGACAAAAGACATAACACCCCCCATTACGTCATGCTTCAGAAATGTGGAAAAGGGTCCGTTTTCAAATGTTTTATTTTTGAACGTCAGTTCACATTTGTAGGTGGATCATCAGTGTTAGAGCTAAAATTAGCATGTTTAAAGTGATTTTCATGCTTCCAGGGGCCCTAAACACAAGATTTATGGAATGGTTAAAAGTGCATGAAAATGGCCAATTTACTCACTCTGAGTTCTCAAAAAGGGTTTCTTCACCCCGGGAAGTTAATTAAATACCATTTGGAGGCATTTAATGTTCACGCCAAAACGGCTGATTTTCGACAAAAGCGATAACACCCCCCCATTACGTCATGCTTCAGAAATGTGGAAAATGGTCCGTTTTCAAATGTTTTATTTTTGAACTTCAGTTCACATTTGTAGGTGGATCATCAGTGTTAGAGCTAAAATTAGCATGTTTAAAGTTATTTTCATGCTTCCAGGGGCTCGGGAAGTGAATTAAATACTATTTGGAGGCATTTAATGTTCGAGCAAAAATGGCTGATTTTCGACAAAAGAGATAACACCCCCCCATTACGTCATGCTTCAGAAATGTGGAAAATGGTCCGTTTTCAAATGTTTTATTTTTGAACGTCAGTTCACATTTGTAGGTGGATCATCAGTGTTAGAGCTAAAATTAGCATGTTTAAAGTGATTTTCATGCTTCCAGAGGCCCTAAACACAAGATTTATGGAATGGTTAAAAGTGCATGAAAATGGCCAATTTACTCACTCCCAGTTCTCAAAAAGGGTTTCTTCACCCCGGGAAGTTAATTAAATACCATTTGGAGGCATTTAATGTTCGAGCAAAAACAGCAGATTTTCGACAAAAGAGATAACACCCCCCCATTACGTCATGCTTCAGAAATGTGGAAAATGGTCCGTTTTCAAATGTTTTATTTTTGAACGTCAGTTCACATTTGTAGGTGGATCATCAGTGTTAGAGCTAAAATTAGCATGTTTAAAGTGATTTTCATGCTTCCAGGGGCCCTAAACACAAGATTTATGGAATGGTTAAAAGTGCATGAAAATGGCCAATTTACTCACTCTGAGTTCTCAAAAAGGGTTTCTTCACCCCGGGAAGTTAATTAAATACCATTTGGAGGCATTTAATGTTCAAGCAAAAACGGCTGATTTTTGACAAAAGAGATAACACCCCCCATTACGTCATGCTTCAGAAATGTGGAAAATGGTCCGTTTTCAAATGCTTTATTTTTGAACGTCAGTTCACATTTGTAGGTGGATCATCAGTGTTAGAGCTAAAATTAGCATGTTTAAAGTGATTTTCATGCTTCCAGGGGCTCGGGAAGTGAATTAAATACTATTTGGAGGCATTTAATGTTCAAGCAAAAACAGCTGATTTTCGACAAAAGAGATAACACCCCCCCATTACGTCATGCTTCAGAAATGTGGAAAATGGTCCGTTTTCAAATGTTTTATTTTTGAACGTCAGTTCACATTTGTAGGTGGATCATCAGTGTTAGAGCTAAAATTAGCATGTTTAAAGTGATTTTCATGCTTCCAGGGGCCCTAAACACAAGATTTATGGAATGGTTAAAAGTGCATGAAAATGGCCAATTTACTCACTCTGAGTTCTCAAAAAGGGTTTCTTCACCCCGGTAAGTTAATTAAATACCATTTGGAGGCATTTAATGTTCGAGCAAAAACAGCTGATTTTCGACAAAAGAGATAACACCCCCCCCATTACGTCATGCTTCAGAAATGTGGAAAATGGTCCGTTTTCAAATGTTTTATTTTTGAACTTCAGTTCACATTTGTAGGTGGATCATCAGTGTTAGAGCTAAAATTAGCATGTTTAAAGTTATTTTCATGCTTCCAGGGGCTCGGGAAGTGAATTAAATACTATTTGGAGGCATTTAATGTTCGAGCAAAAATGGCTGATTTTCGACAAAAGAGATAACACCCCCCCATTACGTCATGCTTCAGAAATGTGGAAAATGGTCCTTTTTCAAATGTTTTATTTTTGAACGTCAGTTCACATTTGTAGGTGGATCATCAGTGTTAGAGCTAAAATTAGCATGTTTAAAGTGATTTTCATGCTTCCAGAGGCCCTAAACACAAGATTTATGGAATGGTTAAAAGTGCATGAAAATGGCCAATTTACTCACTCCCAGTTCTCAAAAAGGGTTTCTTCACCCCGGGAAGTTAATTAAATACCATTTGTAGGCATTTAATGTTCGAGCAAAAACAGCAGATTTTCGACAAAAGAGATAACATCCCCCCATTACGTCATGCTTCAGAAATGTGGAAAATGGTCCGTTTTCAAATGTTTTATTTTTGAACGTCAGTTCACATTTGTAGGTGGATCATCAGTGTTAGAGCTAAAATTAGCATGTTTAAAGTGATTTTCATGCTTCCAGGGGCCCTAAACACAAGATTTATGGAATGGTTAAAAGTGCATGAAAATGGCCAATTTACTCACTCTGAGTTCTCAAAAAGGGTTTCTTCACCCCGGGAAGTTAATTAAATACCATTTGGAGGCATTTAATGTTCGAGCAAAAACGGCTGATTTTCGACAAAAGAGATAACACCCCCCCATTACGTCATACTTCAGAAATGTGGAAAATGGTCTGTTTTCAAATGTTTTATTTTTAGACGTCAGTTCACATTTGTAGGTGGATCATCAGTGTTAGAGCTAAAATTAGCATGTTTAAAGTGATTTTCATGCTTCCAGAGGCCCTAAACACAAGATTTATGGAATGGTTAAAAGTGCATGAAAATGGCCAATTTACTCACTCCGAGTTCTCAAAAAGGGTTTCTTCACCCCGGGAAGTTAATTAAATACCATTTGGAGGCATTTAATGTTCGAGCAAAAACGGCTGATTTTCGACAAAAGAGATAACACCCCCCCATTACGTCAAACTTCAGAAATGTGGAAAATGGTCTGTTTTCAAATGTTTTATTTTTGAACGTCAGTTCACATTTGTAGGTGGATCATCAGTGTTAGAGCTAAAATTAGCATGTTTAAAGTGATTTTCATGCTTCCAGAGGCCCTAAACACAAGATTTATGGAATGGTTAAAAGTGCATGAAAATGGCCAATTTACTCACTCCGAGTTCTCAAAAAGGGTTTCTTCACCCCGGGAAGTTAATTAAATACTATTTGGAGGCATTTAATGTTCGAGCAAAAACGGCTGATTTTCGACAAAAGAGATAACACCCCCCCCCATTACGTCATGCTTCAGAAATGTGGAAAATGGTCCGTTTTCTAATGTTTTATTTTTGAACGTCAGTTCACATTTGTAGGTGGATCATCAGTGTTCGAGCTAAAATTAGCATGTTTAAAGTGATTTTCATGCTTCCAGGGGCCCTAAACACAAGATTTATGGAATGGTTAAAAGTGCATGAAAATGGCCAATTTACTCACTCTGAGTTCTCAAAAAGGGTTTCTTCACCCCGGGAAGTTAATTAAATACCATTTGGAGGCATTTAATGTTCAAGCAAAAACGGCTGATTTTCGACAAAAGCGATAACACCCCCCCATTACGTCATGCTTCAGAAATGTGGAAAATGGTCCGTTTTCAAATGTTTTATTTTTGAACGTCAGTTCACGTTTGTAGGTGGATCATCAGTGTTAGAGCTAAAATTAGCATGTTTAAAGTGATTTTCATGCTTCCAGGGGCTCGGGAAGTGAATTAAATACTATTTGGAGGCATTTAATGTTCAAGCAAAAACGGCTGATTTTCGACAAAAGAGATAACACCCCCCTAATACGTCATGCTTCAGAAATGTGGAAAATGGTCTGTTTTCAAATGTTTTATTTTTGAACGTCAGTTCACATTTGTAGGTGGATCATCAGTGTTAGAGCTAAAATTAGCATGTTTAAAGTGATTTTCATGCTTCCAGGGGCCCTAAACACAAGATTTATGGAATGGTTAAAAGTGCATGAAAATGGCCAATTTACTCACTCCGAGTTCTCAAAAAGGGTTTCTTCACCCCGGGAAGTTAATTAAATACCATTTGGAGGCATTTAATGTTCAAGCAAAAACGGCTGATTTTCGACAAAAGAGATAACACCCCCCCATTACGTCATGCTTCAGAAATGTGGAAAATAGTCCGTTTTCAAATGTTTTATTTTTGAACGTCAGTTCACATTTGTAGGTGGATCATCAGTGTTAGAGCTAACATTATCATGTTTAAAGTGATTTTCATGCTTCCAGGGGCCCTAAACACATGATTTATGGAATGGTTAAAAGTGCATGAAAATGGCCAATTTACTCACTCCGAGTTCTCAAAAAGGGTTTCTTCACCCCGGGAAGTTAATTAAATACCATTTGGAGGCATTTAATGTTCGAGCAAAAACAGCTGATTTTCTACAAAAGAGATAACACCCCCCCATTACGTCAGGCTTCAGAAATGTGGAAAATGGTCAGTTTTCAAATGTTTTATTTTTGAACGTCAGTTCACATTTGTAGGTGGATCATCAGTGTTAGAGCTAAAATTAGCATGTTTAAAGTGATTTTCATGCTTCCAGGGGCCCTAAACACAAGATTTATGGAATGGTTAAAAGTGCATGAAAATGGCCAATTTACTCACTCTGAGTTCTCAAAAAGGGTTTCTTCACCCCGGGAAGTTAATTAAATACCATTTGGAGGCATTTAATGTTCAAGCAAAAACGGCTGATTTTTGACAAAAGAGATAACACCCCCCCATTACGTCATGCTTCAGAAATGTGGAAAATGGTCCGTTTTCAAATGTTTTATTTTTGAACGTCAGTTCACATTTGTAGGTGGATCATCGGTGTTAGAGCTAAAATTAGCATGTTTAAAGTGATTTTCATGCTTCCAGGGGCTCGCGAAGTGAATTAAATACTATTTGGAGGCATTTAATGTTCAAGCAAAAACGGCTGATTTTCAACAAAAGAGATAACACCCCCCCATTACGTCATGCTTCAAAAATGTGGAAAATGGTCCGTTTCAAATGTTTTATTTTTGAACGTCAGTTCACATTTGTAGGTGGATCATCAGTGTTAGAGCTAAAATTAGCATGTTTAAAGTGATTTTCATGCTTCCAGAGGCCCTAAACACAAGATTTATGGAATGGTTAAAAGTGCATGAAAATGGCCAATTTACTCACTCCGAGTTCTCAAAAAGGGTTTCTTCACCCCGGGAAGTTAATTAAATACCATTTGGAGGCATTTAATGTTCGAGCAAAAACGGCTGATTTTCGACAAAAGAGATAACACCCCCCCATTACGTCATGCTTCAGAAATGTGGAAAATGGTCCGTTTTCAAATGTTTTATTTTTGAACGTCAGTTCACATTTGTAGGTGGATCATCAGTGTTAGAGCTAAAATTAGCATGTTTAAAATGATTTTCATGCTTCCAGAGGCCCTAAACACAAGATTTATGGAATGGTTAAAAGTGCATGAAAATGGCAAATTTACTCACTCCGAGTTCTCAAAAAGGGTTTCTTCACCCCGGGAAGGTAATTAAATACCATTTGGAGGCATTTAATGGTCGAGCAAAAACGGCTGATTTTCGACAAAAGAGATAACACCCCCCCATTACGTCATGCTTCAGAAATGTGGAAAATGGTCCGTTTTCAAATGTTTTATTTTTGAACGTCAGTTCACATTTGTAGGTGGATCATCAGTGTTAGAGCTAAAATTAGCATGTTTAAAGTGATGTTAATGCTTTCAGGGGCTCGGGAAGTGAATTAAATACTATTTGGAGGCATTTAATGTTCAAGCAAAAACAGCTGATTTTCGACAAAAGAGATAACACCCCCCCATTACGTCATGCTTGAGAAATGTGGAAAATGGTCCGTTTTCAAATGTTTTATTTTTGAACGTCAGTTCACATTTGTAGGTGGATCATCAGTGTTAGAGCTAAAATTAGCATGTTTAAAGTGATTTTCATGCTTCCAGGGGCCCTAAACACAAGATTTATGGAATTGGTTAAAAGTGCATGAAAATGGCCAATTTACTCACTCTGAGTTCTCAAAAAGGGTTTCTTCACCCCGGGAAGTTAATTAAATACAATTTGGAGGCATTTAATGTTCAAGCAAAAACGGCTGATTTTTGACAAAAGAGATAACACCCCCCCATTACGTCATGCTTCAGAAATGTGGAAAATGGTCCATTTTCAAATGTTTTATTTTTGAACGTCAGTTCACATTTGTAGGTGGATCATCAGTGTTAGAGCTAAAATTAGCACGTTTAAAGTGATTTTCATGCTTCCAGGGGCTCGGGAAGTGAATTAAATACTATTTGGAGGCATTTAATGTTCAAGCAAAAACAGCTGATTTTCGACAAAAGAGATAACACCCCCCATTACGTCATGCTTCAGAAATGTGGAAAATGGTCCGTTTTCAAATGTTTTATTTTTGAACGTCAGTTCACAGTTGTAGGTGGATCATCAGTGTTAGAGCTAAAATTAGCATGTTTAAAGTGATTTTCATGCTTCCAGGGGCCCTAAACACAAGATTTATGGAATGGTTAAAAGTGCATGAAAATGGCCAATTTACTCACTCCGAGTTCTCAAAAAGGGTTTCTTCACCCCGGGAAGTTAATTAAATACCATTTGGAGGCATTTAATGTTCAAGCAAAAACGGCTGATTTTCGACAAAAGAGATAACACCCCCCCATTACGTCATGCTTCAGAAATGTGGAAAATAGTCCGTTTTCAAATGTTTTATTTTTGAACGTCAGTTCACATTTGTAGGTGGATCATCAGTGTTAGAGCTAACATTAGCATGTTTAAAGTGATTTTCATGCTTCCGGGGGCCCTAAACACAAGATTTATGGAATGGTTAAAAGTGCATGAAAATGGCCAATTTACTCACTCCGAGTTCTCAAAAAGGGTTTCTTCACCCCGGGAAGTTAATTAAATACCATTTGGAGGCATTTAATGTTCGAGCAAAAACAGCTGATTTTCTACAAAAGAGATAACACCCCCCCATTACGTCATGCTTCAGAAATGTGGAAAATGGTCAGTTTTCAAATGTTTTATTTTTGAACGTCAGTTCACATTTGTAGGTGGATCATCAGTGTTAGAGCTAAAATTATCATGTTTAAAGTGATTTTCATGCTTCCAGGGGCCCTAAACACAAGATTTATGGAATGGTTAAAAGTGCATGAAAATGGCCAATTTACTCACTCTGAGTTCTCAAAAAGGGTTTCTTCACCCCGGGAAGTTAATTAAATACCATTTGGAGGCATTTAATGTTCGAGCAAAAACAGCTGATTTTCGACAAAAGAGATAACACCCCCCCCATTACGTCATGCTTCAGAAATGTGGAAAATGGTCCGTTTTCAAATGTTTTATTTTTGAACTTCAGTTCACATTTGTAGGTGGATCATCAGTGTTAGAGCTAAAATTAGCATGTTTAAAGTTATTTTCATGCTTCCAGGGGCTCGGGAAGTGAATTAAATACTATTTGGAGGCATTTAATGTTCGAGCAAAAATGGCTGATTTTCGACAAAAGAGATAACACCCCCCCATTACGTCATGCTTCAGAAATGTGGAAAATGGTCCTTTTTCAAATGTTTTATTTTTGAACGTCAGTTCACATTTGTAGGTGGATCATCAGTGTTAGAGCTAAAATTAGCATGTTTAAAGTGATTTTCATGCTTCCAGAGGCCCTAAACACAAGATTTATGGAATGGTTAAAAGTGCATGAAAATGGCCAATTTACTCACTCCCAGTTCTCAAAAAGGGTTTCTTCACCCCGGGAAGTTAATTAAATACCATTTGTAGGCATTTAATGTTCGAGCAAAAACAGCAGATTTTCGACAAAAGAGATAACATCCCCCCATTACGTCATGCTTCAGAAATGTGGAAAATGGTCCGTTTTCAAATGTTTTATTTTTGAACGTCAGTTCACATTTGTAGGTGGATCATCAGTGTTAGAGCTAAAATTAGCATGTTTAAAGTGATTTTCATGCTTCCAGGGGCCCTAAACACAAGATTTATGGAATGGTTAAAAGTGCATGAAAATGGCCAATTTACTCACTCTGAGTTCTCAAAAAGGGTTTCTTCACCCCGGGAAGTTAATTAAATACCATTTGGAGGCATTTAATGTTCGAGCAAAAACGGCTGATTTTCGACAAAAGAGATAACACCCCCCCATTACGTCATACTTCAGAAATGTGGAAAATGGTCTGTTTTCAAATGTTTTATTTTTAGACGTCAGTTCACATTTGTAGGTGGATCATCAGTGTTAGAGCTAAAATTAGCATGTTTAAAGTGATTTTCATGCTTCCAGAGGCCCTAAACACAAGATTTATGGAATGGTTAAAAGTGCATGAAAATGGCCAATTTACTCACTCCGAGTTCTCAAAAAGGGTTTCTTCACCCCGGGAAGTTAATTAAATACCATTTGGAGGCATTTAATGTTCGAGCAAAAACGGCTGATTTTCGACAAAAGAGATAACACCCCCCCATTACGTCAAACTTCAGAAATGTGGAAAATGGTCTGTTTTCAAATGTTTTATTTTTGAACGTCAGTTCACATTTGTAGGTGGATCATCAGTGTTAGAGCTAAAATTAGCATGTTTAAAGTGATTTTCATGCTTCCAGAGGCCCTAAACACAAGATTTATGGAATGGTTAAAAGTGCATGAAAATGGCCAATTTACTCACTCCGAGTTCTCAAAAAGGGTTTCTTCACCCCGGGAAGTTAATTAAATACTATTTGGAGGCATTTAATGTTCGAGCAAAAACGGCTGATTTTCGACAAAAGAGATAACACCCCCCCCCCATTACGTCATGCTTCAGAAATGTGGAAAATGGTCCGTTTTCTAATGTTTTATTTTTGAACGTCAGTTCACATTTGTAGGTGGATCATCAGTGTTCGAGCTAAAATTAGCATGTTTAAAGTGATTTTCATGCTTCCAGGGGCCCTAAACACAAGATTTATGGAATGGTTAAAAGTGCATGAAAATGGCCAATTTACTCACTCTGAGTTCTCAAAAAGGGTTTCTTCACCCCGGGAAGTTAATTAAATACCATTTGGAGGCATTTAATGTTCAAGCAAAAACGGCTGATTTTCGACAAAAGCGATAACACCCCCCCATTACGTCATGCTTCAGAAATGTGGAAAATGGTCCGTTTTCAAATGTTTTATTTTTGAACGTCAGTTCACGTTTGTAGGTGGATCATCAGTGTTAGAGCTAAAATTAGCATGTTTAAAGTGATTTTCATGCTTCCAGGGGCTCGGGAAGTGAATTAAATACTATTTGGAGGCATTTAATGTTCAAGCAAAAACGGCTGATTTTCGACAAAAGAGATAACACCCCCCTAATACGTCATGCTTCAGAAATGTGGAAAATGGTCTGTTTTCAAATGTTTTATTTTTGAACGTCAGTTCACATTTGTAGGTGGATCATCAGTGTTAGAGCTAAAATTAGCATGTTTAAAGTGATTTTCATGCTTCCAGGGGCCCTAAACACAAGATTTATGGAATGGTTAAAAGTGCATGAAAATGGCCAATTTACTCACTCCGAGTTCTCAAAAAGGGTTTCTTCACCCCGGGAAGTTAATTAAATACCATTTGGAGGCATTTAATGTTCAAGCAAAAACGGCTGATTTTCGACAAAAGAGATAACACCCCCCCATTACGTCATGCTTCAGAAATGTGGAAAATAGTCCGTTTTCAAATGTTTTATTTTTGAACGTCAGTTCACATTTGTAGGTGGATCATCAGTGTTAGAGCTAACATTATCATGTTTAAAGTGATTTTCATGCTTCCAGGGGCCCTAAACACATGATTTATGGAATGGTTAAAAGTGCATGAAAATGGCCAATTTACTCACTCCGAGTTCTCAAAAAGGGTTTCTTCACCCCGGGAAGTTAATTAAATACCATTTGGAGGCATTTAATGTTCGAGCAAAAACAGCTGATTTTCTACAAAAGAGATAACACCCCCCCATTACGTCAGGCTTCAGAAATGTGGAAAATGGTCAGTTTTCAAATGTTTTATTTTTGAACGTCAGTTCACATTTGTAGGTGGATCATCAGTGTTAGAGCTAAAATTAGCATGTTTAAAGTGATTTTCATGCTTCCAGGGGCCCTAAACACAAGATTTATGGAATGGTTAAAAGTGCATGAAAATGGCCAATTTACTCACTCTGAGTTCTCAAAAAGGGTTTCTTCACCCCGGGAAGTTAATTAAATACCATTTGGAGGCATTTAATGTTCAAGCAAAAACGGCTGATTTTTGACAAAAGAGATAACACCCCCCCATTACGTCATGCTTCAGAAATGTGGAAAATGGTCCGTTTTCAAATGTTTTATTTTTGAACGTCAGTTCACATTTGTAGGTGGATCATCGGTGTTAGAGCTAAAATTAGCATGTTTAAAGTGATTTTCATGCTTCCAGGGGCTCGCGAAGTGAATTAAATACTATTTGGAGGCATTTAATGTTCAAGCAAAAACGGCTGATTTTCAACAAAAGAGATAACACCCCCCCATTACGTCATGCTTCAAAAATGTGGAAAATGGTCCGTTTCAAATGTTTTATTTTTGAACGTCAGTTCAAATTTGTAGGTGGATCATCAGTGTTAGAGCTAAAATTAGCATGTTTAAAGTGATTTTCATGCTTCCAGAGGCCCTAAACACAAGATTTATGGAATGGTTAAAAGTGCATGAAAATGGCCAATTTACTCACTCCGAGTTCTCAAAAAGGGTTTCTTCACCCCGGGAAGTTAATTAAATACCATTTGGAGGCATTTAATGTTCGAGCAAAAACGGCTGATTTTCGACAAAAGAGATAACACCCCCCCATTACGTCATGCTTCAGAAATGTGGAAAATGGTCCGTTTTCAAATGTTTTATTTTTGAACGTCAGTTCACATTTGTAGGTGGATCATCAGTGTTAGAGCTAAAATTAGCATGTTTAAAATGATTTTCATGCTTCCAGAGGCCCTAAACACAAGATTTATGGAATGGTTAAAAGTGCATGAAAATGGCAAATTTACTCACTCCGAGTTCTCAAAAAGGGTTTCTTCACCCCGGGAAGGTAATTAAATACCATTTGGAGGCATTTAATGGTCGAGCAAAAACGGCTGATTTTCGACAAAAGAGATAACACCCCCCCATTACGTCATGCTTCAGAAATGTGGAAAATGGTCCGTTTTCAAATGTTTTATTTTTGAACGTCAGTTCATATTTGTAGGTGGATCATCAGTGTTAGAGCTAAAATTAGCATGTTTAAAGTGATGTTAATGCTTTCAGGGGCTCGGGAAGTGAATTAAATACTATTTGGAGGCATTTAATGTTCAAGCAAAAACAGCTGATTTTCGACAAAAGAGATAACACCCCCCCATTACGTCATGCTTCAGAAATGTGGAAAATGGTCCGTTTTCAAATGTTTTATTTTTGAACGTCAGTTCACATTTGTAGGTGGATCATCAGTGTTAGAGCTAAAATTAGCATGTTTAAAGTGATTTTCATGCTTCCAGGGGCCCTAAACACAAGATTTATGGAATTGGTTAAAAGTGCATGAAAATGGCCAATTTACTCACTCTGAGTTCTCAAAAAGGGTTTCTTCACCCCGGGAAGTTAATTAAATACAATTTGGAGGCATTTAATGTTCAAGCAAAAACGGCTGATTTTTGACAAAAGAGATAACACCCCCCCATTACGTCATGCTTCAGAAATGTGGAAAATGGTCCATTTTCAAATGTTTTATTTTTGAACGTCAGTTCACATTTGTAGGTGGATCATCAGTGTTAGAGCTAAAATTAGCACGTTTAAAGTGATTTTCATGCTTCCAGGGGCTCGGGAAGTGAATTAAATACTATTTGGAGGCATTTAATGTTCAAGCAAAAACAGCTGATTTTCGACAAAAGAGATAACACCCCCCATTACGTCATGCTTCAGAAATGTGGAAAATGGTCCGTTTTCAAATGTTTTATTTTTGAACGTCAGTTCACAGTTGTAGGTGGATCATCAGTGTTAGAGCTAAAATTAGCATGTTTAAAGTGATTTTCATGCTTCCAGGGGCCCTAAACACAAGATTTATGGAATGGTTAAAAGTGCATGAAAATGGCCAATTTACTCACTCCGAGTTCTCAAAAAGGGTTTCTTCACCCCGGGAAGTTAATTAAATACCATTTGGAGGCATTTAATGTTCAAGCAAAAACGGCTGATTTTCGACAAAAGAGATAACACCCCCCCATTACGTCATGCTTCAGAAATGTGGAAAATAGTCCGTTTTCAAATGTTTTATTTTTGAACGTCAGTTCACATTTGTAGGTGGATCATCAGTGTTAGAGCTAACATTAGCATGTTTAAAGTGATTTTCATGCTTCCGGGGGCCCTAAACACAAGATTTATGGAATGGTTAAAAGTGCATGAAAATGGCCAATTTACTCACTCCGAGTTCTCAAAAAGGGTTTCTTCACCCCGGGAAGTTAATTAAATACCATTTGGAGGCATTTAATGTTCGAGCAAAAACAGCTGATTTTCTACAAAAGAGATAACACCCCCCCATTACGTCATGCTTCAGAAATGTGGAAAATGGTCAGTTTTCAAATGTTTTATTTTTGAACGTCAGTTCACATTTGTAGGTGGATCATCAGTGTTAGAGCTAAAATTAGCATGTTTAAAGTGATTTTCATGCTTCCAGGGGCCCTAAACACAAGATTTATGGAATGGTTAAAAGTGCATGAAAATGGCCAATTTACTCACTCTGAGTTCTCAAAAAGGGTTTCTTCACCCCGGGAAGTTAATTAAATACCATTTGGAGGCATTTAATGTTCAAGCAAAAACGGCTGATTTTTGACAAAAGAGATAACACCCCCCCATTACGTCATGCTTCAGAAATGTGGAAAATGGTCCGTTTTCAAATGTTTTATTTTTGAACGTCAGTTCACATTTGTAGGTGGATCATCAGTGTTAGAGCTAAAATTAGCATGTTTAAAGTGATTTTCATGCTTCCAGGGGCTCGGGAAGTGAATTAAATACTATTTGGAGGCATTTAATGTTCAAGCAAAAACAGCTGATTTTCGACAAAAGAGATAACACCCCCCCATTACGTCATGCTTCAGAAATGTGGAAAATGATCCGTTTTCAAATGTTTTATTTTTGAACGTCAGTTCACAGTTGTAGGTGGATCATCAGTGTTAAAGCTAAAATTAGCATGTTTAAAGTGATTTTCATGCTTCCAGGGGCCCTAAACACAAGATTTATGGAATGGTTAAAAGTGCATGAAAATGGCCAATTTACTCACTCTGAGTTCTCAAAAAGGGTTTCTTCACCCCAGGAAGTTAATTAAATACCATTTGGAGGCATTTAATGTTCGAGCAAAAACGGCTGATTTTCGACAAAAGAGATAACACCCCCCCATTACGTCATGCTTCAGAAATGTGGAAAATGGTCCGTTTTCAAATGTTTTATTTTTGAACGTCAGTTCACATTTTTAGGTGGATCATCAGTGTTAGAGCTAAAATTAGCATGTTTAAAGTGATTTTCATGCTTCCTGGGGCCCTAAACACAAGATTTATGGAATGGTTAAAAGTGCATGCAAATGGCCAATTTACTCACTCCAAGTTCTCAAAAAGGGTTTCTTCACCCCGGGAAGTTATTTAAATACCATTTGGAAGCATTTAATGTTCGAGCAAAAACGGCTGATTTTCGACAAAAGAGATAACACCCCCCCATTACGTCATGCTTCAGAAATTTGGAAAATGATCCGTTTTCAAATGTTTTTATTTTTGAACGTCAGTTCACATTTGTAGGTGGATCATCAGTGTTAGAGCTAAAATTAGCATGTTTAAAGTGATGTTAATGCTTTCAGGGGCTCGGGAAGTGAATTAAATACTATTTGGAGGCATTTAATGTTCAAGCAAAAACAGCTGATTTTCGACAAAAGAGATAACACCCCCCCCATTACGTCATGCTTCAGAAATGTGGAAAATGGTCCGTTTTCAAATGTTTTATTTTTGAACGTCAGTTCACATTTGTAGGTGGATCATCAGTGTTAGAGCTAAAATTAGCATGTTTAAAGTGATTTTCATGCTTCCAGGGGCCCTAAACACAAGATTTATGGAATTGGTTAAAAGTGCATGAAAATGGCCAATTTACTCACTCTGAGTTCTCAAAAAGGGTTTCTTCACCCCGGGAAGTTAATTAAATACAATTTGGAGGCATTTAATGTTCAAGCAAAAACGGCTGATTTTTGACAAAAGAGATAACACCCCCCCATTACGTCATGCTTCAGAAATGTGGAAAATGGTCCATTTTCAAATGTTTTATTTTTGAACGTCAGTTCACATTTGTAGGTGGATCATCAGTGTTAGAGCTAAAATTAGCACGTTTAAAGTGATTTTCATGCTTCCAGGGGCTCGGGAAGTGAATTAAATACTATTTGGAGGCATTTAATGTTCAAGCAAAAACAGCTGATTTTCGACAAAAGAGATAACACCCCCCCATTACGTCATGCTTCAAAAATGTGGAAAATGGTCCGTTTCAAATGTTTTATTTTTGAACGTCAGTTCACATTTGTAGGTGGATCATCAGTGTTAGAGCTAAAATTAGCATGTTTAAAGTGATTTTCATGCTTCCAGAGGCCCTAAACACAAGATTTATGGAATGGTTAAAAGTGCATGAAAATGGCCAATTTACTCACTCCGAGTTCTCAAAAAGGGTTTCTTCACTCCGGGAAGTTAATTAAATACCATTTGGAGGCATTTAATGTTCGAGCAAAAACGGCTGATTTTCGACAAAAGAGATAACACCCCCCCATTACGTCATGCTTCAGAAATGTGGAAAATGGTCCGTTTTCAAATGTTTTATTTTTGAACGTCAGTTCACATTTGTAGGTGGATCATCAGTGTTAGAGCTAAAATTAGCATGTTTAAAATGATTTTCATGCTTCCAGAGGCCCTAAACACAAGATTTATGGAATGGTTAAAAGTGCATGAAAATGGCAAATTTACTCACTCCGAGTTCTCAAAAAGGGTTTCTTCACCCCGGGAAGGTAATTAAATACCATTTGGAGGCATTTAATGGTCGAGCAAAAACGGCTGATTTTCGACAAAAGAGATAACACCCCCCCATTACGTCATGCTTCAGAAATGTGGAAAATGGTCCGTTTTCAAATGTTTTATTTTTGAACGTCAGTTCACATTTGTAGGTGGATCATCAGTGTTAGAGCTAAAATTAGCATGTTTAAAGTGATTTTCATGCTTCCAGGGGCTCGGGAAGTGAATTAAATACTATTTGGAGGCATTTAATGTTCGAGCAAAAACGGCTGATTTTCGACAAAAGAGATAACACCCCCCCATTACGTCATGCTTCAGAAATGTGGAAAATGGTCCGTTTTCAAATGTTTTATTTTTGAACGTCAGTTCACATTTGTAGGTGGATCATCAGTGTTAGAGCTAAAATTAGCATGTTTAAAGTGATTTTCATGCTTCCAGAGGCCCTAAACACAAGATTTATGGAATGGTTAAAAGTACATGAAAATGGCCAATTTACTCACTCCCAGTTCTCAAAAAGGGTTTCTTCACCCCGGGAAGTTAATTAAATACCATTTGGAGGCATTTAATGTTCGAGCAAAAACAGCTGATTTTCGACAAAAGAGATAACACCCCCCATTACGTCATGCTTCAGAAATGTGGAAAATGGTCAGTTTTCAAATGTTTTATTTTTGAACGTCAGTTCACATTTTTAGGTGGATCATCAGTGTTAGAGCTAAAATTAGCATGTTTAAAGTGATTTTCATGCTTCCTGGGGCCCTAAACACAAGATTTATGGAATGGTTAAAAGTGCATGCAAATGGCCAATTTACTCACTCCAAGTTCTCAAAAAGGGTTTCTTCACCCCGGGAAGTTATTTAAATACCATTTGGAAGCATTTAATGTTCGAGCAAAAACGGCTGATTTTCGACAAAAGAGATAACACCCCCCCATTACGTCATGCTTCAGAAATTTGGAAAATGATCCGTTTTCAAATGTTTTTATTTTTGAACGTCAGTTCACATTTGTAGGTGGATCATCAGTGTTAGAGCTAAAATTAGCATGTTTAAAGTGATGTTCATGCTTTCAGGGGCTCGGGAAGTGAATTAAATACTATTTGGAGGCATTTAATGTTCAAGCAAAAACAGCTGATTTTCGACAAAAGAGATAACACCCCCCCATTACGTCATGCTTCAGAAATGTGGAAAATGGTCCGTTTTCAAATGTTTTATTTTTGAACGTCAGTTCACATTTGTAGGTGGATCATCAGTGTTAGAGCTAAAATTAGCATGTTTAAAGTGATTTTCATGCTTCCAGGGGCCCTAAACACAAGATTTATGGAATTGGTTAAAAGTGCATGAAAATGGCCAATTTACTCACTCTGAGTTCTCAAAAAGGGTTTCTTCACCCCGGGAAGTTAATTAAATACAATTTGGAGGCATTTAATGTTCAAGCAAAAACGGCTGATTTTTGACAAAAGAGATAACACCCCCCCATTACGTCATGCTTCAGAAATGTGGAAAATGGTCCATTTTCAAATGTTTTATTTTTGAACGTCAGTTCACATTTGTAGGTGGATCATCAGTGTTAGAGCTAAAATTAGCACGTTTAAAGTGATTTTCATGCTTCCAGGGGCTCGGGAAGTGAATTAAATACTATTTGGAGGCATTTAATGTTCAAGCAAAAACAGCTGATTTTCGACAAAAGAGATAACACCCCCCCATTACGTCATGCTTCAGAAATGTGGAAAATGGTCCGTTTCAAATGTTTTATTTTTGAACGTCAGTTCACATTTGTAGGTGGATCATCAGTGTTAGAGCTAAAATTAGCATGTTTAAAGTGATTTTCATGCTTCCAGAGGCCCTAAACACAAGATTTATGGAATGGTTAAAAGTGCATGAAAATGGCCAATTTACTCACTCCGAGTTCTCAAAAAGGGTTTCTTCACCCCGGGAAGTTAATTAAATACCATTTGGAGGCATTTAATGTTCGAGCAAAAACGGCTGATTTTCGACAAAAGAGATAACACCCCCCATTACGTCATGCTTCAGAAATGTGGAAAATGGTCCGTTTTCAAATGTTTTATTTTTGAACGTCAGTTCACATTTGTAGGTGGATCATCAGTGTTAGAGCTAAAATTAGCATGTTTAAAGTGATTTTCATGCTTCCAGGGGCCCTAAACACAAGATTTATGGAATGGTTAAAAGTGCATGAAAATGGCCAATTTACTCACTCTGAGTTCTCAAAAAGGGTTTCTTCACCCTGGGAAGTTAATTAAATACCATTTGGAGGCATTTAATGTTCGAGCAAAAACGGCTGATTTTCGACAAAAGAGATAACACCCCCCCATTACGTCATGCTTCAGAAATGTGGAAAATGGTCCGTTTTCAAATGTTTTATTTTTGAACGTCAGTTCACATTTGTAGGTGGATCATCAGTGTTAGAGCTAAAATTAGCATGTTTAAAATGATTTTCATGCTTCCAGAGGCCCTAAACACAAGATTTATGGAATGGTTAAAAGTGCATGAAAATGGCAAATTTACTCACTCCGAGTTCTCAAAAAGGGTTTCTTCACCCCGGGAAGGTAATTAAATACCATTTGGAGGCATTTAATGGTCGAGCAAAAACGGCTGATTTTCGACAAAAGAGATAACACCCCCCCATTACGTCATGCTTCAGAAATTTGGAAAATGATCCGTTTTCAAATGTTTTTATTTTTGAACGTCAGTTCACATTTGTAGGTGGATCATCAGTGTTAGAGCTAAAATTAGCATGTTTAAAGTGATGTTCATGCTTTCAGGGGCTCGGGAAGTGAATTAAATACTATTTGGAGGCATTTAATGTTCAAGCAAAAACAGCTGATTTTCGACAAAAGAGATAACACCCCCCCATTACGTCATGCTTCAGAAATGTGGAAAATGGTCCGTTTTCAAATGTTTTATTTTTGAACGTCAGTTCACATTTGTAGGTGGATCATCAGTGTTAGAGCTAAAATTAGCATGTTTAAAGTGATTTTCATGCTTCCAGGGGCCCTAAACACAAGATTTATGGAATTGGTTAAAAGTGCATGAAAATGGCCAATTTACTCACTCTGAGTTCTCAAAAAGGGTTTCTTCACCCCGGGAAGTTAATTAAATACAATTTGGAGGCATTTAATGTTCAAGCAAAAACGGCTGATTTTTGACAAAAGAGATAACACCCCCCCATTACGTCATGCTTCAGAAATGTGGAAAATGGTCCATTTTCAAATGTTTTATTTTTGAACGTCAGTTCACATTTGTAGGTGGATCATCAGTGTTAGAGCTAAAATTAGCACGTTTAAAGTGATTTTCATGCTTCCAGGGGCTCGGGAAGTGAATTAAATACTATTTGGAGGCATTTAATGTTCAAGCAAAAACAGCTGATTTTCGACAAAAGAGATAACACCCCCCCATTACGTCATGCTTCGAAAATGTGGAAAATGGTCCGTTTCAAATGTTTTATTTTTGAACGTCAGTTCACATTTGTAGGTGGATCATCAGTGTTAGAGCTAAAATTAGCATGTTTAAAGTGATTTTCATGCTTCCAGAGGCCCTAAACACAAGATTTATGGAATGGTTAAAAGTGCATGAAAATGGCCAATTTACTCACTCCGAGTTCTCAAAAAGGGTTTCTTCACCCCGGGAAGTTAATTAAATACCATTTGGAGGCATTTAATGTTCGAGCAAAAACGGCTGATTTTCGACAAAAGAGATAACACCCCCCCATTACGTCATGCTTCAGAAATGTGGAAAATGGTCCGTTTTCATATGTTTTATTTTTGAACGTCAGTTCACATTTGTAGGTGGATCATCAGTGTTAGAGCTAAAATTAGCATGTTTAAAGTGATTTTCATGCTTCCAGGGGCCCTAAACACAAGATTTATGGAATGGTTAAAATTGCATGAAAATGGCCAATTTACTCACTCTGAGTTCTCAAAAAGGGTTTCTTCACCCTGGGAAGTTAATTAAATACCATTTGGAGGCATTTAATGTTCGAGCAAAAACAGCTGATTTTCTACAAAAGAGATAACACCCCCCCATTACGTCATGCTTCAGAAATGTGGAAAATGGTCCGTTTTCAAATGTTTTATTTTTGAACGTCAGTTCACATTTGTAGGTGGATCATCAGTGTTAGAGCTAAAATTAGCATGTTTAAAGTGATTTTCATGCTTCCAGGGGCCCTAAACACAAGATTTATGGAATGGTTAAAAGTGCATGAAAATGGCCAATTTACTCACTCTGAGTTCTCAAAAAGGGTTTCTTCACCCCGGGAAGTTAATTAAATACCATTTGGAGGCATTTAATGTTCAAGCAAAAACGGCTGATTTTTGACAAAAGAGATAACACCCCCCCATTACGTCATGCTTCAGAAATGTGGAAAATGGTCCGTTTTCAAATGTTTTATTTTTGAACGTCAGTTCACATTTGTAGGTGGATCATCAGTGTTAGAGCTAAAATTAGCATGTTTAAAGTGATTTTCATGCTTCCAGGGGCTCGGGAAGTGAATTAAATACTATTTGGAGGCATTTAATGTTCAAGCAAAAACAGCTGATTTTCGACAAAAGAGATAACCCCCCCCCCATTACGTCATGCTTCAGAAATGTGGAAAATGGTCCGTTTTCAAATGTTTTATTTTTGAACGTCAGTTCACAGTTGTAGGTGGATCATCAGTGTTAGAGCTAAAATTAGCATGTTTAAAGTGATTTTCATGCTTCCAGGGGCCCTAAACACAAGATTTATGGAATGGTTAAAAGTGCATGAAAATGGCCAATTTACTCACTCTGAGTTCTCAAAAAGGGTTTCTTCACCCCGGGAAGTTAATTAAATACCATTTGGAGGCATTTAATGTTCGAGCAAAAACGGCTGATTTTCGACAAAAGAGATAACACCCCCCCATTACGTCATGCTTCAGAAATGTGGAAAATGGTCCGTTTTCAAATGTTTTATTTTTGAACGTCAGTTCACATTTGTAGGTGGATCATCAGTGTTAGAGCTAAAATTAGCATGTTTAAAGTGATTTTCATGCTTCCATGGGCTCGGGAAGTGAATTAAATACTATTTGGAGGCATTTAATGTTCAAGCAAAAACAGCTGATTTTCGACAAAAGAGATAACACCCCCCATTACGTCATGCTTCAGAAATGTGGAAAATGGTCCGTTTTCAAATGTTTTATTTTTGAACGTCAGTTCACAGTTGTAGGTGGATCATCAGTGTTAGAGCTAAAATTAGCATGTTTAAAGTGATTTTCATGCTTCCAGGGGCCCTAAACACAAGATTTATGGAATGGTTAAAAGTGCATGAAAATGGCCAATTTACTCACTCCGAGTTCTCAAAAAGGGTTTCTTCACCCCGGGAAGTTAATTAAATACCATTTGGAGGCATTTAATGTTCAAGCAAAAACGGCTGATTTTCGACAAAAGAGATAACACCTCCCCATTACGTCATGCTTCAGAAATGTGGAAAATAGTCCGTTTTCAAATGTTTTATTTTTGAACGTCAGTTCACATTTGTAGGTGGATCATCAGTGTTAGAGCTAACATTAGCATGTTTAAAGTGATTTTCATGCTTCCAGGGGCCCTAACCACAAGATTTATGGAATGGTTAAAAGTGCATGAAAATGGCCAATTTACTCACTCCGAGTTCTCAAAAAGGGTTTCTTCACCCCGGGAAGTTAATTAAATACCATTTGGAGGCATTTAATGTTCGAGCAAAAACGGCTGATTTTCGACAAAAGAGATAACACCCCCCCATTACGTCATGCTTCAGAAATGTGGAAAATGGTCCGTTTTCAAATGTTTTATTATTGAACGTCAGTTCACGTTTGTAGGTGGATCATCAGTGTTAGAGCTAAAATTAGCATGTTTAAAGTGATTTTCATGCTTCCAGGGGCTCGGGAAGTGAATTAAATACTATTTGGAGGCATTTAATGTTCAAGCAAAAACGGCTGATTTTCGACAAAAGAGATAACACCCCCCTATTACGTCATGCTTCAGAAATGTGGAAAATGGTCCGTTTTCAAATGTTTTATTTTTGAACGTCAGTTCACATTTGTAGGTGGATCATCAGTGTTAGAGCTAAAATTAGCATGTTTAAAGTGATTTTCATGCTTCCAGGGGCCCTAAACACAAGATTTATGGAATGGTTAAAAGTGCATGAAAATGGCCAATTTACTCACTCCGAGTTCTTAAAAAGGGTTTCTTCACCCCGGGAAGTTAATTAAATACCATTTGGAGGCATTTAATGTTCAAGCAAAAACGGCTGATTTTCGACAAAAGAGATAACACCCCCCCATTACGTCATGCTTCAGAAATGTGGAAAATAGTCCGTTTTCAAATGTTTTATTTTTGAACGTCAGTTCACATTTGTAGGTGGATCATCAGTGTTAGAGCTAACATTAGCATGTTTAAAGTGATTTTCATGCTTCCGGGGGCCCTAAACACAAGATTTATGGAATGGTTAAAAGTGCATGAAAATGGCCAATTTACTCACTCTGAGTTCTCAAAAAGGGTTTCTTCACCCCGGGAAGTTAATTAAATACCATTTGGAGGCATTTAATGTTCGAGCAAAAACAGCTGATTTTCTACAAAAGAGATAACACCCCCCCATTACGTCATGCTTCAGAAATGTGGAAAATGGTCAGTTTTCAAATGTTTTATTTTTGAACGTCAGTTCACATTTGTAGGTGGATCATCAGTGTTAGAGCTAAAATTAGCATGTTTAAAGTGATTTTCATGCTTCCAGGGGCCCTAAACACAAGATTTATGGAATTGGTTAAAAGTGCATGAAAATGGCCAATTTACTCACTCCGAGTTCTTAAAAAGGGTTTCTTCACCCCGGGAAGTTAATTAAATACCATTTGGAGGCATTTAATGTTCAAGCAAAAACGGCTGATTTTCGACAAAAGAGATAACACCCCCCCATTACGTCATGCTTCAGAAATGTGGAAAATAGTCCGTTTTCAAATGTTTTATTTTTGAACGTCAGTTCACATTTGTAGGTGGATCATCAGTGTTAGAGCTAACATTAGCATGTTTAAAGTGATTTTCATGCTTCCGGGGGCCCTAAACACAAGATTTATGGAATGGTTAAAAGTGCATGAAAATGGCCAATTTACTCACTCTGAGTTCTCAAAAAGGGTTTCTTCACCCCGGGAAGTTAATTAAATACCATTTGGAGGCATTTAATGTTCGAGCAAAAACAGCTGATTTTTCTACAAAAGAGATAACACCCCCCCATTACGTCATGCTTCAGAAATGTGGAAAATGGTCAGTTTTCAAATGTTTTATTTTTGAACGTCAGTTCACATTTGTAGGTGGATCATCAGTGTTAGAGCTAAAATTAGCATGTTTAAAGTGATTTTCATGCTTCCAGGGGCCCTAAACACAAGATTTATGGAATGGTTAAAAGTGCATGAAAATGGCCAATTTACTCACTCTGAGTTCTCAAAAAGGGTTTCTTCACCCCGGGAAGTTAATTAAATACCATTTGGAGGCATTTAATGTTCAAGCAAAAACGGCTGATTTTTGACAAAAGAGATAACACCCCCCCATTACGTCATGCTTCAGAAATGTGGAAAATGGTCCGTTTTCAAATGTTTTATTTTTGAACGTCAGTTCACATTTGTAGGTGGATCATCAGTGTTAGAGCTAAAATTAGCATGTTTAAAGTGATTTTCATGCTTCCAGGGGCTCGGGAAGTGAATTAAATACTATTTGGAGGCATTTAATGTTCAAGCAAAAACAGCTGATTTTCGACAAAAGAGATAACACCCCCCCATTACGTCATGCTTCAGAAATGTGGAAAATGGTCCGTTTTCAAATGTTTTATTTTTGAACGTCAGTTCACAGTTGTAGGTGGATCATCAGTGTTAAAGCTAACATTAGCATGTTTAAAGTGATTTTCATGCTTCCAGGGGCCCTAAACACAAGATTTATGGAATGGTTAAAAGTGCATGAAAATGGCCAATTTACTCACTCTGAGTTCTCAAAAAGGGTTTCTTCACCCCAGGAAGTTAATTAAATACCATTTGGAGGCATTTAATGTTCGAGCAAAAACGGCTGATTTTCGACAAAAGAGATAACACCCCCCCATTACGTCATGCTTCAGAAATGTGGAAAATGGTCCGTTTTCAAATGTTTTATTTTTGAACGTCAGTTCACATTTTTAGGTGGATCATCAGTGTTAGAGCTAAAATTAGCATGTTTAAAGTGATTTTCATGCTTCCTGGGGCCCTAAACACAAGATTTATGGAATGGTTAAAAGTGCATGCAAATGGCCAATTTACTCACTCCAAGTTCTCAAAAAGGGTTTCTTCACCCCGGGAAGTTATTTAAATACCATTTGGAAGCATTTAATGTTCGAGCAAAAACGGCTGATTTTCGACAAAAGAGATAACACCCCCCCATTACGTCATGCTTCAGAAATTTGGAAAATGATCCGTTTTCAAATGTTTTTATTTTTGAACGTCAGTTCACATTTGTAGGTGGATCATCAGTGTTAGAGCTAAAATTAGCATGTTTAAAGTGATGTTAATGCTTTCAGGGGCTCGGGAAGTGAATTAAATACTATTTGGAGGCATTTAATGTTCAAGCAAAAACAGCTGATTTTCGACAAAAGAGATAACACCCCCCCATTACGTCATGCTTCAGAAATGTGGAAAATGGTCCGTTTTCAAATGTTTTATTTTTGAACGTCAGTTCACATTTGTAGGTGGATCATCAGTGTTAGAGCTAAAATTAGCATGTTTAAAGTGATTTTCATGCTTCCAGGGGCCCTAAACACAAGATTTATGGAATTGGTTAAAAGTGCATGAAAATGGCCAATTTACTCACTCTGAGTTCTCAAAAAGGGTTTCTTCACCCCGGGAAGTTAATTAAATACAATTTGGAGGCATTTAATGTTCAAGCAAAAACGGCTGATTTTTGACAAAAGAGATAACACCCCCCCATTACGTCATGCTTCAGAAATGTGGAAAATGGTCCATTTTCAAATGTTTTATTTTTGAACGTCAGTTCACATTTGTAGGTGGATCATCAGTGTTAGAGCTAAAATTAGCACGTTTAAAGTGATTTTCATGCTTCCAGGGGCTCGGGAAGTGAATTAAATACTATTTGGAGGCATTTAATGTTCAAGCAAAAACAGCTGATTTTCGACAAAAGAGATAACACCCCCCCATTACGTCATGCTTCAAAAATGTGGAAAATGGTCCGTTTCAAATGTTTTATTTTTGAACGTCAGTTCACATTTGTAGGTGGATCATCAGTGTTAGAGCTAAAATTAGCATGTTTAAAGTGATTTTCATGCTTCCAGAGGCCCTAAACACAAGATTTATGGAATGGTTAAAAGTGCATGAAAATGGCCAATTTACTCACTCCGAGTTCTCAAAAAGGGTTTCTTCACCCCGGGAAGTTAATTAAATACCATTTGGAGGCATTTAATGTTCGAGCAAAAACGGCTGATTTTCGACAAAAGAGATAACACCCCCCCATTACGTCATGCTTCAGAAATGTGGAAAATGGTCCGTTTTCAAATGTTTTATTTTTGAACGTCAGTTCACATTTGTAGGTGGATCATCAGTGTTAGAGCTAAAATTAGCATGTTTAAAGTGATTTTCATGCTTCCAGGGGCCCAAAACACAAGATTTATGGAATGGTTAAAAGTGCATGAAAATGGCCAATTTACTCACTCTGAGTTCTCAAAAAGGGTTTCTTCACCCTGGGAAGTTAATTAAATACCATTTGGAGGCATTTAATGTTCGAGCAAAAACGGCTGATTTTCGACAAAAGAGATAACACCCCCCCATTGCGTCATGCTTCAGAAATGTGGAAAATGGTCCGTTTTCAAATGTTTTATTTTTGAACGTCAGTTCACATTTGTAGGTGGATCATCAGTGTTAGAGCTAAAATTAGCATGTTTAAAATGATTTTCATGCTTCCAGAGGCCCTAAACACAAGATTTATGGAATGGTTAAAAGTGCATGAAAATGGCAAATTTACTCACTCCGAGTTCTCAAAAAGGGTTTCTTCACCCCGGGAAGGTAATTAAATACCATTTGGAGGCATTTAATGGTCGAGCAAAAACGGCTGATTTTCGACAAAAGAGATAACACCCCCCCATTACGTCATGCTTCAGAAATGTGGAAAATGGTCCGTTTTCAAATGTTTTATTTTTGAACGTCAGTTCACATTTGTAGGTGGATCATCAGTGTTAGAGCTAAAATTAGCATGTTTAAAGTGATTTTCATGCTTCCAGGGGCTCGGGAAGTGAATTAAATACTATTTGGAGGCATTTAATGTTCGAGCAAAAACGGCTGATTTTCGACAAAAGAGATAACACCCCCCCATTACGTCATGCTTCAGAAATGTGGAAAATGGTCCGTTTTCAAATGTTTTATTTTTGAACGTCAGTTCACATTTGTAGGTGGATCATCAGTGTTAGAGCTAAAATTAGCATGTTTAAAGTGATTTTCATGCTTCCAGAGGCCCTAAACACAAGATTTATGGAATGGTTAAAAGTACATGAAAATGGCCAATTTACTCACTCCCAGTTCTCAAAAAGGGTTTCTTCACCCCGGGAAGTTAATTAAATACCATTTGGAGGCATTTAATGTTCGAGCAAAAACAGCTGATTTTCGACAAAAGAGATAACACCCCCCATTACGTCATGCTTCAGAAATGTGGAAAATGGTCAGTTTTCAAATGTTTTATTTTTGAACGTCAGTTCACATTTGTAGGTGGATCATCAGTGTTAGAGCTAAAATTAGCATGTTTAAAGTGATTTTCATGCTTCCAGGGGCCCTAAACACAAGATTTATGGAATGGTTAAAAGTGCATGAAAATGGCCAATTTACTCCCTCTGAGTTCTCAAAAAGGGTTTCTTCACCCCGGGAAGTTAATTAAATACCATTTGGAGGCATTTAATGTTCAAGCAAAAACGGCTGATTTTTGACAAAAGAGATAACACCCCCCATTACGTCATGCTTCAGAAATGTGGAAAATGGTCCGTTTTCAAATGTTTTATTTTTGAACGTCAGTTCACATTTTTAGGTGGATCATCAGTGTTAGAGCTAAAATTAGCATGTTTAAAGTGATTTTCATGCTTCCTGGGGCCCTAAACACAAGATTTATGGAATGGTTAAAAGTGCATGCAAATGGCCAATTTACTCACTCCAAGTTCTCAAAAAGGGTTTCTTCACCCCGGGAAGTTATTTAAATACCATTTGGAAGCATTTAATGTTCGAGCAAAAACGGCTGATTTTCGACAAAAGAGATAACACCCCCCCATTACGTCATGCTTCAGAAATTTGGAAAATGATCCGTTTTCAAATGTTTTTATTTTTGAACGTCAGTTCACATTTGTAGGTGGATCATCAGTGTTAGAGCTAAAATTATTATGTTTAAAGTGATGTTCATGCTTTCAGGGGCTCGGGAAGTGAATTAAATACTATTTGGAGGCATTTAATGTTCAAGCAAAAACAGCTGATTTTCGACAAAAGAGATAGCACCCCCCCATTACGTCATGCTTCAGAAATGTGGAAAATGGTCCGTTTTCAAATGTTTTATTTTTGAACGTCAGTTCACATTTGTAGGTGGATCATCAGTGTTAGAGCTAAAATTAGCATGTTTAAAGTGATTTTCATGCTTCCAGGGGCCCTAAACACAAGATTTATGGAATTGGTTAAAAGTGCATGAAAATGGCCAATTTACTCACTCCGAGTTCTTAAAAAGGGTTTCTTCACCCCGGGAAGTTAATTAAATACCATTTGGAGGCATTTAATGTTCAAGCAAAAACGGCTGATTTTCGACAAAAGAGATAACACCCCCCCATTACGTCATGCTTCAGAAATGTGGAAAATAGTCCGTTTTCAAATGTTTTATTTTTGAACGTCAGTTCACATTTGTAGGTGGATCATCAGTGTTAGAGCTAACATTAGCATGTTTAAAGTGATTTTCATGCTTCCGGGGGCCCTAAACACAAGATTTATGGAATGGTTAAAAGTGCATGAAAATGGCCAATTTACTCACTCTGAGTTCTCAAAAAGGGTTTCTTCACCCCGGGAAGTTAATTAAATACCATTTGGAGGCATTTAATGTTCGAGCAAAAACAGCTGATTTTCTACAAAAGAGATAACACCCCCCCATTACGTCATGCTTCAGAAATGTGGAAAATGGTCAGTTTTCAAATGTTTTATTTTTGAACGTCAGTTCACATTTGTAGGTGGATCATCAGTGTTAGAGCTAAAATTAGCATGTTTAAAGTGATTTTCATGCTTCCAGGGGCCCTAAACACAAGATTTATGGAATGGTTAAAAGTGCATGAAAATGGCCAATTTACTCACTCTGAGTTCTCAAAAAGGGTTTCTTCACCCCGGGAAGTTAATTAAATACCATTTGGAGGCATTTAATGTTCAAGCAAAAACGGCTGATTTTTGACAAAAGAGATAACACCCCCCCATTACGTCATGCTTCAGAAATGTGGAAAATGGTCCGTTTTCAAATGTTTTATTTTTGAACGTCAGTTCACATTTGTAGGTGGATCATCAGTGTTAGAGCTAAAATTAGCATGTTTAAAGTGATTTTCATGCTTCCAGGGGCTCGGGAAGTGAATTAAATACTATTTGGAGGCATTTAATGTTCAAGCAAAAACAGCTGATTTTCGACAAAAGAGATAACACCCCCCCATTACGTCATGCTTCAGAAATGTGGAAAATGGTCCGTTTTCAAATGTTTTATTTTTGAACGTCAGTTCACAGTTGTAGGTGGATCATCAGTGTTAAAGCTAACATTAGCATGTTTAAAGTGATTTTCATGCTTCCAGGGGCCCTAAACACAAGATTTATGGAATGGTTAAAAGTGCATGAAAATGGCCAATTTACTCACTCTGAGTTCTCAAAAAGGGTTTCTTCACCCCAGGAAGTTAATTAAATACCATTTGGAGGCATTTAATGTTCGAGCAAAAACGGCTGATTTTCGACAAAAGAGATAACACCCCCCCATTACGTCATGCTTCAGAAATGTGGAAAATGGTCCGTTTTCAAATGTTTTATTTTTGAACGTCAGTTCACATTTTTAGGTGGATCATCAGTGTTAGAGCTAAAATTAGCATGTTTAAAGTGATTTTCATGCTTCCTGGGGCCCTAAACACAAGATTTATGGAATGGTTAAAAGTGCATGCAAATGGCCAATTTACTCACTCCAAGTTCTCAAAAAGGGTTTCTTCACCCCGGGAAGTTATTTAAATACCATTTGGAAGCATTTAATGTTCGAGCAAAAACGGCTGATTTTCGACAAAAGAGATAACACCCCCCCATTACGTCATGCTTCAGAAATTTGGAAAATGATCCGTTTTCAAATGTTTTTATTTTTGAACGTCAGTTCACATTTGTAGGTGGATCATCAGTGTTAGAGCTAAAATTAGCATGTTTAAAGTGATGTTAATGCTTTCAGGGGCTCGGGAAGTGAATTAAATACTATTTGGAGGCATTTAATGTTCAAGCAAAAACAGCTGATTTTCGACAAAAGAGATAACACCCCCCCATTACGTCATGCTTCAGAAATGTGGAAAATGGTCCGTTTTCAAATGTTTTATTTTTGAACGTCAGTTCACATTTGTAGGTGGATCATCAGTGTTAGAGCTAAAATTAGCATGTTTAAAGTGATTTTCATGCTTCCAGGGGCCCTAAACACAAGATTTATGGAATTGGTTAAAAGTGCATGAAAATGGCCAATTTACTCACTCTGAGTTCTCAAAAAGGGTTTCTTCACCCCGGGAAGTTAATTAAATACAATTTGGAGGCATTTAATGTTCAAGCAAAAACGGCTGATTTTTGACAAAAGAGATAACACCCCCCCATTACGTCATGCTTCAGAAATGTGGAAAATGGTCCATTTTCAAATGTTTTATTTTTGAACGTCAGTTCACATTTGTAGGTGGATCATCAGTGTTAGAGCTAAAATTAGCACGTTTAAAGTGATTTTCATGCTTCCAGGGGCTCGGGAAGTGAATTAAATACTATTTGGAGGCATTTAATGTTCAAGCAAAAACAGCTGATTTTCGACAAAAGAGATAACACCCCCCCATTACGTCATGCTTCAAAAATGTGGAAAATGGTCCGTTTCAAATGTTTTATTTTTGAACGTCAGTTCACATTTGTAGGTGGATCATCAGTGTTAGAGCTAAAATTAGCATGTTCAAAGTGATTTTCATGCTTCCAGAGGCCCTAAACACAAGATTTATGGAATGGTTAAAAGTGCATGAAAATGGCCAATTTACTCACTCCGAGTTCTCAAAAAGGGTTTCTTCACCCCGGGAAGTTAATTAAATACCATTTGGAGGCATTTAATGTTCGAGCAAAAACGGCTGATTTTCGACAAAAGAGATAACACCCCCCCATTACGTCATGCTTCAGAAATGTGGAAAATGGTCCGTTTTCAAATGTTTTATTTTTGAACGTCAGTTCACATTTGTAGGTGGATCATCAGTGTTAGAGCTAAAATTAGCATGTTTAAAGTGATTTTCATGCTTCCAGGGGCCCAAAACACAAGATTTATGGAATGGTTAAAAGTGCATGAAAATGGCCAATTTACTCACTCTGAGTTCTCAAAAAGGGTTTCTTCACCCTGGGAAGTTAATTAAATACCATTTGGAGGCATTTAATGTTCGAGCAAAAACGGCTGATTTTCGACAAAAGAGATAACACCCCCCCATTGCGTCATGCTTCAGAAATGTGGAAAATGGTCCGTTTTCAAATGTTTTATTTTTGAACGTCAGTTCACATTTGTAGGTGGATCATCAGTGTTAGAGCTAAAATTAGCATGTTTAAAATGATTTTCATGCTTCCAGAGGCCCTAAACACAAGATTTATGGAATGGTTAAAAGTGCATGAAAATGGCAAATTTACTCACTCCGAGTTCTCAAAAAGGGTTTCTTCACCCCGGGAAGGTAATTAAATACCATTTGGAGGCATTTAATGGTCGAGCAAAAACGGCTGATTTTCGACAAAAGAGATAACACCCCCCCATTACGTCATGCTTCAGAAATGTGGAAAATGGTCCGTTTTCAAATGTTTTATTTTTGAACGTCAGTTCACATTTGTAGGTGGATCATCAGTGTTAGAGCTAAAATTAGCATGTTTAAAGTGATTTTCATGCTTCCAGGGGCTCGGGAAGTGAATTAAATACTATTTGGAGGCATTTAATGTTCGAGCAAAAACGGCTGATTTTCGACAAAAGAGATAACACCCCCCCATTACGTCATGCTTCAGAAATGTGGAAAATGGTCCGTTTTCAAATGTTTTATTTTTGAACGTCAGTTCACATTTGTAGGTGGATCATCAGTGTTAGAGCTAAAATTAGCATGTTTAAAGTGATTTTCATGCTTCCAGAGGCCCTAAACACAAGATTTATGGAATGGTTAAAAGTACATGAAAATGGCCAATTTACTCACTCCCAGTTCTCAAAAAGGGTTTCTTCACCCCGGGAAGTTAATTAAATACCATTTGGAGGCATTTAATGTTCGAGCAAAAACAGCTGATTTTCGACAAAAGAGATAACACCCCCCATTACGTCATGCTTCAGAAATGTGGAAAATGGTCAGTTTTCAAATGTTTTATTTTTGAACGTCAGTTCACATTTGTAGGTGGATCATCAGTGTTAGAGCTAAAATTAGCATGTTTAAAGTGATTTTCATGCTTCCAGGGGCCCTAAACACAAGATTTATGGAATGGTTAAAAGTGCATGAAAATGGCCAATTTACTCCCTCTGAGTTCTCAAAAAGGGTTTCTTCACCCCGGGAAGTTAATTAAATACCATTTGGAGGCATTTAATGTTCAAGCAAAAACGGCTGATTTTTGACAAAAGAGATAACACCCCCCCATTACGTCATGCTTCAGAAATGTGGAAAATGGTCCGTTTTCAAATGTTTTATTTTTGAACGTCAGTTCACATTTTTAGGTGGATCATCAGTGTTAGAGCTAAAATTAGCATGTTTAAAGTGATTTTCATGCTTCCTGGGGCCCTAAACACAAGATTTATGGAATGGTTAAAAGTGCATGCAAATGGCCAATTTACTCACTCCAAGTTCTCAAAAAGGGTTTCTTCACCCCGGGAAGTTATTTAAATACTATTTGGAAGCATTTAATGTTCGAGCAAAAACGGCTGATTTTCGACAAAAGAGATCACACCCCCCCATTACGTCATGCTTCAGAAATTTGGAAAATGATCCGTTTTCAAATGTTTTTATTTTTGAACGTCAGTTCACATTTGTAGGTGGATCATCAGTGTTAGAGCTAAAATTAGCATGTTTAAAGTGATGTTCATGCTTTCAGGGGCTCGGGAAGTGAATTAAATACTATTTGGAGGCATTTAATGTTCAAGCAAAAACAGCTGATTTTCGACAAAAGAGATAGCACCCCCCCATTACGTCATGCTTCAGAAATGTGGAAAATGGTCCGTTTTCAAATGTTTTATTTTTGAACGTCAGTTCACATTTGTAGGTGGATCATCAGTGTTAGAGCTAAAATTAGCATGTTTAAAGTGATTTTCATGCTTCCAGGGGCCCTAAACACAAGATTTATGGAATTGGTTAAAAGTGCATGAAAATGGCCAATTTACTCACTCTGAGTTCTCAAAAAGGGTTTCTTCACCCCGGGAAGTTAATTAAATACAATTTGGAGGCATTTAATGTTCAAGCAAAAACGGCTGATTTTTGACAAAAGAGATAACACCCCCCCATTACGTCATGCTTCAGAAATGTGGAAAATGGTCCATTTTCAAATGTTTTATTTTTGAACGTCAGTTCACATTTGTAGGTGGATCATCAGTGTTAGAGCTAAAATTAGCACGTTTAAAGTGATTTTCATGCTTCCAGGGGCTCGGGAAGTGAATTAAATACTATTTGGAGGCATTTAATGTTCAAGCAAAAACAGCTGATTTTCGACAAAAGAGATAACACCCCCCCATTACGTCATGCTTCAGAAATGTGGAAAATGGTCCGTTTCAAATGTTTTATTTTTGAACGTCAGTTCACATTTGTAGGTGGATCATCAGTGTTAGAGCTAAAATTAGCATGTTTAAAGTGATTTTCATGCTTCCAGGGGCCCTAAACACAAGATTTATGGAATGGTTAAAAGTGCATGAAAATGGCCAATTTACTCACTCCGAGTTCTCAAAAAGGGTTTCTTCACCCCGGGAAGTTAATTAAATACCATTTGGAGGCATTTAATGTTCGAGCAAAAACGGCTGATTTTCGACAAAAGAGATAACACCCCCCCATTACGTCATGCTTCAGAAATGTGGAAAATGGTCCGTTTTCAAATGTTTTATTTTTGAACGTCAGTTCACATTTGTAGGTGGATCATCAGTGTTAGAGCTAAAATTAGCATGTTTAAAGTGATTTTCATGCTTCCAGGGGCCCTAAACACAAGATTTATGGAATGGTTAAAAGTGCATGAAAATGGCCAATTTACTCACTCTGAGTTCTCAAAAAGGGTTTCTTCACCCTGGGAAGTTAATTAAATACCATTTGGAGGCATTTAATGTTCGAGCAAAAACGGCTGATTTTCGACAAAAGAGATAACACCCCCCCATTACGTCATGCTTCAGAAATGTGGAAAATGGTCCGTTTTCAAATGTTTTATTTTTGAACGTCAGTTCACATTTGTAGGTGGATCATCAGTGTTAGAGCTAAAATTAGCATGTTTAAAATGATTTTCATGCTTCCAGAGGCCCTAAACACAAGATTTATGGAATGGTTAAAAGTGCATGAAAATGGCAAATTTACTCACTCCGAGTTCTCAAAAAGGGTTTCTTCACCCCGGGAAGGTAATTAAATACCATTTGGAGGCATTTAATGGTCGAGCAAAAACGGCTGATTTTCGACAAAAGAGATAACACCCCCCATTACGTCATGCTTCAGAAATTTGGAAAATGATCCGTTTTCAAATGTTTTTATTTTTGAACGTCAGTTCACATTTGTAGGTGGATCATCAGTGTTAGAGCTAAAATTAGCATGTTTAAAGTGATGTTCATGCTTTCAGGGGCTCAGGAAGTGAATTAAATACTATTTGGAGGCATTTAATGTTCAAGCAAAAACAGCTGATTTTCGACAAAAGAGATAACACCCCCCCATTACGTCATGCTTCAGAAATGTGGAAAATGGTCCGTTTTCAAATGTTTTATTTTTGAACGTCAGTTCACATTTGTAGGTGGATCATCAGTGTTAGAGCTAAAATTAGCATGTTTAAAGTGATTTTCATGCTTCCAGGGGCCCTAAACACAAGATTTATGGAATTGGTTAAAAGTGCATGAAAATGGCCAATTTACTCACTCTGAGTTCTCAAAAAGGGTTTCTTCACCCCGGGAAGTTAATTAAATACAATTTGGAGGCATTTAATGTTCAAGCAAAAACGGCTGATTTTTGACAAAAGAGATAACACCCCCCCATTATGTCATGCTTCAGAAATGTGGAAAATGGTCCATTTTCAAATGTTTTATTTTTGAACGTCAGTTCACATTTGTAGGTGGATCATCAGTGTTAGAGCTAAAATTAGCACGTTTAAAGTGATTTTCATGCTTCCAGGGGCTCGGGAAGTGAATTAAATACTATTTGGAGGCATTTAATGTTCAAGCAAAAACAGCTGATTTTCGACAAAAGAGATAACACCCCCCCATTACGTCATGCTTCAAAAATGTGGAAAATGGTCCGTTTCAAATGTTTTATTTTTGAACGTCAGTTCACATTTGTAGGTGGATCATCAGTGTTAGAGCTAAAATTAGCATGTTTAAAGTGATTTTCATGCTTCCAGAGGCCCTAAACACAAGATTTATGGAATGGTTAAAAGTGCATGAAAATGGCCAATTTACTCACTCCGAGTTCTCAAAAAGGGTTTCTTCACCCCGGGAAGTTAATTAAATACCATTTGGAGGCATTTAATGTTCGAGCAAAAACGGCTGATTTTCGACAAAAGAGATAACACCCCCCCATTACGTCATGCTTCAGAAATGTGGAAAATGGTCAGTTTTCAAATGTTTTATTTTTGAACGTCAGTTCACATTTGTAGGTGGATCATCAGTGTTAGAGCTAAAATTAGCATGTTTAAAGTGATTTTCATGCTTCCAGGGGCCCTAAACACAAGATTTATGGAATGGTTAAAAGTGCATGAAAATGGCCAATTTACTCACTCTGAGTTCTCAAAAAGGGTTTCTTCACCCTGGGAAGTTAATTAAATACCATTTGGAGGCATTTAATGTTCGAGCAAAAACGGCTGATTTTCGACAAAAGAGATAACACCCCCCCATTACGTCATGCTTCAGAAATGTGGAAAATGGTCCGTTTTCAAATGTTTTATTTTTGAACGTCAGTTCACATTTGTAGGTGGATCATCAGTGTTAGAGCTAAAATTAGCATGTTTAAAATGATTTTCATGCTTCCAGAGGCCCTAAACACAAGATTTATGGAATGGTTAAAAGTGCATGAAAATGGCAAATTTACTCACTCCGAGTTCTCAAAAAGGGTTTCTTCACCCCGGGAAGGTAATTAAATACCGTTTGGAGGCATTTAATGGTCGAGCAAAAACGGCTGATTTTCGACAAAAGAGATAACACCCCCCCATTACGTCATGCTTCAGAAATGTGGAAAATGGTCCGTTTTCAAATGTTTTATTTTTGAACGTCAGTTCACATTTGTAGGTGGATCATCAGTGTTAGAGCTAAAATTAGCATGTTTAAAGTGATTTTCATGCTTCCAGGGGCTCGGGAAGTGAATTAAATACTATTTGGAGGCATTTAATGTTCGAGCAAAAACGGCTGATTTTCGACAAAAGAGATAACACCCCCCCATTACGTCATGCTTCAGAAATGTGGAAAATGGTCCGTTTTCAAATGTTTTATTTTTGAACGTCAGTTCACATTTGTAGGTGGATCATCAGTGTTAGAGCTAAAATTAGCATGTTTAAAGTGATTTTCATGCTTCCAGAGGCCCTAAACACAAGATTTATGGAATGGTTAAAAGTACATGAAAATGGCCAATTTACTCACTCCCAGTTCTCAAAAAGGGTTTCTTCACCCCGGGAAGTTAATTAAATACCATTTGGAGGCATTTAATGTTCGAGCAAAAACAGCTGATTTTCGACAAAAGAGATAACACCCCCCATTACGTCATGCTTCAGAAATGTGGAAAATGGTCAGTTTTCAAATGTTTTATTTTTGAACGTCAGTTCACATTTGTAGGTGGATCATCAGTGTTAGAGCTAAAATTAGCATGTTTAAAGTGATTTTCATGCTTCCAGGGGCCCTAAACACAAGATTTATGGAATGGTTAAAAGTGCATGAAAATGGCCAATTTACTCCCTCTGAGTTCTCAAAAAGGGTTTCTTCACCCCGGGAAGTTAATTAAATACCATTTGGAGGCATTTAATGTTCAAGCAAAAACGGCTGATTTTTGACAAAAGAGATAACACCCCCCCATTACGTCATGCTTCAGAAATGTGGAAAATGGTCCGTTTTCAAATGTTTTATTTTTGAACGTCAGTTCACATTTGTAGGTGGATCATCAGTGTTAGAGCTAAAATTAGCATGTTTAAAGTGATTTTCATGCTTCCAGGGGCCCTAAACACAAGATTTATGGAATGGTTAAAAGTGCATGAAAATGGCCAATTTACTCCCTCTGAGTTCTCAAAAAGGGTTTCTTCACCCCGGGAAGTTAATTAAATACCATTTGGAGGCATTTAATGTTCAAGCAAAAACGGCTGATTTTTGACAAAAGAGATAACACCCCCCCATTACGTCATGCTTCAGAAATGTGGAAAATGGTCCGTTTTCAAATGTTTTATTTTTGAACGTCAGTTCACATTTTTAGGTGGATCATCAGTGTTAGAGCTAAAATTAGCATGTTTAAAGTGATGTTCATGCTTTCAGGGGCTCGGGAAGTGAATTAAATACTATTTGGAGGCATTTAATGTTCAAGCAAAAACAGCTGATTTTCGACAAAAGAGATAACACCCCCCCATTACGTCATGCTTCAGAAATGTGGAAAATGGTCCGTTTTCAAATGTTTTATTTTTGAACGTCAGTTCACATTTGTAGGTGGATCATCAGTGTTAGAGCTAAAATTAGCATGTTTAAAGTGATTTTCATGCTTCCAGGGGCCCTAAACACAAGATTTATGGAATTGGTTAAAAGTGCATGAAAATGGCCAATTTACTCACTCTGAGTTCTCAAAAAGGGTTTCTTCACCCCGGGAAGTTAATTAAATACAATTTGGAGGCATTTAATGTTCAAGCAAAAACGGCTGATTTTTGACAAAAGAGATAACACCCCCCCATTACGTCATGCTTCAGAAATGTGGAAAATGGTCCATTTTCAAATGTTTTATTTTTGAACGTCAGTTCACATTTGTAGGTGGATCATCAGTGTTAGAGCTAAAATTAGCACGTTTAAAGTGATTTTCATGCTTCCAGGGGCTCGGGAAGTGAATTAAATACTATTTGGAGGCATTTAATGTTCAAGCAAAAACAGCTGATTTTCGACAAAAGAGATAACACCCCCCCATTACTTCATGCTTCAGAAATGTGGAAAATGGTCTGTTTCAAATGTTTTATTTTTGAACGTCAGTTCACATTTGTAGGTGGATCATCAGTGTTAGAGCTAAAATTAGCATGTTTAAAGTGATTTTCATGCTTCCAGAGGCCCTAAACACAAGATTTATAGAATGGTTAAAAGTGCATGAAAATGGCCAATTTACTCACTCCGAGTTCTCAAAAAGGGTTTCTTCACCCCGGGAAGTTAATTAAATACCATTTGGAGGCATTTAATGTTCGAGCAAAAACGGCTGATTTTCGACAAAAGAGATAACACCCCCCCATTACGTCATGCTTCAGAAATGTGGAAAATGGTCCGTTTTCAAATGTTTTATTTTTGAACGTCAGTTCACATTTGTAGGTGGATCATCAGTGTTAGAGCTAAAATTAGCATGTTTAAAGTGATTTTCATGCTTCCAGGGGCCCTAAACACAAGATTTATGGAATGGTTAAAAGTGCATGAAAATGGCCAATTTACTCACTCTGAGTTCTCAAAAAGGGTTTCTTCACCCTGGGAAGTTAATTAAATACCATTTGGAGGCATTTAATGTTCGAGCAAAAACGGCTGATTTTCGACAAAAGAGATAACACCCCCCCATTACGTCATGCTTCAGAAATGTGGAAAATGGTCCGTTTTCAAATGTTTTATTTTTGAACGTCAGTTCACATTTGTAGGTGGATCATCAGTGTTAGAGCTAAAATTAGCATGTTTAAAATGATTTTCATGCTTCCAGAGGCCCTAAACACAAGATTTATGGAATGGTTAAAAGTGCATGAAAATGGCAAATTTACTCACTCCGAGTTCTCAAAAAGGGTTTCTTCACCCCGGGAAGGTAATTAAATACCATTTGGAGGCATTTAATGGTCGAGCAAAAACGGCTGATTTTCGACAAAAGAGATAACACCCCCCCATTACGTCATGCTTCAGAAATTTGGAAAATGATCCGTTTTCAAATGTTTTTATTTTTGAACGTCAGTTCACATTTGTAGGTGGATCATCAGTGTTAGAGCTAAAATTAGCATGTTTAAAGTGATGTTCATGCTTTCAGGGGCTCGGGAAGTGAATTAAATACTATTTGGAGGCATTTAATGTTCAAGCAAAAACAGCTGATTTTCGACAAAAGAGATAACACCCCCCCATTACGTCATGCTTCAGAAATGTGGAAAATGGTCCGTTTTCAAATGTTTTATTTTTGAAGGTCAGTTCACATTTGTAGGTGGATCATCAGTGTTAGAGCTAAAATTAGCATGTTTAAAGTGATTTTCATGCTTCCAGGGGCCCTAAACACAAGATTTATGGAATTGGTTAAAAGTGCATGAAAATGGCCAATTTACTCACTCTGAGTTCTCAAAAAGGGTTTCTTCACCCCGGGAAGTTAATTAAATACAATTTGGAGGCATTTAATGTTCAAGCAAAAACGGCTGATTTTTGACAAAAGAGATAACACCCCCCCATTACGTCATGCTTCAGAAATGTGGAAAATGGTCCATTTTCAAATGTTTTATTTTTGAACGTCAGTTCACATTTGTAGGTGGATCATCAGTGTTAGAGCTAAAATTAGCACGTTTAAAGTGATTTTCATGCTTCCAGGGGCTCGGAAAGTGAATTAAATACTATTTGGAGGCATTTAATGTTCAAGCAAAAACAGCTGATTTTCGACAAAAGAGATAACACCCCCCCATTACGTCATGCTTCAAAAATGTGGAAAATGGTCCGTTTCAAATGTTTTATTTTTGAACGTCAGTTCACATTTGTAGGTGGATCATCAGTGTTAGAGCTAAAATTAGCATGTTTAAAGTGATTTTCATGCTTCCAGAGGCCCTAAACACAAGATTTATGGAATGGTTAAAAGTGCATGAAAATGGCCAATTTACTCACTCCGAGTTCTCAAAAAGGGTTTCTTCACCCCGGGAAGTTAATTAAATACCATTTGGAGGCATTTAATGTTCGAGCAAAAACGGCTGATTTTCGACAAAAGAGATAACACCCCCCCATTACGTCATGCTTCAGAAATGTGGAAAATGGTCCGTTTTCAAATGTTTTATTTTTGAACGTCAGTTCACATTTGTAGGTGGATCATCAGTGTTAGAGCTAAAATTAGCATGTTTAAAGTGATTTTCATGCTTCCAGGGGCCCTAAACACAAGATTTATGGAATGGTTAAAAGTGCATGAAAATGGCCAATTTACTCACTCTGAGTTCTCAAAAAGGGTTTCTTCACCCTGGGAAGTTAATTAAATACCATTTGGAGGCATTTAATGTTCGAGCAAAAACGGCTGATTTTCGACAAAAGAGATAACACCCCCCCATTACGTCATGCTTCAGAAATGTGGAAAATGGTCCGTTTTCAAATGTTTTATTTTTGAACGTCAGTTCACATTTGTAGGTGGATCATCAGTGTTAGAGCTAAAATTAGCATGTTTAAAATGATTTTCATGCTTCCAGAGGCCCTAAACACAAGATTTATGGAATGGTTAAAAGTGCATGAAAATGGCAAATTTACTCACTCCGAGTTCTCAAAAAGGGTTTCTTCACCCCGGGAAGGTAATTAAATACCATTTGGAGGCATTTAATGGTCGAGCAAAAACGGCTGATTTTCGACAAAAGAGATAACACCCCCCCATTACGTCATGCTTCAGAAATGTGGAAAATGGTCCGTTTTCAAATGTTTTATTTTTGAACGTCAGTTCACATTTGTAGGTGGATCATCAGTGTTAGAGCTAAAATTAGCATGTTTAAAGTGATTTTCATGCTTCCAGGGGCTCGGGAAGTGAATTAAATACTATTTGGAGGCATTTAATGTTCGAGCAAAAACGGCTGATTTTCGACAAAAGAGATAACACCCCCCCATTACGTCATGCTTCAGAAATGTGGAAAATGGTCCGTTTTCAAATGTTTTATTTTTGAACGTCAGTTCACATTTGTAGGTGGATCATCAGTGTTAGAGCTAAAATTAGCATGTTTAAAGTGATTTTCATGCTTCCAGAGGCCCTAAACACAAGATTTATGGAATGGTTAAAAGTACATGAAAATGGCCAATTTACTCACTCCCAGTTCTCAAAAAGGGTTTCTTCACCCCGGGAAGTTAATTAAATACCATTTGGAGGCATTTAATGTTCGAGCAAAAACAGCTGATTTTCGACAAAAGAGATAACACCCCCCATTACGTCATGCTTCAGAAATGTGGAAAATGGTCAGTTTTCAAATGTTTTATTTTTGAACGTCAGTTCACATTTGTAGGTGGATCATCAGTGTTAGAGCTAAAATTAGCATGTTTAAAGTGATTTTCATGCTTCCAGGGGCCCTAAACACAAGATTTATGGAATGGTTAAAAGTGCATGAAAATGGCCAATTTACTCCCTCTGAGTTCTCAAAAAGGGTTTCTTCACCCCGGGAAGTTAATTAAATACCATTTGGAGGCATTTAATGTTCAAGCAAAAACGGCTGATTTTTGACAAAAGAGATAACACCCCCCCATTACGTCATGCTTCAGAAATGTGGAAAATGGTCCGTTTTCAAATGTTTTATTTTTGAACGTCAGTTCACATTTTTAGGTGGATCATCAGTGTTAGAGCTAAAATTAGCATGTTTAAAGTGATTTTCATGCTTCCTGGGGCCCTAAACACAAGATTTATGGAATGGTTAAAAGTGCATGCAAATGGCCAATTTACTCACTCCAAGTTCTCAAAAAGGGTTTCTTCACCCCGGGAAGTTATTTAAATACCATTTGGAAGCATTTAATGTTCGAGCAAAAACGGCTGATTTTCGACAAAAGAGATAACACCCCCCCATTACGTCATGCTTCAGAAATTTGGAAAATGATCCGTTTTCAAATGTTTTTATTTTTGAACGTCAGTTCACATTTGTAGGTGGATCATCAGTGTTAGAGCTAAAATTAGCATGTTTAAAGTGATGTTCATGCTTTCAGGGGCTCGGGAAGTGAATTAAATACTATTTGGAGGCATTTAATGTTCAAGCAAAAACAGCTGATTTTCGACAAAAGAGATAACACCCCCCCATTACGTCATGCTTCAGAAATGTGGAAAATGGTCCGTTTTCAAATGTTTTATTTTTGAACGTCAGTTCACATTTGTAGGTGGATCATCAGTGTTAGAGCTAAAATTAGCATGTTTAAAGTGATTTTCATGCTTCCAGGGGCCCTAAACACAAGATTTATGGAATTGGTTAAAAGTGCATGAAAATGGCCAATTTACTCACTCTGAGTTCTCAAAAAGGGTTTCTTCACCCCGGGAAGTTAATTAAATACAATTTGGAGGCATTTAATGTTCAAGCAAAAACGGCTGATTTTTGACAAAAGAGATAACACCCCCCCATTACGTCATGCTTCAGAAATGTGGAAAATGGTCCATTTTCAAATGTTTTATTTTTGAACGTCAGTTCACATTTGTAGGTGGATCATCAGTGTTAGAGCTAAAATTAGCACGTTTAAAGTGATTTTCATGCTTCCAGGGGCTCGGGAAGTGAATTAAATACTATTTGGAGGCATTTAATGTTCAAGCAAAAACAGCTGATTTTCGACAAAAGAGATAACACCCCCCCATTACGTCATGCTTCAGAAATGTGGAAAATGGTCCGTTTCAAATGTTTTATTTTTGAACGTCAGTTCACATTTGTAGGTGGATCATCAGTGTTAGAGCTAAAATTAGCATGTTTAAAGTGATTTTCATGCTTCCAGAGGCCCTAAACACAAGATTTATGGAATGGTTAAAAGTGCATGAAAATGGCCAATTTACTCACTCCGAGTTCTCAAAAAGGGTTTCTTCACCCCGGGAAGTTAATTAAATACCATTTGGAGGCATTTAATGTTCGAGCAAAAACGGCTGATTTTCGACAAAAGAGATAACACCCCCCCATTACGTCATGCTTCAGAAATGTGGAAAATGGTCCGTTTTCAAATGTTTTATTTTTGAACGTCAGTTCACATTTGTAGGTGGATCATCAGTGTTAGAGCTAAAATTAGCATGTTTAAAGTGATTTTCATGCTTCCAGGGGCCCTAAACACAAGATTTATGGAATGGTTAAAAGTGCATGAAAATGGCCAATTTACTCACTCTGAGTTCTCAAAAAGGGTTTCTTCACCCTGGGAAGTTAATTAAATACCATTTGGAGGCATTTAATGTTCGAGCAAAAACGGCTGATTTTCGACAAAAGAGATAACACCCCCCCATTACGTCATGCTTCAGAAATGTGGAAAATGGTCCGTTTTCAAATGTTTTATTTTTGAACGTCAGTTCACATTTGTAGGTGGATCATCAGTGTTAGAGCTAAAATTAGCATGTTTAAAATGATTTTCATGCTTCCAGAGGCCCTAAACACAAGATTTATGGAATGGTTAAAAGTGCATGAAAATGGCAAATTTACTCACTCCGAGTTCTCAAAAAGGGTTTCTTCACCCCGGGAAGGTAATTAAATACCATTTAGAGGCATTTAATGGTCGAGCAAAAACGGCTGATTTTCGACAAAAGAGATAACACCCCCCCATTACGTCATGCTTCAGAAATGTGGAAAATGGTCCGTTTTCAAATGTTTTATTTTTGAACGTCAGTTCACATTTGTAGGTGGATCATCAGTGTTAGAGCTAAAATTAGCATGTTTAAAGTGATTTTCATGCTTCCAGGGGCTCGGGAAGTGAATTAAATACTATTTGGAGGCATTTAATGTTCAAGCAAAAACAGCTGATTTTCGACAAAAGAGATAACACCCCCCATTACGTCATGCTTCAGAAATGTGGAAAATGGTCCGTTTTCAAATGTTTTATTTTTGAACGTCAGTTCACAGTTGTAGGTGGATCATCAGTGTTAGAGCTAAAATTAGCATGTTTAAAGTGATTTTCATGCTTCCAGGGGCCCTAAACACAAGATTTATGGAATGGTTAAAAGTGCATGAAAATGGCCAATTTACTCACTCCGAGTTCTCAAAAAGGGTTTCTTCACCCCGGGAAGTTAATTAAATACCATTTGGAGGCATTTAATGTTCAAGCAAAAACGGCTGATTTTCGACAAAAGAGATAACACCTCCCCATTACGTCATGCTTCAGAAATGTGGAAAATAGTCAGTTTTCAAATGTTTTATTTTTGAACGTCAGTTCACATTTGTAGGTGGATCATCAGTGTTAGAGCTAACATTAGCATGTTTAAAGTGATTTTCATGCTTCCAGGGGCCCTAACCACAAGATTTATGGAATGGTTAAAAGTGCATGAAAATGGCCAATTTACTCACTCCGAGTTCTCAAAAAGGGTTTCTTCACCCCGGGAAGTTAATTAAATACCATTTGGAGGCATTTAATGTTCGAGCAAAAACGGCTGATTTTCGACAAAAGAGATAACACCCCCCCATTACGTCATGCTTCAGAAATGTGGAAAATGGTCCGTTTTCAAATGTTTTATTTTTGAACGTCAGTTCACGTTTGTAGGTGGATCATCAGTGTTAGAGCTAAAATTAGCATGTTTAAAGTGATTTTCATGCTTCCAGGGGCTCGGGAAGTGAATTAAATACTATTTGGAGGCATTTAATGTTCAAGCAAAAACGGCTGATTTTCGACAAAAGAGATAACACCCCCCTATTACGTCATGCTTCAGAAATGTGGAAAATGGTCCGTTTTCAAATGTTTTATTTTTGAACGTCAGTTCACATTTGTAGGTGGATCATCAGTGTTAGAGCTAAAATTAGCATGTTTAAAGTGATTTTCATGCTTCCAGGGGCCCTAAACACAAGATTTATGGAATGGTTAAAAGTGCATGAAAATGGCCAATTTACTCACTCCGAGTTCTTAAAAAGGGTTTCTTCACCCCGGGAAGTTAATTAAATACCATTTGGAGGCATTTAATGTTCAAGCAAAAACGGCTGATTTTCGACAAAAGAGATAACACCCCCCCATTACGTCATGCTTCAGAAATGTGGAAAATAGTCCGTTTTCAAATGTTTTATTTTTGAACGTCAGTTCACATTTGTAGGTGGATCATCAGTGTTAGAGCTAACATTAGCATGTTTAAAGTGATTTTCATGCTTCCGGGGGCCCTAAACACAAGATTTATGGAATGGTTAAAAGTGCATGAAAATGGCCAATTTACTCACTCTGAGTTCTCAAAAAGGGTTTCTTCACCCCGGGAAGTTAATTAAATACCATTTGGAGGCATTTAATGTTCGAGCAAAAACAGCTGATTTTCTACAAAAGAGATAACACCCCCCCATTACGTCATGCTTCAGAAATGTGGAAAATGGTCAGTTTTCAAATGTTTTATTTTTGAACGTCAGTTCACATTTGTAGGTGGATCATCAGTGTTAGAGCTAAAATTAGCATGTTTAAAGTGATTTTCATGCTTCCAGGGGCCCTAAACACAAGATTTATGGAATGGTTAAAAGTGCATGAAAATGGCCAATTTACTCACTCTGAGTTCTCAAAAAGGGTTTCTTCACCCCGGGAAGTTAATTAAATACCATTTGGAGGCATTTAATGTTCAAGCAAAAACGGCTGATTTTTGACAAAAGAGATAACACCCCCCCATTACGTCATGCTTCAGAAATGTGGAAAATGGTCCGTTTTCAAATGTTTTATTTTTGAACGTCAGTTCACATTTGTAGGTGGATCATCAGTGTTAGAGCTAAAATTAGCATGTTTAAAGTGATTTTCATGCTTCCAGGGGCTCGGGAAGTGAATTAAATACTATTTGGAGGCATTTAATGTTCAAGCAAAAACAGCTGATTTTCGACAAAAGAGATAACACCCCCCCATTACGTCATGCTTCAGAAATGTGGAAAATGGTCCGTTTTCAAATGTTTTATTTTTGAACGTCAGTTCACAGTTGTAGGTGGATCATCAGTGTTAAAGCTAACATTAGCATGTTTAAAGTGATTTTCATGCTTCCAGGGGCCCTAAACACAAGATTTATGGAATGGTTAAAAGTGCATGAAAATGGCCAATTTACTCACTCTGAGTTCTCAAAAAGGGTTTCTTCACCCCAGGAAGTTAATTAAATACCATTTGGAGGCATTTAATGTTCGAGCAAAAACGGCTGATTTTCGACAAAAGAGATAACACCCCCCCATTACGTCATGCTTCAGAAATGTGGAAAATGGTCCGTTTTCAAATGTTTTATTTTTGAACGTCAGTTCACATTTTTAGGTGGATCATCAGTGTTAGAGCTAAAATTAGCATGTTTAAAGTGATTTTCATGCTTCCTGGGGCCCTAAACACAAGATTTATGGAATGGTTAAAAGTGCATGCAAATGGCCAATTTACTCACTCCAAGTTCTCAAAAAGGGTTTCTTCACCCCGGGAAGTTATTTAAATACCATTTGGAAGCATTTAATGTTCGAGCAAAAACGGCTGATTTTCGACAAAAGAGATAACACCCCCCCATTACGTCATGCTTCAGAAATTTGGAAAATGATCCGTTTTCAAATGTTTTTATTTTTGAACGTCAGTTCACATTTGTAGGTGGATCATCAGTGTTAGAGCTAAAATTAGCATGTTTAAAGTGATGTTAATGCTTTCAGGGGCTCGGGAAGTGAATTAAATACTATTTGGAGGCATTTAATGTTCAAGCAAAAACAGCTGATTTTCGACAAAAGAGATAACACCCCCCCATTACGTCATGCTTCAGAAATGTGGAAAATGGTCCGTTTTCAAATGTTTTATTTTTGAACGTCAGTTCACATTTGTAGGTGGATCATCAGTGTTAGAGCTAAAATTAGCATGTTTAAAGTGATTTTCATGCTTCCAGGGGCCCTAAACACAAGATTTATGGAATTGGTTAAAAGTGCATGAAAATGGCCAATTTACTCACTCTGAGTTCTCAAAAAGGGTTTCTTCACCCTGGGAAGTTAATTAAATACCATTTGGAGGCATTTAATGTTCGAGCAAAAACGGCTGATTTTCGACAAAAGAGATAACACCCCCCCATTACGTCATGCTTCAGAAATGTGGAAAATGGTCCGTTTTCAAATGTTTTATTTTTGAACGTCAGTTCACATTTGTAGGTGGATCATCAGTGTTAGAGCTAAAATTAGCATGTTTAAAATGATTTTCATGCTTCCAGAGGCCCTAAACACAAGATTTATGGAATGGTTAAAAGTGCATGAAAATGGCAAATTTACTCACTCCGAGTTCTCAAAAAGGGTTTCTTCACCCCGGGAAGGTAATTAAATACCATTTGGAGGCATTTAATGGTCGAGCAAAAACGGCTGATTTTCGACAAAAGAGATAACACCCCCCCATTACGTCATGCTTCAGAAATGTGGAAAATGGTCCGTTTTCAAATGTTTTATTTTTGAACGTCAGTTCACATTTGTAGGTGGATCATCAGTGTTAGAGCTAAAATTAGCATGTTTAAAGTGATTTTCATGCTTCCAGGGGCTCGGGAAGTGAATTAAATACTATTTGGAGGCATTTAATGTTCGAGCAAAAACGGCTGATTTTCGACAAAAGAGATAACACCCCCCCATTACGTCATGCTTCAGAAATGTGGAAAATGGTCCGTTTTCAAATGTTTTATTTTTGAACGTCAGTTCACATTTGTAGGTGGATCATCAGTGTTAGAGCTAAAATTAGCATGTTTAAAGTGATTTTCATGCTTCCAGAGGCCCTAAACACAAGATTTATGGAATGGTTAAAAGTACATGAAAATGGCCAATTTACTCACTCCCAGTTCTCAAAAAGGGTTTCTTCACCCCGGGAAGTTAATTAAATACCATTTGGAGGCATTTAATGTTCGAGCAAAAACAGCTGATTTTCGACAAAAGAGATAACACCCCCCATTACGTCATGCTTCAGAAATGTGGAAAATGGTCAGTTTTCAAATGTTTTATTTTTGAACGTCAGTTCACATTTGTAGGTGGATCATCAGTGTTAGAGCTAAAATTAGCATGTTTAAAGTGATTTTCATGCTTCCAGGGGCCCTAAACACAAGATTTATGGAATGGTTAAAAGTGCATGAAAATGGCCAATTTACTCCCTCTGAGTTCTCAAAAAGGGTTTCTTCACCCCGGGAAGTTAATTAAATACCATTTGGAGGCATTTAATGTTCAAGCAAAAACGGCTGATTTTTGACAAAAGAGATAACACCCCCCCATTACGTCATGCTTCAGAAATGTGGAAAATGGTCCGTTTTCAAATGTTTTATTTTTGAACGTCAGTTCACATTTTTAGGTGGATCATCAGTGTTAGAGCTAAAATTAGCATGTTTAAAGTGATTTTCATGCTTCCTGGGGCCCTAAACACAAGATTTATGGAATGGTTAAAAGTGCATGCAAATGGCCAATTTACTCACTCCAAGTTCTCAAAAAGGGTTTCTTCACCCCGGGAAGTTATTTAAATACCATTTGGAAGCATTTAATGTTCGAGCAAAAACGGCTGATTTTCGACAAAAGAGATAACACCCCCCCATTACGTCATGCTTCAGAAATTTGGAAAATGATCCGTTTTCAAATGTTTTTATTTTTGAACGTCAGTTCACATTTGTAGGTGGATCATCAGTGTTAGAGCTAAAATTAGCATGTTTAAAGTGATGTTCATGCTTTCAGGGGCTCGGGAAGTGAATTAAATACTATTTGGAGGCATTTAATGTTCAAGCAAAAACAGCTGATTTTCGACAAAAGAGATAACACCCCCCCATTACGTCATGCTTCAGAAATGTGGAAAATGGTCCGTTTTCAAATGTTTTATTTTTGAACGTCAGTTCACATTTGTAGGTGGATCATCAGTGTTAGAGCTAAAATTAGCATGTTTAAAGTGATTTTCATGCTTCCAGGGGCCCTAAACACAAGATTTATGGAATTGGTTAAAAGTGCATGAAAATGGCCAATTTACTCACTCTGAGTTCTCAAAAAGGGTTTCTTCACCCCGGGAAGTTAATTAAATACAATTTGGAGGCATTTAATGTTCAAGCAAAAACGGCTGATTTTTGACAAAAGAGATAACACCCCCCCATTACGTCATGCTTCAGAAATGTGGAAAATGGTCCATTTTCAAATGTTTTATTTTTGAACGTCAGTTCACATTTGTAGGTGGATCATCAGTGTTAGAGCTAAAATTAGCACGTTTAAAGTGATTTTCATGCTTCCAGGGGCTCGGGAAGTGAATTAAATACTATTTGGAGGCATTTAATGTTCAAGCAAAAACAGCTGATTTTCGACAAAAGAGATAACACCCCCCCATTACGTCATGCTTCAGAAATGTGGAAAATGGTCCGTTTCAAATGTTTTATTTTTGAACGTCAGTTCACATTTGTAGGTGGATCATCAGTGTTAGAGCTAAAATTAGCATGTTTAAAGTGATTTTCATGCTTCCAGAGGCCCTAAACACAAGATTTATGGAATGGTTAAAAGTGCATGAAAATGGCCAATTTACTCACTCCGAGTTCTCAAAAAGGGTTTCTTCACCCCGGGAAGTTAATTAAATACCATTTGGAGGCATTTAATGTTCGAGCAAAAACGGCTGATTTTCGACAAAAGAGATAACACCCCCCCATTACGTCATGCTTCAGAAATGTGGAAAATGGTCCGTTTTCAAATGTTTTATTTTTGAACGTCAGTTCACATTTGTAGGTGGATCATCAGTGTTAGAGCTAAAATTAGCATGTTTAAAGTGATTTTCATGCTTCCAGGGGCCCTAAACACAAGATTTATGGAATGGTTAAAAGTGCATGAAAATGGCCAATTTACTCACTCTGAGTTCTCAAAAAGGGTTTCTTCACCCTGGGAAGTTAATTAAATACCATTTGGAGGCATTTAATGTTCGAGCAAAAACGGCTGATTTTCGACAAAAGAGATAACACCCCCCCATTACGTCATGCTTCAGAAATGTGGAAAATGGTCCGTTTTCAAATGTTTTATTTTTGAACGTCAGTTCACATTTGTAGGTGGATCATCAGTGTTAGAGCTAAAATTAGCATGTTTAAAATGATTTTCATGCTTCCAGAGGCCCTAAACACAAGATTTATGGAATGGTTAAAAGTGCATGAAAATGGCAAATTTACTCACTCCGAGTTCTCAAAAAGGGTTTCTTCACCCCGGGAAGGTAATTAAATACCATTTAGAGGCATTTAATGGTCGAGCAAAAACGGCTGATTTTCGACAAAAGAGATAACACCCCCCCATTACGTCATGCTTCAGAAATGTGGAAAATGGTCCGTTTTCAAATGTTTTATTTTTGAACGTCAGTTCACATTTGTAGGTGGATCATCAGTGTTAGAGCTAAAATTAGCATGTTTAAAGTGATTTTCATGCTTCCAGGGGCTCGGGAAGTGAATTAAATACTATTTGGAGGCATTTAATGTTCAAGCAAAAACAGCTGATTTTCGACAAAAGAGATAACACCCCCCATTACGTCATGCTTCAGAAATGTGGAAAATGGTCCGTTTTCAAATGTTTTATTTTTGAACGTCAGTTCACAGTTGTAGGTGGATCATCAGTGTTAGAGCTAAAATTAGCATGTTTAAAGTGATTTTCATGCTTCCAGGGGCCCTAAACACAAGATTTATGGAATGGTTAAAAGTGCATGAAAATGGCCAATTTACTCACTCCGAGTTCTCAAAAAGGGTTTCTTCACCCCGGGAAGTTAATTAAATACCATTTGGAGGCATTTAATGTTCAAGCAAAAACGGCTGATTTTCGACAAAAGAGATAACACCTCCCCATTACGTCATGCTTCAGAAATGTGGAAAATAGTCAGTTTTCAAATGTTTTATTTTTGAACGTCAGTTCACATTTGTAGGTGGATCATCAGTGTTAGAGCTAACATTAGCATGTTTAAAGTGATTTTCATGCTTCCAGGGGCCCTAACCACAAGATTTATGGAATGGTTAAAAGTGCATGAAAATGGCCAATTTACTCACTCCGAGTTCTCAAAAAGGGTTTCTTCACCCCGGGAAGTTAATTAAATACCATTTGGAGGCATTTAATGTTCGAGCAAAAACGGCTGATTTTCGACAAAAGAGATAACACCCCCCCATTACGTCATGCTTCAGAAATGTGGAAAATGGTCCGTTTTCAAATGTTTTATTTTTGAACGTCAGTTCACGTTTGTAGGTGGATCATCAGTGTTAGAGCTAAAATTAGCATGTTTAAAGTGATTTTCATGCTTCCAGGGGCTCGGGAAGTGAATTAAATACTATTTGGAGGCATTTAATGTTCAAGCAAAAACGGCTGATTTTCGACAAAAGAGATAACACCCCCCTATTACGTCATGCTTCAGAAATGTGGAAAATGGTCCGTTTTCAAATGTTTTATTTTTGAACGTCAGTTCACATTTGTAGGTGGATCATCAGTGTTAGAGCTAAAATTAGCATGTTTAAAGTGATTTTCATGCTTCCAGGGGCCCTAAACACAAGATTTATGGAATGGTTAAAAGTGCATGAAAATGGCCAATTTACTCACTCCGAGTTCTTAAAAAGGGTTTCTTCACCCCGGGAAGTTAATTAAATACCATTTGGAGGCATTTAATGTTCAAGCAAAAACGGCTGATTTTCGACAAAAGAGATAACACCCCCCCATTACGTCATGCTTCAGAAATGTGGAAAATAGTCCGTTTTCAAATGTTTTATTTTTGAACGTCAGTTCACATTTGTAGGTGGATCATCAGTGTTAGAGCTAACATTAGCATGTTTAAAGTGATTTTCATGCTTCCGGGGGCCCTAAACACAAGATTTATGGAATGGTTAAAAGTGCATGAAAATGGCCAATTTACTCACTCTGAGTTCTCAAAAAGGGTTTCTTCACCCCGGGAAGTTAATTAAATACCATTTGGAGGCATTTAATGTTCGAGCAAAAACAGCTGATTTTCTACAAAAGAGATAACACCCCCCCATTACGTCATGCTTCAGAAATGTGGAAAATGGTCAGTTTTCAAATGTTTTATTTTTGAACGTCAGTTCACATTTGTAGGTGGATCATCAGTGTTAGAGCTAAAATTAGCATGTTTAAAGTGATTTTCATGCTTCCAGGGGCCCTAAACACAAGATTTATGGAATGGTTAAAAGTGCATGAAAATGGCCAATTTACTCACTCTGAGTTCTCAAAAAGGGTTTCTTCACCCCGGGAAGTTAATTAAATACCATTTGGAGGCATTTAATGTTCAAGCAAAAACGGCTGATTTTTGACAAAAGAGATAACACCCCCCCATTACGTCATGCTTCAGAAATGTGGAAAATGGTCCGTTTTCAAATGTTTTATTTTTGAACGTCAGTTCACATTTGTAGGTGGATCATCAGTGTTAGAGCTAAAATTAGCATGTTTAAAGTGATTTTCATGCTTCCAGGGGCTCGGGAAGTGAATTAAATACTATTTGGAGGCATTTAATGTTCAAGCAAAAACAGCTGATTTTCGACAAAAGAGATAACACCCCCCCATTACGTCATGCTTCAGAAATGTGGAAAATGGTCCGTTTTCAAATGTTTTATTTTTGAACGTCAGTTCACAGTTGTAGGTGGATCATCAGTGTTAAAGCTAACATTAGCATGTTTAAAGTGATTTTCATGCTTCCAGGGGCCCTAAACACAAGATTTATGGAATGGTTAAAAGTGCATGAAAATGGCCAATTTACTCACTCTGAGTTCTCAAAAAGGGTTTCTTCACCCCAGGAAGTTAATTAAATACCATTTGGAGGCATTTAATGTTCGAGCAAAAACGGCTGATTTTCGACAAAAGAGATAACACCCCCCCATTACGTCATGCTTCAGAAATGTGGAAAATGGTCCGTTTTCAAATGTTTTATTTTTGAACGTCAGTTCACATTTTTAGGTGGATCATCAGTGTTAGAGCTAAAATTAGCATGTTTAAAGTGATTTTCATGCTTCCTGGGGCCCTAAACACAAGATTTATGGAATGGTTAAAAGTGCATGCAAATGGCCAATTTACTCACTCCAAGTTCTCAAAAAGGGTTTCTTCACCCCGGGAAGTTATTTAAATACCATTTGGAAGCATTTAATGTTCGAGCAAAAACGGCTGATTTTCGACAAAAGAGATAACACCCCCCCATTACGTCATGCTTCAGAAATTTGGAAAATGATCCGTTTTCAAATGTTTTTATTTTTGAACGTCAGTTCACATTTGTAGGTGGATCATCAGTGTTAGAGCTAAAATTAGCATGTTTAAAGTGATGTTAATGCTTTCAGGGGCTCGGGAAGTGAATTAAATACTATTTGGAGGCATTTAATGTTCAAGCAAAAACAGCTGATTTTCGACAAAAGAGATAACACCCCCCCATTACGTCATGCTTCAGAAATGTGGAAAATGGTCCGTTTTCAAATGTTTTATTTTTGAACGTCAGTTCACATTTGTAGGTGGATCATCAGTGTTAGAGCTAAAATTAGCATGTTTAAAGTGATTTTCATGCTTCCAGGGGCCCTAAACACAAGATTTATGGAATTGGTTAAAAGTGCATGAAAATGGCCAATTTACTCACTCTGAGTTCTCAAAAAGGGTTTCTTCACCCCGGGAAGTTAATTAAATACAATTTGGAGGCATTTAATGTTCAAGCAAAAACGGCTGATTTTTGACAAAAGAGATAACACCCCCCCATTACGTCATGCTTCAGAAATGTGGAAAATGGTCCATTTTCAAATGTTTTATTTTTGAACGTCAGTTCACATTTGTAGGTGGATCATCAGTGTTAGAGCTAAAATTAGCACGTTTAAAGTGATTTTCATGCTTCCAGGGGCTCGGGAAGTGAATTAAATACTATTTGGAGGCATTTAATGTTCAAGCAAAAACAGCTGATTTTCGACAAAAGAGATAACACCCCCCCATTACGTCATGCTTCAAAAATGTGGAAAATGGTCCGTTTCAAATGTTTTATTTTTGAACGTCAGTTCACATTTGTAGGTGGATCATCAGTGTTAGAGCTAAAATTAGCATGTTTAAAGTGATTTTCATGCTTCCAGAGGCCCTAAACACAAGATTTATGGAATGGTTAAAAGTGCATGAAAATGGCCAATTTACTCACTCCGAGTTCTCAAAAAGGGTTTCTTCACCCCGGGAAGTTAATTAAATACCATTTGGAGGCATTTAATGTTCGAGCAAAAACGGCTGATTTTCGACAAAAGAGATAACACCCCCCCATTACGTCATGCTTCAGAAATGTGGAAAATGGTCCGTTTTCAAATGTTTTATTTTTGAACGTCAGTTCACATTTGTAGGTGGATCATCAGTGTTAGAGCTAAAATTAGCATGTTTAAAGTGATTTTCATGCTTCCAGGGGCCCAAAACACAAGATTTATGGAATGGTTAAAAGTGCATGAAAATGGCCAATTTACTCACTCTGAGTTCTCAAAAAGGGTTTCTTCACCCTGGGAAGTTAATTAAATACCATTTGGAGGCATTTAATGTTCGAGCAAAAACGGCTGATTTTCGACAAAAGAGATAACACCCCCCCATTGCGTCATGCTTCAGAAATGTGGAAAATGGTCCGTTTTCAAATGTTTTATTTTTGAACGTCAGTTCACATTTGTAGGTGGATCATCAGTGTTAGAGCTAAAATTAGCATGTTTAAAATGATTTTCATGCTTCCAGAGGCCCTAAACACAAGATTTATGGAATGGTTAAAAGTGCATGAAAATGGCAAATTTACTCACTCCGAGTTCTCAAAAAGGGTTTCTTCACCCCGGGAAGGTAATTAAATACCATTTGGAGGCATTTAATGGTCGAGCAAAAACGGCTGATTTTCGACAAAAGAGATAACACCCCCCCATTACGTCATGCTTCAGAAATGTGGAAAATGGTCCGTTTTCAAATGTTTTATTTTTGAACGTCAGTTCACATTTGTAGGTGGATCATCAGTGTTAGAGCTAAAATTAGCATGTTTAAAGTGATTTTCATGCTTCCAGGGGCTCGGGAAGTGAATTAAATACTATTTGGAGGCATTTAATGTTCGAGCAAAAACGGCTGATTTTCGACAAAAGAGATAACACCCCCCCATTACGTCATGCTTCAGAAATGTGGAAAATGGTCCGTTTTCAAATGTTTTATTTTTGAACGTCAGTTCACATTTGTAGGTGGATCATCAGTGTTAGAGCTAAAATTAGCATGTTTAAAGTGATTTTCATGCTTCCAGAGGCCCTAAACACAAGATTTATGGAATGGTTAAAAGTACATGAAAATGGCCAATTTACTCACTCCCAGTTCTCAAAAAGGGTTTCTTCACCCCGGGAAGTTAATTAAATACCATTTGGAGGCATTTAATGTTCGAGCAAAAACAGCTGATTTTCGACAAAAGAGATAACACCCCCCATTACGTCATGCTTCAGAAATGTGGAAAATGGTTAGTTTTCAAATGTTTTATTTTTGAACGTCAGTTCACATTTGTAGGTGGATCATCAGTGTTAGAGCTAAAATTAGCATGTTTAAAGTGATTTTCATGCTTCCAGGGGCCCTAAACACAAGATTTATGGAATGGTTAAAAGTGCATGAAAATGGCCAATTTACTCCCTCTGAGTTCTCAAAAAGGGTTTCTTCACCCCGGGAAGTTAATTAAATACCATTTGGAGGCATTTAATGTTCAAGCAAAAACGGCTGATTTTTGACAAAAGAGATAACACCCCCCCATTACGTCATGCTTCAGAAATGTGGAAAATGGTCCATTTTCAAATGTTTTATTTTTGAACGTCAGTTCACATTTTTAGGTGGATCATCAGTGTTAGAGCTAAAATTAGCATGTTTAAAGTGATTTTCATGCTTCCTGGGGCCCTAAACACAAGATTTATGGAATGGTTAAAAGTGCATGCAAATGGCCAATTTACTCACTCCAAGTTCTCAAAAAGGGTTTCTTCACCCCGGGAAGTTATTTAAATACCATTTGGAAGCATTTAATGTTCGAGCAAAAACGGCTGATTTTCGACAAAAGAGATAACACCCCCCCATTACGTCATGCTTCAGAAATTTGGAAAATGATCCGTTTTCAAATGTTTTTATTTTTGAACGTCAGTTCACATTTGTAGGTGGATCATCAGTGTTAGAGCTAAAATTAGCATGTTTAAAGTGATGTTCATGCTTTCAGGGGCTCGGGAAGTGAATTAAATACTATTTGGAGGCATTTAATGTTCAAGCAAAAACAGCTGATTTTCGACAAAAGAGATAACACCCCCCCATTACGTCATGCTTCAGAAATGTGGAAAATGGTCCGTTTTCAAATGTTTTATTTTTGAACGTCAGTTCACATTTGTAGGTGGATCATCAGTGTTAGAGCTAAAATTAGCATGTTTAAAGTGATTTTCATGCTTCCAGGGGCCCTAAACACAAGATTTATGGAATTGGTTAAAAGTGCATGAAAATGGCCAATTTACTCACTCTGAGTTCTCAAAAAGGGTTTCTTCACCCCGGGAAGTTAATTAAATACAATTTGGAGGCATTTAATGTTCAAGCAAAAACGGCTGATTTTTGACAAAAGAGATAACACCCCCCCATTACGTCATGCTTCAGAAATGTGGAAAATGGTCTATTTTCAAATGTTTTATTTTTGAACGTCAGTTCACATTTGTAGGTGGATCATCAGTGTTAGAGCTAAAATTAGCACGTTTAAAGTGATTTTCATGCTTCCAGGGGCTCGGGAAGTGAATTAAATACTATTTGGAGGCATTTAATGTTCAAGCAAAAACAGCTGATTTTCGACAAAAGAGATAACACCCCCCCATTACGTCATGCTTCAGAAATGTGGAAAATGGTCCGTTTCAAATGTTTTATTTTTGAACGTCAGTTCACATTTGTAGGTGGATCATCAGTGTTAGAGCTAAAATTAGCATGTTTAAAGTGATTTTCATGCTTCCAGGGGCCCTAAACACAAGATTTATGGAATGGTTAAAAGTGCATGAAAATGGCCAATTTACTCACTCCAAGTTCTCAAAAAGGGTTTCTTCACCCCGGGAAGTTATTTAAATACCATTTGGAAGCATTTAATGTTCGAGCAAAAACGGCTGATTTTCGACAAAAGAGATAACACCCCCCCATTACGTCATGCTTCAGAAATTTGGAAAATGATCCGTTTTCAAATGTTTTTATTTTTGAACGTCAGTTCACATTTGTAGGTGGATCATCAGTGTTAGAGCTAAAATTAGCATGTTTAAAGTGATGTTCATGCTTTCAGGGGCTCGGGAAGTGAATTAAATACTATTTGGAGGCATTTAATGTTCAAGCAAAAACAGCTGATTTTCGACAAAAGAGATAACACCCCCCCATTACGTCATGCTTCAGAAATGTGGAAAATGGTCCGTTTTCAAATGTTTTATTTTTGAACGTCAGTTCACATTTGTAGGTGGATCATCAGTGTTAGAGCTAAAATTAGCATGTTTAAAGTGATTTTCATGCTTCCAGGGGCCCTAAACACAAGATTTATGGAATTGGTTAAAAGTGCATGAAAATGGCCAATTTACTCACTCTGAGTTCTCAAAAAGGGTTTCTTCACCCCGGGAAGTTAATTAAATACAATTTGGAGGCATTTAATGTTCAAGCAAAAACGGCTGATTTTTGACAAAAGAGATAACACCCCCCCATTACGTCATGCTTCAGAAATGTGGAAAATGGTCTATTTTCAAATGTTTTATTTTTGAACGTCAGTTCACATTTGTAGGTGGATCATCAGTGTTAGAGCTAAAATTAGCACGTTTAAAGTGATTTTCATGCTTCCAGGGGCTCGGGAAGTGAATTAAATACTATTTGGAGGCATTTAATGTTCAAGCAAAAACAGCTGATTTTCGACAAAAGAGATAACACCCCCCCATTACGTCATGCTTCAGAAATGTGGAAAATGGTCCGTTTCAAATGTTTTATTTTTGAACGTCAGTTCACATTTGTAGGTGGATCATCAGTGTTAGAGCTAAAATTAGCATGTTTAAAGTGATTTTCATGCTTCCAGGGGCCCTAAACACAAGATTTATGGAATGGTTAAAAGTGCATGAAAATGGCCAATTTACTCACTCCGAGTTCTCAAAAAGGGTTTCTTCACCCCGGGAAGTTAATTAAATACCATTTGGAGGCATTTAATGTTCGAGCAAAAACGGCTGATTTTCGACAAAAGAGATAACACCCCCCCATTACGTCATGCTTCAGAAATGTGGAAAATGGTCCGTTTTCAAATGTTTTATTTTTGAACGTCAGTTCACATTTGTAGGTGGATCATCAGTGTTAGAGCTAAAATTAGCATGTTTAAAGTGATTTTCATGCTTCCAGGGGCCCTAAACACAAGATTTATGGAATGGTTAAAAGTGCATGAAAATGGCCAATTTACTCACTCTGAGTTCTCAAAAAGGGTTTCTTCACCCTGGGAAGTTAATTAAATACCATTTGGAGGCATTTAATGTTCGAGCAAAAACGGCTGATTTTCGACAAAAGAGATAACACCCCCCCATTACGTCATGCTTCAGAAATGTGGAAAATGGTCCGTTTTCAAATGTTTTATTTTTGAACGTCAGTTCACATTTGTAGGTGGATCATCAGTGTTAGAGCTAAAATTAGCATGTTTAAAATGATTTTCATGCTTCCAGAGGCCCTAAACACAAGATTTATGGAATGGTTAAAAGTGCATGAAAATGGCAAATTTACTCACTCCGAGTTCTCAAAAAGGGTTTCTTCACCCCGGGAAGGTAATTAAATACCATTTGGAGGCATTTAATGGTCGAGCAAAAACGGCTGATTTTCGACAAAAGAGATAACACCCCCCCATTACGTCATGCTTCAGAAATTTGGAAAATGATCCGTTTTCAAATGTTTTTATTTTTGAACGTCAGTTCACATTTGTAGGTGGATCATCAGTGTTAGAGCTAAAATTAGCATGTTTAAAGTGATGTTCATGCTTTCAGGGGCTCGGGAAGTGAATTAAATACTATTTGGAGGCATTTAATGTTCAAGCAAAAACAGCTGATTTTCGACAAAAGAGATAACACCCCCCCATTACGTCATGCTTCAGAAATGTGGAAAATGGTCCGTTTTCAAATGTTTTATTTTTGAACGTCAGTTCACATTTGTAGGTGGATCATCAGTGTTAGAGCTAAAATTAGCATGTTTAAAGTGATTTTCATGCTTCCAGGGGCCCTAAACACAAGATTTATGGAATTGGTTAAAAGTGCATGAAAATGGCCAATTTACTCACTCTGAGTTCTCAAAAAGGGTTTCTTCACCCCGGGAAGTTAATTAAATACAATTTGGAGGCATTTAATGTTCAAGCAAAAACGGCTGATTTTTGACAAAAGAGATAACACCCCCCCATTATGTCATGCTTCAGAAATGTGGAAAATGGTCCATTTTCAAATGTTTTATTTTTGAACGTCAGTTCACATTTGTAGGTGGATCATCAGTGTTAGAGCTAAAATTAGCACGTTTAAAGTGATTTTCATGCTTCCAGGGGCTCGGGAAGTGAATTAAATACTATTTGGAGGCATTTAATGTTCAAGCAAAAACAGCTGATTTTCGACAAAAGAGATAACACCCCCCCATTACGTCATGCTTCAAAAATGTGGAAAATGGTCCGTTTCAAATGTTTTATTTTTGAACGTCAGTTCACATTTGTAGGTGGATCATCAGTGTTAGAGCTAAAATTAGCATGTTTAAAGTGATTTTCATGCTTCCAGAGGCCCTAAACACAAGATTTATGGAATGGTTAAAAGTGCATGAAAATGGCCAATTTACTCACTCCGAGTTCTCAAAAAGGGTTTCTTCACCCCGGGAAGTTAATTAAATACCATTTGGAGGCATTTAATGTTCGAGCAAAAACGGCTGATTTTCGACAAAAGAGATAACACCCCCCCATTACGTCATGCTTCAGAAATGTGGAAAATGGTCCGTTTTCAAATGTTTTATTTTTGAACGTCAGTTCACATTTGTAGGTGGATCATCAGTGTTAGAGCTAAAATTAGCATGTTTAAAGTGATTTTCATGCTTCCAGGGGCCCAAAACACAAGATTTATGGAATGGTTAAAAGTGCATGAAAATGGCCAATTTACTCACTCTGAGTTCTCAAAAAGGGTTTCTTCACCCTGGGAAGTTAATTAAATACCATTTGGAGGCATTTAATGTTCGAGCAAAAACGGCTGATTTTCGACAAAAGAGATAACACCCCCCCATTGCGTCATGCTTCAGAAATGTGGAAAATGGTCCGTTTTCAAATGTTTTATTTTTGAACGTCAGTTCACATTTGTAGGTGGATCATCAGTGTTAGAGCTAAAATTAGCATGTTTAAAATGATTTTCATGCTTCCAGAGGCCCTAAACACAAGATTTATGGAATGGTTAAAAGTGCATGAAAATGGCAAATTTACTCACTCCGAGTTCTCAAAAAGGGTTTCTTCACCCCGGGAAGGTAATTAAATACCATTTGGAGGCATTTAATGGTCGAGCAAAAACGGCTGATTTTCGACAAAAGAGATAACACCCCCCCATTACGTCATGCTTCAGAAATGTGGAAAATGGTCCGTTTTCAAATGTTTTATTTTTGAACGTCAGTTCACATTTGTAGGTGGATCATCAGTGTTAGAGCTAAAATTAGCATGTTTAAAGTGATTTTCATGCTTCCAGGGGCTCGGGAAGTGAATTAAATACTATTTGGAGGCATTTAATGTTCGAGCAAAAACGGCTGATTTTCGACAAAAGAGATAACACCCCCCCATTACGTCATGCTTCAGAAATGTGGAAAATGGTCCGTTTTCAAATGTTTTATTTTTGAACGTCAGTTCACATTTGTAGGTGGATCATCAGTGTTAGAGCTAAAATTAGCATGTTTAAAGTGATTTTCATGCTTCCAGAGGCCCTAAACACAAGATTTATGGAATGGTTAAAAGTACATGAAAATGGCCAATTTACTCACTCCCAGTTCTCAAAAAGGGTTTCTTCACCCCGGGAAGTTAATTAAATACCATTTGGAGGCATTTAATGTTCGAGCAAAAACAGCTGATTTTCGACAAAAGAGATAACACCCCCCATTACGTCATGCTTCAGAAATGTGGAAAATGGTCAGTTTTCAAATGTTTTATTTTTGAACGTCAGTTCACATTTTTAGGTGGATCATCAGTGTTAGAGCTAAAATTAGCATGTTTAAAGTGATTTTCATGCTTCCTGGGGCCCTAAACACAAGATTTATGGAATGGTTAAAAGTGCATGCAAATGGCCAATTTACTCACTCCAAGTTCTCAAAAAGGGTTTCTTCACCCCGGGAAGTTATTTAAATACCATTTGGAAGCATTTAATGTTCGAGCAAAAACGGCTGATTTTCGACAAAAGAGATAACACCCCCCCATTACGTCATGCTTCAGAAATTTGGAAAATGATCCGTTTTCAAATGTTTTTATTTTTGAACGTCAGTTCACATTTGTAGGTGGATCATCAGTGTTAGAGCTAAAATTAGCATGTTTAAAGTGATGTTCATGCTTTCAGGGGCTCGGGAAGTGAATTAAATACTATTTGGAGGCATTTAATGTTCAAGCAAAAACAGCTGATTTTCGACAAAAGAGATAGCACCCCCCCATTACGTCATGCTTCAGAAATGTGGAAAATGGTCCGTTTTCAAATGTTTTATTTTTGAACGTCAGTTCACATTTGTAGGTGGATCATCAGTGTTAGAGCTAAAATTAGCATGTTTAAAGTGATTTTCATGCTTCCAGGGGCCCTAAACACAAGATTTATGGAATTGGTTAAAAGTGCATGAAAATGGCCAATTTACTCACTCCGAGTTCTTAAAAAGGGTTTCTTCACCCCGGGAAGTTAATTAAATACCATTTGGAGGCATTTAATGTTCAAGCAAAAACGGCTGATTTTCGACAAAAGAGATAACACCCCCCCATTACGTCATGCTTCAGAAATGTGGAAAATAGTCCGTTTTCAAATGTTTTATTTTTGAACGTCAGTTCACATTTGTAGGTGGATCATCAGTGTTAGAGCTAACATTAGCATGTTTAAAGTGATTTTCATGCTTCCGGGGGCCCTAAACACAAGATTTATGGAATGGTTAAAAGTGCATGAAAATGGCCAATTTACTCACTCTGAGTTCTCAAAAAGGGTTTCTTCACCCCGGGAAGTTAATTAAATACCATTTGGAGGCATTTAATGTTCGAGCAAAAACAGCTGATTTTCTACAAAAGAGATAACACCCCCCCATTACGTCATGCTTCAGAAATGTGGAAAATGGTCAGTTTTCAAATGTTTTATTTTTGAACGTCAGTTCACATTTGTAGGTGGATCATCAGTGTTAGAGCTAAAATTAGCATGTTTAAAGTGATTTTCATGCTTCCAGGGGCCCTAAACACAAGATTTATGGAATGGTTAAAAGTGCATGAAAATGGCCAATTTACTCACTCTGAGTTCTCAAAAAGGGTTTCTTCACCCCGGGAAGTTAATTAAATACCATTTGGAGGCATTTAATGTTCAAGCAAAAACGGCTGATTTTTGACAAAAGAGATAACACCCCCCCATTACGTCATGCTTCAGAAATGTGGAAAATGGTCCGTTTTCAAATGTTTTATTTTTGAACGTCAGTTCACATTTGTAGGTGGATCATCAGTGTTAGAGCTAAAATTAGCATGTTTAAAGTGATTTTCATGCTTCCAGGGGCTCGGAAGTGAATTAAATACTATTTGGAGGCATTTAATGTTCAAGCAAAAACAGCTGATTTTCGACAAAAGAGATAACACCCCCCCATTACGTCATGCTTCAGAAATGTGGAAAATGGTCCGTTTTCAAATGTTTTATTTTTGAACGTCAGTTCACAGTTGTAGGTGGATCATCAGTGTTAAAGCTAACATTAGCATGTTTAAAGTGATTTTCATGCTTCCAGGGGCCCTAAACACAAGATTTATGGAATGGTTAAAAGTGCATGAAAATGGCCAATTTACTCACTCTGAGTTCTCAAAAAGGGTTTCTTCACCCCAGGAAGTTAATTAAATACCATTTGGAGGCATTTAATGTTCGAGCAAAAACGGCTGATTTTCGACAAAAGAGATAACACCCCCCCATTACGTCATGCTTCAGAAATGTGGAAAATGGTCCGTTTTCAAATGTTTTATTTTTGAACGTCAGTTCACATTTTTAGGTGGATCATCAGTGTTAGAGCTAAAATTAGCATGTTTAAAGTGATTTTCATGCTTCCTGGGGCCCTAAACACAAGATTTATGGAATGGTTAGAAGTGCATGCAAATGGCCAATTTACTCACTCCAAGTTCTCAAAAAGGGTTTCTTCACCCCGGGAAGTTATTTAAATACCATTTGGAAGCATTTAATGTTCGAGCAAAAACGGCTGATTTTCGACAAAAGAGATAACACCCCCCCATTACGTCATGCTTCAGAAATTTGGAAAATGATCCGTTTTCAAATGTTTTTATTTTTGAACGTCAGTTCACATTTGTAGGTGGATCATCAGTGTTAGAGCTAAAATTAGCATGTTTAAAGTGATGTTAAGGCTTTCAGGGGCTCGGGAAGTGAATTAAATACTATTTGGAGGCATTTAATGTTCAAGCAAAAACAGCTGATTTTCGACAAAAGAGATAACACCCCCCCATTACGTCATGCTTCAGAAATGTGGAAAATGGTCCGTTTTCAAATGTTTTATTTTTGAACGTCAGTTCACATTTGTAGGTGGATCATCAGTGTTAGAGCTAAAATTAGCATGTTTAAAGTGATTTTCATGCTTCCAGGGGCCCTAAACACAAGATTTATGGAATTGGTTAAAAGTGCATGAAAATGGCCAATTTACTCACTCTGAGTTCTCAAAAAGGGTTTCTTCACCCCGGGAAGTTAATTAAATACAATTTGGAGGCATTTAATGTTCAAGCAAAAACGGCTGATTTTTGACAAAAGAGATAACACCCCCCCATTACGTCATGCTTCAGAAATGTGGAAAATGGTCCATTTTCAAATGTTTTATTTTTGAACGTCAGTTCACATTTGTAGGTGGATCATCAGTGTTAGAGCTAAAATTAGCACGTTTAAAGTGATTTTCATGCTTCCAGGGGCTCGGGAAGTGAATTAAATACTATTTGGAGGCATTTAATGTTCAAGCAAAAACAGCTGATTTTCGACAAAAGAGATAACACCCCCCCATTACGTCATGCTTCAAAAATGTGGAAAATGGTCCGTTTCAAATGTTTTATTTTTGAACGTCAGTTCACATTTGTAGGTGGATCATCAGTGTTAGAGCTAAAATTAGCATGTTTAAAGTGATTTTCATGCTTCCAGAGGCCCTAAACACAAGATTTATGGAATGGTTAAAAGTGCATGAAAATGGCCAATTTACTCACTCCGAGTTCTCAAAAAGGGTTTCTTCACCCCGGGAAGTTAATTAAATACCATTTGGAGGCATTTAATGTTCGAGCAAAAACGGCTGATTTTCGACAAAAGAGATAACACCCCCCCATTACGTCATGCTTCAGAAATGTGGAAAATGGTCCGTTTTCAAATGTTTTATTTTTGAACGTCAGTTCACATTTGTAGGTGGATCATCAGTGTTAGAGCTAAAATTAGCATGTTTAAAGTGATTTTCATGCTTCCAGGGGCCCAAAACACAAGATTTATGGAATGGTTAAAAGTGCATGAAAATGGCCAATTTACTCACTCTGAGTTCTCAAAAAGGGTTTCTTCACCCTGGGAAGTTAATTAAATACCATTTGGAGGCATTTAATGTTCGAGCAAAAACGGCTGATTTTCGACAAAAGAGATAACACCCCCCCATTGCGTCATGCTTCAGAAATGTGGAAAATGGTCCGTTTTCAAATGTTTTATTTTTGAACGTCAGTTCACATTTGTAGGTGGATCATCAGTGTTAGAGCTAAAATTAGCATGTTTAAAATGATTTTCATGCTTCCAGAGGCCCTAAACACAAGATTTATGGAATGGTTAAAAGTGCATGAAAATGGCAAATTTACTCACTCCGAGTTCTCAAAAAGGGTTTCTTCACCCCGGGAAGGTAATTAAATACCATTTGGAGGCATTTAATGGTCGAGCAAAAACGGCTGATTTTCGACAAAAGAGATAACACCCCCCCATTACGTCATGCTTCAGAAATGTGGAAAATGGTCCGTTTTCAAATGTTTTATTTTTGAACGTCAGTTCACATTTGTAGGTGGATCATCAGTGTTAGAGCTAAAATTAGCATGTTTAAAGTGATTTTCATGCTTCCAGGGGCTCGGGAAGTGAATTAAATACTATTTGGAGGCATTTAATGTTCGAGCAAAAACGGCTGATTTTCGACAAAAGAGATAACACCCCCCCATTACGTCATGCTTCAGAAATGTGGAAAATGGTCCGTTTTCAAATGTTTTATTTTTGAACGTCAGTTCACATTTGTAGGTGGATCATCAGTGTTAGAGCTAAAATTAGCATGTTTAAAGTGATTTTCATGCTTCCAGAGGCCCTAAACACAAGATTTATGGAATGGTTAAAAGTACATGAAAATGGCCAATTTACTCACTCCCAGTTCTCAAAAAGGGTTTCTTCACCCCGGGAAGTTAATTAAATACCATTTGGAGGCATTTAATGTTCGAGCAAAAACAGCTGATTTTCGACAAAAGAGATAACACCCCCCATTACGTCATGCTTCAGAAATGTGGAAAATGGTCAGTTTTCAAATGTTTTATTTTTGAACGTCAGTTCACATTTGTAGGTGGATCATCAGTGTTAGAGCTAAAATTAGCATGTTTAAAGTGATTTTCATGCTTCCAGGGGCCCTAAACACAAGATTTATGGAATGGTTAAAAGTGCATGAAAATGGCCAATTTACTCCCTCTGAGTTCTCAAAAAGGGTTTCTTCACCCCGGGAAGTTAATTAAATACCATTTGGAGGCATTTAATGTTCAAGCAAAAACGGCTGATTTTTGACAAAAGAGATAACACCCCCCCATTACGTCATGCTTCAGAAATGTGGAAAATGGTCCGTTTTCAAATGTTTTATTTTTGAACGTCAGTTCACATTTTTAGGTGGATCATCAGTGTTAGAGCTAAAATTAGCATGTTTAAAGTGATTTTCATGCTTCCTGGGGCCCTAAACACAAGATTTATGGAATGGTTAAAAGTGCATGCAAATGGCCAATTTACTCACTCCAAGTTCTCAAAAAGGGTTTCTTCACCCCGGGAAGTTATTTAAATACCATTTGGAAGCATTTAATGTTCGAGCAAAAACGGCTGATTTTCGACAAAAGAGATAACACCCCCCCATTACGTCATGCTTCAGAAATTTGGAAAATGATCCGTTTTCAAATGTTTTTATTTTTGAACGTCAGTTCACATTTGTAGGTGGATCATCAGTGTTAGAGCTAAAATTAGCATGTTTAAAGTGATGTTCATGCTTTCAGGGGCTCGGGAAGTGAATTAAATACTATTTGGAGGCATTTAATGTTCAAGCAAAAACAGCTGATTTTCGACAAAAGAGATAGCACCCCCCCATTACGTCATGCTTCAGAAATGTGGAAAATGGTCCGTTTTCAAATGTTTTATTTTTGAACGTCAGTTCACATTTGTAGGTGGATCATCAGTGTTAGAGCTAAAATTAGCATGTTTAAAGTGATTTTCATGCTTCCAGGGGCCCTAAACACAAGATTTATGGAATTGGTTAAAAGTGCATGAAAATGGCCAATTTACTCACTCTGAGTTCTCAAAAAGGGTTTCTTCACCCCGGGAAGTTAATTAAATACAATTTGGAGGCATTTAATGTTCAAGCAAAAACGGCTGATTTTTGACAAAAGAGATAACACCCCCCCATTACGTCATGCTTCAGAAATGTGGAAAATGGTCCATTTTCAAATGTTTTATTTTTGAACGTCAGTTCACATTTGTAGGTGGATCATCAGTGTTAGAGCTAAAATTAGCACGTTTAAAGTGATTTTCATGCTTCCAGGGGCTCGGGAAGTGAATTAAATACTATTTGGAGGCATTTAATGTTCAAGCAAAAACAGCTGATTTTCGACAAAAGAGATAACACCCCCCCATTACGTCATGCTTCAGAAATGTGGAAAATGGTCCGTTTCAAATGTTTTATTTTTGAACGTCAGTTCACATTTGTAGGTGGATCATCAGTGTTAGAGCTAAAATTAGCATGTTTAAAGTGATTTTCATGCTTCCAGGGGCCCTAAACACAAGATTTATGGAATGGTTAAAAGTGCATGAAAATGGCCAATTTACTCACTCCGAGTTCTCAAAAAGGGTTTCTTCACCCCGGGAAGTTAATTAAATACCATTTGGAGGCATTTAATGTTCGAGCAAAAACGGCTGATTTTCGACAAAAGAGATAACACCCCCCCATTACGTCATGCTTCAGAAATGTGGAAAATGGTCCGTTTTCAAATGTTTTATTTTTGAACGTCAGTTCACATTTGTAGGTGGATCATCAGTGTTAGAGCTAAAATTAGCATGTTTAAAGTGATTTTCATGCTTCCAGGGGCCCTAAACACAAGATTTATGGAATGGTTAAAAGTGCATGAAAATGGCCAATTTACTCACTCTGAGTTCTCAAAAAGGGTTTCTTCACCCTGGGAAGTTAATTAAATACCATTTGGAGGCATTTAATGTTCGAGCAAAAACGGCTGATTTTCGACAAAAGAGATAACACCCCCCCATTACGTCATGCTTCAGAAATGTGGAAAATGGTCCGTTTTCAAATGTTTTATTTTTGAACGTCAGTTCACATTTGTAGGTGGATCATCAGTGTTAGAGCTAAAATTAGCATGTTTAAAATGATTTTCATGCTTCCAGAGGCCCTAAACACAAGATTTATGGAATGGTTAAAAGTGCATGAAAATGGCAAATTTACTCACTCCGAGTTCTCAAAAAGGGTTTCTTCACCCCGGGAAGGTAATTAAATACCATTTGGAGGCATTTAATGGTCGAGCAAAAACGGCTGATTTTCGACAAAAGAGATAACACCCCCCCATTACGTCATGCTTCAGAAATTTGGAAAATGATCCGTTTTCAAATGTTTTTATTTTTGAACGTCAGTTCACATTTGTAGGTGGATCATCAGTGTTAGAGCTAAAATTAGCATGTTTAAAGTGATGTTCATGCTTTCAGGGGCTCAGGAAGTGAATTAAATACTATTTGGAGGCATTTAATGTTCAAGCAAAAACAGCTGATTTTCGACAAAAGAGATAACACCCCCCCATTACGTCATGCTTCAGAAATGTGGAAAATGGTCCGTTTTCAAATGTTTTATTTTTGAACGTCAGTTCACATTTGTAGGTGGATCATCAGTGTTAGAGCTAAAATTAGCATGTTTAAAGTGATTTTCATGCTTCCAGGGGCCCTAAACACAAGATTTATGGAATTGGTTAAAAGTGCATGAAAATGGCCAATTTACTCACTCTGAGTTCTCAAAAAGGGTTTCTTCACCCCGGGAAGTTAATTAAATACAATTTGGAGGCATTTAATGTTCAAGCAAAAACGGCTGATTTTTGACAAAAGAGATAACACCCCCCCATTATGTCATGCTTCAGAAATGTGGAAAATGGTCCATTTTCAAATGTTTTATTTTTGAACGTCAGTTCACATTTGTAGGTGGATCATCAGTGTTAGAGCTAAAATTAGCACGTTTAAAGTGATTTTCATGCTTCCAGGGGCTCGGGAAGTGAATTAAATACTATTTGGAGGCATTTAATGTTCAAGCAAAAACAGCTGATTTTCGACAAAAGAGATAACACCCCCCCATTACGTCATGCTTCAAAAATGTGGAAAATGGTCCGTTTCAAATGTTTTATTTTTGAACGTCAGTTCACATTTGTAGGTGGATCATCAGTGTTAGAGCTAAAATTAGCATGTTTAAAGTGATTTTCATGCTTCCAGAGGCCCTAAACACAAGATTTATGGAATGGTTAAAAGTGCATGAAAATGGCCAATTTACTCACTCCGAGTTCTCAAAAAGGGTTTCTTCACCCCGGGAAGTTAATTAAATACCATTTGGAGGCATTTAATGTTCGAGCAAAAACGGCTGATTTTCGACAAAAGAGATAACACCCCCCCATTACGTCATGCTTCAGAAATGTGGAAAATGGTCCGTTTTCAAATGTTTTATTTTTGAACGTCAGTTCACATTTGTAGGTGGATCATCAGTGTTAGAGCTAAAATTAGCATGTTTAAAGTGATTTTCATGCTTCCAGGGGCCCTAAACACAAGATTTATGGAATGGTTAAAAGTGCATGAAAATGGCCAATTTACTCACTCTGAGTTCTCAAAAAGGGTTTCTTCACCCTGGGAAGTTAATTAAATACCATTTGGAGGCATTTAATGTTCGAGCAAAAACGGCTGATTTTCGACAAAAGAGATAACACCCCCCCATTACGTCATGCTTCAGAAATGTGGAAAATGGTCCGTTTTCAAATGTTTTATTTTTGAACGTCAGTTCACATTTGTAGGTGGATCATCAGTGTTAGAGCTAAAATTAGCATGTTTAAAATGATTTTCATGCTTCCAGAGGCCCTAAACACAAGATTTATGGAATGGTTAAAAGTGCATGAAAATGGCAAATTTACTCACTCCGAGTTCTCAAAAAGGGTTTCTTCACCCCGGGAAGGTAATTAAATACCGTTTGGAGGCATTTAATGGTCGAGCAAAAACGGCTGATTTTCGACAAAAGAGATAACACCCCCCATTACGTCATGCTTCAGAAATGTGGAAAATGGTCCGTTTTCAAATGTTTTATTTTTGAACGTCAGTTCACATTTGTAGGTGGATCATCAGTGTTAGAGCTAAAATTAGCATGTTTAAAGTGATTTTCATGCTTCCAGGGGCTCGGGAAGTGAATTAAATACTATTTGGAGGCATTTAATGTTCGAGCAAAAACGGCTGATTTTCGACAAAAGAGATAACACCCCCCCATTACGTCATGCTTCAGAAATGTGGAAAATGGTCCGTTTTCAAATGTTTTATTTTTGAACGTCAGTTCACATTTGTAGGTGGATCATCAGTGTTAGAGCTAAAATTAGCATGTTTAAAGTGATTTTCATGCTTCCAGAGGCCCTAAACACAAGATTTATGGAATGGTTAAAAGTACATGAAAATGGCCAATTTACTCACTCCCAGTTCTCAAAAAGGGTTTCTTCACCCCGGGAAGTTAATTAAATACCATTTGGAGGCATTTAATGTTCGAGCAAAAACAGCTGATTTTCGACAAAAGAGATAACACCCCCCATTACGTCATGCTTCAGAAATGTGGAAAATGGTCAGTTTTCAAATGTTTTATTTTTGAACGTCAGTTCACATTTGTAGGTGGATCATCAGTGTTAGAGCTAAAATTAGCATGTTTAAAGTGATTTTCATGCTTCCAGGGGCCCTAAACACAAGATTTATGGAATGGTTAAAAGTGCATGAAAATGGCCAATTTACTCCCTCTGAGTTCTCAAAAAGGGTTTCTTCACCCCGGGAAGTTAATTAAATACCATTTGGAGGCATTTAATGTTCAAGCAAAAACGGCTGATTTTTGACAAAAGAGATAACACCCCCCCATTACGTCATGCTTCAGAAATGTGGAAAATGGTCCGTTTTCAAATGTTTTATTTTTGAACGTCAGTTCACATTTGTAGGTGGATCATCAGTGTTAGAGCTAAAATTAGCATGTTTAAAGTGATTTTCATGCTTCCAGGGGCCCTAAACACAAGATTTATGGAATGGTTAAAAGTGCATGAAAATGGCCAATTTACTCCCTCTGAGTTCTCAAAAAGGGTTTCTTCACCCCGGGAAGTTAATTAAATACCATTTGGAGGCATTTAATGTTCAAGCAAAAACGGCTGATTTTTGACAAAAGAGATAACACCCCCCCATTACGTCATGCTTCAGAAATGTGGAAAATGGTCCGTTTTCAAATGTTTTATTTTTGAACGTCAGTTCACATTTTTAGGTGGATCATCAGTGTTAGAGCTAAAATTAGCATGTTTAAAGTGATGTTCATGCTTTCAGGGGCTCGGGAAGTGAATTAAATACTATTTGGAGGCATTTAATGTTCAAGCAAAAACAGCTGATTTTCGACAAAAGAGATAACACCCCCCCATTACGTCATGCTTCAGAAATGTGGAAAATGGTCCGTTTTCAAATGTTTTATTTTTGAACGTCAGTTCACATTTGTAGGTGGATCATCAGTGTTAGAGCTAAAATTAGCATGTTTAAAGTGATTTTCATGCTTCCAGGGGCCCTAAACACAAGATTTATGGAATTGGTTAAAAGTGCATGAAAATGGCCAATTTACTCACTCTGAGTTCTCAAAAAGGGTTTCTTCACCCCGGGAAGTTAATTAAATACAATTTGGAGGCATTTAATGTTCAAGCAAAAACGGCTGATTTTTGACAAAAGAGATAACACCCCCCCATTACGTCATGCTTCAGAAATGTGGAAAATGGTCCATTTTCAAATGTTTTATTTTTGAACGTCAGTTCACATTTGTAGGTGGATCATCAGTGTTAGAGCTAAAATTAGCACGTTTAAAGTGATTTTCATGCTTCCAGGGGCTCGGGAAGTGAATTAAATACTATTTGGAGGCATTTAATGTTCAAGCAAAAACAGCTGATTTTCGACAAAAGAGATAACACCCCCCCATTACTTCATGCTTCAGAAATGTGGAAAATGGTCCGTTTCAAATGTTTTATTTTTGAACGTCAGTTCACATTTGTAGGTGGATCATCAGTGTTAGAGCTAAAATTAGCATGTTTAAAGTGATTTTCATGCTTCCAGAGGCCCTAAACACAAGATTTATAGAATGGTTAAAAGTGCATGAAAATGGCCAATTTACTCACTCCGAGTTCTCAAAAAGGGTTTCTTCACCCCGGGAAGTTAATTAAATACCATTTGGAGGCATTTAATGTTCGAGCAAAAACGGCTGATTTTCGACAAAAGAGATAACACCCCCCCATTACGTCATGCTTCAGAAATGTGGAAAATGGTCCGTTTTCAAATGTTTTATTTTTGAACGTCAGTTCACATTTGTAGGTGGATCATCAGTGTTAGAGCTAAAATTAGCATGTTTAAAGTGATTTTCATGCTTCCAGGGGCCCTAAACACAAGATTTATGGAATGGTTAAAAGTGCATGAAAATGGCCAATTTACTCACTCTGAGTTCTCAAAAAGGGTTTCTTCACCCTGGGAAGTTAATTAAATACCATTTGGAGGCATTTAATGTTCGAGCAAAAACGGCTGATTTTCGACAAAAGAGATAACACCCCCCCATTACGTCATGCTTCAGAAATGTGGAAAATGGTCCGTTTTCAAATGTTTTATTTTTGAACGTCAGTTCACATTTGTAGGTGGATCATCAGTGTTAGAGCTAAAATTAGCATGTTTAAAATGATTTTCATGCTTCCAGAGGCCCTAAACACAAGATTTATGGAATGGTTAAAAGTGCATGAAAATGGCAAATTTACTCACTCCGAGTTCTCAAAAAGGGTTTCTTCACCCCGGGAAGGTAATTAAATACCATTTGGAGGCATTTAATGGTCGAGCAAAAACGGCTGATTTTCGACAAAAGAGATAACACCCCCCCATTACGTCATGCTTCAGAAATTTGGAAAATGATCCGTTTTCAAATGTTTTTATTTTTGAACGTCAGTTCACATTTGTAGGTGGATCATCAGTGTTAGAGCTAAAATTAGCATGTTTAAAGTGATGTTCATGCTTTCAGGGGCTCGGGAAGTGAATTAAATACTATTTGGAGGCATTTAATGTTCAAGCAAAAACAGCTGATTTTCGACAAAAGAGATAACACCCCCCCATTACGTCATGCTTCAGAAATGTGGAAAATGGTCCGTTTTCAAATGTTTTATTTTTGAAGGTCAGTTCACATTTGTAGGTGGATCATCAGTGTTAGAGCTAAAATTAGCATGTTTAAAGTGATTTTCATGCTTCCAGGGGCCCTAAACACAAGATTTATGGAATTGGTTAAAAGTGCATGAAAATGGCCAATTTACTCACTCTGAGTTCTCAAAAAGGGTTTCTTCACCCCGGGAAGTTAATTAAATACAATTTGGAGGCATTTAATGTTCAAGCAAAAACGGCTGATTTTTGACAAAAGAGATAACACCCCCCCATTACGTCATGCTTCAGAAATGTGGAAAATGGTCCATTTTCAAATGTTTTATTTTTGAACGTCAGTTCACATTTGTAGGTGGATCATCAGTGTTAGAGCTAAAATTAGCACGTTTAAAGTGATTTTCATGCTTCCAGGGGCTCGGAAAGTGAATTAAATACTATTTGGAGGCATTTAATGTTCAAGCAAAAACAGCTGATTTTCGACAAAAGAGATAACACCCCCCCATTACGTCATGCTTCAAAAATGTGGAAAATGGTCCGTTTCAAATGTTTTATTTTTGAACGTCAGTTCACATTTGTAGGTGGATCATCAGTGTTAGAGCTAAAATTAGCATGTTTAAAGTGATTTTCATGCTTCCAGAGGCCCTAAACACAAGATTTATGGAATGGTTAAAAGTGCATGAAAATGGCCAATTTACTCACTCCGAGTTCTCAAAAAGGGTTTCTTCACCCCGGGAAGTTAATTAAATACCATTTGGAGGCATTTAATGTTCGAGCAAAAACGGCTGATTTTCGACAAAAGAGATAACACCCCCCCATTACGTCATGCTTCAGAAATGTGGAAAATGGTCCGTTTTCAAATGTTTTATTTTTGAACGTCAGTTCACATTTGTAGGTGGATCATCAGTGTTAGAGCTAAAATTAGCATGTTTAAAGTGATTTTCATGCTTCCAGGGGCCCTAAACACAAGATTTATGGAATGGTTAAAAGTGCATGAAAATGGCCAATTTACTCACTCTGAGTTCTCAAAAAGGGTTTCTTCACCCTGGGAAGTTAATTAAATACCATTTGGAGGCATTTAATGTTCGAGCAAAAACGGCTGATTTTCGACAAAAGAGATAACACCCCCCCATTACGTCATGCTTCAGAAATGTGGAAAATGGTCCGTTTTCAAATGTTTTATTTTTGAACGTCAGTTCACATTTGTAGGTGGATCATCAGTGTTAGAGCTAAAATTAGCATGTTTAAAATGATTTTCATGCTTCCAGAGGCCCTAAACACAAGATTTATGGAATGGTTAAAAGTGCATGAAAATGGCAAATTTACTCACTCCGAGTTCTCAAAAAGGGTTTCTTCACCCCGGGAAGGTAATTAAATACCATTTGGAGGCATTTAATGGTCGAGCAAAAACGGCTGATTTTCGACAAAAGAGATAACACCCCCCCATTACGTCATGCTTCAGAAATGTGGAAAATGGTCCGTTTTCAAATGTTTTATTTTTGAACGTCAGTTCACATTTGTAGGTGGATCATCAGTGTTAGAGCTAAAATTAGCATGTTTAAAGTGATTTTCATGCTTCCAGGGGCTCGGGAAGTGAATTAAATACTATTTGGAGGCATTTAATGTTCGAGCAAAAACGGCTGATTTTCGACAAAAGAGATAACACCCCCCCATTACGTCATGCTTCAGAAATGTGGAAAATGGTCCGTTTTCAAATGTTTTATTTTTGAACGTCAGTTCACATTTGTAGGTGGATCATCAGTGTTAGAGCTAAAATTAGCATGTTTAAAGTGATTTTCATGCTTCCAGAGGCCCTAAACACAAGATTTATGGAATGGTTAAAAGTACATGAAAATGGCCAATTTACTCACTCCCAGTTCTCAAAAAGGGTTTCTTCACCCCGGGAAGTTAATTAAATACCATTTGGAGGCATTTAATGTTCGAGCAAAAACAGCTGATTTTCGACAAAAGAGATAACACCCCCCATTACGTCATGCTTCAGAAATGTGGAAAATGGTCAGTTTTCAAATGTTTTATTTTTGAACGTCAGTTCACATTTGTAGGTGGATCATCAGTGTTAGAGCTAAAATTAGCATGTTTAAAGTGATTTTCATGCTTCCAGGGGCCCTAAACACAAGATTTATGGAATGGTTAAAAGTGCATGAAAATGGCCAATTTACTCCCTCTGAGTTCTCAAAAAGGGTTTCTTCACCCCGGGAAGTTAATTAAATACCATTTGGAGGCATTTAATGTTCAAGCAAAAACGGCTGATTTTTGACAAAAGAGATAACACCCCCCCATTACGTCATGCTTCAGAAATGTGGAAAATGGTCCGTTTTCAAATGTTTTATTTTTGAACGTCAGTTCACATTTTTAGGTGGATCATCAGTGTTAGAGCTAAAATTAGCATGTTTAAAGTGATTTTCATGCTTCCTGGGGCCCTAAACACAAGATTTATGGAATGGTTAAAAGTGCATGCAAATGGCCAATTTACTCACTCCAAGTTCTCAAAAAGGGTTTCTTCACCCCGGGAAGTTATTTAAATACCATTTGGAAGCATTTAATGTTCGAGCAAAAACGGCTGATTTTCGACAAAAGAGATAACACCCCCCCATTACGTCATGCTTCAGAAATGTGGAAAATGATCCGTTTTCAAATGTTTTTATTTTTGAACGTCAGTTCACATTTGTAGGTGGATCATCAGTGTTAGAGCTAAAATTAGCATGTTTAAAGTGATGTTCATGCTTTCAGGGGCTCGGGAAGTGAATTAAATACTATTTGGAGGCATTTAATGTTCAAGCAAAAACAGCTGATTTTCGACAAAAGAGATAACACCCCCCCATTACGTCATGCTTCAGAAATGTGGAAAATGGTCCGTTTTCAAATGTTTTATTTTTGAACGTCAGTTCACATTTGTAGGTGGATCATCAGTGTTAGAGCTAAAATTAGCATGTTTAAAGTGATTTTCATGCTTCCAGGGGCCCTAAACACAAGATTTATGGAATTGGTTAAAAGTGCATGAAAATGGCCAATTTACTCACTCTGAGTTCTCAAAAAGGGTTTCTTCACCCCGGGAAGTTAATTAAATACAATTTGGAGGCATTTAATGTTCAAGCAAAAACGGCTGATTTTTGACAAAAGAGATAACACCCCCCCATTACGTCATGCTTCAGAAATGTGGAAAATGGTCCATTTTCAAATGTTTTATTTTTGAACGTCAGTTCACATTTGTAGGTGGATCATCAGTGTTAGAGCTAAAATTAGCACGTTTAAAGTGATTTTCATGCTTCCAGGGGCTCGGGAAGTGAATTAAATACTATTTGGAGGCATTTAATGTTCAAGCAAAAACAGCTGATTTTCGACAAAAGAGATAACACCCCCCCATTACGTCATGCTTCAGAAATGTGGAAAATGGTCCGTTTCAAATGTTTTATTTTTGAACGTCAGTTCACATTTGTAGGTGGATCATCAGTGTTAGAGCTAAAATTAGCATGTTTAAAGTGATTTTCATGCTTCCAGAGGCCCTAAACACAAGATTTATGGAATGGTTAAAAGTGCATGAAAATGGCCAATTTACTCACTCCGAGTTCTCAAAAAGGGTTTCTTCACCCCGGGAAGTTAATTAAATACCATTTGGAGGCATTTAATGTTCGAGCAAAAACGGCTGATTTTCGACAAAAGAGATAACACCCCCCCATTACGTCATGCTTCAGAAATGTGGAAAATGGTCCGTTTTCAAATGTTTTATTTTTGAACGTCAGTTCACATTTGTAGGTGGATCATCAGTGTTAGAGCTAAAATTAGCATGTTTAAAGTGATTTTCATGCTTCCAGGGGCCCTAAACACAAGATTTATGGAATGGTTAAAAGTGCATGAAAATGGCCAATTTACTCACTCTGAGTTCTCAAAAAGGGTTTCTTCACCCTGGGAAGTTAATTAAATACCATTTGGAGGCATTTAATGTTCGAGCAAAAACGGCTGATTTTCGACAAAAGAGATAACACCCCCCCATTACGTCATGCTTCAGAAATGTGGAAAATGGTCCGTTTTCAAATGTTTTATTTTTGAACGTCAGTTCACATTTGTAGGTGGATCATCAGTGTTAGAGCTAAAATTAGCATGTTTAAAATGATTTTCATGCTTCCAGAGGCCCTAAACACAAGATTTATGGAATGGTTAAAAGTGCATGAAAATGGCAAATTTACTCACTCCGAGTTCTCAAAAAGGGTTTCTTCACCCCGGGAAGGTAATTAAATACCATTTAGAGGCATTTAATGGTCGAGCAAAAACGGCTGATTTTCGACAAAAGAGATAACACCCCCCATTACGTCATGCTTCAGAAATGTGGAAAATGGTCCGTTTTCAAATGTTTTATTTTTGAACGTCAGTTCACATTTGTAGGTGGATCATCAGTGTTAGAGCTAAAATTAGCATGTTTAAAGTGATTTTCATGCTTCCAGGGGCTCGGGAAGTGAATTAAATACTATTTGGAGGCATTTAATGTTCAAGCAAAAACAGCTGATTTTCGACAAAAGAGATAACACCCCCCATTACGTCATGCTTCAGAAATGTGGAAAATGGTCCGTTTTCAAATGTTTTATTTTTGAACGTCAGTTCACAGTTGTAGGTGGATCATCAGTGTTAGAGCTAAAATTAGCATGTTTAAAGTGATTTTCATGCTTCCAGGGGCCCTAAACACAAGATTTATGGAATGGTTAAAAGTGCATGAAAATGGCCAATTTACTCACTCCGAGTTCTCAAAAAGGGTTTCTTCACCCCGGGAAGTTAATTAAATACCATTTGGAGGCATTTAATGTTCAAGCAAAAACGGCTGATTTTCGACAAAAGAGATAACACCTCCCCATTACGTCATGCTTCAGAAATGTGGAAAATAGTCAGTTTTCAAATGTTTTATTTTTGAACGTCAGTTCACATTTGTAGGTGGATCATCAGTGTTAGAGCTAACATTAGCATGTTTAAAGTGATTTTCATGCTTCCAGGGGCCCTAACCACAAGATTTATGGAATGGTTAAAAGTGCATGAAAATGGCCAATTTACTCACTCCGAGTTCTCAAAAAGGGTTTCTTCACCCCGGGAAGTTAATTAAATACCATTTGGAGGCATTTAATGTTCGAGCAAAAACGGCTGATTTTCGACAAAAGAGATAACACCCCCCCATTACGTCATGCTTCAGAAATGTGGAAAATGGTCCGTTTTCAAATGTTTTATTTTTGAACGTCAGTTCACGTTTGTAGGTGGATCATCAGTGTTAGAGCTAAAATTAGCATGTTTAAAGTGATTTTCATGCTTCCAGGGGCTCGGGAAGTGAATTAAATACTATTTGGAGGCATTTAATGTTCAAGCAAAAACGGCTGATTTTCGACAAAAGAGATAACACCCCCCTATTACGTCATGCTTCAGAAATGTGGAAAATGGTCCGTTTTCAAATGTTTTATTTTTGAACGTCAGTTCACATTTGTAGGTGGATCATCAGTGTTAGAGCTAAAATTAGCATGTTTAAAGTGATTTTCATGCTTCCAGGGGCCCTAAACACAAGATTTATGGAATGGTTAAAAGTGCATGAAAATGGCCAATTTACTCACTCCGAGTTCTTAAAAAGGGTTTCTTCACCCCGGGAAGTTAATTAAATACCATTTGGAGGCATTTAATGTTCAAGCAAAAACGGCTGATTTTCGACAAAAGAGATAACACCCCCCCATTACGTCATGCTTCAGAAATGTGGAAAATAGTCCGTTTTCAAATGTTTTATTTTTGAACGTCAGTTCACATTTGTAGGTGGATCATCAGTGTTAGAGCTAACATTAGCATGTTTAAAGTGATTTTCATGCTTCCGGGGGCCCTAAACACAAGATTTATGGAATGGTTAAAAGTGCATGAAAATGGCCAATTTACTCACTCTGAGTTCTCAAAAAGGGTTTCTTCACCCCGGGAAGTTAATTAAATACCATTTGGAGGCATTTAATGTTCGAGCAAAAACAGCTGATTTTCTACAAAAGAGATAACACCCCCCCATTACGTCATGCTTCAGAAATGTGGAAAATGGTCAGTTTTCAAATGTTTTATTTTTGAACGTCAGTTCACATTTGTAGGTGGATCATCAGTGTTAGAGCTAAAATTAGCATGTTTAAAGTGATTTTCATGCTTCCAGGGGCCCTAAACACAAGATTTATGGAATGGTTAAAAGTGCATGAAAATGGCCAATTTACTCACTCTGAGTTCTCAAAAAGGGTTTCTTCACCCCGGGAAGTTAATTAAATACCATTTGGAGGCATTTAATGTTCAAGCAAAAACGGCTGATTTTTGACAAAAGAGATAACACCCCCCCATTACGTCATGCTTCAGAAATGTGGAAAATGGTCCGTTTTCAAATGTTTTATTTTTGAACGTCAGTTCACATTTGTAGGTGGATCATCAGTGTTAGAGCTAAAATTAGCATGTTTAAAGTGATTTTCATGCTTCCAGGGGCTCGGGAAGTGAATTAAATACTATTTGGAGGCATTTAATGTTCAAGCAAAAACAGCTGATTTTCGACAAAAGAGATAACACCCCCCCATTACGTCATGCTTCAGAAATGTGGAAAATGGTCCGTTTTCAAATGTTTTATTTTTGAACGTCAGTTCACAGTTGTAGGTGGATCATCAGTGTTAAAGCTAACATTAGCATGTTTAAAGTGATTTTCATGCTTCCAGGGGCCCTAAACACAAGATTTATGGAATGGTTAAAAGTGCATGAAAATGGCCAATTTACTCACTCTGAGTTCTCAAAAAGGGTTTCTTCACCCCAGGAAGTTAATTAAATACCATTTGGAGGCATTTAATGTTCGAGCAAAAACGGCTGATTTTCGACAAAAGAGATAACACCCCCCCATTACGTCATGCTTCAGAAATGTGGAAAATGGTCCGTTTTCAAATGTTTTATTTTTGAACGTCAGTTCACATTTTTAGGTGGATCATCAGTGTTAGAGCTAAAATTAGCATGTTTAAAGTGATTTTCATGCTTCCTGGGGCCCTAAACACAAGATTTATGGAATGGTTAAAAGTGCATGCAAATGGCCAATTTACTCACTCCAAGTTCTCAAAAAGGGTTTCTTCACCCCGGGAAGTTATTTAAATACCATTTGGAAGCATTTAATGTTCGAGCAAAAACGGCTGATTTTCGACAAAAGAGATAACACCCCCCCATTACGTCATGCTTCAGAAATTTGGAAAATGATCCGTTTTCAAATGTTTTTATTTTTGAACGTCAGTTCACATTTGTAGGTGGATCATCAGTGTTAGAGCTAAAATGAGCATGTTTAAAGTGATGTTAATGCTTTCAGGGGCTCGGGAAGTGAATTAAATACTATTTGGAGGCATTTAATGTTCAAGCAAAAACAGCTGATTTTCGACAAAAGAGATAACACCCCCCCATTACGTCATGCTTCAGAAATGTGGAAAATGGTCCGTTTTCAAATGTTTTATTTTTGAACGTCAGTTCACATTTGTAGGTGGATCATCAGTGTTAGAGCTAAAATTAGCATGTTTAAAGTGATTTTCATGCTTCCAGGGGCCCTAAACACAAGATTTATGGAATTGGTTAAAAGTGCATGAAAATGGCCAATTTACTCACTCTGAGTTCTCAAAAAGGGTTTCTTCACCCCGGGAAGTTAATTAAATACAATTTGGAGGCATTTAATGTTCAAGCAAAAACGGCTGATTTTTGACAAAAGAGATAACACCCCCCCATTACGTCATGCTTCAGAAATGTGGAAAATGGTCCATTTTCAAATGTTTTATTTTTGAACGTCAGTTCACATTTGTAGGTGGATCATCAGTGTTAGAGCTAAAATTAGCACGTTTAAAGTGATTTTCATGCTTCCAGGGGCCCTAAACACAAGATTTATGGAATTGGTTAAAAGTGCATGAAAATGGCCAATTTACTCACTCTGAGTTCTCAAAAAGGGTTTCTTCACCCCGGGAAGTTAATTAAATACTATTTGGAGGCATTTAATGTTCAAGCAAAAACAGCTGATTTTCGACAAAAGAGATAACACCCCCCCATTACGTCATGCTTCAAAAATGTGGAAAATGGTCCGTTTCAAATGTTTTATTTTTGAACGTCAGTTCACATTTGTAGGTGGATCATCAGTGTTAGAGCTAAAATTAGCATGTTTAAAGTGATTTTCATGCTTCCAGAGGCCCTAAACACAAGATTTATGGAATGGTTAAAAGTGCATGAAAATGGCCAATTTACTCACTCCGAGTTCTCAAAAAGGGTTTCTTCACCCCGGGAAGTTAATTAAATACCATTTGGAGGCATTTAATGTTCGAGCAAAAACGGCTGATTTTCGACAAAAGAGATAACACCCCCCCATTACGTCATGCTTCAGAAATGTGGAAAATGGTCCGTTTTCAAATGTTTTATTTTTGAACGTCAGTTCACATTTGTAGGTGGATCATCAGTGTTAGAGCTAAAATTAGCATGTTTAAAGTGATTTTCATGCTTCCAGGGGCCCAAAACACAAGATTTATGGAATGGTTAAAAGTGCATGAAAATGGCCAATTTACTCACTCTGAGTTCTCAAAAAGGGTTTCTTCACCCTGGGAAGTTAATTAAATACCATTTGGAGGCATTTAATGTTCGAGCAAAAACGGCTGATTTTCGACAAAAGAGATAACACCCCCCCATTGCGTCATGCTTCAGAAATGTGGAAAATGGTCCGTTTTCAAATGTTTTATTTTTGAACGTCAGTTCACATTTGTAGGTGGATCATCAGTGTTAGAGCTAAAATTAGCATGTTTAAAATGATTTTCATGCTTCCAGAGGCCCTAAACACAAGATTTATGGAATGGTTAAAAGTGCATGAAAATGGCAAATTTACTCACTCCGAGTTCTCAAAAAGGGTTTCTTCACCCCGGGAAGGTAATTAAATACCATTTGGAGGCATTTAATGGTCGAGCAAAAACGGCTGATTTTCGACAAAAGAGATAACACCCCCCCATTACGTCATGCTTCAGAAATGTGGAAAATGGTCCGTTTTCAAATGTTTTATTTTTGAACGTCAGTTCACATTTGTAGGTGGATCATCAGTGTTAGAGCTAAAATTAGCATGTTTAAAGTGATTTTCATGCTTCCAGGGGCTCGGGAAGTGAATTAAATACTATTTGGAGGCATTTAATGTTCGAGCAAAAACGGCTGATTTTCGACAAAAGAGATAACACCCCCCCATTACGTCATGCTTCAGAAATGTGGAAAATGGTCCGTTTTCAAATGTTTTATTTTTGAACGTCAGTTCACATTTGTAGGTGGATCATCAGTGTTAGAGCTAAAATTAGCATGTTTAAAGTGATTTTCATGCTTCCAGAGGCCCTAAACACAAGATTTATGGAATGGTTAAAAGTACATGAAAATGGCCAATTTACTCACTCCCAGTTCTCAAAAAGGGTTTCTTCACCCCGGGAAGTTAATTAAATACCATTTGGAGGCATTTAATGTTCGAGCAAAAACAGCTGATTTTCGACAAAAGAGATAACACCCCCCATTACGTCATGCTTCAGAAATGTGGAAAATGGTCAGTTTTCAAATGTTTTATTTTTGAACGTCAGTTCACATTTGTAGGTGGATCATCAGTGTTAGAGCTAAAATTAGCATGTTTAAAGTGATTTTCATGCTTCCAGGGGCCCTAAACACAAGATTTATGGAATGGTTAAAAGTGCATGAAAATGGCCAATTTACTCCCTCTGAGTTCTCAAAAAGGGTTTCTTCACCCCGGGAAGTTAATTAAATACCATTTGGAGGCATTTAATGTTCAAGCAAAAACGGCTGATTTTTGACAAAAGAGATAACACCCCCCCCATTACGTCATGCTTCAGAAATGTGGAAAATGGTCCGTTTTCAAATGTTTTATTTTTGAACGTCAGTTCACATTTTTAGGTGGATCATCAGTGTTAGAGCTAAAATTAGCATGTTTAAAGTGATTTTCATGCTTCCTGGGGCCCTAAACACAAGATTTATGGAATGGTTAAAAGTGCATGCAAATGGCCAATTTACTCACTCCAAGTTCTCAAAAAGGGTTTCTTCACCCCGGGAAGTTATTTAAATACCATTTGGAAGCATTTAATGTTCGAGCAAAAACGGCTGATTTTCGACAAAAGAGATAACACCCCCCCATTACGTCATGCTTCAGAAATTTGGAAAATGATCCGTTTTCAAATGTTTTTATTTTTGAACGTCAGTTCACATTTGTAGGTGGATCATCAGTGTTAGAGCTAAAATTAGCATGTTTAAAGTGATGTTCATGCTTTCAGGGGCTCGGGAAGTGAATTAAATACTATTTGGAGGCATTTAATGTTCAAGCAAAAACAGCTGATTTTCGACAAAAGAGATAACACCCCCCCATTACGTCATGCTTCAGAAATGTGGAAAATGGTCCGTTTTCAAATGTTTTATTTTTGAACGTCAGTTCACATTTGTAGGTGGATCATCAGTGTTAGAGCTAAAATTAGCATGTTTAAAGTGATTTTCATGCTTCCAGGGGCCCTAAACACAAGATTTATGGAATTGGTTAAAAGTGCATGAAAATGGCCAATTTACTCACTCTGAGTTCTCAAAAAGGGTTTCTTCACCCCGGGAAGTTAATTAAATACAATTTGGAGGCATTTAATGTTCAAGCAAAAACGGCTGATTTTTGACAAAAGAGATAACACCCCCCCATTACGTCATGCTTCAGAAATGTGGAAAATGGTCTATTTTCAAATGTTTTATTTTTGAACGTCAGTTCACATTTGTAGGTGGATCATCAGTGTTAGAGCTAAAATTAGCACGTTTAAAGTGATTTTCATGCTTCCAGGGGCTCGGGAAGTGAATTAAATACTATTTGGAGGCATTTAATGTTCAAGCAAAAACAGCTGATTTTCGACAAAAGAGATAACACCCCCCCATTACGTCATGCTTCAGAAATGTGGAAAATGGTCCGTTTCAAATGTTTTATTTTTGAACGTCAGTTCACATTTGTAGGTGGATCATCAGTGTTAGAGCTAAAATTAGCATGTTTAAAGTGATTTTCATGCTTCCAGGGGCCCTAAACACAAGATTTATGGAATGGTTAAAAGTGCATGAAAATGGCCAATTTACTCACTCCGAGTTCTCAAAAAGGGTTTCTTCACCCCGGGAAGTTAATTAAATACCATTTGGAGGCATTTAATGTTCGAGCAAAAACGGCTGATTTTCGACAAAAGAGATAACACCCCCCCATTACGTCATGCTTCAGAAATGTGGAAAATGGTCCGTTTTCAAATGTTTTATTTTTGAACGTCAGTTCACATTTGTAGGTGGATCATCAGTGTTAGAGCTAAAATTAGCATGTTTAAAGTGATTTTCATGCTTCCAGGGGCCCTAAACACAAGATTTATGGAATGGTTAAAAGTGCATGAAAATGGCCAATTTACTCACTCTGAGTTCTCAAAAAGGGTTTCTTCACCCTGGGAAGTTAATTAAATACCATTTGGAGGCATTTAATGTTCGAGCAAAAACGGCTGATTTTCGACAAAAGAGATAACACCCCCCCATTACGTCATGCTTCAGAAATGTGGAAAATGGTCCGTTTTCAAATGTTTTATTTTTGAACGTCAGTTCACATTTGTAGGTGGATCATCAGTGTTAGAGCTAAAATTAGCATGTTTAAAATGATTTTCATGCTTCCAGAGGCCCTAAACACAAGATTTATGGAATGGTTAAAAGTGCATGAAAATGGCAAATTTACTCACTCCGAGTTCTCAAAAAGGGTTTCTTCACCCCGGGAAGGTAATTAAATACCATTTGGAGGCATTTAATGGTCGAGCAAAAACGGCTGATTTTCGACAAAAGAGATAACACCCCCCCATTACGTCATGCTTCAGAAATTTGGAAAATGATCCGTTTTCAAATGTTTTTATTTTTGAACGTCAGTTCACATTTGTAGGTGGATCATCAGTGTTAGAGCTAAAATTAGCATGTTTAAAGTGATGTTCATGCTTTCAGGGGCTCGGGAAGTGAATTAAATACTATTTGGAGGCATTTAATGTTCAAGCAAAAACAGCTGATTTTCGACAAAAGAGATAACACCCCCCCATTACGTCATGCTTCAGAAATGTGGAAAATGGTCCGTTTTCAAATGTTTTATTTTTGAACGTCAGTTCACATTTGTAGGTGGATCATCAGTGTTAGAGCTAAAATTAGCATGTTTAAAGTGATTTTCATGCTTCCAGGGGCCCTAAACACAAGATTTATGGAATTGGTTAAAAGTGCATGAAAATGGCCAATTTACTCACTCTGAGTTCTCAAAAAGGGTTTCTTCACCCCGGGAAGTTAATTAAATACAATTTGGAGGCATTTAATGTTCAAGCAAAAACGGCTGATTTTTGACAAAAGAGATAACACCCCCCCATTATGTCATGCTTCAGAAATGTGGAAAATGGTCCATTTTCAAATGTTTTATTTTTGAACGTCAGTTCACATTTGTAGGTGGATCATCAGTGTTAGAGCTAAAATTAGCACGTTTAAAGTGATTTTCATGCTTCCAGGGGCTCGGGAAGTGAATTAAATACTATTTGGAGGCATTTAATGTTCAAGCAAAAACAGCTGATTTTCGACAAAAGAGATAACACCCCCCCATTACGTCATGCTTCAAAAATGTGGAAAATGGTCCGTTTCAAATGTTTTATTTTTGAACGTCAGTTCACATTTGTAGGTGGATCATCAGTGTTAGAGCTAAAATTAGCATGTTTAAAGTGATTTTCATGCTTCCAGAGGCCCTAAACACAAGATTTATGGAATGGTTAAAAGTGCATGAAAATGGCCAATTTACTCACTCCGAGTTCTCAAAAAGGGTTTCTTCACCCCGGGAAGTTAATTAAATACCATTTGGAGGCATTTAATGTTCGAGCAAAAACGGCTGATTTTCGACAAAAGAGATAACACCCCCCCATTACGTCATGCTTCAGAAATGTGGAAAATGGTCCGTTTTCAAATGTTTTATTTTTGAACGTCAGTTCACATTTGTAGGTGGATCATCAGTGTTAGAGCTAAAATTAGCATGTTTAAAGTGATTTTCATGCTTCCAGGGGCCCTAAACACAAGATTTATGGAATGGTTAAAAGTGCATGAAAATGGCCAATTTACTCACTCTGAGTTCTCAAAAAGGGTTTCTTCACCCTGGGAAGTTAATTAAATACCATTTGGAGGCATTTAATGTTCGAGCAAAAACGGCTGATTTTCGACAAAAGAGATAACACCCCCCCATTACGTCATGCTTCAGAAATGTGGAAAATGGTCCGTTTTCAAATGTTTTATTTTTGAACGTCAGTTCACATTTGTAGGTGGATCATCAGTGTTAGAGCTAAAATTAGCATGTTTAAAATGATTTTCATGCTTCCAGAGGCCCTAAACACAAGATTTATGGAATGGTTAAAAGTGCATGAAAATGGCAAATTTACTCACTCCGAGTTCTCAAAAAGGGTTTCTTCACCCCGGGAAGGTAATTAAATACCGTTTGGAGGCATTTAATGGTCGAGCAAAAACGGCTGATTTTCGACAAAAGAGATAACACCCCCCCATTACGTCATGCTTCAGAAATGTGGAAAATGGTCCGTTTTCAAATGTTTTATTTTTGAACGTCAGTTCACATTTGTAGGTGGATCATCAGTGTTAGAGCTAAAATTAGCATGTTTAAAGTGATTTTCATGCTTCCAGGGGCTCGGGAAGTGAATTAAATACTATTTGGAGGCATTTAATGTTCGAGCAAAAACGGCTGATTTTCGACAAAAGAGATAACACCCCCCCATTACGTCATGCTTCAGAAATGTGGAAAATGGTCCGTTTTCAAATGTTTTATTTTTGAACGTCAGTTCACATTTGTAGGTGGATCATCAGTGTTAGAGCTAAAATTAGCATGTTTAAAGTGATTTTCATGCTTCCAGAGGCCCTAAACACAAGATTTATGGAATGGTTAAAAGTACATGAAAATGGCCAATTTACTCACTCCCAGTTCTCAAAAAGGGTTTCTTCACCCCGGGAAGTTAATTAAATACCATTTGGAGGCATTTAATGTTCGAGCAAAAACAGCTGATTTTCGACAAAAGAGATAACACCCCCCATTACGTCATGCTTCAGAAATGTGGAAAATGGTCAGTTTTCAAATGTTTTATTTTTGAACGTCAGTTCACATTTGTAGGTGGATCATCAGTGTTAGAGCTAAAATTAGCATGTTTAAAGTGATTTTCATGCTTCCAGGGGCCCTAAACACAAGATTTATGGAATGGTTAAAAGTGCATGAAAATGGCCAATTTACTCCCTCTGAGTTCTCAAAAAGGGTTTCTTCACCCCGGGAAGTTAATTAAATACCATTTGGAGGCATTTAATGTTCAAGCAAAAACGGCTGATTTTTGACAAAAGAGATAACACCCCCCCATTACGTCATGCTTCAGAAATGTGGAAAATGGTCCGTTTTCAAATGTTTTATTTTTGAACGTCAGTTCACATTTGTAGGTGGATCATCAGTGTTAGAGCTAAAATTAGCATGTTTAAAGTGATTTTCATGCTTCCAGGGGCCCTAAACACAAGATTTATGGAATGGTTAAAAGTGCATGAAAATGGCCAATTTACTCCCTCTGAGTTCTCAAAAAGGGTTTCTTCACCCCGGGAAGTTAATTAAATACCATTTGGAGGCATTTAATGTTCAAGCAAAAACGGCTGATTTTTGACAAAAGAGATAACACCCCCCCATTACGTCATGCTTCAGAAATGTGGAAAATGGTCCGTTTTCAAATGTTTTATTTTTGAACGTCAGTTCACATTTTTAGGTGGATCATCAGTGTTAGAGCTAAAATTAGCATGTTTAAAGTGATTTTCATGCTTCCTGGGGCCCTAAACACAAGATTTATGGAATGGTTAAAAGTGCATGCAAATGGCCAATTTACTCACTCCAAGTTCTCAAAAAGGGTTTCTTCACCCCGGGAAGTTATTTAAATACCATTTGGAAGCATTTAATGTTCGAGCAAAAACGGCTGATTTTCGACAAAAGAGATAACACCCCCCCATTACGTCATGCTTCAGAAATTTGGAAAATGATCCGTTTTCAAATGTTTTTATTTTTGAACGTCAGTTCACATTTGTAGGTGGATCATCAGTGTTAGAGCTAAAATTAGCATGTTTAAAGTGATGTTCATGCTTTCAGGGGCTCGGGAAGTGAATTAAATACTATTTGGAGGCATTTAATGTTCAAGCAAAAACAGCTGATTTTCGACAAAAGAGATAACACCCCCCCATTACGTCATGCTTCAGAAATGTGGAAAATGGTCCGTTTTCAAATGTTTTATTTTTGAACGTCAGTTCACATTTGTAGGTGGATCATCAGTGTTAGAGCTAAAATTAGCATGTTTAAAGTGATTTTCATGCTTCCAGGGGCCCTAAACACAAGATTTATGGAATTGGTTAAAAGTGCATGAAAATGGCCAATTTACTCACTCTGAGTTCTCAAAAAGGGTTTCTTCACCCCGGGAAGTTAATTAAATACAATTTGGAGGCATTTAATGTTCAAGCAAAAACGGCTGATTTTTGACAAAAGAGATAACACCCCCCCATTACGTCATGCTTCAGAAATGTGGAAAATGGTCCATTTTCAAATGTTTTATTTTTGAACGTCAGTTCACATTTGTAGGTGGATCATCAGTGTTAGAGCTAAAATTAGCACGTTTAAAGTGATTTTCATGCTTCCAGGGGCTCGGGAAGTGAATTAAATACTATTTGGAGGCATTTAATGTTCAAGCAAAAACAGCTGATTTTCGACAAAAGAGATAACACCCCCCCCATTACTTCATGCTTCAGAAATGTGGAAAATGGTCCGTTTCAAATGTTTTATTTTTGAACGTCAGTTCACATTTGTAGGTGGATCATCAGTGTTAGAGCTAAAATTAGCATGTTTAAAGTGATTTTCATGCTTCCAGAGGCCCTAAACACAAGATTTATAGAATGGTTAAAAGTGCATGAAAATGGCCAATTTACTCACTCCGAGTTCTCAAAAAGGGTTTCTTCACCCCGGGAAGTTAATTAAATACCATTTGGAGGCATTTAATGTTCGAGCAAAAACGGCTGATTTTCGACAAAAGAGATAACACCCCCCCATTACGTCATGCTTCAGAAATGTGGAAAATGGTCCGTTTTCAAATGTTTTATTTTTGAACGTCAGTTCACATTTGTAGGTGGATCATCAGTGTTAGAGCTAAAATTAGCATGTTTAAAGTGATTTTCATGCTTCCAGGGGCCCTAAACACAAGATTTATGGAATGGTTAAAAGTGCATGAAAATGGCCAATTTACTCACTCTGAGTTCTCAAAAAGGGTTTCTTCACCCTGGGAAGTTAATTAAATACCATTTGGAGGCATTTAATGTTCGAGCAAAAACGGCTGATTTTCGACAAAAGAGATAACACCCCCCCATTACGTCATGCTTCAGAAATGTGGAAAATGGTCCGTTTTCAAATGTTTTATTTTTGAACGTCAGTTCACATTTGTAGGTGGATCATCAGTGTTAGAGCTAAAATTAGCATGTTTAAAATGATTTTCATGCTTCCAGAGGCCCTAAACACAAGATTTATGGAATGGTTAAAAGTGCATGAAAATGGCAAATTTACTCACTCCGAGTTCTCAAAAAGGGTTTCTTCACCCCGGGAAGGTAATTAAATACCATTTGGAGGCATTTAATGGTCGAGCAAAAACGGCTGATTTTCGACAAAAGAGATAACACCCCCCCATTACGTCATGCTTCAGAAATTTGGAAAATGATCCATTTTCAAATGTTTTTATTTTTGAACGTCAGTTCACATTTGTAGGTGGATCATCAGTGTTAGAGCTAAAATTAGCATGTTTAAAGTGATGTTCATGCTTTCAGGGGCTCGGGAAGTGAATTAAATACTATTTGGAGGCATTTAATGTTCAAGCAAAAACAGCTGATTTTCGACAAAAGAGATAACACCCCCCCATTACGTCATGCTTCAGAAATGTGGAAAATGGTCCGTTTTCAAATGTTTTATTTTTGAAGGTCAGTTCACATTTGTAGGTGGATCATCAGTGTTAGAGCTAAAATTAGCATGTTTAAAGTGATTTTCATGCTTCCAGGGGCCCTAAACACAAGATTTATGGAATTGGTTAAAAGTGCATGAAAATGGCCAATTTACTCACTCTGAGTTCTCAAAAAGGGTTTCTTCACCCCGGGAAGTTAATTAAATACAATTTGGAGGCATTTAATGTTCAAGCAAAAACGGCTGATTTTTGACAAAAGAGATAACACCCCCCCATTACGTCATGCTTCAGAAATGTGGAAAATGGTCCATTTTCAAATGTTTTATTTTTGAACGTCAGTTCACATTTGTAGGTGGATCATCAGTGTTAGAGCTAAAATTAGCACGTTTAAAGTGATTTTCATGCTTCCAGGGGCTCGGAAAGTGAATTAAATACTATTTGGAGGCATTTAATGTTCAAGCAAAAACAGCTGATTTTCGACAAAAGAGATAACACCCCCCCATTACGTCATGCTTCAAAAATGTGGAAAATGGTCCGTTTCAAATGTTTTATTTTTGAACGTCAGTTCACATTTGTAGGTGGATCATCAGTGTTAGAGCTAAAATTAGCATGTTTAAAGTGATTTTCATGCTTCCAGAGGCCCTAAACACAAGATTTATGGAATGGTTAAAAGTGCATGAAAATGGCCAATTTACTCACTCCGAGTTCTCAAAAAGGGTTTCTTCACCCCGGGAAGTTAATTAAATACCATTTGGAGGCATTTAATGTTCGAGCAAAAACGGCTGATTTTCGACAAAAGAGATAACACCCCCCCATTACGTCATGCTTCAGAAATGTGGAAAATGGTCCGTTTTCAAATGTTTTATTTTTGAACGTCAGTTCACATTTGTAGGTGGATCATCAGTGTTAGAGCTAAAATTAGCATGTTTAAAGTGATTTTCATGCTTCCAGGGGCCCTAAACACAAGATTTATGGAATGGTTAAAAGTGCATGAAAATGGCCAATTTACTCACTCTGAGTTCTCAAAAAGGGTTTCTTCACCCTGGGAAGTTAATTAAATACCATTTGGAGGCATTTAATGTTCGAGCAAAAACGGCTGATTTTCGACAAAAGAGATAATACCCCCCCATTACGTCATGCTTCAGAAATGTGGAAAATGGTCCGTTTTCAAATGTTTTATTTTTGAACGTCAGTTCACATTTGTAGGTGGATCATCAGTGTTAGAGCTAAAATTAGCATGTTTAAAATGATTTTCATGCTTCCAGAGGCCCTAAACACAAGATTTATGGAATGGTTAAAAGTGCATGAAAATGGCAAATTTACTCACTCCGAGTTCTCAAAAAGGGTTTCTTCACCCCGGGAAGGTAATTAAATACCATTTGGAGGCATTTAATGGTCGAGCAAAAACGGCTGATTTTCGACAAAAGAGATAACACCCCCCCATTACGTCATGCTTCAGAAATGTGGAAAATGGTCCGTTTTCAAATGTTTTATTTTTGAACGTCAGTTCACATTTGTAGGTGGATCATCAGTGTTAGAGCTAAAATTAGCATGTTTAAAGTGATTTTCATGCTTCCAGGGGCTCGGGAAGTGAATTAAATACTATTTGGAGGCATTTAATGTTCGAGCAAAAACGGCTGATTTTCGACAAAAGAGATAACACCCCCCCATTACGTCATGCTTCAGAAATGTGGAAAATGGTCCGTTTTCAAATGTTTTATTTTTGAACGTCAGTTCACATTTGTAGGTGGATCATCAGTGTTAGAGCTAAAATTAGCATGTTTAAAGTGATTTTCATGCTTCCAGAGGCCCTAAACACAAGATTTATGGAATGGTTAAAAGTACATGAAAATGGCCAATTTACTCACTCCCAGTTCTCAAAAAGGGTTTCTTCACCCCGGGAAGTTAATTAAATACCATTTGGAGGCATTTAATGTTCGAGCAAAAACAGCTGATTTTCGACAAAAGAGATAACACCCCCCATTACGTCATGCTTCAGAAATGTGGAAAATGGTCAGTTTTCAAATGTTTTATTTTTGAACGTCAGTTCACATTTGTAGGTGGATCATCAGTGTTAGAGCTAAAATTAGCATGTTTAAAGTGATTTTCATGCTTCCAGGGGCCCTAAACACAAGATTTATGGAATGGTTAAAAGTGCATGAAAATGGCCAATTTACTCCCTCTGAGTTCTCAAAAAGGGTTTCTTCACCCCGGGAAGTTAATTAAATACCATTTGGAGGCATTTAATGTTCAAGCAAAAACGGCAGATTTTTGACAAAAGAGATAACACCCCCCCATTACGTCATGCTTCAGAAATGTGGAAAATGGTCCGTTTTCAAATGTTTTATTTTTGAACGTCAGTTCACATTTTTAGGTGGATCATCAGTGTTAGAGCTAAAATTAGCATGTTTAAAGTGATTTTCATGCTTCCTGGGGCCCTAAACACAAGATTTATGGAATGGTTAAAAGTGCATGCAAATGGCCAATTTACTCACTCCAAGTTCTCAAAAAGGGTTTCTTCACCCCGGGAAGTTATTTAAATACCATTTGGAAGCATTTAATGTTCGAGCAAAAACGGCTGATTTTCGACAAAAGAGATAACACCCCCCCATTACGTCATGCTTCAGAAATTTGGAAAATGATCCGTTTTCAAATGTTTTTATTTTTGAACGTCAGTTCACATTTGTAGGTGGATCATCAGTGTTAGAGCTAAAATTAGCATGTTTAAAGTGATGTTCATGCTTTCAGGGGCTCGGGAAGTGAATTAAATACTATTTGGAGGCATTTAATGTTCAAGCAAAAACAGCTGATTTTCGACAAAAGAGATAACACCCCCCCATTACGTCATGCTTCAGAAATGTGGAAAATGGTCCGTTTTCAAATGTTTTATTTTTGAACGTCAGTTCACATTTGTAGGTGGATCATCAGTGTTAGAGCTAAAATTAGCATGTTTAAAGTGATTTTCATGCTTCCAGGGGCCCTAAACACAAGATTTATGGAATTGGTTAAAAGTGCATGAAAATGGCCAATTTACTCACTCTGAGTTCTCAAAAAGGGTTTCTTCACCCCGGGAAGTTAATTAAATACCATTTGGAGGCATTTAATGTTCGAGCAAAAACGGCTGATTTTCGACAAAAGAGATAACACCCCCCCATTACGTCATGCTTCAGAAATGTGGAAAATGGTCCGTTTTCAAATGTTTTATTTTTGAACGTCAGTTCACATTTGTAGGTGGATCATCAGTGTTAGAGCTAAAATTAGCATGTTTAAAGTGATTTTCATGCTTCCAGGGGCCCTAAACACAAGATTTATGGAATGGTTAAAAGTGCATGAAAATGGCCAATTTACTCACTCTGAGTTCTCAAAAAGGGTTTCTTCACCCTGGGAAGTTAATTAAATACCATTTGGAGGCATTTAATGTTCGAGCAAAAACGGCTGATTTTCGACAAAAGAGATAACACCCCCCCATTACGTCATGCTTCAGAAATGTGGAAAATGGTCCGTTTTCAAATGTTTTAGTTTTTGAACGTCAGTTCACATTTGTAGGTGGATCATCAGTGTTAGAGCTAAAATTAGCATGTTTAAAATGATTTTCATGCTTCCAGAGGCCCTAAACACAAGATTTATGGAATGGTTAAAAGTGCATGAAAATGGCAAATTTACTCACTCCGAGTTCTCAAAAAGGGTTTCTTCACCCCGGGAAGGTAATTAAATACCATTTAGAGGCATTTAATGGTCGAGCAAAAACGGCTGATTTTCGACAAAAGAGATAACACCCCCCCCATTACGTCATGCTTCAGAAATGTGGAAAATGGTCCGTTTTCAAATGTTTTATTTTTGAACGTCAGTTCACATTTGTAGGTGGATCATCAGTGTTAGAGCTAAAATTAGCATGTTTAAAGTGATTTTCATGCTTCCAGGGGCTCGGGAAGTGAATTAAATACTATTTGGAGGCATTTAATGTTCGAGCAAAAACGGCTGATTTTCGACAAAAGAGATAACACCCCCCCATTACGTCATGCTTCAGAAATGTGGAAAATGGTCCGTTTTCAAATGTTTTATTTTTGAACGTCAGTTCACATTTGTAGGTGGATCATCAGTGTTAGAGCTAAAATTAGCATGTTTAAAGTGATTTTCATGCTTCCAGAGGCCCTAAACACAAGATTTATGGAATGGTTAAAAGTACATGAAAATGGCCAATTTACTCACTCCCAGTTCTCAAAAAGGGTTTCTTCACCCCGGGAAGTTAATTAAATACCATTTGGAGGCATTTAATGTTCAAGCAAAAACGGCTGATTTTTGACAAAAGAGATAACACCCCCCCATTACGTCATGCTTCAGAAATGTGGAAAATGGTCCGTTTTCAAATGTTTTATTTTTGAACGTCAGTTCACATTTGTAGGTGGATCATCAGTGTTAGAGCTAAAATTAGCATGTTTAAAGTGATTTTCATGCTTCCAGGGGCTCGGGAAGTGAATTAAATACTATTTGGAGGCATTTAATGTTCAAGCAAAAACAGCTGATGTTCGACAAAAGAGATAACACCCCCCCATTATGTCATGCTTCAGAAATGTGGAAAATGGTCCGTTTTCAAATGTTTTATTTTTGAACGTCAGTTCACATTCGTAGGTGGATCATCAGTGTTAGAGCTAAAATTAGCATGTTTAAAGTGATTTTCATGCTTCCAGGGGCTCGGGAAGTGAATTAAATACTATTTGGAGGCATTTAATGTTCAAGCAAAAACGGCAGATTTTCGACAAAAGAGATAACACCCCCCCATTACGTCATGCTTCAGAAATGTGGAAAATGGTCCGTTTTCAAATGTTTTATTTTTGAACGTCAGTTCACATTTGTAGGTGGATCATCAATGTTAGAGCTAAAATTAGCATGTTTAAAGTGATTTTCATGCTTCCAGGGGCCCTAAACACAAGATTTATGGAATTGGTTAAAAGTGCATGAAAATGGCCAATTTACTCACTCTGAGTTCTCAAAAAGGGTTTCTTCACCCCGGGAAGTTAATTAAATACCATTTGGAGGCATTTAATGTTCAAGCAAAAACAGCTGATTTTTGACAAAAGAGATAACACCCCCCCATTACGTCATGCTTCAGAAATGTGGAAAATGGTTCGTTTTCAAATGTTTTATTTTTGAACGTCAGTTCACATTCGTAGGTGGATCATCAGTGTTAGAGCTAACATTAGCATGTTTAAAGTGATTTTCATGCTTCCAGGGGCCCTAAACACAAGATTTATGGAATGGTTAAAAGTGCATGAAAATGGCCAATTTACTCACTCCGAGTTCTCAAAAAGGGTTTCTTCACCCCGGGAAGTTAATTAAATACCATTTGGAGGCATTTAATGTTCAAGCAAAAACGGCTGATTTTCGACAAAAGAGATAACATCCCCCCCATTACGTCAAGCTTCAGAAATGTGGAAAATGGTCCGTTTTCAAATGTTTTATTTTTGAACGTCAGTTCACATTTGTAGGTGGATCATCAGTGTTAGAGCTAAAATTAGCATGTTTAAAGTGATTTTCATGCTTCCAGGGGCTCGCGAAGTGAATTAAATACTATTTGGAGGCATTTAATGTTCAAGCAAAAACGGCTGATTTTCAACAAAAGAGATAACACCCCCCCATTACGTCATGCTTCAGAAATGTGGAAAATGGTCCGTTTTCAAATGTTTTATTTTTGAACGTCAGTTCACATTTGTAGGTGGATCATCAGTGTTAGAGCTAAAATTAGCATGTTTAAAGGGATTTTCATGCTTCCAGGGGCCCTAAACACAAGATTTATGGAATGGTTAAAAGTGCATGAAAATGGCCAATTTACTCACTCTGAGTTCTCAAAAAGGGTTTCTTCACCCTGGGAAGTTAATTAAATACCATTTGGAGGCATTTAATGTTCGAGCAAAAACGGCTGATTTTCGACAAAAGAGATAACACCCCCCCATTACGTCATGTTTCAGAAATGTGGAAAATGGTCCGTTTTCAAATGTTTTATTTTTGAACGTCAGTTCACATTTGTAGGTGGATCATCAGTGTTAGAGCTAAAATTAGCATGTTGAAAGTGATTTTCATGCTTCCAGGGGCCCTAAACACAAGATTTATGGAATGGTTAAAAGTGCATGAAAATGGCCAATTTACTCACTCTGAGTTCTCAAAAAGGGTTTCTTCACCCCGGGAAGTTAATTAAATACCATTTGGAGGCATTTAATGTTCAAGCAAAAACGGCTGATTTTCGACAAAAGAGATAACACCCCCCCATTACGTCATGCTTCAGAAATGTGGAAAATGGTCCGTTTTCAAATGTTTTATTTTTGAACGGCAGTTCACATTTGTAGGTGGATCATCAGTGTTAGAGCTAAAATTAGCATGTTTAAAGTGATTTTCATGCTTCCAGGGGCTCGGGAAGTGAAGTAAATACTATTTGGAGGCATTTAATGTTCAAGCAAAAACGGCTGATTTTCGACAAAAGAGATAACACCCTCCCATTACGTCATGGTTCAGAAATGTGGAAAATGGTCCGTTTTCAAATGTTTTATTTTTGAACGTCAGTTCACATTTGTAGGTGGATCATCAGTGTTAGAGCTAAAATTAGCATGTTTAAAGTGATTTTCATGCTTCCAGGGGCCCTAAACACAAGATTTATGGAATGGTTAAAAGTGCATGAAAATGGCCAATTTACTCACTCTGAGTTCTCAAAAAGGGTTTCTTCACCCTGGGAAGTTAATTAAATATCATTTGGAGGCATTTAATGTTCGAGCAAAAACGGCTGATTTTCGACAAAAGAGATAACACCCCCCCATTACGTCATGTTTCAGAAATGTGGAAAATGGTCCGTTTTCAAATGTTTTATTTTTGAACGTCAGTTCACATTTGTAGGTGGATCATCAGTGTTAGAGCTAAAATTAGCATGTTTAAAGTGATTTTCATGCTTCCAGGGGCCCTAAACACAAGATTTATGGAATGGTTAAAAGTGCATGAAAATGGCCAATTTACTCACTCTGAGTTCTCAAAAAGGGTTTCTTCACCCCGGGAAGTTAATTAAATACCATTTGGAGGCATTTAATGTTCAAGCAAAAACGGCTGATTTTCGACAAAAGACATAACACCCCCCATTACGTCATGCTTCAGAAATGTGGAAAAGGGTCCGTTTTCAAATGTTTTATTTTTGAACGTCAGTTCACATTTGTAGGTGGATCATCAGTGTTAGAGCTAAAATTAGCATGTTTAAAGTGATTTTCATGCTTCCAGGGGCCCTAAACACAAGATTTATGGAATGGTTAAAAGTGCATGAAAATGGCCAATTTACTCACTCTGAGTTCTCAAAAAGGGTTTCTTCACCCCGGGAAGTTAATTAAATACCATTTGGAGGCATTTAATGTTCACGCCAAAACGGCTGATTTTCGACAAAAGCGATAACACCCCCCCATTACGTCATGCTTCAGAAATGTGGAAAATGGTCCGTTTTCAAATGTTTTATTTTTGAACTTCAGTTCACATTTGTAGGTGGATCATCAGTGTTAGAGCTAAAATTAGCATGTTTAAAGTTATTTTCATGCTTCCAGGGGCTCGGGAAGTGAATTAAATACTATTTGGAGGCATTTAATGTTCGAGCAAAAATGGCTGATTTTCGACAAAAGAGATAACACCCCCCCATTACGTCATGCTTCAGAAATGTGGAAAATGGTCCGTTTTCAAATGTTTTATTTTTGAACGTCAGTTCACATTTGTAGGTGGATCATCAGTGTTAGAGCTAAAATTAGCATGTTTAAAGTGATTTTCATGCTTCCAGAGGCCCTAAACACAAGATTTATGGAATGGTTAAAAGTGCATGAAAATGGCCAATTTACTCACTCCCAGTTCTCAAAAAGGGTTTCTTCACCCCGGGAAGTTAATTAAATACCATTTGGAGGCATTTAATGTTCGAGCAAAAACAGCAGATTTTCGACAAAAGAGATAACACCCCCCCATTACGTCATGCTTCAGAAATGTGGAAAATGGTCCGTTTTCAAATGTTTTATTTTTGAACGTCAGTTCACATTTGTAGGTGGATCATCAGTGTTAGAGCTAAAATTAGCATGTTTAAAGTGATTTTCATGCTTCCAGGGGCCCTAAACACAAGATTTATGGAATGGTTAAAAGTGCATGAAAATGGCCAATTTACTCACTCTGAGTTCTCAAAAAGGGTTTCTTCACCCCGGGAAGTTAATTAAATACCATTTGGAGGCATTTAATGTTCAAGCAAAAACGGCTGATTTTTGACAAAAGAGATAACACCCCCCCATTACGTCATGCTTCAGAAATGTGGAAAATGGTCCGTTTTCAAATGCTTTATTTTTGAACTTCAGTTCACATTTGTAGGTGGATCATCAGTGTTAGAGCTAAAATTAGCATGTTTAAAGTGATTTTCATGCTTCCAGGGGCTCGGGAAGTGAATTAAATACTATTTGGAGGCATTTAATGTTCAAGCAAAAACAGCTGATTTTCGACAAAAGAGATAACACCCCCCCATTACGTCATGCTTCAGAAATGTGGAAAATGGTCCGTTTTCAAATGTTTTATTTTTGAACGTCAGTTCACATTTGTAGGTGGATCATCAGTGTTAGAGCTAAAATTAGCATGTTTAAAGTGATTTTCATGCTTCCAGGGGCCCTAAACACAAGATTTATGGAATGGTTAAAAGTGCATGAAAATGGCCAATTTACTCACTCTGAGTTCTCAAAAAGGGTTTCTTCACCCCGGGAAGTTAATTAAATACCATTTGGAGGCATTTAATGTTCGAGCAAAAACAGCTGATTTTCGACAAAAGAGATAACACCCCCCCCATTACGTCATGCTTCAGAAATGTGGAAAATGGTCCGTTTTCAAATGTTTTATTTTTGAACTTCAGTTCACATTTGTAGGTGGATCATCAGTGTTAGAGCTAAAATTAGCATGTTTAAAGTTATTTTCATGCTTCCAGGGGCTCGGGAAGTGAATTAAATACTATTTGGAGGCATTTAATGTTCGAGCAAAAATGGCTGATTTTCGACAAAAGAGATAACACCCCCCCATTACGTCATGCTTCAGAAATGTGGAAAATGGTCCTTTTTCAAATGTTTTATTTTTGAACGTCAGTTCACATTTGTAGGTGGATCATCAGTGTTAGAGCTAAAATTAGCATGTTTAAAGTGATTTTCATGCTTCCAGAGGCCCTAAACACAAGATTTATGGAATGGTTAAAAGTGCATGAAAATGGCCAATTTACTCACTCCCAGTTCTCAAAAAGGGTTTCTTCACCCCGGGAAGTTAATTAAATACCATTTGTAGGCATTTAATGTTCGAGCAAAAACAGCAGATTTTCGACAAAAGAGATAACATCCCCCCATTACGTCATGCTTCAGAAATGTGGAAAATGGTCCGTTTTCAAATGTTTTATTTTTGAACGTCAGTTCACATTTGTAGGTGGATCATCAGTGTTAGAGCTAAAATTAGCATGTTTAAAGTGATTTTCATGCATCCAGGGGCCCTAAACACAAGATTTATGGAATGGTTAAAAGTGCATGAAAATGGCCAATTTACTCACTCTGAGTTCTCAAAAAGGGTTTCTTCACCCCGGGAAGTTAATTAAATACCATTTGGAGGCATTTAATGTTCGAGCAAAAACGGCTGATTTTCGACAAAAGAGATAACACCCCCCCATTACGTCATACTTCAGAAATGTGGAAAATGGTCTGTTTTCAAATGTTTTATTTTTGAACGTCAGTTCACATTTGTAGGTGGATCATCAGTGTTAGAGCTAAAATTAGCATGTTTAAAGTGATTTTCATGCTTCCAGAGGCCCTAAACACAAGATTTATGGAATGGTTAAAAGTGCATGAAAATGGCCAATTTACTCACTCCGAGTTCTCAAAAAGGGTTTCTTCATCCCGGGAAGTTAATTAAATACCATTTGGAGGCATTTAATGTTCGAGCAAAAACGGCTGATTTTCGACAAAAGAGATAACACCCCCCCATTACGTCAAACTTCAGAAATGTGGAAAATGGTCTGTTTTCAAATGTTTTATTTTTGAACGTCAGTTCACATTTGTAGGTGGATCATCAGTGTTCGAGCTAAAATTAGCATGTTTAAAGTGATTTTCATGCTTCCAGGGGCCCTAAACACAAGATTTATGGAATGGTTAAAAGTGCATGAAAATGGCCAATTTACTCACTCTGAGTTCTCAAAAAGGGTTTCTTCACCCCGGGAAGTTAATTAAATACCATTTGGAGGCATTTAATGTTCAAGCAAAAACGGCTGATTTTCGACAAAAGCGATAACACCCCCCCATTACGTCATGCTTCAGAAATGTGGAAAATGGTCCGTTTTCAAATGTTTTATTTTTGAACGTCAGTTCACGTTTGTAGGTGGATCATCAGTGTTAGAGCTAAAATTAGCATGTTTAAAGTGATTTTCATGCTTCCAGGGGCTCGGGAAGTGAATTAAATACTATTTGGAGGCATTTAATGTTCAAGCAAAAACGGCTGATTTTCGACAAAAGAGATAACACCCCCCTAATACGTCATGCTTCAGAAATGTGGAAAATGGTCCGTTTTCAAATGTTTTATTTTTGAACGTCAGTTCACATTTGTAGGTGGATCATCAGTGTTAGAGCTAAAATTAGCATGTTTAAAGTGATTTTCATGCTTCCAGGGGCCCTAAACACAAGATTTATGGAATGGTTAAAAGTGCATGAAAATGGCCAATTTACTCACTCCGAGTTCTCAAAAAGGGTTTCTTCACCCCGGGAAGTTAATTAAATACCATTTGGAGGCATTTAATGTTCAAGCAAAAACGGCTGATTTTCGACAAAAGAGATAACACCCCCCCATTACGTCATGCTTCAGAAATGTGGAAAATAGTCCGTTTTCAAATGTTTTATTTTTGAACGTCAGTTCACATTTGTAGGTGGATCATCAGTGTTAGAGCTAACATTAGCATGTTTAAAGTGATTTTCATGCTTCCAGGGGCCCTAAACACATGATTTATGGAATGGTTAAAAGTGCATGAAAATGGCCAATTTACTCACTCCGAGTTCTCAAAAAGGGTTTCTTCACCCCGGGAAGTTAATTAAATACCATTTGGAGGCATTTAATGTTCGAGCAAAAACAGCTGATTTTCTACAAAAGAGATAACACCCCCCCATTACGTCAGGCTTCAGAAATGTGGAAAATGGTCAGTTTTCAAATGTTTTATTTTTGAACGTCAGTTCACATTTGTAGGTGGATCATCAGTGTTAGAGCTAAAATTAGCATGTTTAAAGTGATTTTCATGCTTCCAGGGGCCCTAAACACAAGATTTATGGAATGGTTAAAAGTGCATGAAAATGGCCAATTTACTCACTCTGAGTTCTCAAAAAGGGTTTCTTCACCCCGGGAAGTTAATTAAATACCATTTGGAGGCATTTAATGTTCAAGCAAAAACGGCTGATTTTTGACAAAAGAGATAACACCCCCCCATTACGTCATGCTTCAGAAATGTGGAAAATGGTCCGTTTTCAAATGTTTTATTTTTGAACGTCAGTTCACATTTGTAGGTGGATCATCAGTGTTAGAGCTAAAATTAGCATGTTTAAAGTGATTTTCATGCTTCCAGGGGCTCGGGAAGTGAATTAAATACTATTTGGAGGCATTTAATGTTTAAGCAAAAACAGCTGATTTTCGACAAAAGAGATAACACCCCCCCATTACGTCATGCTTCAGAAATGTGGAAAATGGTCCGTTTTCAAATGTTTTATTTTTGAACGTCAGTTCACAGTTGTAGGTGGATCATCAGTGTTAGAGCTAAAATTAGCATGTTTAAAGTGATTTTCATGCTTCCAGGGGCCCTAAACACAAGATTTATGGAATGGTTAAAAGTGCATGAAAATGGCCAATTTACTCACTCTGAGTTCTCAAAAAGGGTTTCTTCACCCCGGGAAGTTAATTAAATACCATTTGGAGGCATTTAATGTTCGAGCAAAAACGGCTGATTTTCGACAAAAGAGATAACACCCCCCCATTACGTCATGCTTCAGAAATGTGGAAAATGGTCCGTTTTCAAATGTTTTATTTTTGAACGTCAGTTCACATTTTTAGGTGGATCATCAGTGTTAGAGCTAAAATTAGCATGTTTAAAGTGATTTTCATGCTTCCAGGGGCTCTGGAAGTGAATTAAATACTATTTGGAGGCATTTAATGTTCAAGCAAAAACAGCTGATTTTCGACAAAAGAGATAACACCCCCCCATTACGTCATGCTTCAGAAATGTGGAAAATGGTCCGTTTTCAAATGTTTTATTTTTGAACGTCAGTTCACAGTTGAAGGTGGATCATCAGTGTTAGAGCTAAAATTAGCATGTTTAAAGTGATTTTCATACTTCCAGGGTCCCTAAACACAAGATTTATGGAATGGTTAAAAGTGCATGAAAATGGCCAATTTACTCACTCCGAGTTCTCAAAAAGGGTTTCTTCACCCCGGGAAGTTAATTAAATACCATTTGGAGGCATTTAATGTTCAAGCAAAAACGGCTGATTTTCGACAAAAGAGATAACACCCCCCCATTACGTCATGCTTCAGAAATGTGGAAAATGGTCCGTTTTCAAATGTTTTATTTTTGAACGTCAGTTCACATTTGTAGGTGGATCATCAGTGTTAGAGCTAACATTAGCATGTTTAATTGATTTTCATGCTTCCTGGGGCCCTAAACACAAGATTTATGGAATGGTTAAAAGTGCATGAAAATGGCCAATTTACTCACTCCGAGTTCTCAAAAAGGGTTTCTTCACCCCGGGAAGTTATTTAAATACTATTTGGAAGCATTTAATGTTCCAGCAAAAACGGCTGATTTTCGGCAAAAGAGATAACACCCCCCCATTACGTCATGCTTCAGAAATTTGGAAAATGGTCAGTTTTCAAATGTTTTATTTTTGAACGTCAGTTCACATTTGTAGGTGGATCATCAGTGTTAGAGCTAAAATTAGCATGTTTAAAGTGATGTTCATGCTTCCAGGGGCTCGGGAAGTGAATTAAATACTATTTGGAGGCATTTAATGTTCAAGCAAAAATGGCTGATTTTCGACAAAAGAGATAACACCCCCCCATTACGTCATGCTTCAGAAATGTGGAAAATGGTCCGTTTTCAAATGTTTTATTTTTGAACGTCAGTTCACATTTGTAGGTGGATCATCAGTGTTAGAGCTAAAATTAGCATGTTTAAAGTGATTTTCATGCTTCCAGGGGCCCTAAACACAAGATTTATGGAATTGGTTAAAAGTGCATGAAAATGGCCAATTTACTCACTCTGAGTTCTCAAAAAGGGTTTCTTCACCCCGGGAAGTTAATTAAATACAATTTGGAGGCATTTAATGTTCAAGCAAAAACGGCTGATTTTTGACAAAAGAGATAACACCCCCCCCATTACGTCATGCTTCAGAAATGTGGAAATTGGTCCGTTTTCAAATGTTTTATTTTTGAACGTCAGTTCACATTTGTAGGTGGATCATCAGTGTTAGAGCTAAAATTAGCATGTTTAAAGTGATTTTCATGCTTCCAGAGGCCCTAAACACAAGATTTATGGAATGGTTAAAAGTGCATGAAAATGGCCAATTTACTCACTCCGAGTTCTCAAAAAGGGTTTCTTCACCGAAGAAGTTAATTAAATACCATTTGGAGGCATTTAATGTTCGAGCAAGAACGGCTGATTTTCGACAAAAGATATAACACCCCCCCATTACGTCATGCTTCAGAAATGTGGAAAATGGTCCGTTTCAAATGTTTTATTTTTGAACGTCAGTTCACATTTGTAGGTGGATCATCAGTGTTAGAGCTAAAATTAGCATGTTTAAAGTGATTTTCATGCTTCCAGAGGCCCTAAACACAAGATTTATGGAATGGTTAAAAGTGCATGAAAATGGCCAATTTACTCACTCCGAGTTCTCAAAAAGGGTTTCTTCACCGAAGAAGTTAATTAAATACCATTTGGAGGCATTTAATGTTCGAGCAAAAACGGCTGATTTTCGACAAAAGATATAACACCCCCCCATTACGTCATGCTTCAGAAATGTGGAAAATGGTCCGTTTTCAAATGTTTTATTTTTGAACGTCAGTTCACATTTGTAGGTGGATCATCAGTGTTAGAGCTAAAATTAGCATGTTTAAAATAATTTTCATGCTTCCAGAGGCCCTAAACACAAGATTTATGGAATGGTTAAAAGTGCATGAAAATGGCAAATTTACTCACTCCGAGTTCTCAAAAAGGGTTTCTTCAACCCGGGAAGGTAATTAAATACCATTTGGAGGCATTTAATGGTCGAGCAAAAACGGCTGATTTTCGACAAAAGAGATAACACCCCCCCATTACGTCATGCTTCAGAAATGTGGAAAATGGTCCGTTTTCAAATGTTTTATTTTTGAACGTCAGTTCACATTTGTAGGTGGATCATCAGTGTTAGAGCTAAAATTAGCATGTTTAAAGTGATTTTCATGCTTCCAGGGGCTCGGGAAGTGAATTAAATACTATTTGGAGGCATTTAATGTTCGAGCAAAAACAGCTGATTTTCGACAAAAGAGATAACACCCCCCCATTACGTCATGCTTCAGAAATGTGGAAAATGGTCCGTTTTCAAATGTTTTATTTTTGAACGTCAGTTCACATTTGTAGGTGGATCATCAGTGTTAGAGCTAAAATTAGCATGTTTAAAGTGATTTTCATGCTTCCAGAGGCCCTAAACACAAGATTTATGGAATGGTTAAAAGTGCATGAAAATGGCCAATTTACTCACTCCCAGTTCTCAAAAAGGGTTTCTTCACCCCGGGAAGTTAATTAAATACCATTTGGAGGCATTTAATGTTCGAGCAAAAACAGCTGATTTTCGACAAAAGAGATAACACCCCCCATTACGTCATGCTTCAGAAATGTGGAAAATGGTCAGTTTTCAAATGTTTTATTTTTGAACGTCAGTTCACATTTGTAGGTGGATCATCAGTGTTAGAGCTAAAATTAGCATGTTTAAAGTGATTTTCATGCTTCCAGGGGCCCTAAACACAAGATTTATGGAATGGTTAAAAGTGCATGAAAATGGCCAATTTACTCCTTCTGAGTTCTCAAAAAGGGTTTCTTCACCCCGGGAAGTTAATTAAATACCATTTGGAGGCATTTAATGTTCAAGCAAAAACGGCTGATTTTTGACAAAAGAGATAACACCCACCCCATTACGTCATGCTTCAGAAATGTGGAAAATGGTCCGTTTTCAAATGTTTTATTTTTGAACGTCAGTTCACATTTGTAGGTGGATCATCAGTGTTAGAGCTAAAATTAGCATGTTTAAAGTGATTTTCATGCTTCCAGGGGCTCGGGAAGTGAATTAAATACTATTTGGAGGCATTTAATGTTCAAGCAAAAACAGCTGATTTTCGACAAAAGAGATAACACCCCCCCATTATGTCATGCTTCAGAAATGTGGAAAATGGTCCGTTTTCAAATGTTTTATTTTTGAACGTCAGTTCACATTTGTAGGTGGATCATCAGTGTTAGAGCTAAAATTAGCATGTTTAAAGTGATTTTCATGCTTCCAGGGGCTCGGGAAGTGAATTAAATACTATTTGGAGGCATTTAATGTTCAAGCAAAAACGGCTGATTTTCGACAAAAGAGATAACACCCCCCCATTACGTCATGCTTCAGAAATGTGGAAAATGGTCCGTTTTCAAATGTTTTATTTTTGAACGTCAGTTCACATTTGTAGGTGGATCATCAGTGTTAGAGCTAAAATTAGCATGTTTAAAGTGATTTTCATGCTTCCAGGGGCCCTAAACACAAGATTTATGGAATTGGTTAAAAGTGCATGAAAATGGCCAATTTACTCACTCTGAGTTCTCAAAAAGGGTTTCTTCACCCCGGGAAGTTAATTAAATACCATTTGGAGGCATTTAATGTTCAAGCAAAAACGGCTGATTTTTGACAAAAGAGATAACACCCCCCCATTACGTCATGCTTCAGAAATGTGGAAAATGGTCCGTTTTCAAATGTTTTATTTTTGAACGTCAGTTCACATTTGTAGGTGGATCATCAGTGTTAGAGCTAAAATTAGCATGTTTAAATTGATTTTCATGCTTCCAGGGGCTCGGGAAGTGAATTAAATACTATTTGGAGGCATTTAATGTTCAAGCAAAAACAGCTGACTTTCGATAAAAGAGATAACACCCCCCCATTACGTCATGCTTCAGAAATGTGGAAAATGGTCAGTTTTCAAATGTTTTATTTTTGAACGTCAGTTCACATTTGTAGGTGGATCATCAGTGTTAGAGCTAAAATTAGCATGTTTAAAGTGATTTTCATGCTTCCAGAGGCCCTAAACACAAGATTTATGGAATGGTTAAAAGTGCATGAAAATGGCCAATTTACTCACTCCGAGTTCTCAAAAAGGGTTTCTTCACCCCGGGAAGTTAATTAAATACCATTTGGAGGCATTTAATGTTCGAGCAAAAACGGGTGATTTTCGACAAAAGAGATAACACCCCCCCATTACGTCATGCTTCAGAAATGTGGAAAATGGTCCGTTTTCAAATGTTTTATTTTTGAACGTCAGTTCACATTTGTAGGTGGATCATCAGTGTTAGAGCTAAAATTAGCATGTTTAAAGTGATTTTCATGCTTCCAGGGGCTCGGGAAGTGAATTAAATACTATTTGGAGGCATTTAATGTTCAAGCAAAAACAGCTGATTTTCGACAAAAGAGATAACACCCCCCCATTACATCATGCTTCAGAAATGTGGAAAATGGTCCGTTTTCAAATGTTTTATTTTTGAACGTCAGTTCACATTTGTAGGTGGATCATCAGTGTTAGAGCTAAAATTAGCATGTTTAAAGTGATTTTCATGCTTCCAGAGGCCCTAAACACAAGATTTATGGAATGGTTAAAAGTGCATGAAAATGGCCAATTTACTCACTCCCAGTTCTCAAAAAGGGTTTCTTCACCCCGGGAAGTTAATTAAATACCATTTGGAGGCATTTAATGTTCGAGCAAAAACAGCTGATTTTCGACAAAAGAGATAACACCCCCCATTACGTCATGCTTCAGAAATGTGGAAAATGGTCAGTTTTCAAATGTTTTATTTTTGAACGTCAGTTCACATTTGTAGGTGGATCATCAGTGTTAGAGCTAAAATTAGCATGTTTAAAGTGATTTTCATGCTTCCAGGGGCCCTAAACACAAGATTTATGGAATGGTTAAAAGTGCATGAAAATGGCCAATTTACTCCTTCTGAGTTCTCAAAAAGGGGTTCTTCACCCCGGGAAGTTAATTAAATACCATTTGGAGGCATTTAATGTTCAAGCAAAAACGGCTGATTTTTGACAAAAGAGATAACACCCACCCCATTACGTCATGCTTCAGAAATGTGGAAAATGGTCCGTTTTCAAATGTTTTATTTTTGAACGTCAGTTCACATTTGTAGGTGGATCATCAGTGTTAGAGCTAAAATTAGCATGTTTAAAGTGATTTTCATGCTTCCAGGGGCTCGGGAAGTGAATTAAATACTATTTGGAGGCATTTAATGTTCAAGCAAAAACAGCTGATTTTCGACAAAAGAGATAACACCCCCCCATTATGTCATGCTTCAGAAATGTGGAAAATGGTCCGTTTTCAAATGTTTTATTTTTGAACGTCAGTTCACATTTGTAGGTGGATCATCAGTGTTAGAGCTAAAATTAGCATGTTTAAAGTGATTTTCATGCTTCCAGGGGCTCGGGAAGTGAATTAAATACTATTTGGAGGCATTTAATGTTCAAGCAAAAACGGCTGATTTTCGACAAAAGAGATAACACCCCCCCATTACGTCATGCTTCAGAAATGTGGAAAATGGTCCGTTTTCAAATGTTTTATTTTTGAACGTCAGTTCACATTTGTAGGTGGATCATCAGTGTTAGAGCTAAAATTAGCATGTTTAAAGTGATTTTCATGCTTCCAGGGGCCCTAAACACAAGATTTATGGAATTGGTTAAAAGTGCATGAAAATGGCCAATTTACTCACTCTGAGTTCTCAAAAAGGGTTTCTTCACCCCGGGAAGTTAATTAAATACCATTTGGAGGCATTTAATGTTCAAGCAAAAACGGCTGATTTTTGACAAAAGAGATAACACCCCCCCCATTACGTCATGCTTCAGAAATGTGGAAAATGGTCCGTTTTCAAATGTTTTATTTTTGAACGTCAGTTCACATTTGTAGGTGGATCATCAGTGTTAGAGCTAAAATTAGCATGTTTAAATTGATTTTCATGCTTCCAGGGGCTCGGGAAGTGAATTAAATACTATTTGGAGGCATTTAATGTTCAAGCAAAAACAGCTGACTTTCGATAAAAGAGATAACACCCCCCCATTACGTCATGCTTCAGAAATGTGGAAAATGGTCAGTTTTCAAATGTTTTATTTTTGAACGTCAGTTCACATTTGTAGGTGGATCATCAGTGTTAGAGCTAAAATTAGCATGTTTAAAGTGATTTTCATGCTTCCAGAGGCCCTAAACACAAGATTTATGGAATGGTTAAAAGTGCATGAAAATGGCCAATTTACTCACTCCGAGTTCTCAAAAAGGGTTTCTTCACCCCGGGAAGTTAATTAAATACCATTTGGAGGCATTTAATGTTCGAGCAAAAACGGGTGATTTTCGACAAAAGAGATAACACCCCCCCATTACGTCATGCTTCAGAAATGTGGAAAATGGTCCGTTTTCAAATGTTTTATTTTTGAACGTCAGTTCACATTTGTAGGTGGATCATCAGTGTTAGAGCTAAAATTAGCATGTTTAAAGTGATTTTCATGCTTCCAGGGGCTCGGGAAGTGAATTAAATACTATTTGGAGGCATTTAATGTTCAAGCAAAAACAGCTGATTTTCGACAAAAGAGATAACACCCCCCCATTACATCATGCTTCAGAAATGTGGAAAATGGTCCGTTTTCAAATGTTTTATTTTTGAACGTCAGTTCACATTTGTAGGTGGATCATCAGTGTTAGAGCTAAAATTAGCATGTTTAAAGTGATTTTCATGCTTCCAGGGGCCCTAAACACAAGATTTATGGAATGGTTAAAAGTGCATGAAAATGGCCAATTTACTCACTCTGAGTTCTTAAAAAGGGTTTCTTCACCCCGGGAAGTTAATTAAATACCATTTGGAGGCATTTAATGTTCAAGCAAAAACGGCTGATTTTCGACAAAAGAGATAACACCCCCCATTACCTCATGCTTCAGAAATGTGGAAAATTGTCCATTTTAAATTTTTTATTTTTGAACGTCAGTTCACATTTGTAGGTGGATCATCAGTGTTAGAGCTAACATTAGCATGTTTAAAGTGATTTTCATGCTTCCAGGGGACCTAAACACAAGATTTATGGAATGGTTAAAAGTGCATGAAAATGGCCAATTTACTCACTCCGAGTTCTCAAAAAGGGTTTCTTCACCCCGGGAAGTTAATTAAATACCATTTGGAGGCATTTAATGTTCGAGCAAAAACGGCTGATTTTCGACAAAAGAGATAACACCCCCCCCATTACGTCATGCTTCAGAAATGTGGAAAATGGTCCGTTTTCAAATGTTTTATTTTTGAACGTCAGTTCACATTTGTAGGTGGATCATCAGTGTTAGAGCTAAAATTAGCATGTTTAAAGTGATTTTCATGCTTCCAGGGGCTCGGGAAGTGAATTAAATACTATTTGGAGGCATTTAATGTTCAAGCAAAAACGGCTGATTTTCAACAAAAGAGATAACACCCCCCCATTACGTCATGCTTCAGAAATGTGGAAAATGGTCCGTTTTCAAATGTTTTATTTTTGAACGTCAGTTCACATTTGTAGGTGGATCATCAGTGTTAGAGCTAAAATTAGCATGTTTAAAGTGATTTTCATGCTTCCAGGGGCCCTAAACACAAGATTTATGGAATGGTTAAAAGTGCATGAAAATGGCCAATTTACTCACTCTGAGTTCTCAAAAAGGGTTTCTTCACCCTGGGAAGTTAATTAAATACCAATTGGAGGCATTTAATGTTCGAGCAAAAATGGCTGATTTTCGACAAAAGAGATAACACCCCCCCATTACGTCATGCTTCAGAAATGTGGAAAATGGTCCGTTTTCAAATGTTTTAGTTTTTGAACGTCAGTTCACATTTGTAGGTGGATCATCAGTGTTAGAGCTAAAATTAGCATGTTTAAAGTGATTTTCATGCTTCCAGGGGCCCTAAACACAAGATTTATGGAATGGTTAAAAGTGCATGAAAATGGCCAATTTACTCACTCTGAGTTCTCAAAAAGGGTTTCTTCACCCCGGGAAGTTAATTAAATACCATTTGGAGGCATTTAATGTTCAAGCAAAAACGGCTGATTTTCGACAAAAGAGATAACACCCCCCCATTACGTCATGCTTCAGAAATGTGGAAAATGGTCCGTTTTCAAATGTTTTATTTTTGAACGGCAGTTCACATTTGTAGGTGGATCATCAGTGTTAGAGCTAAAATTAGCATGTTTAAAGTGATTTTCATGCTTCCAGGGGCTCGGGAAGTGAATTAAATACTATTTGGAGGCATTTAATGTTCAAGCAAAAACGGCTGATTTTCGACAAAAGACATAACACCCCCCATTACGTCATGCTTCAGAAATGTGGAAAAGGGTCAGTTTTCAAATGTTTTATTTTTGAACGTCAGTTCACATTTGTAGGTGGATCATCAGTGTTAGAGCTAAAATTAGCATGTTTAAAGTGATTTTCATGCTTCCAGGGGCCCTAAACACAAGATTTATGGAATGGTTAAAAGTGCATGAAAATGGCCAATTTACTCACTCTAAGTTCTCAAAAAGGGTTTCTTCACCCTGGGAAGTTAATTAAATACCATTTGGAGGCATTTAATGTTCTAGCAAAAACGGCTGATTTTCGACAAAAGAGATAACACCCCCCCCATTACGTCATGCTTCAGAAATGTGGAAAATGGTCCGTTTTCATATGTTTTATTTTTGAACGTCAGTTCACATTTGTAGGTGGATCATCAGTGTTAGAGCTAAAATTAGCATGTTTAAAGTGATTTTCATGCTTCCAGGGGCCCTAAACACAAGATTTATGGAATGGTTAAAAGTGCATGAAAATGGCCAATTTACTCACTCTGAGTTCTCAAAAAGGGTTTCTTCACCCTGGGAAGTTAATTAAATACCATTTGGAGGCATTTAATGTTCGAGCAAAAACGGCTGATTTTCGACAAAAGAGATAACACCCCCCCATTACGTCATGCTTCAGAAATGTGGAAAATGGTCCGTTTTCAAATGTTTTATTTTTGAACGTCGGTTCACATTTGTAGGTGGATCATCAGTGTTAGAGCTAAAATTAGCATGTTTAAAGTGATTTTCATGCTTCCAGGGGCCCTAAACACAAGATTTATGGAATGGTTAAAAGTGCATGAAAATGGCCAATTTACTCACTCTGAGTTCTCAAAAAGGGTTTCTTCACCCCGGGAAGTTAATTAAATACCATTTGGAGGCATTTAATGTTCAAGCAAAAACGGCTGATTTTCGACAAAAGAGATAACACCCCCCCATTACGTCATGCTTCAGAAATGTGGAAAATGGTCCGTTTTCAAATGTTTTATTTTTGAACGGCAGTTCACATTTGTAGGTGGATCATCAGTGTTAGAGCTAAAATTAGCATGTTTAAAGTGATTTTCATGCTTCCATGGGCTCGGGAAGTGAATTAAATACTATTTGGAGGCATTTAATGTTCAAGCAAAAACGGCTGATTTTCGACAAAAGACATAACACCCCCCATTACGTCATGCTTCAGAAATGTGGAAAAGGGTCCGTTTTCAAATGTTTTATTTTTGAACGTCAGTTCACATTTGTAGGTGGATCATCAGTGTTAGAGCTAAAATTAGCATGTTTAAAGTGATTTTCATGCTTCCAGGGGCCCTAAACACAAGATTTATGGAATGGTTAAAAGTGCATGAAAATGGCCAATTTACTCACTCTGAGTTCTCAAAAAGGGTTTCTTCACCCCGGGAAGTTAATTAAATACCATTTGGAGGCATTTGAAGTTCAAGCAAAAACGGCTGATTTTCGACAAAAGCGATAACACCCCCACATTACGTCATGCTTCAGAAATGTGGAAAATGGTCCGTTTTCAAATGTTTTATTTTTGAACTTCAGTTCACATTTGTAGGTGGATCATCAGTGTTAGAGCTAAAATTAGCATGTTTAAAGTTATTTTCATGCTTCCAGGGGCTCGGGAAGTGAATTAAATACTATTTGGAGGCATTTAATGTTCGAGCAAAAATGGCTGATTTTCGACAAAAGAGATAACACCCCCCCATTACGTCATGCTTCAGAAATGTGGAAAATGGTCCGTTTTCAAATGTTTTATTTTTGAACGTCAGTTCACATTTGTAGGTGGATCATCAGTGTTAGAGCTAAAATTAGCATGTTTAAAGTGATTTTCATGCTTCCAGAGGCCCTAAACACAAGATTTATGGAATGGTTAAAAGTGCATGAAAATGGCCAATTTACTCACTCCCAGTTCTCAAAAAGGGTTTCTTCACCCCGGGAAGTTAATTAAATACCATTTGGAGGCATTTAATGTTCAAGCAAAAACAGCAGATTTTCGACAAAAGAGATAACACCCCCCCATTACGCCATGCTTCAGAAATGTGGAAAATGGTCCGTTTTCAAATGTTTTATTTTTGAACGTCAGTTCACATTTGTAGGTGGATCATCAGTGTTAGAGCTAAAATTAGCATGTTTAAAGTGATTTTCATGCTTCCAGGGGCCCTAAACACAAGATTTATGGAATGGTTAAAAGTGCATGAAAATGGCCAATTTACTCACTCTGAGTTCTCAAAAAGGGTTTCTTCACCCCGGGAAGTTAATTAAATACCATTTGGAGACATTTAATGTTCAAGCAAAAACGGCTGATTTTTGACAAAAGAGATAACACCCCCCCATTACGTCATGCTTCAGAAATGTGGAAAATGGTCCGTTTTCAAATGTTTTATTTTTGAACTTCAGTTCACATTTGTAGGTGGATCATCAGTGTTAGAGCTAAAATTAGCATGTTTAAAGTTATTTTCATGCTTCCAGGGGCTCGGGAAGTGAATTAAATACTATTTGGAGGCATTTAATGTTCGAGCAAAAATGGCTGATTTTCGACAAAAGAGATACCCCCCCATTACGTCATGCTTCAGAAATGTGGAAAATGGTCCGTTTTCAAATGTTTTATTTTTGAACGTCAGTTCACATTTGTAGGTGGATCATCAGTGTTAGAGCTAAAATTAGCATGTTTAAAGTGATTTTCATGCTTCCAGAGGCCCTAAACACAAGATTTATGGAATGGTTAAAAGTGCATGAAAATGGCCAATTTACTCACTCCCAGTTCTCAAAAAGGGTTTCTTCACCCCGGGAAGGTAATTAAATACCATTTGGAGGCATTTAATGGTCGAGCAAAAACGGCTGATTTTCGACAAAAGAGATAACACCCCCCCATTACGTCATGCTTCAGAAATGTGGAAAATGGTCCGTTTTCAAATGTTTTATTTTTGAACGTCAGTTCACATTTGTAGGTGGATCATCAGTGTTAGAGCTAAAATTAGCATGTTTAAAGTGATTTTCATGCTTCCAGGGGCTCGGGAAGTGAATTAAATACTATTTGGAGGCATTTAATGTTCGAGCAAAAACGGCTGATTTTCGACAAAAGAGATAACACCCCCCCATTACGTCATGCTTCAGAAATGTGGAAAATGGTCCGTTTTCAAATGTTTTAATTTTTGAACGTCAGTTCACATTTGTAGGTGGATCATCAGTGTTAGAGCTAAAATTAGCATGTTTAAAGTGATTTTCATGCTTCCAGAGGCCCTAAACACAAGATTTATGGAATGGTTAAAAGTGCATGAAAATGGCCAATTTACTCACTCCCAGTTCTCAAAAAGGGTTTCTTCACCCCGGGAAGTTAATTAAATACCATTTGGAGGCATTTAATGTTCGAGCAAAAACAGCTGATTTTCGACAAAAGAGATAACACCCCCCATTACGTCATGCTTCAGAAATGTGGAAAATGGTCAGTTTTCAAATGTTTTATTTTTGAACGCCAGTTCACATTTGTAGGTGGATCATCAGTGTTAGAGCTAAAATTAGCATGTTTAAAGTGATTTTCATGCTTCCAGGGGCCCTAAACACAAGATTTATGGAATGGTTAAAAGTGCATGAAAATGGCCAATTTACTCCTTCTGAGTTCTCAAAAAGGGTTTCTTCACCCCGGGAAGTTAATTAAATACCATTTGGAGGCATTTAATGTTCAAGCAAAAACGGCTGATTTTTGACAAAAGAGATAACACCCCCCCATTACGTCATGCTTCAGAAATGTGGAAAATGGTCCGTTTTCAAATGTTTTATTTTTGAACGTCAGTTCACATTTGTAGGTGGATCATCAGTGTTAGAGCTAAAATTAGCATGTTTAAAGTGATTTTCATGCTTCCAGGGGCTCGGGAAGTGAATTAAATACTATTTGGAGGCATTTAATGTTCAAGCAAAAACGGCTGATTTTCGACAAAAGAGATACCCTCCCATTACGTCATGGTTCAGAAATGTGGAAAATGGTCCGTTTTCAAATGTTTTATTTTTGAACGTCAGTTCACATTTGTAGGTGGATCATCAGTGTTAGAGCTAAAATTAGCATGTTTAAAGTGATTTTCATGCTTCCAGAGGCCCTAAACACAAGATTTATGGAATGGTTAAAAGTGCATGAAAATGGCCAATTTACTCACTCCGAGTTCTCAAAAAGGGTTTCTTCACCCCGGGAAGTTAATTAAATACCATTTGGAGGCATTTAATGTTCGAGCAAAAACGGCTGATTTTCGACAAAAGATATAACACCCCCCCATTACGTCATGCTTCAGAAATGTGGAAAATGGTCCGTTTTCAAATGTTTTATTTTTGAACGTCAGTTCACATTTGTAGGTGGATCATCAGTGTTAGAGCTAAAATTAGCATGTTTAAAGTGATTTTCATGCTTCCAGAGGCCCTAAACACAAGATTTATGGAATGGTTAAAAGTGCATGAAAATGGCCAATTTACTCACTCCCAGTTCTCAAAAAGGGTTTCTTCACCCCGGGAAGTTAATTAAATACCATTTGGAGGCATTTAATGTTCGAGCAAAAACAGCAGATTTTCGACAAAAGAGATAACACCCCCCCATTACGCCATGCTTCAGAAATGTGGAAAATGGTCCGTTTTCAAATGTTTTATTTTTGAACGTCAGTTCACATTTGTAGGTGGATCATCAGTGTTAGAGCTAAAATTAGCATGTTTAAAGTGATTTTCATGCTTCCAGGGGCCCTAAACACAAGATTTATGGAATGGTTAAAAGTGCATGAAAATGGCCAATTTACTCACTCTGAGTTCTCAAAAAGGGTTTCTTCACCCCAGGAAGTTAATTAAATACCATTTGGAGGCATTTAATGTTCAAGCAAAAACGGCTGATTTTTGACAAAAGAGATAACACCCCCCCATTACGTCATGCTTCAGAAATGTGGAAAATGGTCCGTTTTCAAATGCTTTATTTTTGAACGTCAGTTCACATTTGTAGGTGGATCATCAGTGTTAGAGCTAAAATTAGCATGTTTAAAGTGATTTTCATGCTTCCAGGGGCTCGGGAAGTGAATTAAATACTATTTGGAGGCATTTAATGTTCAAGCAAAAACAGCTGATTTTCGACAAAAGAGATAACACCCCCCCATTACGTCATGCTTCAGAAATGTGGAAAATGGTCCGTTTTCAAATGTTTTATTTTTGAACGTCAGTTCACATTTGTAGGTGGATCATCAGTGATAGAGCTAAAATTAGCATGTTTAAAGTGATTTTCATGCTTCCAGGGGCCCTAAACACAAGATTTATGGAATGGTTAAAAGTGCATGAAAATGGCCAATTTACTCACTCTGAGTTCTCAAAAAGGGTTTCTTCACCCCAGGAAGTTAATTAAATACCATTTGGAGGCATTTAATGTTCAAGCAAAAACGGCTGATTTTTGACAAAAGAGATAACACCCCCCCATTACGTCATGCTTCAGAAATGTGGAAAATGGTCCGTTTTCAAATGCTTTATTTTTGAACGTCAGTTCACATTTGTAGGTGGATCATCTATGTTAGAGCTAAAATTAGCATGTTTAAAGTGATTTTCATGCTTCCAGGGGCTCGGGAAGTGAATTAAATACTATTTGGAGGCATTTAATGTTCAAGCAAAAACAGCTGATTTTCGACAAAAGAGATAACACCCCCCCATTACGTCATGCTTCAGAAATGTGGAAAATGGTCCGTTTTCAAATGTTTTATTTTTGAACGTCAGTTCACATTTGTAGGTGGATCATCAGTGATAGAGCTAAAATTAGCATGTTTAAAGTGATTTTCATGCTTCCAGGGGCCCTAAACACAAGATTTATGGAATGGTTAAAAGTGCATGAAAATGGCCAATTTACTCACTCTGAGTTCTCAAAAAGGGTTTCTTCACCCCGGGAAGTTAATTAAATACCATTTGGAGGCATTTAATGTTCGAGCAAAAACAGCTGATTTTCGACAAAAGAGATAACACCCCCCCATTACGTCATACTTCAGAAATGTGGAAAATGGTCTGTTTTCAAATGTTTTATTTTTGAACGTCAGTTCACATTTGTAGGTGGATCATCAGTGTTAGAGCTAAAATTAGCATGTTTAAAGTGATTTTCATGCTTCCAGAGGCCCTAAACACAAGATTTATGGAATGGTTAAAAGTGCATGAAAATGGCCAATTTACTCACTCTGAGTTCTCAAAAAGGGTTTCTTCACCCCGGGAAGTTAATTAAATACCATTTGGAGGCATTTAATGTTCAAGCAAAAACGGCTGATTTTTGACAAAAGAGATAACACCCCCCCATTACGTCATGCTTCAGAAATGTGGAAAATGGTCCGTTTTCAAATGTTTTATTTTTGAACTTCAGTTCACATTTGTAGGTGGATCATCAGTGTTAGAGCTAAAATTAGCATGTTTAAAGTTATTTTCATGCTTCCAGGGGCTCGGGAAGTGAATTAAATACTATTTGGAGGCATTTAATGTTCGAGCAAAAATGGCTGATTTTCGACAAAAGAGATACCCCCCCATTACGTCATGCTTCAGAAATGTGGAAAATGGTCCGTTTTCAAATGTTTTATTTTTGAACGTCAGTTCACATTTGTAGGTGGATCATCAGTGTTAGAGCTAAAATTAGCATGTTTAAAGTGATTTTCATGCTTCCAGAGGCCCTAAACACAAGATTTATGGAATGGTTAAAAGTGCATGAAAATGGCCAATTTACTCACTCCCAGTTCTCAAAAAGGGTTTCTTCACCCCGGGAAGTTAATTAAATACCATTTGTAGGCATTTAATGTTCGAGCAAAAACAGCAGATTTTCGACAAAAGAGATAACATCCCCCCATTACGTCATGCTTCAGAAATGTGGAAAATGGTCCGTTTTCAAATGTTTTATTTTTGAACGTCAGTTCACATTTGTAGGTGGATCATCAGTGTTAGAGCTAAAATTAGCATGTTTAAAGTGATTTTCATGCTTCCAGGGGCCCTAAACACAAGATTTATGGAATGGTTAAAAGTGCATGAAAATGGCCAATTTACTCACTCTGAGTTCTCAAAAAGGGTTTCTTCACCCCGGGAAGTTAATTAAATACCATTTGGAGGCATTTAATGTTCAAGCAAAAACGGCTGATTTTCGACAAAAGAGATAACACCCCCGCATTACGTCATGCTTCAGAAATATGGAAAATGGTCCATTTTCAAATGTTTTATTTTTGAACGTCAGTTCACATTTGTAGGTGGATCATCAGTGTTAGAGCTAACATTAGCATGTTTAAAGTGATTTTCATGCTTCCAGGGGCCCTAAACACAAGATTTATGGAATGGTTAAAAGTGCATGAAAATGGCCAATTTACTCACTCCGAGTTCTCAAAAAGGGTTTCTTCACCCCGGGAAGTTAATTAAATACCATTTGGAGGCATTTAATGTTTGGGCAAAAACGGCTGATTTTCGACAAAAGAGATAACACCCCCCCATTACGTCATGCTTCAGAAATGTGGAAAATGGTCCGTTTTCAAATGTTTTATTTTTGAACGTCAGTTCACATTTGTAGGTGGATCATCAGTGTTAGAGCTAAAATTAGCATGTTTAAAGTGATTTTCATGCTTCCAGGGGCTCGGGAAGTGAATTAAATACTATTTGGAGGCATTTAATGTTCAAGCAAAAACGGCTGATTTTCGACAAAAGAGATACCCTCCCATTACGTCATGGTTCAGAAATGTGGAAAATGGTCCGTTTTCAAATGTTTTATTTTTGAACGTCAGTTCACATTTGTAGGTGGATCATCAGTGTTAGAGCTAAAATTAGCATGTTTAAAGTGATTTTCATGCTTCCAGAGGCCCTAAACACAAGATTTATGGAATGGTTAAAAGTGCATGAAAATGGCCAATTTACTCACTCCGAGTTCTCAAAAAGGGTTTCTTCACCCCGGGAAGTTAATTAAATACCATTTGGAGGCATTTAATGTTCGAGCAAAAACGGCTGATTTTCGACAAAAGATATAACACCCCCCCATTACGTCATGCTTCAGAAATGTGGAAAATGGTCCGTTTTCAAATGTTTTATTTTTGAACGTCAGTTCACATTTGTAGGTGGATCATCAGTGTTAGAGCTAAAATTAGCATGTTTAAAATGATTTTCATGCTTCCAGAGGCCCTAAACACAAGATTTATGGAATGGTTAAAAGTGCATGAAAATGGCAAATTTACTCACTCCGAGTTCTCAAAAAGGGTTTCTTCACCCCGGGAAGGTAATTAAATACCATTTCGAGGCATTTAATGGTCGAGCAAAAACGGCTGATTTTCGACAAAAGAGATAACACCCCCCCATTACGTCATGCTTCAGAAATGTGGAAAATGGTCCGTTTTCAAATGTTTTATTTTTGAACGTCAGTTCACATTTGTAGGTGGATCATCAGTGTTAGAGCTAAAATTAGCATGTTTAAAGTGATTTTCATGCTTCCAGGGGCTCGGGAAGTGAATTAAATACTATTTGGAGGCATTTAATGTTCGAGCAAAAACGGCTGATTTTCGACAAGAGATAACACCCCCCCATTACGTCATGCTTCAGAAATGTGGAAAATGGTCCGTTTTCAAATGTTTTATTTTTGAACGTCAGTTCACATTTGTAGGTGGATCATCAGTGTTAGAGCTAAAATTAGCATGTTTAAAGTGATTTTCATGCTTCCAGAGGCCCTAAACACAAGATTTATGGAATGGTTAAAAGTGCATGAAAATGGCCAATTTACTCACTCCCAGTTCTCAAAAAGGGTTTCTTCACCCCGGGAAGTTAATTAAATACCATTTGGAGGCATTTAATGTTCGAGCAAAAACAGCTGATTTTCGACAAAAGAGATAACACCCCCCATTACGTCATGCTTCAGAAATGTGGAAAATGGTCAGTTTTCAAATGTTTTATTTTTGAACGTCAGTTCACATTTGTAGGTGGCTCATCAGTGTTAGAGCTAAAATTAGCATGTTTAAAGTGATTTTCATGCTTCCAGGGGCCCTAAACACAAGATTTATGGAATGGTTAAAAGTGCATGAAAATGGCCAATTTACTCCTTCTGAGTTCTCAAAAAGGGTTTCTTCACCCCGGGAAGTTAATTAAATACCATTTGGAGGCATTTAATGTTCAAGCAAAAACGGCTGATTTTCGACAAAAGAGATAACACCCCCCCATTACGTCATGCTTCAGAAATGTGGAAAATGGTCCGTTTTCAAATGTTTTATTTTTGAACGTCAGTTCACATTTGTAGGTGGATCATCAGTGTTAGAGCTAAAATTAGCATGTTTAAAGTGATTTTCATGCTTCCAGGGGCTCGGGAAGTGAATTAAATACTATTTGGAGGCATTTAATGTTCAAGCAAAAACAGCTGACTTTCGATAAAAGAGATAACACCCCCCCATTACGTCATGCTTCAGAAATGTGGAAAATGGTCAGTTTTCAAATGTTTTATTTTTGAACGTCAGTTCACATTTGTAGGTGGATCATCAGTGTTAGAGCTAAAATTAGCATGTTTAAAGTGATTTTCATGCTTCCAGAGGCCCTAAACACAAGATTTATGGAATGGTTAAAAGTGCATGAAAATGGCCAATTTACTCACTCCGAGTTCTCAAAATGGGTTTCTTCACCCCGGGAAGTTAATTAAATACCATTTGGAGGCATTTAATGTTCGAGCAAAAACGGGTGATTTTCGACAAAAGAGATAACACCCCCCCATTACGTCATGCTTCAGAAATGTGGAAAATGGTCCGTTTTCAAATGTTTTATTTTTGAACGTCAGTTCACATTTGTAGGTGGATCATCAGTGTTAGAGCTAAAATTAGCATGTTTAAAGTGATTTTCATGCTTCCAGGGGCCCTAAACACAAGATTTATGGAATGGTTAAAAGTGCATGAAAATGGCCAATTTACTCACTCTGAGTTCTTAAAAAGGGTTTCTTCACCCCGGGAAGTTAATTAAATACCATTTGGAGGCATTTAATGTTCAAGCAAAAACGGCTGATTTTCGACAAAAGAGATAACACCCCCCATTACCTCATGCTTCAGAAATGTGGAAAATTGTCCATTTTAAATTTTTTATTTTTGAACGTCAGTTCACATTTGTAGGTGGATCATCAGTGTTAGAGCTAACATTAGCATGTTTAAAGTGATTTTCATGCTTCCAGGGGACCTAAACACAAGATTTATGGAATGGTTAAAAGTGCATGAAAATGGCCAATTTACTCACTCCGAGTTCTCAAAAAGGGTTTCTTCACCCCGGGAAGTTAATTAAATACCATTTGGAGGCATTTAATGTTCGAGCAAAAACGGCTGATTTTCGACAAAAGAGATAACACCCCCCCCATTACGTCATGCTTCAGAAATGTGGAAAATGGTCCGTTTTCAAATGTTTTATTTTTGAACGTCAGTTCACATTTGTAGGTGGATCATCAGTGTTAGAGCTAAAATTAGCATGTTTAAAGTGATTTTCATGCTTCCAGGGGCTCGGGAAGTGAATTAAATACTATTTGGAGGCATTTAATGTTCAAGCAAAAACGGCTGATTTTCAACAAAAGAGATAACACCCCCCCATTACGTCATGCTTCAGAAATGTGGAAAATGGTCCGTTTTCAAATGTTTTATTTTTGAACGTCAGTTCACATTTGTAGGTGGATCATCAGTGTTAGAGCTAAAATTAGCATGTTTAAAGTGATTTTCATGCTTCCAGGGGCCCTAAACACAAGATTTATGGAATGGTTAAAAGTGCATGAAAATGGCCAATTTACTCACTCCGAGTTCTCAAAAAGGGTTTCTTCACCCCGGGAAGTTAATTAAATACCATTTGGAGGCATTTAATGTTCGAGCAAAAACGGCCGATTTTCGACAAAAGAGATAACACCCCCCCATTACGTCATGCTTCAGAAATGTGGAAAATGGTCCGTTTTCAAATGTTTTAATTTTTGAACGTCAGTTCACATTTGTAGGTGGATCATCAGTGTTAGAGCTAAAATTAGCATGTTTAAAGTGATTTTCATGCTTCCAGGGGCTAGGGAAGTGAATTAAATACTATTTGGAGGCATTTAATGTTCGAGCAAAAACGGCTGATTTTCGACAAAAGAGATAACACCCCCCCATTACGTCATGCTTCAGAAATGTGGAAAATGGTCCGTTTTCAAATGTTTTAATTTTTGAACGTCAGTTCACATTTGTAGGTGGATCATCAGTGTTAGAGCTAAAATTAGCATGTTTAAAGTGATTTTCATGCTTCCAGAGGCCCTAAACACAAGATTTATGGAATGGTTAAAAGTGCATGAAAATGGCCAATTTACTCACTCCCAGTTCTCAAAAAGGGTTTCTTCACCCCGGGAAGTTAATTAAATACCATTTGGAGGCATTTAATGTTCGAGCAAAAACAGCTGATTTTCGACAAAAGAGATAACACCCCCCATTACGTCATGCTTCAGAAATGTGGAAAATGGTCAGTTTTCAAATGTTTTATTTTTGAACGTCAGTTCACATTTGTAGGTGGATCATCAGTGTTAGAGCTAAAATTAGCATGTTTAAAGTGATTTTCATGCTTCCAGGGGCCCTAAACACAAGATTTATGGAATGGTTAAAAGTGCATGAAAATGGCCAATTTACTCCTTCTGAGTTCTCAAAAAGGGTTTCTTCACCCCGGGAAGTTAATTAAATACCATTTGGAGGCATTTAATGTTCAAGCAAAAACGGCTGATTTTTGACAAAAGAGATAACACCCCCCCATTATGTCATGCTTCAGAAATGTGGAAAATGGTCCGTTTTCAAATGTTTTATTTTTGAACGTCAGTTCACATTTGTAGGTGGATCATCAGTGTTAGAGCTAAAATTAGCATGTTTAAAGTGATTTTCATGCTTCCAGGGGCTCAGGAAGTGAATTAAATACTATTTGGAGGCATTTAATGTTCAAGCAAAAACGGCTGATTTTCGACAAAAGAGATACCCTCCCATTACGTCATGGTTCAGAAATGTGGAAAATGGTCCGTTTTCAAATGTTTTATTTTTGAACGTCAGTTCACATTTGTAGGTGGATCATCAGTGTTAGAGCTAAAATTAGCATGTTTAAAGTGATTTTCATGCTTCCAGAGGCCCTAAACACAAGATTTATGGAATGGTTAAAAGTGCATGAAAATGGCCAATTTACTCACTCCGAGTTCTCAAAAAGGGTTTCTTCACCCCGGGAAGTTAATTAAATACCATTTGGAGGCATTTAATGTTCGAGCAAAAACGGCTGATTTTCGACAAAAGATATAACACCCCCCCATTACGTCATGCTTCAGAAATGTGGAAAATGGTCCGTTTTCAAATGTTTTATTTTTGAACGTCAGTTCACATTTGTAGGTGGATCATCAGTGTTAGAGCTAAAATTAGCATGTTTAAAGTGATTTTCATGCTTCCAGAGGCCCTAAACACAAGATTTATGGAATGGTTAAAAGTGCATGAAAATGGCCAATTTACTCACTCCCAGTTCTCAAAAAGGGTTTCTTCACCCCGGGAAGTTAATTAAATACCATTTGGAGGCATTTAATGTTCGAGCAAAAACGGCTGATTTTCGACAAAAGAGATAACACCCCCCCATTACGTCATGCTTCAGAAATGTGGAAAATGGTCCGTTTTCAAATGTTTTATTTTTGAACGTCAGTTCACATTTGTAGGTGGATCATCAGTGTTAGAGCTAAAATTAGCATGTTTAAAGTGATTTTCATGCTTCCAGGGGCCCTAAACACAAGATTTATGGAATGGTTAAAAGTGCATGAAAATGGCCAATTTACTCACTCTGAGTTCTTAAAAAGGGTTTCTTCACCCCGGGAAGTTAATTAAATACCATTTGGAGGCATTTAATGTTCAAGCAAAAACGGCTGATTTTCGACAAAAGAGATAACACCCCCCATTACCTCATGCTTCAGAAATGTGGAAAATTGTCCATTTTAAATTTTTTATTTTTGAACGTCAGTTCACATTTGTAGGTGGATCATCAGTGTTAGAGCTAACATTAGCATGTTTAAAGTGATTTTCATGCTTCCAGGGGACCTAAACACAAGATTTATGGAATGGTTAAAAGTGCATGAAAATGGCCAATTTACTCACTCCGAGTTCTCAAAAAGGGTTTCTTCACCCCGGGAAGTTAATTAAATACCATTTGGAGGCATTTAATGTTCGAGCAAAAACGGCTGATTTTCGACAAAAGAGATAACACCCCCCCCATTACGTCATGCTTCAGAAATGTGGAAAATGGTCCGTTTTCAAATGTTTTATTTTTGAACGTCAGTTCACATTTGTAGGTGGATCATCAGTGTTAGAGCTAAAATTAGCATGTTTAAAGTGATTTTCATGCTTCCAGGGGCTCGGGAAGTGAATTAAATACTATTTGGAGGCATTTAATGTTCAAGCAAAAACGGCTGATTTTCAACAAAAGAGATAACACCCCCCCATTGCGTCATGCTTCAGAAATGTGGAAAATGGTCCGTTTTCAAATGTTTTATTTTTGAACGTCAGTTCACATTTGTAGGTGGATCATCAGTGTTAGAGCTAAAATTAGCATGTTTAAAGTGATTTTCATGCTTCCAGGGGCCCTAAACACAAGATTTATGGAATGGTTAAAAGTGCATGAAAATGGCCAATTTACTCACTCCGAGTTCTCAAAAAGGGTTTCTTCACCCCGGGAAGTTAATTAAATACCATTTGGAGGCATTTAATGTTCGAGCAAAAACGGCCGATTTTCGACAAAAGAGATAACACCCCCCCATTACGTCATGCTTCAGAAATGTGGAAAATGGTCCGTTTTCAAATGTTTTAATTTTTGAACGTCAGTTCACATTTGTAGGTGGATCATCAGTGTTAGAGCTAAAATTAGCATGTTTAAAGTGATTTTCATGCTTCCAGGGGCTAGGGAAGTGAATTAAATACTATTTGGAGGCATTTAATGTTCGAGCAAAAACGGCTGATTTTCGACAAAAGAGATAACACCCCCCCATTACGTCATGCTTCAGAAATGTGGAAAATGGTCCGTTTTCAAATGTTTTATTTTTGAACGTCAGTTCACATTTGTAGGTGGATCATCAGTGTTAGAGCTAAAATTAGCATGTTTAAAGTGATTTTCATGCTTCCAGGGGCCCTAAACACAAGATTTATGGAATTGGTTAAAAGTGCATGAAAATGGCCAATTTACTCACTCTGAGTTCTCAAAAAGGGTTTCTTCACCCCGGGAAGTTAATTAAATACCATTTGGAGGCATTTAATGTTCAAGCAAAAACGGCTGATTTTTGACAAAAGAGATAACACCCCCCCATTACGTCATGCTTCAGAAATGTGGAAAATGGTCCGTTTTCAAATGTTTTATTTTTGAACGTCAGTTCACATTTGTAGGTGGATCATCAGTGTTAGAGCTAAAATTAGCATGTTTAAAGTGATTTTCATGCTTCCAGGGGCTCAGGAAGTGAATTAAATACTATTTGGAGGCATTTAATGTTCAAGCAAAAACGGCTGATTTTCGACAAAAGAGATACCCTCCCATTACGTCATGGTTCAGAAATGTGGAAAATGGTCCGTTTTCAAATGTTTTATTTTTGAACGTCAGTTCACATTTGTAGGTGGATCATCAGTGTTAGAGCTAAAATTAGCATGTTTAAAGTGATTTTCATGCTTCCAGAGGCCCTAAACACAAGATTTATGGAATGGTTAAAAGTGCATGAAAATGGCCAATTTACTCACTCCGAGTTCTCAAAAAGGGTTTCTTCACCCCGGGAAGTTAATTAAATACCATTTGGAGGCATTTAATGTTCGAGCAAAAACGGCTGATTTTCGACAAAAGATATAACACCCCCCCATTACGTCATGCTTCAGAAATGTGGAAAATGGTCCGTTTTCAAATGTTTTATTTTTGAACGTCAGTTCACATTTGTAGGTGGATCATCAGTGTTAGAGCTAAAATTAGCATGTTTAAAGTGATTTTCATGCTTCCAGAGGCCCTAAACACAAGATTTATGGAATGGTTAAAAGTGCATGAAAATGGCCAATTTACTCACTCCCAGTTCTCAAAAAGGGTTTCTTCACCCCGGGAAGTTAATTAAATACCATTTGGAGGCATTTAATGTTCGAGCAAAAACAGCAGATTTTCGACAAAAGAGATAACACCCCCCCATTACGCCATGCTTCAGAAATGTGGAAAATGGTCCGTTTTCAAATGTTTTATTTTTGAACGTCAGTTCACATTTGTAGGTGGATCATCAGTGTTAGAGCTAAAATTAGCATGTTTAAAGTGATTTTCATGCTTCCAGGGGCCCTAAACACAAGATTTATGGAATGGTTAAAAGTGCATGAAAATGGCCAATTTACTCACTCTGAGTTCTCAAAAAGGGTTTCTTCACCCCGGGAAGTTAATTAAATACCATTTGGAGGCATTTAATGTTCAAGCAAAAACGGCTGATTTTTGACAAAAGAGATAACACCCCCCCATTACGTCATGCTTCAGAAATGTGGAAAATGGTCCGTTTTCAAATGCTTTATTTTTGAACGTCAGTTCACATTTGTAGGTGGATCATCAGTGTTAGAGCTAAAATTAGCATGTTTAAAGTGATTTTCATGCTTCCAGGGGCTCGGGAAGTGAATTAAATACTATTTGGAGGCATTTAATGTTCAAGCAAAAACAGCTGATTTTCGACAAAAGAGATAACACCCCCCCATTACGTCATGCTTCAGAAATGTGGAAAATGGTCCGTTTTCAAATGTTTTATTTTTGAACGTCAGTTCACATTTGTAGGTGGATCATCAGTGTTAGAGCTAAAATTAGCATGTTTAAAGTGATTTTCATGCTTCCAGAGGCCCTAAACACAAGATTTATGGAATGGTTAAAAGTGCATGAAAATGGCCAATTTACTCACTCCCAGTTCTCAAAAAGGGTTTCTTCACCCCGGGAAGTTAATTAAATACCATTTGTAGGCATTTAATGTTCGAGCAAAAACAGCAGATTTTCGACAAAAGAGATAACATCCCCCCATTACGTCATGCTTCAGAAATGTGGAAAATGGTCCGTTTTCAAATGTTTTATTTTTGAACGTCAGTTCACATTTGTAGGTGGATCATCAGTGTTAGAGCTAAAATTAGCATGTTTAAAGTGATTTTCATGCTTCCAGGGGCCCTAAACACAAGATTTATGGAATGGTTAAAAGTGCATGAAAATGGCCAATTTACTCACTCTGAGTTCTCAAAAAGGGTTTCTTCACCCCGGGAAGTTAATTAAATACCATTTGGAGGCATTTAATGTTCAAGCAAAAACGGCTGATTTTCGACAAAAGAGATAACACCCCCGCATTACGTCATGCTTCAGAAATATGGAAAATGGTCCATTTTCAAATGTTTTATTTTTGAACGTCAGTTCACATTTGTAGGTGGATCATCAGTGTTAGAGCTAACATTAGCATGTTTAAAGTGATTTTCATGCTTCCAGGGGCCCTAAACACAAGATTTATGGAATGGTTAAAAGTGCATGAAAATGGCCAATTTACTCACTCCGAGTTCTCAAAAAGGGTTTCTTCACCCCGGGAAGTTAATTAAATACCATTTGGAGGCATTTAATGTTTGGGCAAAAACGGCTGATTTTCGACAAAAGAGATAACACCCCCCCATTACGTCATGCTTCAGAAATGTGGAAAATGGTCCGTTTTCAAATGTTTTATTTTTGAACGTCAGTTCACATTTGTAGGTGGATCATCAGTGTTAGAGCTAAAATTAGCATGTTTAAAGTGATTTTCATGCTTCCAGGGGCTCGGGAAGTGAATTAAATACTATTTGGAGGCATTTAATGTTCAAGCAAAAACGGCTGATTTTCGACAAAAGAGATACCCTCCCATTACGTCATGGTTCAGAAATGTGGAAAATGGTCCGTTTTCAAATGTTTTATTTTTGAACGTCAGTTCACATTTGTAGGTGGATCATCAGTGTTAGAGCTAAAATTAGCATGTTTAAAGTGATTTTCATGCTTCCAGAGGCCCTAAACACAAGATTTATGGAATGGTTAAAAGTGCATGAAAATGGCCAATTTACTCACTCCGAGTTCTCAAAAAGGGTTTCTTCACCCCGGGAAGTTAATTAAATACCATTTGGAGGCATTTAATGTTCGAGCAAAAACGGCTGATTTTCGACAAAAGATATAACACCCCCCCATTACGTCATGCTTCAGAAATGTGGAAAATGGTCCGTTTTCAAATGTTTTATTTTTGAACGTCAGTTCACATTTGTAGGTGGATCATCAGTGTTAGAGCTAAAATTAGCATGTTTAAAATGATTTTCATGCTTCCAGAGGCCCTAAACACAAGATTTATGGAATGGTTAAAAGTGCATGAAAATGGCAAATTTACTCACTCCGAGTTCTCAAAAAGGGTTTCTTCACCCCGGGAAGGTAATTAAATACCATTTGGAGGCATTTAATGGTCGAGCAAAAACGGCTGATTTTCGACAAAAGAGATAACACCCCCCCATTACGTCATGCTTCAGAAATGTGGAAAATGGTCCGTTTTCAAATGTTTTATTTTTGAACGTCAGTTCACATTTGTAGGTGGATCATCAGTGTTAGAGCTAAAATTAGCATGTTTAAAGTGATTTTCATGCTTCCAGGGGCTCGGGAAGTGAATTAAATACTATTTGGAGGCATTTAATGTTCGAGCAAAAACGGCTGATTTTCGACAAAAGAGATAACACCCCCCCATTACGTCATGCTTCAGAAATGTGGAAAATGGTCCGTTTTCAAATGTTTTATTTTTGAACGTCAGTTCACATTTGTAGGTGGATCATCAGTGTTAGAGCTAAAATTAGCATGTTTAAAGTGATTTTCATGCTTCCAGAGGCCCTAAACACAAGATTTATGGAATGGTTAAAAGTGCATGAAAATGGCCAATTTACTCACTCCCAGTTCTCAAAAAGGGTTTCTTCACCCCGGGAAGTTAATTAAATACCATTTGGAGGCATTTAATGTTCGAGCAAAAACAGCTGATTTTCGACAAAAGAGATAACACCCCCCATTACGTCATGCTTCAGAAATGTGGAAAATGGTCAGTTTTCAAATGTTTTATTTTTGAACGTCAGTTCACATTTGTAGGTGGCTCATCAGTGTTAGAGCTAAAATTAGCATGTTTAAAGTGATTTTCATGCTTCCTGGGGCCCTAAACACAAGATTTATGGAATGGTTAAAAGTGCATGAAAATGGCCAATTTACTCCTTCTGAGTTCTCAAAAAGGGTTTCTTCACCCCGGGAAGTTAATTAAATACCATTTGGAGGCATTTAATGTTCAAGCAAAAACGGCTGATTTTTGACAAAAGAGATAACACCCCCCCATTACGTCATGCTTCAGAAATGTGGAAAATGGTCCGTTTTCAAATGTTTTATTTTTGAACGTCAGTTCACATTTGTAGGTGGATCATCAGTGTTAGAGCTAAAATTAGCATGTTTAAAGTGATTTTCATGCTTCCAGGGGCTCGGGAAGTGAATTAAATACTATTTGGAGGCATTTAATGTTCAAGCAAAAACAGCTGATTTTCGACAAAAGAGATAACACCCCCCCATTATGTCATGCTTCAGAAATGTGGAAAATGGTCCGTTTTCAAATGTTTTATTTTTGAACGTCAGTTCACATTTGTAGGTGGATCATCAGTGTTAGAGCTAAAATTAGCATGTTTAAAGTGATTTTCATGCTTCCAGGGGCTCGGGAAGTGAATTAAATACTATTTGGAGGCATTTAATGTTCAAGCAAAAACGGCTGATTTTCGACAAAAGAGATAACACCCCCCCATTACGTCATGCTTCAGAAATGTGGAAAATGGTCCGTTTTCAAATGTTTTATTTTTGAACGTCAGTTCACATTTGTAGGTGGATCATCAGTGTTAGAGCTAAAATTAGCATGTTTAAAGTGATTTTCATGCTTCCAGGGGCCCTAAACACAAGATTTATGGAATTGGTTAAAAGTGCATGAAAATGGCCAATTTACTCACTCTGAGTTCTCAAAAAGGGTTTCTTCACCCCGGGAAGTTAATTAAATACCATTTGGAGGCATTTAATGTTCAAGCAAAAACGGCTGATTTTTGACAAAAGAGATAACACCCCCCCATTACGTCATGCTTCAGAAATGTGGAAAATGGTCCGTTTTCAAATGTTTTATTTTTGAACGTCAGTTCACATTTGTAGGTGGATCATCAGTGTTAGAGCTAAAATTAGCATGTTTAAATTGATTTTCATGCTTCCAGGGGCTCGGGAAGTGAATTAAATACTATTTGGAGGCATTTAATGTTCAAGCAAAAACAGCTGACTTTCGATAAAAGAGATAACACCCCCCCATTACGTCATGCTTCAGAAATGTGGAAAATGGTCAGTTTTCAAATGTTTTATTTTTGAACGTCAGTTCACATTTGTAGGTGGATCATCAGTGTTAGAGCTAAAATTAGCATGTTTAAAGTGATTTTCATGCTTCCAGAGGCCCTAAACACAAGATTTATGGAATGGTTAAAAGTGCATGAAAATGGCCAATTTACTCACTCCGAGTTCTCAAAAAGGGTTTCTTCACCCCGGGAAGTTAATTAAATACCATTTGGAGGCATTTAATGTTCGAGCAAAAACGGGTGATTTTCGACAAAAGAGATAACACCCCCCCATTACGTCATGCTTCAGAAATGTGGAAAATGGTCCGTTTTCAAATGTTTTATTTTTGAACGTCAGTTCACATTTGTAGGTGGATCATCAGTGTTAGAGCTAAAATTAGCATGTTTAAAGTGATTTTCATGCTTCCAGGGGCCCTAAACACAAGATTTATGGAATGGTTAAAAGTGCATGAAAATGGCCAATTTACTCACTCCGAGTTCTCAAAAAGGGTTTCTTCACCCCGGGAAGTTAATTAAATACCATTTGGAGGCATTTAATGTTCGAGCAAAAACGGCTGATTTTCGACAAAAGAGATAACACCCCCCCCATTACGTCATGCTTCAGAAATGTGGAAAATGGTCCGTTTTCAAATGTTTTATTTTTGAACGTCAGTTCACATTTGTAGGTGGATCATCAGTGTTAGAGCTAAAATTAGCATGTTTAAAGTGATTTTCATGCTTCCAGGGACTCGGGAAGTGAATTAAATACTATTTGGAGGCATTTAATGTTCAAGCAAAAACGGCTGATTTTCAACAAAAGAGATAACACCCCCCCATTACGTCATGCTTCAGAAATGTGGAAAATGGTCCGTTTTCAAATGTTTTATTTTTGAACGTCAGTTCACATTTGTAGGTGGATCATCAGTGTTAGAGCTAAAATTAGCATGTTTAAAGTGATTTTCATGCTTCCAGGGGCCCTAAACACAAGATTTATGGAATGGTTAAAAGTGCATGAAAATGGCCAATTTACTCACTCTAAGTTCTCAAAAAGGGTTTCTTCACCCTGGGAAGTTAATTAAATACCATTTGGAGGCATTTAATGTTCTAGCAAAAACGGCTGATTTTCGACAAAAGAGATAACACCCCCCCCATTACGTCATGCTTCAGAAATGTGGAAAATGGTCCGTTTTCAAATGTTTTATTTTTGAACGTCAGTTCACATTTGTAGGTGGATCATCAGTGTTAGAGCTAAAATTAGCATGTTTAAAGTGATTTTCATGCTTCCAGGGGCCCTAAACACAAGATTTATGGAATGGTTAAAAGTGCATGAAAATGGCCAATTTACTCACTCTGAGTTCTCAAAAAGGGTTTCTTCACCCTGGGAAGTTAATTAAATACCATTTGGAGGCATTTAATGTTCGAGCAAAAACGGCTGATTTTCGACAAAAGAGATAACACCCCCCCATTACGTCATGCTTCAGAAATGTGGAAAATGGTCCGTTTTCAAATGTTTTATTTTTGAACGTCAGTCCACATTTGTAGGTGGATCATCAGTGTTAGAGCTAAAATTAGCATGTTTAAAGTGATTTTCATGCTTCCAGGGGCCCTAAACACAAGATTTATGGAATGGTTAAAAGTGCATGAAAATGGCAATTTACTCACTCTGAGTTCTCAAAAAGGGTTTCTTCACCCCGGGAAGTTAATTAAATACCATTTGGAGGCATTTAATGTTCAAGCAAACACGGCTGATTTTCGACAAAAGAGATAACACCCCCCCATTACGTCATGCTTCAGAAATGTGGAAAATGGTCCGTTTTCAAATGTTTTATTTTTGAACGGCAGTTCACATTTGTAGGTGGATCATCAGTGTTAGAGCTAAAATTAGCATGTTTAAAGTGATTTTCATGCTTCCAGGGGCTCGGGAAGTGAATTAAATACTATTTGGAGGCATTTAATGTTCAAGCAAAAACGGCTGATTTTCGACAAAAGACATAACACCCCCCATTACGTCATGCTTCAGAAATGTGGAAAAGGGTCCGTTTTCAAATGTTTTATTTTTGAACGTCAGTTCACATTTGTAGGTGGATCATCAGTGTTAGAGCTAAAATTAGCATGTTTAAAGTGATTTTCATGCTTCCAGGGGCCCTAAACACAAGATTTATGGAATGGTTAAAAGTGCATGAAAATGGCCAATTTACTCACTCTGAGTTCTCAAAAAGGGTTTCTTCACCCCGGGAAGTTAATTAAATACCATTTGGAGGCATTTAATGTTCAAGCAAAAACGGCTGATTTTCGACAAAAGCGATAACACCCCCCCATTACGTCATGCTTCAGAAATGTGGAAAATGGTCCGTTTTCAAATGTTTTATTTTTGAACTTCAGTTCACATTTGTAGGTGGATCATCAGTGTTAGAGCTAAAATTAGCATGTTTAAAGTTATTTTCATGCTTCCAGGGGCTCGGGAAGTGAATTAAATACTATTTGGAGGCATTTAATGTTCGAGCAAAAATGGCTGATTTTCGACAAAAGAGATAACACCCCCCCATTACGTCATGCTTCAGAAATGTGGAAAATGGTCCGTTTTCAAATGTTTTATTTTTGAACGTCAGTTCACATTTGTAGGTGGATCATCAGTGTTAGAGCTAAAATTAGCATGTTTAAAGTGATTTTCATGCTTCCAGAGGCCCTAAACACAAGATTTATGGAATGGTTAAAAGTGCATGAAAATGGCCAATTTACTCACTCCCAGTTCTCAAAAAGGGTTTCTTCACCCCGGGAAGTTAATTAAATACCATTTGGAGGCATTTAATGTTCGAGCAAAAACAGCAGATTTTCGACAAAAGAGATAACACCCCCCCATTACGTCATGCTTCAGAAATGTCGAAAATGGTCCGTTTTCAAATGTTTTATTTTTGAACGTCAGTTCACATTTGTAGGTGGATCATCAGTGTTAGAGCTAAAATTAGCATGTTTAAAGTGATTTTCATGCTTCCAGGGGCCCTAAACACAAGATTTATGGAATGGTTAAAAGTGCATGAAAATGGCCAATTTACTCACTCTGAGTTCTCAAAAAGGGTTTCTTCACCCCGGGAAGTTAATTAAATACCATTTGGAGGCATTTAATGTTCAAGCAAAAACGGCTGATTTTTGACAAAAGAGATAACACCCCCCCATTACGTCATGCTTCAGAAATGTGGAAAATGGTCCGTTTTCAAATGCTTTATTTTTGAACGTCAGTTCATATTTGTAGGTGGATCATCAGTGTTAGAGCTAAAATTAGCATGTTTAAAGTGATTTTCATGCTTCCAGGGGCTCGGGAAGTGAATTAAATACTATTTGGAGGCATTTAATGTTCAAGCAAAAACAGCTGATTTTCGACAAAAGAGATAACACCCCCCCATTACGTCATGCTTCAGAAATGTGGAAAATGGTCCGTTTTCAAATGTTTTATTTTTGAACGTCAGTTCACATTTGTAGGTGGATCATCAGTGATAGAGCTAAAATTAGCATGTTTAAAGTGATTTTCATGCTTCCAGGGGCCCTAAACACAAGATTTATGGAATGGTTAAAAGTGCATGAAAATGGCCAATTTACTCACTCTGAGTTCTCAAAAAGGGTTTCTTCACCCCGGGAAGTTAATTAAATACCATTTGGAGGCATTTAATGTTCGAGCAAAAACAGCTGATTTTCGACAAAAGAGATAACACCCCCCCATTACGTCATACTTCAGAAATGTGGAAAATGGTCTGTTTTCAAATGTTTTATTTTTGAACGTCAGTTCACATTTGTAGGTGGATCATCAGTGTTAGAGCTAAAATTAGCATGTTTAAAGTGATTTTCATGCTTCCAGAGGCCCTAAACACAAGATTTATGGAATGGTTAAAAGTGCATGAAAATGGCCAATTTACTCACTCTGAGTTCTCAAAAAGGGTTTCTTCACCCCGGGAAGTTAATTAAATACCATTTGGAGGCATTTAATGTTCAAGCAAAAACAGATGATTTTTGACAAAAGAGATAACACCCCCCCATTACGTCATGCTTCAGAAATGTGGAAAATGGTCCGTTTTCAAATGTTTTATTTTTGAACTTCAGTTCACATTTGTAGGTGGATCATCAGTGTTAGAGCTAAAATTAGCATGTTTAAAGTTATTTTCATGCTTCCAGGGGCTCGGGAAGTGAATTAAATACTATTTGGAGGCATTTAATGTTCGAGCAAAAATGGCTGATTTTCGACAAAAGAGATACCCCCCCATTACGTCATGCTTCAGAAATGTGGAAAATGGTCCGTTTTCAAATGTTTTATTTTTGAACGGCAGTTCACATTTGTAGGTGGATCATCAGTGTTAGAGCTAAAATTAGCATGTTTAAAGTGATTTTCATGCTTCCAGGGGCTCGGGAAGTGAATTAAATACTATTTGGAGGCATTTAATGTTCAAGCAAAAACGGCTGATTTTCGACAAAAGACATAACACCCCCCATTACGTCATGCTTCAGAAATGTGGAAAAGGGTCCGTTTTCAAATGTTTTATTTTTGAACGTCAGTTCACATTTGTAGGTGGATCATCAGTGTTAGAGCTAAAATTAGCATGTTTAAAGTGATTTTCATGCTTCCAGGGGCCCTAAACACAAGATTTATGGAATGGTTAAAAGTGCATGAAAATGGCCAATTTACTCACTCTGAGTTCTCAAAAAGGGTTTCTTCACCCCGGGAAGTTAATTAAATACCATTTGGAGGCATTTAATGTTCAAGCAAAAACGGCTGATTTTCGACAAAAGCGATAACACCCCCCCATTACGTCATGCTTCAGAAATGTGGAAAATGGTCCGTTTTCAAATGTTTTATTTTTGAACTTCAGTTCACATTTGTAGGTGGATCATCAGTGTTAGAGCTAAAATTAGCATGTTTAAAGTTATTTTCATGCTTCCAGGGGCTCGGGAAGTGAATTAAATACTATTTGGAGGCATTTAATGTTCGAGCAAAAATGGCTGATTTTCGACAAAAGAGATAACACCCCCCCATTACGTCATGCTTCAGAAATGTGGAAAATGGTCCGTTTTCAAATGTTTTATTTTTGAACGTCAGTTCACATTTGTAGGTGGATCATCAGTGTTAGAGCTAAAATTAGCATGTTTAAAGTGATTTTCATGCTTCCAGAGGCCCTAAACACAAGATTTATGGAATGGTTAAAAGTGCATGAAAATGGCCAATTTACTCACTCCCAGTTCTCAAAAAGGGTTTCTTCACCCCGGGAAGTTAATTAAATACCATTTGGAGGCATTTAATGTTCGAGCAAAAACAGCAGATTTTCGACAAAAGAGATAACACCCCCCCATTACGTCATGCTTCAGAAATGTGGAAAATGGTCCGTTTTCAAATGTTTTATTTTTGAACGTCAGTTCACATTTGTAGGTGGATCATCAGTGTTAGAGCTAAAATTAGCATGTTTAAAGTGATTTTCATGCTTCCAGGGGCCCTAAACACAAGATTTATGGAATGGTTAAAAGTGCATGAAAATGGCCAATTTACTCACTCTGAGTTCTCAAAAAGGGTTTCTTCACCCCGGGAAGTTAATTAAATACCATTTGGAGGCATTTAATGTTCAAGCAAAAACGGCTGATTTTTGACAAAAGAGATAACACCCCCCCATTACGTCATGCTTCAGAAATGTGGAAAATGGTCCGTTTTCAAATGCTTTATTTTTGAACGTCAGTTCACATTTGTAGGTGGATCATCAGTGTTAGAGCTAAAATTAGCATGTTTAAAGTGATTTTCATGCTTCCAGGGGCTCGGGAAGTGAATTAAATACTATTTGGAGGCATTTAATGTTCAAGCAAAAACAGCTGATTTTCGACAAAAGAGATAACACCCCCCATTACGTCATGCTTCAGAAATGTGGAAAATGGTCCGTTTTCAAATGTTTTATTTTTGAACGTCAGTTCACATTTGTAGGTGGATCATCAGTGATAGAGCTAAAATTAGCATGTTTAAAGTGATTTTCATGCTTCCAGGGGCCCTAAACACAAGATTTATGGAATGGTTAAAAGTGCATGAAAATGGCCAATTTACTCACTCTGAGTTCTCAAAAAGGGTTTCTTCACCCCGGGAAGTTAATTAAATACCATTTGGAGGCATTTAATGTTCGAGCAAAAACAGCTGATTTTCGACAAAAGAGATAACACCCCCCCATTACGTCATACTTCAGAAATGTGGAAAATGGTCTGTTTTCAAATGTTTTATTTTTGAACGTCAGTTCACATTTGTAGGTGGATCATCAGTGTTAGAGCTAAAATTAGCATGTTTAAAGTGATTTTCATGCTTCCAGAGGCCCTAAACACAAGATTTATGGAATGGTTAAAAGTGCATGAAAATGGCCAATTTACTCACTCTGAGTTCTCAAAAAGGGTTTCTTCACCCCGGGAAGTTAATTAAATACCATTTGGAGGCATTTAATGTTCAAGCAAAAACGGCTGATTTTTGACAAAAGAGATAACACCCCCCCATTACGTCATGCTTCAGAAATGTGGAAAATGGTCCGTTTTCAAATGTTTTATTTTTGAACTTCAGTTCACATTTGTAGGTGGATCATCAAAGTTAGAGCTAAAATTAGCATGTTTAAAGTTATTTTCATGCTTCCAGGGGCTCGGGAAGTGAATTAAATACTATTTGGAGGCATTTAATGTTCGAGCAAAAATGGCTGATTTTCGACAAAAGAGATACCCCCCCATTACGTCATGCTTCAGAAATGTGGAAAATGGTCCGTTTTCAAATGTTTTATTTTTGAACGTCAGTTCACATTTGTAGGTGGATCATCAGTGTTAGAGCTAAAATTAGCATGTTTAAAGTGATTTTCATGCTTCCAGAGGCCCTAAACACAAGATTTATGGAATGGTTAAAAGTGCATGAAAATGGCCAATTTACTCACTCCCAGTTCTCAAAAAGGGTTTCTTCACCCCGGGAAGTTAATTAAATACCATTTGTAGGCATTTAATGTTCGAGCAAAAACAGCAGATTTTCGACAAAAGAGATAACATCCCCCCATTACGTCATGCTTCAGAAATGTGGAAAATGGTCCGTTTTCAAATGTTTTATTTTTGAACGTCAGTTCACATTTGTAGGTGGATCATCAGTGTTAGAGCTAAAATTAGCATGTTTAAAGTGATTTTCATGCTTCCAGGGGCCCTAAACACAAGATTTATGGAATGGTTAAAAGTGCATGAAAATGGCCAATTTACTCACTCTGAGTTCTCAAAAAGGGTTTCTTCACCCCGGGAAGTTAATTAAATACCATTTGGAGGCATTTAATGTTCAAGCAAAAACGGCTGATTTTCGACAAAAGAGATAACACCCCCGCATTACGTCATGCTTCAGAAATATGGAAAATGGTCCATTTTCAAATGTTTTATTTTTGAACGTCAGTTCACATTTGTAGGTGGATCATCAGTTTTAGAGCTAACATTAGCATGTTTAAAGTGATTTTCATGCTTCCAGGGGCCCTAAACACAAGATTTATGGAATGGTTAAAAGTGCATGAAAATGGCCAATTTACTCACTCCGAGTTCTCAAAAAGGGTTTCTTCACCCCGGGAAGTTAATTAAATACCATTTGGAGGCATTTAATGTTTGGGCAAAAACGGCTGATTTTCGACAAAAGAGATAACACCCCCCCATTACGTCATGCTTCAGAAATGTGGAAAATGGTCCGTTTTCAAATGTTTTATTTTTGAACGTCAGTTCACATTTGTAGGTGGATCATCAGTGTTAGAGCTAAAATTAGCATGTTTAAAGTGATTTTCATGCTTCCAGGGGCTCGGGAAGTGAATTAAATACTATTTGGAGGCATTTAATGTTCAAGCAAAAACGGCTGATTTTCGACAAAAGAGATACCCTCCCATTACGTCATGGTTCAGAAATGTGGAAAATGGTCCGTTTTCAAATGTTTTATTTTTGAACGTCAGTTCACATTTGTAGGTGGATCATCAGTGTTAGAGCTAAAATTAGCATGTTTAAAGTGATTTTCATGCTTCCAGGGGCTCGGGAAGTGAATTAAATACTATTTGGAGGCATTTAATGTTCAAGCAAAAACAGCTGATTTTCGACAAAAGAGATAACACCCCCCCATTACGTCATGCTTCAGAAATGTGGAAAATGGTCCGTTTTCAAATGTTTTATTTTTGAACGTCAGTTCACATTTGTAGGTGGATCATCAGTGTTAGAGCTAAAATTAGCATGTTTAAAGTGATTTTGATGCTTCCAGGGGCCCTAAACACAAGATTTATGGAATGGTTAAAAGTGCATGAAAATGGCCAATTTACTCACTTTGAGTTCTCACAAAGGGTTTCTTCACCCCGGGAAGTTAATTAAATACCATTTGGAGGCATTTAATGTTCTAGCAAAAACGGCTGATTTTCGACAAAAGAGATAACACCCCCCCATTACGTCATGCTTCAGAAATGTGGAAAATGGTCCGTTTTCAAATGTTTTATTTTTGAACGTCAGTTCACATTTGTAGGTGGATCATCAGTGTTAGAGCTAAAATTAGCATGTTTAAAGTGATTTTCATGCTTCCAGGGGCCCTAAACACAAGATTTATGGAATGGTTAAAAGTGCATGAAAATGGCCAATTTACTCACTCTGAGTTCTCAAAAAGGGTTTCTTCACCCTGGGAAGTTAATTAAATACCATTTGGAGGCATTTAATTTTCGAGCAAAAACGGCTGATTTTCGACAAAAGAGAGCACCCCCCCATTACGTCATGCTTCAGAAATGCGGAAATTGGTCCGTTTTCAAATGTTTTATTTTTGAACGTCAGTTCACATTTGTAGGTGGATCATCAGTGTTAGAGCTAAAATTAGCATATTTAAAGTGATTTTCATGCTTCCAGAGGCCCTAAACACAAGATTTATGGAATGGTTAAAAGTGCATGAAAATGGCAAATTTACTCACTCCGAGTTCTCAAAAAGGGTTTCTTCACCCCGGGAAGGTAATTAAATACCATTTGGAGGCATTTAATGTTCGAGCAAAAACGGCTGATTTTCGACAAAAGAGATAACACCCCCCATTACGTCATGCTTCAGAAATGTGGAAAATGGTCCGTTTTCAAATGTTTTATTTTTGAACTTCAGTTCACATTTGTAGGTGGATCATCAGTGTTGGAGCTAAAATTAGCATGTTTAAAGTGATTTTCATGCTTCCAGGGGCTCGGTAAGTGAATTAAATACTATTTGGAGGCATTTAATGTTCGAGCAAAAACGGCTGATTTTCGACAAAAGAGATAACACCCCCCCATTACGTCATGCTTCAGAAATGTGGAAAATGGTCCGTTTTCAAATGTTTTATTTTTGAACGTCAGTTCACATTTGTCGGTGGATCATCAGTGTTAGAGCTAAAATTAGCATGTTTAAAGTGATTTTCATGCTTCCAGAGGCCCTAAACACAAGATTTATGTAATGGTTAAAAGTGCATGAAAATGGCCAATTTACTCACTCCCAGTTCTCAAAAAGGGTTTCTTCACCCCGGGAAGTTAATAAATACCATTTGGAGGCATTTAATGTTCGAGCAAAAACAGCTGATTTTCGACAAAAGAGATAACACCCCCCCCCATTACGTCATGCTTCAGAAATGTGGAAAATGGTCCATTTTCAAATGTTTTATTTTTGAACGTCAGTTCACATTTGTAGGTGGATCATCAGTGTTAGAGCTAAAATTAGCATGTTTAAAGTGATTTTCATGCTTCCAGGGGCTCTAAACACAAGATTTATGGAATGGTTAAAAGTGCATGAAAATGGCCAATTTACTCACTCTGAGTTCTCAAAAAGGGTTTCTTCACCCCGGGAAGTTAATTAAATACCATTTGGAGGCATTTAATGTTCAAGCAAAAACGGCTGATTTTTGACAAAAGAGATAACACCCCCCCATTACGTCATGCTTCAGAAATGTGGAAAATGGTCAGTTTTCAAATGTTTTAATTTTGAACGTCAGTTCACATTTGTAGGTGGATCATCAGTGTTAGAGCTAAAATTAGCATGTTTAAAGTGATTTTCATGCTTCCAGGGGCTCGGGAAGTGAATTAAATACTATTTGGAGGCATTTAATGTTCAAGCAAAAACAGCTGATTTTCGACAAAAGAGATAACACCCCCCCATTATGTCATGCTTCAGAAATGTGGAAAATGGTCCGTTTTCAAATGTTTATTTTTGAACGTCAGTTCACATTTGTAGGTGGATCATCAGTGTTAGAGCTAAAATTAGCATGTTTAAAGTGATTGTCATGCTTCCAGGGGCTCGGGAAGTGAATTAAATACTATTTGGAGGCATTTAATGTTCAAGCAAAAACGGCTGATTTTCGACAAAAGAGATAACACCCCCCATTACGTCATGCTTCAGAAATGTGGAAAATGGACCGTTTTCAAATGTTTTATTTTTGAACGTCAGTTCACATTTGTAGGTGGATCATCAGTGTTAGAGCTAAAATTAGCATGTTTAAAGTGATTTTCATGCTTCCAGGGGCCCTAAACACAAGATTTATGGAATGGTTAAAAGTGCATGAAAATGGCCAATTTACTCACTCTGAGTTCTCAAAAAGGGTTTCTTCACCCCGGGAAGTTAATTAAATACCATTTGGAGGCATTTAATGTTCAAGCAAAAACGGCTGATTTTCGACAAAAGAGATAACACCCCCCCATTACGTCATGCTTCAGAAATGTGGAAAATGGTCCGTTTTCAAATGTTTTATTTTTGAACGTCAGTTCACATTTGTAGGTGGATCATCAGTGTTAGAGCTAAAATTAGCATGTTTAAAGTGATTTTCATGCTTCCAGGGGCCCTAAACACAAGATTTATGGAATGGTTAAAAGTGCAGGAAAATGGCCAATTTACTCACTCCGAGTTCTCAAAAAGGGTTTCTTCACCCCGGGAAGTTAATTAAATACCATTTGGAGGCATTTAATGTTCGAGCCAAAACGGCTGATTTTCGACAAAAGAGATAACACCCCCCCATTACGTCATGCTTCAGAAATGTGGAAAATGGTCCGTTTTCAAATGTTTTACTTTTTGAACGTCAGTTCACATTTGTAGGTGGATCATCAGTGTTAGAGCTAAAATTAGCATGTTTAAAGTGATTTTCATGCTTCCAGGGGCTCGGGAAGTGAATTAAATACTATTTGGAGGCATTTAATGTTCAAGCAAAAACGGCTGATTTTCGACAAAAGAGATAACACCCTCCCATTACGTCATGGTTCAGAAATGTGGAAAATGGTCCGTTTTCAAATGTTTTATTTTTGAATGTCAGTTCACATTTGTAGGTGGATCATCAGTGTTAGAGCTAAAATTAGCATGTTTAAAGTGATTTTCATGCTTCCAGGGGCCCTAAACACAAGATTTATGGAATGGTTAAAAGTGCATGAAAATGGCCAATTTACTCACTCTGAGTTCTCAAAAAGGGTTTCTTCACCCCGGGAAGTTAATTAAATACCATTTGGAGGCATTTAATGTTCAAGCAAAAACGGCTGATTTTTGACAAAAGAGATAACACCCCCCATTACGTCATGCTTCAGAAATGTGGAAAATGGTCCGTTTTCAAATGTTTTATTTTTGAACGTCAGTTCACATTTGTAGGTGGATCATCAGTGTTAGAGCTAAAATTAGCATGTTTAAAGTGATTTTCATGCTTCCAGGGGCTCGGGAAGTGAATTAAATACTATTTGGAGGCATTTAATGTTCAAGCAAAAACAGCTGATTTTCGACAAAAGAGATAACACCCCCCCATTACGTCATGCTTCAGAAATGTGGAAAATGGTCCGTTTTCAAATGTTTTATTTTTGAACGTCAGTTCACATTTGTAGGTGGATCATCAGTGTTAGAGCTAAAATTAGCATGTTTAAAGTGATTTTCATGCTTCCAGGGGCCCTAAACACAAGATTTATGGAATGGTTAAAAGTGCATGAAAATGGCCAATTTACTCACTTTGAGTTCTCACAAGGGGTTTCTTCACCCCGGGAAGTTAATTAAATACCATTTGGAGGCATTTAATGTTCTAGCAAAAATGGCTGATTTTCGACAAAAGAGATAACACCCCCCCATTACGTCATGCTTCAGAAATGTGGAAAATGGTCAGTTTTCAAATGTTTTATTTTTGAACGTCAGTTCACATTTGTAGGTGGATCATCAGTGTTAGAGCTAAAATTAGCATGTTTAAAGTGATTTTCATGCTTCCAGGAGCCCTAAACACAAGATTTATGGAATGGTTAAAAGTGCATGAAAATGGCCAATTTACTCACTCTGAGTTCTCAAAAAGGGTTTCTTCACCCTGGGAAGTTAATTAAATACCATTTGGAGGCATTTAATGTTCGAGCAAAAACGGCTGATTTTCGACAAATGAGATAACACCCCCCCATTACGTCATGCTTCAGAAATGCGGAAAATGGTCCGTTTTCAAATGTTTTATTTTTGAACGTCAGTTCACATTTGTAGGTGGATCATCAGTGTTAGAGCTAAAATTAGCATGTTTAAAGTGATTTTCATGCTTCCAGAGGCCCTAAACACAAGATTTATGGAATGGTTAAAAGTGCATGAAAATGGCAAATTTACTCACTCCGAGTTCTCAAAAAGGGTTTCTTCACCCCGGGAAGGTAATTAAATACCATTTGGAGGCATTTAATGTTCGAGCAAAAACGGCTGATTTTCGACAAAAGAGATAACACCCCCCATTACGTCATGCTTCAGAAATGTGGAAAATGGTCCGTTTTCAAATGTTTTATTTTTGAACGTCAGTTCACATTTGTAGGTGGATCATCAGTGTTAGAGCTAAAATTAGCATGTTTAAAGTGATTTTCATGCTTCCAGGGGCTCGGTAAGTGAATTAAATACTATTTGGAGGCATTTAATGTTCGAGCAAAAACGGCTGATTTTCGACAAAAGAGATAACACCCCCCCATTACGTCATGCTTCAGAAATGTGGAAAATGGTCCGTTTTCAAATGTTTTATTTTTGAACGTCAGTTCACATTTGTAGGTGGATCATCAGTGTTAGAGCTAAAATTAGCATGTTTAAAGTGATTTTCATGCTTCCAGAGGCCCTAAACACAAGATTTATGGAATGGGTAAAAGTGCATGAAAATGGCCAATTTACTCACTCCCAGTTCTCAAAAAGGGTTTCTTCACCCCGGGAAGTTAATTAAATACCATTTGGAGGCATTTAATGTTCGAGCAAAAACAGCTGATTTTCGACAAAAGAGATAACACCCCCCCCCATTACGTCATGCTTCAGAAATGTGGAAAATGGTCCGTTTTCAAATGTTTTATTTTTGAACGTCAGTTCACATTTGTAGGTGGATCATCAGTGTTAGAGCTAAAATTAGCATGTTTAAAGTGATTTTAATGCTTCCAGGGGCTCTAAACACAAGATTTATGGAATGGTTAAAAGTGCATGAAAATGGCCAATTTACTCACTCTGAGTTCTCAAAAAGGGTTTCTTCACCCTGGGAAGTTAATTAAATACCATTTGGAGGCATTTAATGTTCAAGCAAAAACGGCTGATTTTTGACAAAAGAGATAACACCCCCCCATTACGTCATGCTTCAGAAATGTGGAAAATGGTCAGTTTTCAAATGTTTTATTTTTGAACGGCAGTTCACATTTGTAGGTGGATCATCAGTGTTAGAGCTAAAATTAGCATGTTTAAAGTTATTTTCATGCTTCCAGGGGATCGGGAAGTGAATTAAATACTATTTGGAGGCATTTAATGTTCGAGCAAAAACGGCTGATTTTCGACAAAAGAGATAACACCCCCCCATTACGTCATGCTTCAGAAATGTGGAAAATGGTCCGTTTTCAAATGTTTTATTTTTGAACGTCAGTTCACATTTGTAGGTGGATCATCAGTGTTAGAGCTAAAATTAGCATGTTTAAAGTGATTTTCATGCTTCCAGGGGCTCGGGAAGTGAATTAAATACTATTTGGAGGCATTTAATGTTCGAGCAAAAACAGCTGATTTTCTACAAAAGAGATAACACCCCCCCCCCATTACATCATGCTTCAGAAATGTGGAAAATGGTCCGTTTTCAAATGTTTTATTTTTGAACGTCAGTTCACATTTGTAGGTGGATCATCAGTGTTAGAGCTAAAATTAGCATGTTTAAAGTGATTTTCATGCTTCCAGGGGCCCTAAACACAAGATTTATGGAATGGTTAAAAGTGCATGAAAATGGCCAATTTACTCACTCTGAGTTCTCAAAAAGGGTTTCTTCACCCCGGGAAGTTAATTAAATACCATTTGGAGGCATTTAATGTTCAATCAAAAACGGCTGATTTTTTGACAAAAGAGATAACACCCCCCCATTATGTCATGCTTCAGAAATGTGGAAAATGGTCCGTTTTCAAATGTTTTATTTTTGAACGTCAGTTCACATTTGTAGGTGGATCATCAGTGTTAGAGCTAAAATTAGCATGTTTAAAGTGATTTTCATGCTTCCAGGGGCCCTAAACACAAGATTTATGGAATGGTTAAAAGTGCATGAAAATGGCCAATTTACTCACTCCGAGTTCTCAAAAAGGGTTTCTTCACCCCAGGAAGTTAATTAAATACCATTTGGAGACATTTAATGTTCAAGCAAAAACGGCTGATTTTCGACAAAAGAGATAACACCCCCCATTACGTCATGCTTCAGAAATGTGGAAAATGGTCCGTTTTCAAATGTTTTATTTTTGAACGTCAGTTCACGTTTGTAGGTGGATCATCAGTGTTAGAGCTAAAATTAGCATGTTTAAAGTGATTTTCATGCTTCCAGGGGCCCTAAACACAAGATTTATGGAATGGTTAAAAGTGCATGAAAATGGCCAATTTACTCACTCCGAGTTCTCAAAAAGGGTTTCTTCACCCCGGGAAGTTAATTAAATACCATTTGGAGGCATTTAATGTTCGAGCAAAAACAGCTGATTTTCTACAAAAGAGATAACACCCCCCCCCCCATTACATCATGCTTCAGAAATGTGGAAAATGGTCCGTTTTCAAATGTTTTATTTTTGAACGTCAGTTCACATTTGTAGGTGGATCATCAGTGTTAGAGCTAAAATTAGCATGTTTAAAGTGATTTTCATGCTTCCAGGGGCCCTAAACACAAGATTTATGGAATGGTTAAAAGTGCATGAAAATGGCCAATTTACTCACTCTGAGTTCTCAAAAAGGGTTTCTTCACCCCGGGAAGTTAATTAAATACCATTTGGAGGCATTTAATGTTCAATCAAAAACGGCTGATTTTTTGACAAAAGAGATAACACCCCCCCATTACGTCATGCTTCAGAAATGTGGAAAATGGTCCGTTTTCAAATGTTTTATTTTTGAACGTCAGTTAACATTTGTAGGTGGATCATCAGTGTTAGAGCTAAAATTAGCATGTTTAAAGTGATTTTCATGCTTCCAGGGGCTCGGGAAGTGAATTAAATACTATTTGGAGGCATTTAATGTTCAAGCAAAAACAGCTGATTTTCGACAAAAGAGATAACACCCCCCCATTACGTCATGCTTCAGAAATGTGGAAAATGGTCCGTTTTCAAATGTTTTATTTTTGAACGTCAGTTCACAGTTGTAGGTGGATCATCAGTGTTAGAGCTAAAATTAGCATGTTTAAAGTGATTTTCATGCTTCCAGGGGCCCTAAACACAAGATTTATGGAATGGTTAAAAGTGCATGAAAATGGCCAATTTACTCACTCTGAGTTCTCAAAAAGGGTTTCTTCACCCCGGGAAGTTAATTAAATACCATTTGGAGGCATTTAATGTTCGAGCAAAAACGGCTGATTTTCGACAAAAGAGATAACACCCCCCCATTACGTCATGCTTCAGAAATGTGGAAAATGGTCCGTTTTCAAATGTTTTATTTTTGAACGTCAGTTCACATTTTTAGGTGGATCATCAGTGTTAGAATTAAAATTAGCATGTTTAAAGTGATTTTCATGCTTCTAGGGGCTCGGGAAGTGAATTAAATACTATTTGGAGGCATTTAATGTTCAAGCAAAAACAGCTGATTTTCGACAAAAGAGATAACACCCCCCCATTACGTCATGCTTCAGAAATGTGGAAAATGGTCCGTTTTCAAATGTTTTATTTTTGAACGTCAGTTCACAGTTGAAGGTGGATCATCAGTGTTAGAGCTAAAATTAGCATGTTTAAAGTGATTTTCATGCTTCCAGGGGCCCTAAACACAAGATTTATGGAATGGTTAAAAGTGCATGAAAATGGCCAATTTACTCACTCCGAGTTCTCAAAAAGGGTTTCTTCACCCCGGGAAGTTAATTAAATACCATTTGGAGGCATTTAATGTTCAAGCAAAAACGGCTGATTTTCGACAAAAGAGATAACACCCCCCCATTACGTCATGTTTCAGAAATGTGGAAAATGGTCCGTTTTCAAATGTTTTATTTTTGAACGTCAGTTCACATTTGTAGGTGGATCATCAGTGTTAGAGCTAACATTAGCATGTTTAAAGTGATTTTCATGCTTCCAGAGGCCCTAAACACAAGATTTATGGAATGGTTAAAAGTGCATGAAAATGGCCAATTTACTCACTCCCAGTTCTAAAAAAAGGGTTTCTTCATCCCGGGAAGTTAATTAAATACCATTTGGAGGCATTTAATGTTCGAGCAAAAACAGCTGATTTTCGACAAAAGAGATAACACCCCCCCATTACGTCATGCTTCAGAAATGTGGAAAATGGTCCGTTTTCAAATGTTTTATTTTTGAACGTCAGTTCACATTTGTAGGTGGATCATCAGTGTTAGAGCTAAAATTAGCATGTTTAAAGTGATTTTAATGCTTCCAGGGGCTCTAAACACAAGATTTATGGAATGGTTAAAAGTGCATGAAAATGGCCAATTTACTCACTCTGAGTTCTCAAAAAGGGTTTCTTCACCCCGGGAAGTTAATTAAATACCATTTGGAGGCATTTAATGTTCAAGCAAAAACGGCTGATTTTTGACAAAAGAGATAACACCCCCCATTACGTCATGCTTCAGAAATGTGGAAAATGGTCCGTTTTCAAATGTTTTATTTTTGAACGTCAGTTCACATTTGTAGGTGGATCATGAGTGTTAGAGCTAAAATTAGCATGTTTAAAGTGATTTTCAAGCTTCCAGGGGCTCGGGAAGTTAATTAAATACTATTTGGAGGCATTTAATGTTCAAGCAAAAACGGCTGATTTTCGACAAAAGAGATAACACCCCCCCATTACGTCATGCTTCAGAAATGTGGAAAATGGTCCGTTTTCAAATGTTTTATTTTTGAACGTCAGTTCACATTTGTAGGTGGATCATCAGTGTTAGAGCTAAAATTAGCATGTTTAAAGTGATTTTCATGCTTCCAGGGGCTCGGGAAGTGAATTAAATATTATTTGGAGGCATTTAATGTTCGAGCAAAAACGGCTGATTTTCGACAAAAGAGATAACACCCCCCCATTACGTCATGCTTCAGAAATGTGGAAAATGGTACGTTTTCAAATGTTTTATTTTTGAACGTCAGTTCACAGTTGTAGGTGGATCATCAGTGTTAGAGCTTAAATTAGCATGTTTAAAGTGATTTTCATGCTTCCAGGGGCCCTAAACACAAGATTTATGGAATGGTTAAAAGTGCATGAAAATGGCCAATTTACTCACTCTGAGTTCTCAAAAAGGGTTTCTTCACCCCGGGAAGTTAATTAAATACCATTTGGAGGCATTTAATGTTCGAGCAAAAACGGCTGATTTTCGACAAAAGAGATAACACCCCCCCCATTACGTCATGCTTCAGAAATGTGGAAAATGGTCCGTTTTCAAATGTTTTATTTTTGAACGTCAGTTCACATTTGTAGGTGGATCATCAGTGTTAGAGCTAAAATTAGCATGTTTAAAGTGATTTTCATGCTTCCAGGGGCTCGGGAAGTGAATTAAATACTATTTGGAGGCATTTAATGTTCAAGCAAAAACAGCTGATTTTCGACAAAAGAGATAACACCCCCCCATTACGTCATGCTTCAGAAATGTGGAAAATGGTCCGTTTTCAAATGTTTTATTTTTGAACGTCAGTTCACAGTTGTAGGTGGATCATCAGTGTTAGAGCTAAAATTAGCATGTTTAAAGTGATTTTCATGCTTCCAGGGGCCCTAAACACAAGATTTATGGAATGGTTAAAAGTGCATGAAAATGGCCAATTTACTCACTCCGAGTTCTCAAAAAGGGTTTCTTCACCCCGGGAAGTTATTTAAATACCATTTGGAGGCATTTAATGTTCGAGCAAAAACGGCTGATTTTCGACAAAAGAGATAACACCCCCCCATTACGTCATGCTTCAGAAATGTGGAAAATGGTCCGTTTTCAAATGTTTTATTTTTGAACGTCAGTTCACGTTTGTAGGTGGATCATCAGTGTTAGAGCTAAAATTAGCATGTTTAAAGTGATTTTCATGCTTCCAGGGGCTCGGGAAGTGAATTAAATACTATTTGGAGGCATTTAATGTTCAAGCAAAAATGGCTGATTTTCGACAAAAGAGATAACACCCCCCCATTACGTCATGCTTCAGAAATGTGGAAAATGGTCCGTTTTCAAATGTTTTATTTTTGAACGTCAGTTCACATTTGTAGGTGGACCATCAGTGTTAGAGCTAAAATTAGCATGTTTAAAGTGATTTTCATGCTTCCAGGGGCCCTAAACACAAGATTTATGGAATGGTTAAAAGTGCATGAAAATGGCCAATTTACTCACTCCGAGTTCTCAAAAAGGGTTTCTTCACCCCGGGAAGTTAATTAAATACCATTTGGAGGCATTTAATGTTCGAGCAAAAACAGCTGATTTTCTACAAAAGAGATAACACCCCCCCATTACGTCATGCTTCAGAAATGTGGAAAATGGTCCGTTTTCAAATGTTTTATTTTTGAACGTCAGTTCACATTTGTAGGTGGATCATCAGTGTTAGAGCTAAAATTAGCATGTTTAAAGTGATTTTCATGCTTCCAGGGGCCCTAAACACAAGATTTATGGAATGGTTAAAAGTGCATGAAAATGGCCAATTTACTCACTCTGAGTTCTCAAAAAGGGTTTCTTCACCCCGGGAAGTTAATTAAATACCATTTGGAGGCATTTAATGTTCGAGCAAAAACGGCTGATTTTCGACAAAAGAGATAACACCCCCCCATTACGTCATGCTTCAGAAATGTGGAAAATGGTCCGTTTTCAAATGTTTTATTTTTGAACGTCAGTTCACGTTTGTAGGTGGATCATCAGTGTTAGAGCTAAAATTAGCATGTTTAAAGTGATTTTCATGCTTCCAGGGGCTCGGGAAGTGAATTAACTACTATTTGGAGGCATTTAATGTTCAAGCAAAAACGGCTGATTTTCGACAAAAGAGATAACACCCCCCCATTATGTCATGCTTCAGAAATGTGGAAAATGGTCCGTTTTCAAATGTTTTATTTTTGAACGTCAGTTCACATTTGTAGGTGGATCATCAGTGTTAGAGCTAAAATTAGCATGTTTAAAGTGATTTTCATGCTTCCAGGGGCCCTAAACACAAGATTTATGGAATGGTTAAAAGTGCATGAAAATGGCCAATTTACTCACTCCGAGTTCTCAAAAAGGGTTTCTTCACCCCAGGAAGTTAATTAAATACCATTTGGAGACATTTAATGTTCAAGCAAAAACGGCTGATTTTCGACAAAAGAGATAACACCCCCCATTACGTCATGCTTCAGAAATGTGGAAAATAGTCCGTTTTCAAATGTTTTATTTTTGAACGTCAGTTCACATTTGTAGGTGGATCATCAGTGTTAGAGCTAACATTAGCATGTTTAAAGTGATTTTCATGCTTCCAGGGGCCCTAAACACAAGATTTATGGAATGGTTAAAAGTGCATGAAAATGGCAAATTTACTCACTCCGAGTTCTCAAAAAGGGTTTCTTCACCCCGGGAAGTTAATTAAATACCATTTGGAGGCATTTAATGTTCGAGCAAAAACGGCTGATTTTCGACAAAAGAGATAACACCCCCCCATTACGTCATGCTTCAGAAATGTGGAAAATGGTCCGTTTTCAAATGTTTTATTTTTGAACGTCAGTTCACGTTTGTAGGTGGATCATCAGTGTTAGAGCTAAAATTAGCATGTTTAAAGTGATTTTCATGCTTCCAGGGGCCCTAAACACAAGATTTATGGAATGGTTAAAAGTGCATGAAAATGGCCAATTTACTCACTCCGAGTTCTCAAAAAGGGTTTCTTCACCCCAGGAAGTTAATTAAATACCATTTGGAGACATTTAATGTTCAAGCAAAAACGGCTGATTTTCGACAAAAGAGATAACACCCCCCATTACGTCATGCTTCAGAAATGTGGAAAATAGTCCGTTTTCAAATGTTTTATTTTTGAACGTCAGTTCACATTTGTAGGTGGATCATCAGTGTTAGAGCTAACATTAGCATGTTTAAAGTGATTTTCATGCTTCCAGGGGCCCTAAACACAAGATTTATGGAATGGTTAAAAGTGCATGAAAATGGCAAATTTACTCACTCCGAGTTCTCAAAAAGGGTTTCTTCACCCCGGGAAGTTAATTAAATACCATTTGGAGGCATTTAATGTTCGAGCAAAAACGGCTGATTTTCGACAAAAGAGATAACACCCCCCCATTACGTCATGCTTCAGAAATGTGGAAAATGGTCCGTTTTCAAATGTTTTATTTTTGAACGTCAGTTCACATTTGTAGGTGGACCATCAGTGTTAGAGCTAAAATTAGCATGTTTAAAGTGATTTTCATGCTTCCAGGGGCCCTAAACACAAGATTTATGGAATGGTTAAAAGTGCATGAAAATGGCCAATTTACTCACTCCGAGTTCTCAAAAAGGGTTTCTTCACCCCGGGAAGTTAATTAAATACCATTTGGAGGCATTTAATGTTCGAGCAAAAACAGCTGATTTTCTACAAAAGAGATAACACCCCCCCCCCATTACATCATGCTTCAGAAATGTGGAAAATGGTCCGTTTTCAAATGTTTTATTTTTGAACGTCAGTTCACATTTGTAGGTGGATCATCAGTGTTAGAGCTAAAATTAGCATGTTTAAAGTGATTTTCATGCTTCCAGGGGCCCTAAAAACAAGATTTATGGAATGGTTAAAAGTGCATGAAAATGGCCAATTTACTCACTCTGAGTTCTCAAAAAGGGTTTCTTCACCCCGGGAAGTTAATTAAATACCATTTGGAGGCATTTAATGTTCAATCAAAAACGGCTGATTTTTTGACAAAAGAGATAACACCCCCCCATTATGTCATGCTTCAGAAATGTGGAAAATGGTCCGTTTTCAAATGTTTTATTTTTGAACGTCAGTTCACATTTGTAGGTGGATCATCAGTGTTAGAGCTAAAATTAGCATGTTTAAAGTGATTTTCATGCTTCCAGGGGCCCTAAACACAAGATTTATGGAATGGTTAAAAGTGCATGAAAATGGCCAATTTACTCACTCCGAGTTCTCAAAAAGGGTTTCTTCACCCCAGGAAGTTAATTAAATACCATTTGGAGACATTTAATGTTCAAGCAAAAACGGCTGATTTTCGACAAAAGAGATAACACCCCCCATTACGTCATGCTTCAGAAATGTGGAAAATGGTACGTTTTCAAATGTTTTATTTTTGAACGTCAGTTCACATTTGTAGGTGGATCATCAGTGTTAGAGCTAACATTAGCATGTTTAAAGTGATTTTCATGCTTCCAGGGGCCCTAAACACAAGATTTATGGAATGGTTAAAAGTGCATGAAAATGGCAAATTTACTCACTCCGAGTTCTCAAAAAGGGTTTCTTCACCCCGGGAAGTTAATTAAATACCATTTGGAGGCATTTAATGTTCGAGCAAAAACGGCTGATTTTCGACAAAAGAGATAACACCCCCCCATTACGTCATGCTTCAGAAATGTGGAAAATGGTCCGTTTTCAAATGTTTTATTTTTGAACGTCAGTTCACGTTTGTAGGTGGATCATCAGTGTTAGAGCTAAAATTAGCATGTTTAAAGTGATTTTCATGCTTCCAGGGGCTCGGGAAGTGAATTAAATACTATTTGGAGGCATTTAATGTTCAAGCAAAAATGGCTGATTTTCGACAAAAGAGATAACACCCCCCCATTACGTCATGCTTCAGAAATGTGGAAAATGGTCCGTTTTCAAATGTTTTATTTTTGAACGTCAGTTCACATTTGTAGGTGGACCATCAGTGTTAGAGCTAAAATTAGCATGTTTAAAGTGATTTTCATGCTTCCAGGGGCCCTAAACACAAGATTTATGGAATGGTTAAAAGTGCATGAAAATGGCCAATTTACTCACTCCGAGTTCTCAAAAAGGGTTTCTTCACCCCGGGAAGTTAATTAAATACCATTTGGAGGCATTTAATGTTCGAGCAAAAACAGCTGATTTTCTACGAAAGAGATAACACCCCCCCCCCATTACATCATGCTTCAGAAATGTGGAAAATGGTCCGTTTTCAAATGTTTTATTTTTGAACGTCAGTTCACATTTGTAGGTGGATCATCAGTGTTAGAGCTAAAATTAGCATGTTTAAAGTGATTTTCATGCTTCCAGGGGCCCTAAACACAAGATTTATGGAATGGTTAAAAGTGCATGAAAATGGCCAATTTACTCACTCTGAGTTCTCAAAAAGGGTTTCTTCACCCCGGGAAGTTAATTAAATACCATTTGGAGGCATTTAATGTTCAATCAAAAACGGCTGATTTTTTGACAAAAGAGATAACACCCCCCCATTACGTCATGCTTCAGAAATGTGGAAAATGGTCCGTTTTCAAATGTTTTATTTTTGAACGTCAGTTAACATTTGTAGGTGGATCATCAGTGTTAGAGCTAAAATTAGCATGTTTAAAGTGATTTTCATGCTTCCAGGGGCTCGGGAAGTGAATTAAATACTATTTGGAGGCATTTAATGTTCAAGCAAAAACAGCTGATTTTCGACAAAAGAGATAACACCCCCCCATTACGTCATGCTTCAGAAATGTGGAAAATGGTCCGTTTTCAAATGTTTTATTTTTGAACGTCAGTTCACAGTTGTAGGTGGATCATCAGTGTTAGAGCTAAAATTAGCATGTTTAAAGTGATTTTCATGCTTCCAGGGGCCCTAAACACAAGATTTATGGAATGGTTAAAAGTGCATGAAAATGGCCAATTTACTCACTCTGAGTTCTCAAAAAGGGTTTCTTCACCCCGGGAAGTTAATTAAATACCATTTGGAGGCATTTAATGTTCGAGCAAAAACGGCTGATTTTCGACAAAAGAGATAACACCCCCCCATTACGTCATGCTTCAGAAATGTGGAAAATGGTCCGTTTTCAAATGTTTTATTTTTGAACGTCAGTTCACATTTTTAGGTGGATCATCAGTGTTAGAATTAAAATTAGCATGTTTAAAGTGATTTTCATGCTTCTAGGGGCTCGGGAAGTGAATTAAATACTATTTGGAGGCATTTAATGTTCAAGCAAAAACAGCTGATTTTCGACAAAAGAGATAACACCCCCCCATTACGTCATGCTTCAGAAATGTGGAAAATGGTCCGTTTTCAAATGTTTTATTTTTGAACGTCAGTTCACAGTTGAAGGTGGATCATCAGTGTTAGAGCTAAAATTAGCATGTTTAAAGTGATTTTCATGCTTCCAGGGGCCCTAAACACAAGATTTATGGAATGGTTAAAAGTGCATGAAAATGGCCAATTTACTCACTCCGAGTTCTCAAAAAGGGTTTCTTCACCCCGGGAAGTTAATTAAATACCATTTGGAGGCATTTAATGTTCAAGCAAAAACGGCTGATTTTCGACAAAAGAGATAACACCCCCCCATTACGTCATGTTTCAGAAATGTGGAAAATGGTCCGTTTTCAAATGTTTTATTTTTGAACGTCAGTTCACATTTGTAGGTGGATCATCAGTGTTAGAGCTAACATTAGCATGTTTAAAGTGATTTTCATGCTTCCAGAGGCCCTAAACACAAGATTTATGGAATGGTTAAAAGTGCATGAAAATGGCCAATTTACTCACTCCCAGTTCTAAAAAAAGGGTTTCTTCATCCCGGGAAGTTAATTAAATACCATTTGGAGGCATTTAATGTTCGAGCAAAAACAGCTGATTTTCGACAAAAGAGATAACACCCCCCCATTACGTCATGCTTCAGAAATGTGGAAAATGGTCAGTTTTCAAATGTTTTATTTTTGAACGTCAGTTCACATTTGTAGGTGGATCATCAGTGTTAGAGCTAAAATTAGCATGTTTAAAGTGATTTTAATGCTTCCAGGGGCTCTAAACACAAGATTTATGGAATGGTTAAAAGTGCATGAAAATGGCCAATTTACTCACTCTGAGTTCTCAAAAAGGGTTTCTTCACCCCGGGAAGTTAATTAAATACCATTTGGAGGCATTTAATGTTCAAGCAAAAACGGCTGATTTTTGACAAAAGAGATAACACCCCCCCATTACGTCATGCTTCAGAAATGTGGAAAATGGTCCGTTTTCAAATGTTTTATTTTTGAACGTCAGTTCACATTTGTAGGTGGATCATGAGTGTTAGAGCTAAAATTAGCATGTTTAAAGTGATTTTCAAGCTTCCAGGGGCTCGGGAAGTTAATTAAATACTATTTGGAGGCATTTAATGTTCAAGCAAAAACGGCTGATTTTCGACAAAAGAGATAACACCCCCCCATTACGTCATGCTTCAGAAATGTGGAAAATGGTCCGTTTTCAAATGTTTTATTTTTGAACGTCAGTTCACATTTGTAGGTGGATCATCAGTGTTAGAGCTAAAATTAGCATGTTTAAAGTGATTTTCATGCTTCCAGGGGCTCGGGAAGTGAATTAAATATTATTTGGAGGCATTTAATGTTCGAGCAAAAACGGCTGATTTTCGACAAAAGAGATAACACCCCCCCATTACGTCATGCTTCAGAAATGTGGAAAATGGTACGTTTTCAAATGTTTTATTTTTGAACGTCAGTTCACAGTTGTAGGTGGATCATCAGTGTTAGAGCTTAAATTAGCATGTTTAAAGTGATTTTCATGCTTCCAGGGGCCCTAAACACAAGATTTATGGAATGGTTAAAAGTGCATGAAAATGGCCAATTTACTCACTCTGAGTTCTCAAAAAGGGTTTCTTCACCCCGGGAAGTTAATTAAATACCATTTGGAGGCATTTAATGTTCGAGCAAAAACGGCTGATTTTCGACAAAAGAGATAACACCCCCCCCATTACGTCATGCTTCAGAAATGTGGAAAATGGTCCGTTTTCAAATGTTTTATTTTTGAACGTCAGTTCACATTTGTAGGTGGATCATCAGTGTTAGAGCTAAAATTAGCATGTTTAAAGTGATTTTCATGCTTCCAGGGGCTCGGGAAGTGAATTAAATACTATTTGGAGGCATTTAATGTTCAAGCAAAAACAGCTGATTTTCGACAAAAGAGATAACACCCCCCCATTACGTCATGCTTCAGAAATGTGGAAAATGGTCCGTTTTCAAATGTTTTATTTTTGAACGTCAGTTCACAGTTGTAGGTGGATCATCAGTGTTAGAGCTAAAATTAGCATGTTTAAAGTGATTTTCATGCTTCCAGGGGCCCTAAACACAAGATTTATGGAATGGTTAAAAGTGCATGAAAATGGCCAATTTACTCACTCCGAGTTCTCAAAAAGGGTTTCTTCACCCCGGGAAGTTATTTAAATACCATTTGGAGGCATTTAATGTTCGAGCAAAAACGGCTGATTTTCGACAAAAGAGATAACACCCCCCCATTACGTCATGCTTCAGAAATGTGGAAAATGGTCCGTTTTCAAATGTTTTATTTTTGAACGTCAGTTCACGTTTGTAGGTGGATCATCAGTGTTAGAGCTAAAATTAGCATGTTTAAAGTGATTTTCATGCTTCCAGGGGCTCGGGAAGTGAATTAACTACTATTTGGAGGCATTTAATGTTCAAGCAAAAACGGCTGATTTTCGACAAAAGAGATAACACCCCCCCATTATGTCATGCTTCAGAAATGTGGAAAATGGTCCGTTTTCAAATGTTTTATTTTTGAACGTCAGTTCACATTTGTAGGTGGATCATCAGTGTTAGAGCTAAAATTAGCATGTTTAAAGTGATTTTCATGCTTCCAGGGGCCCTAAACACAAGATTTATGGAATGGTTAAAAGTGCATGAAAATGGCCAATTTACTCACTCCGAGTTCTCAAAAAGGGTTTCTTCACCCCAGGAAGTTAATTAAATACCATTTGGAGACATTTAATGTTCAAGCAAAAACGGCTGATTTTCGACAAAAGAGATAACACCCCCCATTACGTCATGCTTCAGAAATGTGGAAAATAGTCCGTTTTCAAATGTTTTATTTTTGAACGTCAGTTCACATTTGTAGGTGGATCATCAGTGTTAGAGCTAACATTAGCATGTTTAAAGTGATTTTCATGCTTCCAAGGGCCCTAAACACAAGATTTATGGAATGGTTAAAAGTGCATGAAAATGGCAAATTTACTCACTCCGAGTTCTCAAAAAGGGTTTCTTCACCCCGGGAAGTTAATTAAATACCATTTGGAGGCATTTAATGTTCGAGCAAAAACGGCTGATTTTCGACAAAAGAGATAACACCCCCCATTACGTCATGCTTCAGAAATGTGGAAAATGGTCCGTTTTCAAATGTTTTATTTTTGAACGTCAGTTCACGTTTGTAGGTGGATCATCAGTGTTAGAGCTAAAATTAGCATGTTTAAAGTGATTTTCATGCTTCCAGGGGCTCGGGAAGTGAATTAAATACTATTTGGAGGCATTTAATGTTCAAGCAAAAATGGCTGATTTTCGACAAAAGAGATAACACCCCCCCATTACGTCATGCTTCAGAAATGTGGAAAATGGTCCGTTTTCAAATGTTTTATTTTTGAACGTCAGTTCACATTTGTAGGTGGACCATCAGTGTTAGAGCTAAAATTAGCATGTTTAAAGTGATTTTCATGCTTCCAGGGGCCCTAAACACAAGATTTATGGAATGGTTAAAAGTGCATGAAAATGGCCAATTTACTCACTCCGAGTTCTCAAAAAGGGTTTCTTCACCCCGGGAAGTTAATTAAATACCATTTGGAGGCATTTAATGTTCGAGCAAAAACAGCTGATTTTCTACAAAAGTGATAACACCCCCCCATTACGTCATGCTTCAGAAATGTGGAAAATGGTCCGTTTTCAAATGTTTTATTTTTGAACGTCAGTTCACATTTGTAGGTGGATCATCAGTGTTAGAGCTAAAATTAGCATGTTTAAAGTGATTTTCATGCTTCCAGGGGCCCTAAACACAAGATTTATGGAATGGTTAAAAGTGCATGAAAATGGCCAATTTACTCACTCTGAGTTCTCAAAAAGGGTTTCTTCACCCCGGGAAGTTAATTAAATACCATTTGGAGGCATTTAATGTTCGAGCAAAAACGGCTGATTTTCGACAAAAGAGATAACACCCCCCCATTACGTCATGCTTCAGAAATGTGGAAAATGGTCCGTTTTCAAATGTTTTATTTTTGAACGTCAGTTCACGTTTGTAGGTGGATCATCAGTGTTAGAGCTAAAATTAGCATGTTTAAAGTGATTTTCATGCTTCCAGGGGCTCGGGAAGTGAATTAACTACTATTTGGAGGCATTTAATGTTCAAGCAAAAACGGCTGATTTTCGACAAAAGAGATAACACCCCCCCATTATGTCATGCTTCAGAAATGTGGAAAATGGTCCGTTTTCAAATGTTTTATTTTTGAACGTCAGTTCACATTTGTAGGTGGATCATCAGTGTTAGAGCTAAAATTAGCATGTTTAAAGTGATTTTCATGCTTCCAGGGGCCCTAAACACAAGATTTATGGAATGGTTAAAAGTGCATGAAAATGGCCAATTTACTCACTCCGAGTTCTCAAAAAGGGTTTCTTCACCCCAGGAAGTTAATTAAATACCATTTGGAGACATTTAATGTTCAAGCAAAAACGGCTGATTTTCGACAAAAGAGATAACACCCCCCATTACGTCATGCTTCAGAAATGTGGAAAATAGTCCGTTTTCAAATGTTTTATTTTTGAACGTCAGTTCACATTTGTAGGTGGATCATCAGTGTTAGAGCTAACATTAGCATGTTTAAAGTGATTTTCATGCTTCCAGGGGCCCTAAACACAAGATTTATGGAATGGTTAAAAGTGCATGAAAATGGCAAATTTACTCACTCCGAGTTCTCAAAAAGGGTTTCTTCACCCCGGGAAGTTAATTAAATACCATTTGGAGGCATTTAATGTTCGAGCAAAAACGGCTGATTTTCGACAAAAGAGATAACACCCCCCCATTACGTCATGCTTCAGAAATGTGGAAAATGGTCCGTTTTCAAATGTTTTATTTTTGAACGTCAGTTCACGTTTGTAGGTGGATCATCAGTGTTAGAGCTAAAATTAGCATGTTTAAAGTGATTTTCATGCTTCCAGGGGCTCGGGAAGTGAATTAAATACTATTTGGAGGCATTTAATGTTCAAGCAAAAATGGCTGATTTTCGACAAAAGAGATAACACCCCCCCATTACGTCATGCTTCAGAAATGTGGAAAATGGTCCGTTTTCAAATGTTTTATTTTTGAACGTCAGTTCACATTTGTAGGTGGACCATCAGTGTTAGAGCTAAAATTAGCATGTTTAAAGTGATTTTCATGCTTCCAGGGGCCCTAAACACAAGATTTATGGAATGGTTAAAAGTGCATGAAAATGGCCAATTTACTCACTCCGAGTTCTCAAAAAGGGTTTCTTCACCCCGGGAAGTTAATTAAATACCATTTGGAGGCATTTAATGTTCGAGCAAAAACAGCTGATTTTCTACAAAAGAGATAACACCCCCCCCCCATTACATCATGCTTCAGAAATGTGGAAAATGGTCCGTTTTCAAATGTTTTATTTTTGAACGTCAGTTCACATTTGTAGGTGGATCATCAGTGTTAGAGCTAAAATTAGCATGTTTAAAGTGATTTTCATGCTTCCAGGGGCCCTAAACACAAGATTTATGGAATGGTTAAAAGTGCATGAAAATGGCCAATTTACTCACTCTGAGTTCTCAAAAAGGGTTTCTTCACCCCGGGAAGTTAATTAAATACCATTTGGAGGCATTTAATGTTCAATCAAAAACGGCTGATTTTTTGACAAAAGAGATAACACCCCCCCATTACGTCATGCTTCAGAAATGTGGAAAATGGTCCGTTTTCAAATGTTTTATTTTTGAACGTCAGTTAACATTTGTAGGTGGATCATCAGTGTTAGAGCTAAAATTAGCATGTTTAAAGTGATTTTCATGCTTCCAGGGGCTCGGGAAGTGAATTAAATACTATTTGGAGGCATTTAATGTTCAAGCAAAAACAGCTGATTTTCGACAAAAGAGATAACACCCCCCCCATTACGTCATGCTTCAGAAATGTGGAAAATGGTCCGTTTTCAAATGTTTTATTTTTGAACGTCAGTTCACAGTTGTAGGTGGATCATCAGTGTTAGAGCTAAAATTAGCATGTTTAAAGTGATTTTCATGCTTCCAGGGGCCCTAAACACAAGATTTATGGAATGGTTAAAAGTGCATGAAAATGGCAAATTTACTCACTCTGAGTTCTCAAAAAGGGTTTCTTCACCCCGGGAAGTTAATTAAATACCATTTGGAGGCATTTAATGTTCGAGCAAAAACGGCTGATTTTCGACAAAAGAGATAACACCCCCCCATTACGTCATGCTTCAGAAATGTGGAAAATGGTCCGTTTTCAAATGTTTTATTTTTGAACGTCAGTTCACATGTTTAGGTGGATCATCAGTGTTAGAATTAAAATTAGCATGTTTAAAGTGATTTTCATGCTTCTAGGGGCTCGGGAAGTGAATTAAATACTATTTGGAGGCATTTAATGTTCAAGCAAAAACAGCTGATTTTCGACAAAAGAGATAACACCCCCCCATTACGTCATGCTTCAGAAATGTGGAAAATGGTCCGTTTTCAAATGTTTTATTTTTGAACGTCAGTTCACAGTTGAAGGTGGATCATCAGTGTTAGAGCTAAAATTAGCATGTTTAAAGTGATTTTCATGCTTCCAGGGGCCCTAAACACAAGATTTATGGAATGGTTAAAAGTGCATGAAAATGGCCAATTTACTCACTCCGAGTTCTCAAAAAGGGTTTCTTCACCCCGGGAAGGTAATTAAATACCATTTGGAGGCATTTAATGTTCGAGCAAAAACGGCTGATTTTCGACAAAAGAGATAACACCCCCCATTACGTCATGCTTCAGAAATGTGGAAAATGGTCCGTTTTCAAATGTTTTATTTTTGAACTTCAGTTCACATTTGTAGGTGGATCATCAGTGTTGGAGCTAAAATTAGCATGTTTAAAGTGATTTTCATGCTTCCAGGGGCTCGGTAAGTGAATTAAATACTATTTGGAGGCATTTAATGTTCGAGCAAAAACGGCTGATTTTCGACAAAAGAGATAACACCCCCCCATTACGTCATGCTTCAGAAATGTGGAAAATGGTCCGTTTTCAAATGTTTTATTTTTGAACGTCAGTTCACATTTGTCGGTGGATCATCAGTGTTAGAGCTAAAATTAGCATGTTTAAAGTGATTTTCATGCTTCCAGAGGCCCTAAACACAAGATTTATGGAATGGTTAAAAGTGCATGAAAATGGCCAATTTACTCACTCCCAGTTCTCAAAAAGGGTTTCTTCACCCCGGGAAGTTAATAAATACCATTTGGAGGCATTTAATGTTCGAGCAAAAACAGCTTATTTTCGACAAAAGAGATAACACCCCCCCCCATTACGTCATGCTTCAGAAATGTGGAAAATGGTCCATTTTCAAATGTTTTATTTTTGAACGTCAGTTCACATTTGTAGGTGGATCATCAGTGTTAGAGCTAAAATTAGCATGTTTAAAGTGATTTTCATGCTTCCAGGGGCTCTAAACACAAGATTTATGGAATGGTTAAAAGTGCATGAAAATGGCCAATTTACTCACTCTGAGTTCTCAAAAAGGGTTTCTTCACCCCGGGAAGTTAATTAAATACCATTTGGAGGCATTTAATGTTCAAGCAAAAACGGCTGATTTTTGACAAAAGAGATAACACCCCCCCATTACGTCATGCTTCAGAAATGTGGAAAATGGTCAGTTTTCAAATGTTTTAATTTTGAACGTCAGTTCACATTTGTAGGTGGATCATCAGTGTTAGAGCTAAAATTAGCATGTTTAAAGTGATTTTCATGCTTCCAGGGGCTCGGGAAGTGAATTAAATACTATTTGGAGGCATTTAATGTTCAAGCAAAAACAGCTGATTTTCGACAAAAGAGATAACACCCCCCCATTATGTCATGCTTCAGAAATGTGGAAAATGGTCCGTTTTCAAATGTTTATTTTTGAACGTCAGTTCACATTTGTAGGTGGATCATCAGTGTTAGAGCTAAAATTAGCATGTTTAAAGTGATTGTCATGCTTCCAGGGGCTCGGGAAGTGAATTAAATACTATTTGGAGGCATTTAATGTTCAAGCAAAAACGGCTGATTTTCGACAAAAGAGATAACACCCCCCATTACGTCATGCTTCAGAAATGTGGAAAATGGACCGTTTTCAAATGTTTTATTTTTGAACGTCAGTTCACATTTGTAGGTGGATCATCAGTGTTAGAGCTAAAATTAGCATGTTTAAAGTGATTTTCATGCTTCCAGGGGCCCTAAACACAAGATTTATGGAATGGTTAAAAGTGCATGAAAATGGCCAATTTACTCACTCTGAGTTCTCAAAAAGGGTTTCTTCACCCCGGGAAGTTAATTAAATACCATTTGGAGGCATTTAATGTTCAAGCAAAAACGGCTGATTTTCGACAAAAGAGATAACACCCCCCCATTACGTCATGCTTCAGAAATGTGGAAAATGGTCCGTTTTCAAATGTTTTATTTTTGAACGTCAGTTCACATTTGTAGCTGGATCATCAGTGTTAGAGCTAAAATTAGCATGTTTAAAGTGATTTTCATGCTTCCAGGGGCCCTAAACACAAGATTTATGGAATGGTTAAAAGTGCAGGAAAATGGCCAATTTACTCACTCCGAGTTCTCAAAAAGGGTTTCTTCACCCCGGGAAGTTAATTAAATACCATTTGGAGGCATTTAATGTTCGAGCCAAAACGGCTGATTTTCGACAAAAGAGATAACACCCCCCCATTACGTCATGCTTCAGAAATGTGGAAAATGGTCCGTTTTCAAATGTTTTACTTTTTGAACGTCAGTTCACATTTGTAGGTGGATCATCAGTGTTAGAGCTAAAATTAGCATGTTTAAAGTGATTTTCATGCTTCCAGGGGCTCGGGAAGTGAATTAAATACTATTTGGAGGCATTTAATGTTCAAGCAAAAACGGCTGATTTTCGACAAAAGAGATAACACCCTCCCATTACGTCATGGTTCAGAAATGTGGAAAATGGTCCGTTTTCAAATGTTTTATTTTTGAATGTCAGTTCACATTTGTAGGTGGATCATCAGTGTTAGAGCTAAAATTAGCATGTTTAAAGTGATTTTCATGCTTCCAGGGGCCCTAAACACAAGATTTATGGAATGGTTAAAAGTGCATGAAAATGGCCAATTTACTCACTCTGAGTTCTCAAAAAGGGTTTCTTCACCCCGGGAAGTTAATTAAATACCATTTGGAGGCATTTAATGTTCAAGCAAAAACGGCTGATTTTTGACAAAAGAGATAACACCCCCCATTACGTCATGCTTCAGAAATGTGGAAAATGGTCCGTTTTCAAATGTTTTATTTTTGAACGTCAGTTCACATTTGTAGGTGGATCATCAGTGTTAGAGCTAAAATTAGCATGTTTAAAGTGATTTTCATGCTTCCAGGGGCTCGGGAAGTGAATTAAATACTATTTGGAGGCATTTAATGTTCAAGCAAAAACAGCTGATTTTCGACAAAAGAGATAACACCCCCCCATTACGTCATGCTTCAGAAATGTGGAAAATGGTCCGTTTTCAAATGTTTTATTTTTGAACGTCAGTTCACATTTGTAGGTGGATCATCAGTGTTAGAGCTAAAATTAGCATGTTTAAAGTGATTTTCATGCTTCCAGGGGCCCTAAACACAAGATTTATGGAATGGTTAAAAGTGCATGAAAATGGCCAATTTACTCACTTTGAGTTCTCACAAGGGGTTTCTTCACCCCGGGAAGTTAATTAAATACCATTTGGAGGCATTTAATGTTCTAGCAAAAATGGCTGATTTTCGACAAAAGAGATAACACCCCCCCATTACGTCATGCTTCAGAAATGTGGAAAATGGTCAGTTTTCAAATGTTTTATTTTTGAACGTCAGTTCACATTTGTAGGTGGATCATCAGTGTTAGAGCTAAAATTAGCATGTTTAAAGTGATTTTCATGCTTCCAGGAGCCCTAAACACAAGATTTATGGAATGGTTAAAAGTGCATGAAAATGGCCAATTTACTCACTCTGAGTTCTCAAAAAGGGTTTCTTCACCCTGGGAAGTTAATTAAATACCATTTGGAGGCATTTAATGTTCGAGCAAAAACGGCTGATTTTCGACAAATGAGATAACACCCCCCCATTACGTCATGCTTCAGAAATGCGGAAAATGGTCCGTTTTCAAATGTTTTATTTTTGAACGTCAGTTCACATTTGTAGGTGGATCATCAGTGTTAGAGCTAAAATTAGCATGTTTAAAGTGATTTTCATGCTTCCAGAGGCCCTAAACACAAGATTTATGGAATGGTTAAAAGTGCATGAAAATGGCAAATTTACTCACTCCGAGTTCTCAAAAAGGGTTTCTTCACCCCGGGAAGGTAATTAAATACCATTTGGAGGCATTTAATGTTCGAGCAAAAACGGCTGATTTTCGACAAAAGAGATAACACCCCCCATTACGTCATGCTTCAGAAATGTGGAAAATGGTCCGTTTTCAAATGTTTTATTTTTGAACGTCAGTTCACATTTGTAGGTGGATCATCAGTGTTAGAGCTAAAATTAGCATGTTTAAAGTGATTTTCATGCTTCCAGGGGCTCGGTAAGTGAATTAAATACTATTTGGAGGCATTTAATGTTCGAGCAAAAACGGCTGATTTTCGACAAAAGAGATAACACCCCCCCATTACGTCATGCTTCAGAAATGTGGAAAATGGTCCGTTTTCAAATGTTTTATTTTTGAACGTCAGTTCACATTTGTAGGTGGATCATCAGTGTTAGAGCTAAAATTAGCATGTTTAAAGTGATTTTCATGCTTCCAGAGGCCCTAAACACAAGATTTATGGAATGGGTAAAAGTGCATGAAAATGGCCAATTTACTCACTCCCAGTTCTCAAAAAGGGTTTCTTCACCCCGGGAAGTTAATTAAATACCATTTGGAGGCATTTAATGTTCGAGCAAAAACAGCTGATTTTCGACAAAAGAGATAACACCCCCCCCCATTACGTCATGCTTCAGAAATGTGGAAAATGGTCCGTTTTCAAATGTTTTATTTTTGAACGTCAGTTCACATTTGTAGGTGGATCATCAGTGTTAGAGCTAAAATTAGCATGTTTAAAGTGATTTTAATGCTTCCAGGGGCTCTAAACACAAGATTTATGGAATGGTTAAAAGTGCATGAAAATGGCCAATTTACTCACTCTGAGTTCTCAAAAAGGGTTTCTTCACCCTGGGAAGTTAATTAAATACCATTTGGAGGCATTTAATGTTCAAGCAAAAACGGCTGATTTTTGACAAAAGAGATAACACCCCCCCATTACGTCATGCTTCAGAAATGTGGAAAATGGTCAGTTTTCAAATGTTTTATTTTTGAACGGCAGTTCACATTTGTAGGTGGATCATCAGTGTTAGAGCTAAAATTAGCATGTTTAAAGTTATTTTCATGCTTCCAGGGGATCGGGAAGTGAATTAAATACTATTTGGAGGCATTTAATGTTCGAGCAAAAACGGCTGATTTTCGACAAAAGAGATAACACCCCCCCATTACGTCATGCTTCAGAAATGTGGAAAATGGTCCGTTTTCAAATGTTTTATTTTTGAACGTCAGTTCACATTTGTAGGTGGATCATCAGTGTTAGAGCTAAAATTAGCATGTTTAAAGTGATTTTCATGCTTCCAGGGGCTCGGGAAGTGAATTAAATACTATTTGGAGGCATTTAATGTTCGAGCAAAAACAGCTGATTTTCTACAAAAGAGATAACACCCCCCCCCCATTACATCATGCTTCAGAAATGTGGAAAATGGTCCGTTTTCAAATGTTTTATTTTTGAACGTCAGTTCACATTTGTAGGTGGATCATCAGTGTTAGAGCTAAAATTAGCATGTTTAAAGTGATTTTCATGCTTCCAGGGGCCCTAAACACAAGATTTATGGAATGGTTAAAAGTGCATGAAAATGGCCAATTTACTCACTCTGAGTTCTCAAAAAGGGTTTCTTCACCCCGGGAAGTTAATTAAATACCATTTGGAGGCATTTAATGTTCAATCAAAAACGGCTGATTTTTTGACAAAAGAGATAACACCCCCCCATTATGTCATGCTTCAGAAATGTGGAAAATGGTCCGTTTTCAAATGTTTTATTTTTGAACGTCAGTTCACATTTGTAGGTGGATCATCAGTGTTAGAGCTAAAATTAGCATGTTTAAAGTGATTTTCATGCTTCCAGGGGCCCTAAACACAAGATTTATGGAATGGTTAAAAGTGCATGAAAATGGCCAATTTACTCACTCCGAGTTCTCAAAAAGGGTTTCTTCACCCCAGGAAGTTAATTAAATACCATTTGGAGACATTTAATGTTCAAGCAAAAACGGCTGATTTTCGACAAAAGAGATAACACCCCCCATTACGTCATGCTTCAGAAATGTGGAAAATAGTCCGTTTTCAAATGTTTTATTTTTGAACGTCAGTTCACATTTGTAGGTGGATCATCAGTGTTAGAGCTAACATTAGCATGTTTAAAGTGATTTTCATGCTTCCAGGGGCCCTAAACACAAGATTTATGGAATGGTTAAAAGTGCATGAAAATGGCAAATTTACTCACTCCGAGTTCTCAAAAAGGGTTTCTTCACCCCGGGAAGTTAATTAAATACCATTTGGAGGCATTTAATGTTCGAGCAAAAACGGCTGATTTTCGACAAAAGAGATAACACCCCCCCATTACGTCATGCTTCAGAAATGTGGAAAATGGTCCGTTTTCAAATGTTTTATTTTTGAACGTCAGTTCACGTTTGTAGGTGGATCATCAGTGTTAGAGCTAAAATTAGCATGTTTAAAGTGATTTTCATGCTTCCAGGGGCTCGGGAAGTGAATTAAATACTATTTGGAGGCATTTAATGTTCAAGCAAAAATGGCTGATTTTCGACAAAAGAGATAACACCCCCCCATTACGTCATGCTTCAGAAATGTGGAAAATGGTCCGTTTTCAAATGTTTTATTTTTGAACGTCAGTTCACATTTGTAGGTGGACCATCAGTGTTAGAGCTAAAATTAGCATGTTTAAAGTGATTTTCATGCTTCCAGGGGCCCTAAACACAAGATTTATGGAATGGTTAAAAGTGCATGAAAATGGCCAATTTACTCACTCCGAGTTCTCAAAAAGGGTTTCTTCACCCCGGGAAGTTAATTAAATACCATTTGGAGGCATTTAATGTTCGAGCAAAAACAGCTGATTTTCTACAAAAGAGATAACACCCCCCCCCCATTACATCATGCTTCAGAAATGTGGAAAATGGTCCGTTTTCAAATGTTTTATTTTTGAACGTCAGTTCACATTTGTAGGTGGATCATCAGTGTTAGAGCTAAAATTAGCATGTTTAAAGTGATTTTCATGCTTCCAGGGGCCCTAAACACAAGATTTATGGAATGGTTAAAAGTGCATGAAAATGGCCAATTTACTCACTCTGAGTTCTCAAAAAGGGTTTCTTCACCCCGGGAAGTTAATTAAATACCATTTGGAGGCATTTAATGTTCAATCAAAAACGGCTGATTTTTTGACAAAAGAGATAACACCCCCCCATTACGTCATGCTTCAGAAATGTGGAAAATGGTCCGTTTTCAAATGTTTTATTTTTGAACGTCAGTTAACATTTGTAGGTGGATCATCAGTGTTAGAGCTAAAATTAGCATGTTTAAAGTGATTTTCATGCTTCCAGGGGCTCGGGAAGTGAATTAAATACTATTTGGAGGCATTTAATGTTCAAGCAAAAACAGCTGATTTTCGACAAAAGAGATAACACCCCCCCATTACGTCATGCTTCAGAAATGTGGAAAATGGTCCGTTTTCAAATGTTTTATTTTTGAACGTCAGTTCACAGTTGTAGGTGGATCATCAGTGTTAGAGCTAAAATTAGCATGTTTAAAGTGATTTTCATGCTTCCAGGGGCCCTAAACACAAGATTTATGGAATGGTTAAAAGTGCATGAAAATGGCCAATTTACTCACTCTGAGTTCTCAAAAAGGGTTTCTTCACCCCGGGAAGTTAATTAAATACCATTTGGAGGCATTTAATGTTCGAGCAAAAACGGCTGATTTTCGACAAAAGAGATAACACCCCCCCATTACGTCATGCTTCAGAAATGTGGAAAATGGTCCGTTTTCAAATGTTTTATTTTTGAACGTCAGTTCACATTTTTAGGTGGATCATCAGTGTTAGAATTAAAATTAGCATGTTTAAAGTGATTTTCATGCTTCTAGGGGCTCGGGAAGTGAATTAAATACTATTTGGAGGCATTTAATGTTCAAGCAAAAACAGCTGATTTTCGACAAAAGAGATAACACCCCCCCATTACGTCATGCTTCAGAAATGTGGAAAATGGTCCGTTTTCAAATGTTTTATTTTTGAACGTCAGTTCACAGTTGAAGGTGGATCATCAGTGTTAGAGCTAAAATTAGCATGTTTAAAGTGATTTTCATGCTTCCAGGGGCCCTAAACACAAGATTTATGGAATGGTTAAAAGTGCATGAAAATGGCCAATTTACTCACTCCGAGTTCTCAAAAAGGGTTTCTTCACCCCGGGAAGTTAATTAAATACCATTTGGAGGCATTTAATGTTCAAGCAAAAACGGCTGATTTTCGACAAAAGAGATAACACCCCCCCATTACGTCATGTTTCAGAAATGTGGAAAATGGTCCGTTTTCAAATGTTTTATTTTTGAACGTCAGTTCACATTTGTAGGTGGATCATCAGTGTTAGAGCTAACATTAGCATGTTTAAAGTGATTTTCATGCTTCCAGAGGCCCTAAACACAAGATTTATGGAATGGTTAAAAGTGCATGAAAATGGCCAATTTACTCACTCCCAGTTCTAAAAAAAGGGTTTCTTCATCCCGGGAAGTTAATTAAATACCATTTGGAGGCATTTAATGTTCGAGCAAAAACAGCTGATTTTCGACAAAAGAGATAACACCCCCCCATTACGTCATGCTTCAGAAATGTGGAAAATGGTCCGTTTTCAAATGTTTTATTTTTGAACGTCAGTTCACATTTGTAGGTGGATCATCAGTGTTAGAGCTAAAATTAGCATGTTTAAAGTGATTTTAATGCTTCCAGGGGCTCTAAACACAAGATTTATGGAATGGTTAAAAGTGCATGAAAATGGCCAATTTACTCACTCTGAGTTCTCAAAAAGGGTTTCTTCACCCCGGGAAGTTAATTAAATACCATTTGGAGGCATTTAATGTTCAAGCAAAAACGGCTGATTTTTGACAAAAGAGATAACACCCCCCATTACGTCATGCTTCAGAAATGTGGAAAATGGTCCGTTTTCAAATGTTTTATTTTTGAACGTCAGTTCACATTTGTAGGTGGATCATGAGTGTTAGAGCTAAAATTAGCATGTTTAAAGTGATTTTCAAGCTTCCAGGGGCTCGGGAAGTTAATTAAATACTATTTGGAGGCATTTAATGTTCAAGCAAAAACGGCTGATTTTCGACAAAAGAGATAACACCCCCCCATTACGTCATGCTTCAGAAATGTGGAAAATGGTCCGTTTTCAAATGTTTTATTTTTGAACGTCAGTTCACATTTGTAGGTGGATCATCAGTGTTAGAGCTAAAATTAGCATGTTTAAAGTGATTTTCATGCTTCCAGGGGCTCGGGAAGTGAATTAAATATTATTTGGAGGCATTTAATGTTCGAGCAAAAACGGCTGATTTTCGACAAAAGAGATAACACCCCCCCATTACGTCATGCTTCAGAAATGTGGAAAATGGTACGTTTTCAAATGTTTTATTTTTGAACGTCAGTTCACAGTTGTAGGTGGATCATCAGTGTTAGAGCTTAAATTAGCATGTTTAAAGTGATTTTCATGCTTCCAGGGGCCCTAAACACAAGATTTATGGAATGGTTAAAAGTGCATGAAAATGGCCAATTTACTCACTCTGAGTTCTCAAAAAGGGTTTCTTCACCCCGGGAAGTTAATTAAATACCATTTGGAGGCATTTAATGTTCGAGCAAAAACGGCTGATTTTCGACAAAAGAGATAACACCCCCCCCATTACGTCATGCTTCAGAAATGTGGAAAATGGTCCGTTTTCAAATGTTTTATTTTTGAACGTCAGTTCACATTTGTAGGTGGATCATCAGTGTTAGAGCTAAAATTAGCATGTTTAAAGTGATTTTCATGCTTCCAGGGGCTCGGGAAGTGAATTAAATACTATTTGGAGGCATTTAATGTTCAAGCAAAAACAGCTGATTTTCGACAAAAGAGATAACACCCCCCCATTACGTCATGCTTCAGAAATGTGGAAAATGGTCCGTTTTCAAATGTTTTATTTTTGAACGTCAGTTCACAGTTGTAGGTGGATCATCAGTGTTAGAGCTAAAATTAGCATGTTTAAAGTGATTTTCATGCTTCCAGGGGCCCTAAACACAAGATTTATGGAATGGTTAAAAGTGCATGAAAATGGCCAATTTACTCACTCCGAGTTCTCAAAAAGGGTTTCTTCACCCCGGGAAGTTATTTAAATACCATTTGGAGGCATTTAATGTTCGAGCAAAAACGGCTGATTTTCGACAAAAGAGATAACACCCCCCCATTACGTCATGCTTCAGAAATGTGGAAAATGGTCCGTTTTCAAATGTTTTATTTTTGAACGTCAGTTCACGTTTGTAGGTGGATCATCAGTGTTAGAGCTAAAATTAGCATGTTTAAAGTGATTTTCATGCTTCCAGGGGCTCGGGAAGTGAATTAACTACTATTTGGAGGCATTTAATGTTCAAGCAAAAACGGCTGATTTTCGACAAAAGAGATAACACCCCCCCATTATGTCATGCTTCAGAAATGTGGAAAATGGTCCGTTTTCAAATGTTTTATTTTTGAACGTCAGTTCACATTTGTAGGTGGATCATCAGTGTTAGAGCTAAAATTAGCATGTTTAAAGTGATTTTCATGCTTCCAGGGGCCCTAAACACAAGATTTATGGAATGGTTAAAAGTGCATGAAAATGGCCAATTTACTCACTCCGAGTTCTCAAAAAGGGTTTCTTCACCCCAGGAAGTTAATTAAATACCATTTGGAGACATTTAATGTTCAAGCAAAAACGGCTGATTTTCGACAAAAGAGATAACACCCCCCATTACGTCATGCTTCAGAAATGTGGAAAATAGTCCGTTTTCAAATGTTTTATTTTTGATCGTCAGTTCACATTTGTAGGTGGATCATCAGTGTTAGAGCTAACATTAGCATGTTTAAAGTGATTTTCATGCTTCCAGGGGCCCTAAACACAAGATTTATGGAATGGTTAAAAGTGCATGAAAATGGCAAATTTACTCACTCCGAGTTCTCAAAAAGGGTTTCTTCACCCCGGGAAGTTAATTAAATACCATTTGGAGGCATTTAATGTTCGAGCAAAAACGGCAGATTTTCGACAAAAGAGATAACACCCCCCCATTACGTCATGCTTCAGAAATGTGGAAAATGGTCCGTTTTCAAATGTTTTATTTTTGAACGTCAGTTCACGTTTGTAGGTGGATCATCAGTGTTAGAGCTAAAATTAGCATGTTTAAAGTGATTTTCATGCTTCCAGGGGCTCGGGAAGTGAATTAAATACTATTTGGAGGCATTTAATGTTCAAGCAAAAATGGCTGATTTTCGACAAAAGAGATAACACCCCCCCATTACGTCATGCTTCAGAAATGTGGAAAATGGTCCGTTTTCAAATGTTTTATTTTTGAACGTCAGTTCACATTTGTAGGTGGACCATCAGTGTTAGAGCTAAAATTAGCATGTTTAAAGTGATTTTCATGCTTCCAGGGGCCCTAAACACAAGATTTATGGAATGGTTAAAAGTGCATGAAAATGGCCAATTTACTCACTCCGAGTTCTCAAAAAGGGTTTCTTCACCCCGGGAAGTTAATTAAATACCATTTGGAGGCATTTAATGTTCGAGCAAAAACAGCTGATTTTCTACAAAAGAGATAACACCCCCCCCCATTACATCATGCTTCAGAAATGTGGAAAATGGTCCGTTTTCAAATGTTTTATTTTTGAACGTCAGTTCACATTTGTAGGTGGATCATCAGTGTTAGAGCTAAAATTAGCATGTTTAAAGTGATTTTCATGCTTCCAGGGGCCCTAAACACAAGATTTATGGAATGGTTAAAAGTGCATGAAAATGGCCAATTTACTCACTCTGAGTTCTCAAAAAGGGTTTCTTCACCCCGGGAAGTTAATTAAATACCATTTGGAGGCATTTAATGTTCAATCAAAAACGGCTGATTTTTTGACAAAAGAGATAACACCCCCCCATTATGTCATGCTTCAGAAATGTGG